>NC_079157.1:109389912-110106119 GCF_947563725.1 Argiope bruennichi | reverse complement strand
TTTGCAATTTTGGTATCGCGAATATAACATTTGGTAGACATTACAAAGTTTTGCCGATTAGAAACAGTAATGTAATCTGCATTTCGATGCCAGGAGACATGAATAGTTCCTTTTGCCGTCTGACATAAATCGACTATGCTGTGAGGATGCCTCTAAATCGATAAAAAAAATTATAAAAAGAAATCAGGGAATGAATAATAATTTTTGGTTCCAATTATATCCTTAATTATTTCGTGGGAAGCTTATTCTTTATATATAACAGATTAATTTAACTTAATACCTAATAAATTTGCGCCAATAAAAGTATGTTAATTATTTCTATAAAACGTCAGATGCAATTATAAATGAGGGACATTTCATTTTCCGAAATGCAAATGTGCTTTTATCCAAAAAATCTTAAGCTTACGTAATAATAAAAAAACACACACACACACTCAATTACTGAAATATGATTTCGCGTTGTTTTTATGAACCGGAAGATGAAAGTTCTTGCGCAGCAGGCCTTATATATTCGTCTAGTTGTATATTTCGAAAATCATTGTTCAGAATCAATTTCATATTTTAATGAAATATTCTAAATAAATTACTAATATTTTAAATAAATTACTAATATTAAGCGTATTTTATTTAAAATAAGAACAATAAAATGTGAATTAAGAATTTAAATATGTGTTTCTGTCGTGAAAATAAAATGGTGAAATGTATAATAATAATATTTGGAAACTCATATTTATTAGTTCACTTATGCGTAGATTTTCTTTTGTAAATTATATGAACTTCATATTGTTACAAATCCGTAATTTTGCTAACCGGTACGAATTGTGTCATCCTGGTGAAAACCGTTAAAATCTTTGTAAGATCTATCCTGTGCGTCAATGACCTGAGTTCTTGGCGACCATTTGGCGACTTGGTGACGAATTTGGCGAGTTTGGTGACTAAATGGATCATACTGGAAAGTTCGAGAAGTTTCACGAACCATCCAGTAGGAACTAAGATACACCTAGGTGCGTCCTGATTGGTCTGAAGATTCTAGCCCCGCCTCCCGGAGCTATAAAAGACAGACACTCTGAAGCTGGAGGGAAGTTGTGTGGATCTCCAGAAGTTGTGTGTGAGAGGAGTCGGAGTCACCGACAAGTAAAAGTCTTGGATAGGATTAGACAGCAAGCAAGCTGCTGAACTATAGCAATTAAATGTGCTGTGTCATTACGATTGATCGACGGTATTTTATAGTAGAAAAAATATTTTGTAACATTTGGTGTCAGAAGTGGGATTAGTTGGATTTTCCTGTGAACCGGAGGAATGGATGAAAAATTCGCAGAGCTACTTGCCATGATGGCAGAGATAAAGAAAGGTCAAGAGGAATTGAAAGCCGGATATGAAGAAATAAAGAATGATTTAAAGAAAGAAATTTTAGAAGAAAAAGGTAACAAAATCAAAGATGTCCAAGATATCACAGAAGAAATTGAAAGAAGCAGCGAGAGCCAACTGGAAGAAGAAAAGACTGAAGATCGAATGGAGCCCGGTGTCACAGAAAAGGAATTTAGCCATCCTGAGGATGAACCAAAGTTCAATAAGAAGATGCATGAACAGGGAGACTGTCAAATAATTGCAGAGCTGAAGCAGGCTTCTCCGAATGAGTCCCCCTGAAGTGGAATCGAAGGAGCAGACACTTGGGGAGGGAGAAGATGAACTCTCTTTGGACGGGTCTGTTGGTGGCGACCCGTGCTCAATGCCTGTGGATGCAGAAATTAAAGAGACCCTGTTTCGATTGGATTCATCCCGAAGATTGACTGGACAATCTCTTTGCAAGCCTCTTAGTAGCTCCTTGCATAGTGACAATGAAGAAGAATACGTGGCTGGAATTGCAGATCCCTGTTATCTTGGCCTCGGTTTACTTCAAGAATTCGGCTTTGCTATGGATTTGCAAGGGGTGTGATGCAAATAGAAGCCGAAGAATCGCCTGTGTATCTGGTCAAGCTACGTCGTCGCAAAAAAACCCTTACAGCAAAGGCTGATGAGCACTTTAGAAGACCCTTTGTTGAGAGCTGCGGACAGTTCTCTACTGCCGAGAATAAGCCGGGAATAGTTGGAAATACTCCCGTGAAAACTTTGAAGACGAAGACGAATCCCTGGCTTTCCAGTGAACTCCAGGAGACATTATTGGACCATCCTGACATTCCGTTGGTTCGATGGAGAAAGTTCAAAGTGACCAACCGACCAGCCTGGCTAGAATTCGTTCCGGTGAACTCTGTTGCGATACCATGTTTGGCTCCATGGGACATCCTGCATTTTAAGGAGAGGAATCAAGTCTGGGTGTACAATCCGAAACGACGAAGAGATCCATGTGAAAAACATTGAGAAGTTTCGGATGGATCTGTAGTCGCCGCCAAATTAGTGAATGATGTCATCTTCGTAAGTGCGGAAGTCGCCAAACGCATCAACATCAAGTAAAAGTCTTGGATAGGATTAGACAGCAAGCAAGCTGCTGAACTATAGCAATTAAATGTGCTGCGTCATTACGATTGATCGACGGTATTTTATAGTAGAAAAAATATTTTGTAACAATATATTCTACATAAATTATACGTTAGCAATTCATATTTTTCATGTGTGACGTTTAGATAATATAATTCCTTAAATTAAAATACTCATTAAAAAAATTTAGACGATAGTTTAAAAATAAATCTTTCAAATGATATTTGAAACTTACTTCGATATAAAATGAATAAAAAATGTATTATATAAAAAATGTACATTCTTTGTATAAACAAAAGAATGGGAGGCAAGAAAGGTGCATTATTAATGTCCTTTTATTAACATAAAAGGACATTATTCACTTTTAAAATTTGTTCCTCAAAATAAATATGCAGACTAACGAAATAATTTGTCCAAAAAACTTTTAAAATAAACCAATAATTGTTTAATATGGCTTTTAATACTACTTATATCTTTCAGATTGCTTTATTATTTCATTCACGTACTTTGGATGAGATGTAAAATCTCTATGAATTTGGAATTTCAGAGATATTTCAAATTTTTTATGGATTTTTCTCTAATTTAAATTTGATTTTAAAGATCGAAACCATTTATGGCAATGAAATCCGTTAAAATAATCCTAACGATAAACTTGTAAAAACTATTTTATAAATTTGCTAAAGGATTCTGTCAAATTCATTCCTCTTCTTTTTTACGTAAATAATGACCAATTAGACTAAAAACTTGCTCTATTAATCTAGAAATAATTAAAAAAAATAGAAGAACGACGTGACATTCTCGGAGGAAATACACTTGTTAACTGAAGCTTAACTTTATACTCCCAATCACGCACGCTCGATGCGGTTTTCTAAAGATCTCATGAAGAGACATGGAAAAATGCTTGCAATGTCTTCAATAGTTTCAGGATAAATGTGATGAAAAATAAAAACTTATATTTCACCACACTTCTTGTGCATTATTTTTTTCTTTTCTACTTAAACTTCTTATTCAGAATGCTCATTTCTTCTTTTATACAATAATTACTAACATAGCTGATAATTTTCTTACTTGTTTTGAGAAGATTTATAAGTTTTCTTTATTTATTTTTATTATAGTTGATTTAATAAAAATAATCTTTTTCCCTTGAATTAATCAAAATAATCTCTATATTATATTTGAATTAATCAAAAACTTAAATTACATTAAAAAACATGAATTACATTAGATTATTCAAAATCAAAAAAGTGTTTTTCAAAACTTTTTCAGGATTAAACATTTTTCAGCTAAACACATTTTTTCATAAGAATGTATTTCTTTCTGAATGACTAAAATCATATGCTATCCCATATAGAAAGAAAGAAGTACCTAGCACTTGGTAGATTATTCTTATAAGAGGTGACACGAGAAATTTATATAATTATTTTTTGGAGATATTTGCAGGTTTTTTTTTTGCCTGTAATGATTTTTTTTTGTAAATATTTAAAAAGCCAAAGTAATCTGCTCACTTTCATCAAGTATTTGTTTCCCAATTTTTATAAAGATTCTGACTTTACTAATCTTTACCTTATATTGGATAGAAGCAAATTGGTCTTTTTATTCTAGTTACTTGTTGGACAAAAAGTTTATGAATTCAGCCTTCAACAAAAAAGTCGACACATGATATACGTTGGTTATCGGTAAGGGTTTCGATATCTGCTGCGATGATTGATTAAATTTAAAAACATATCATATTAGATAGATAAAGGGCGAAATTATCTTTCGAAGAACATATTTAGAAATTGCGTGCTAAATTCCTGTCTCCTTTAGTGCGCCTTCATAATGTTACAAACGGGTGGGCCTTCGCCAAGAAAGGCTGCAAGAGTTTAAAATCAATTAAAAGTCTTGCTTTCCATTAAAAAGGGAGCTGATATGTTTAAAAATTGGCAATAATATGTTTAGATAATATATGGTTCTCATAATAAGCATATAGAGATGCTTCTAACTTTACGTGTATAATAGTAATCCACATACAGCATTAAAAGGCCCTTTCTTAAGTTAAAATGTTTACCTTGATCTGAATTCGGATAATATCATAATGGTGAATACAGATTTCAAAAAAGTTCCTCAGCTACATTCGCAGCTTTCTCATCGGAAGTTTTAATTGTTTCTGATCACTTGGTAAAATAATTCATCAACAGAAACTGCCTTTTAAAATCGGTGACATAAGTTCTAGAATATCTAAGGCCATTTTGTCGAATATGATATTAAAGTCATTCTCTCTTTCAAATTAAGGCGTTACAACTGACATTTAGCACTTCTATAGGATCTTTTTCTGGCACTCATGTGTTGCATTCTCTGCATATTTCTCAATGTTAACACCAGTTCTATCAAAGTAAAATCACTCTTGAATTTTAACGTTTTCACGACTCCAAAATACTTGACTGCAGGTAAACTGCACTTACCCACTTCCGCTATTATTATTCTGTAGAAGAATTTTTAGAATTCTCCTCTTCTGGAGAATTAGTTATTGCGTGGAACATAATCCATGTTTATTCCCCAGAAAGAATAGAAAATGCCATCCTTTAAAGAGCCTAGGATTATTAGTGGTAGGCTTTTTTGCCAAGACAGTCGCTCCACTAAATTTAGTTTCTTTTTCAAAATAGACTTTCATATCTAGATCTTTCAAATGCACTTTGTAAATCCTTACATCTGACATCATAAAAACATTTAACGGAATTACCTGTCACTTACTGGGCCTTAGATTAATGTTTACAATTTTTAATACGAAATCTTTTATGGAAAGCCTCCTCATTTCCATGAGAGATTCCTTTGCAAAGTTATAGATCATCTAAAAATAATGGAATTTCCTTTTTTCTTATCCTGTTATGTTTCCCAATTTTAAAAATTAGAAAATTAGAATTCTCGAAAATTAGATTTTTCAACTATTTATATAACTGCTTATTTTTAAATTAAGAATAAATTACCAAAGTTTTACTTCATTTCAATGTTTTTTTCAATCTTATCTGTTGTTTTCAATATACATTAGTAATTTTTTAATTCAAATTAGTGGTCATTATATTAATTTAAAATACATTATTTTATAGTATTTAATACACCATGCATACTACAACCTGTAGGATCTACAAAAAAAGTAAATTAACTACAAATTAACAACTATAAAATTAAATCAATAATTATAATTTAAAATTAAAATCATTGATAATTTTAAATAATAATTACAATTTTAAATTAATAATTTCAATAAATTTATTAATAGTTTTATAGTAATTAAATTTATTATAAAAATAAACACTAGTTAAAACATTTTTTAAAGAAAAAAGAATCTCATTTAATCACTGAGAATTCAAATAAATAAATAAAAGAAAAAAAGCCCTTAAAAAATTCTTTTACTAAAGAACTTTTGGAAAATTATTTTGCTATTTAGTATTCTATGCACAAAAATTATTTTTAAAAAACACAGACTTATCAGAATTAATATAAAATTCATTAAAAATTTGCCTTTATTAATGAATTTTTATCTTTATTTTTTATTTTATAACTTTTTTCATTTCTTTAAATTGATCTGCCATATCTGCTTGTTAGAGAATCTAGAGTACAAGGAAAATGGTGTATTGCATTGATCCACCACCTACAATCCACCTGATCTCTATAACCTGCCCGAGTAGAACTTCTGTTGAATAGGGTATTTTGAGACAGGTCTATCTCTCATTCAATGAAATAAAAATTTTGTGCAACCTTTGTTTCAAAACTGAAAATGCAATTAAAGATAAAATAAATTTTAAAATTGATCTGTAAATATAAACAAAAAAAATTTTCTCACTATTTTTTTGGAAACTACTGTGCAAGTTTCTATTCCTGACTTCAAAAAAGAGCAAAATATTTGAAGTTATAATTAATGTGACGGAGTATGGTTTCTACCTATTTGGAACATCAGAAGGAAATTTAAAACAATTATATGTGAGACAATTATATGTCCCAATTCACTTTATATCCTAAGAACTTGTTTAGAATTGAAGATATTCCAAATCACAAAATTTCTCTCTGGTCAGTTGCAATTACTCAGAGCAGTGGAAGCAATCAAGGATTTATCAGATGTATGTGTTAAAGGGCCAAAATATCTAATGTCTTTTCGTGAAAAATGTAGTAAAACTTCAAAATGTTGCAATGTGATAGGCTTGAATCACAAGTAGGTAAATTTTAATTTCTGATTTTTTTTTATCTGAAAACTTATTTGCCTTAATTAGAAAGGTATAAATTTTATTTTGTACAACTTTTATTTTTCTATATAATTTGAATAAAATTTTTTTAATGGCAACCTCATTATTTTTTCAGACTGACAATTCAAGTGATTTTAATTCTATTTAGCTTAGTTAGTTTTCCTTTTCATTTACAATTTTTCTATGAAAGGAGTTTAATAAAGTATTAAATAACATTTTTATATTTTGATATTGTGATTAATAACATTTGTGTAATTATTTTTATTTTGACATGAGGCTAAAAAAAGTTTAGCAGAATGTATTTATTTTAAACTTCAAAAAATAAAAAAAATCTTTAAAACTTGAGATTATGCAGGCACTTTTGAGTACTCTTATATGAATAGTTTCAAATTATTTCACATTTCATAAAACAGTAACCTAAATTTTACTCCCATTAGTTTGAGTTTTTTTTTTCTTTATTATCCTAAACATTATTATAAAGTTTGCTTAAACAGTCCAGTATCAGAACAAAAATATTATGCTTATGAAGTTCTATAAGACTTTCGCTTGTTAATTACTCATCTCCAATTGTCAACAAATGTTTTATTTGTACTTTTAAATGAAGCAAAATCTCAATTACTATTATTATTGTTTTCTAGGTCCATCAAATGTAATCAAAAAGGAAAAATGAAATGTATAAATAAATGTATAATTCTTTATATGTAGCTGAAGATTCAGTTATACATATATATAATATTTATATAAATGTGTGTGGATTTACAGAAATTTCAAACTCTTCAAGTATTACATAATAAATAAAGTTTAAATAAATTTTTTATAAATGACTTTGTGTCAATATTATTTATTCTTGTAAATTATAAGTCATAGTTTCAGGATTTTGCTTGGGTGTATAAGTCATTACAGAAAATTCAGTAAAAAATTTCAAGTAAATTATTATTTTACTTTGTATTTCTAAAATATTATTTAATGAAGGTCTTTGTAAATAAATTGTTTTGCATAGTTGTTTTTCTTTTCTCCTAAAAATAAAGAGGGGAAAATAATAATTAAAAAAATATTTGTGTAAAGAAATTTTGTATAATTGAAAGTAGTGTTTACATTTTTAGGTATGGAGTTTTTGTGAAATATTCAGAGAATCATAGATCAAATTTGGTTCTTGTGCCATGAAACAAAACCAAACTAATCATAGATTTAAAAAAATTTGAAATTTGAAGTAAATTGTTAATTTGTGCTTGTAAAATGTTATCAATTGGACATTAGCTAACACTAACATTTGTAATGAGGTATAAAATTTCTACACTATAAAGTAACTTTGTAAGTTAATAATAAATAAGATTTCGTATAAGTGAAAGAGTGTTGTATTTTTGTGCATGGAATTTTTGTGAAACATATTTTTCAAATATTCAGAGTTAATCATAGATCAAATTTGGTTATTTTGCCACAAATTTAAACCTCACTAAACATAAATTATGAAAATATTAGAAATTTGAAGTAAATTATTAAATAAGAAGTAAGTTTGTGCTTGTAAATTGTTGTTTATTGAATACACTAACATTTATAATGAAGTTTAAAATTAATGCAATATGAAGTAACTCTGTAAATTAATTGTAAATAAAATTTCCTATAATGGGAAGAAGTGTTCCATGTTTTCGTATAGAATTTTTGTGAAATATTCAGTGTTAATCATTAATTAAATTTGGTTCTTGTACTACAAAACCAAACAACTAACTATAGACCAAGAAAATATTAGAAATTTGAAGTAAATTATTAATTTGTGCTTGTAAAATGTTATATGTTGGACATCAACTGACACTAACATTTATACTGTGTAAAATTTCTACAACTTGAAGTAACTTTGCATGTTAATAGTAAATATAAGGAATTTTGTAGAATTGAAAGAAGTGCTGCATTTTTGTGTATGGAATTTTTGAGAAATATTCAGTGTTAATCAAAGATCAAATTTAATTCTTGTGCCATAAAACCAAACTAATCATAGATAATAAAAAAAATATTAGAAATTTGAAGTAAATTATTATTTTGTGCTTGTAAAATGTTATCTATTGGACATTAGCTAACACTAAAATTTATAATGAGGTATAAAATTTCTTCATGAAGTAATTTTGTAAAGTCAATAGTAAATAGAATCAGTAAAATTGAAAGAAGCATTACATTTTTGTATATGGAATTTTTATGAAACATATTTGTGAAATATTCGGGGTTTAACATAGATCAAATTTGGTTATTTTGCTATGAATCTAAACCTCACTAAACATAAATTATGAAAATATTAGAAATTTGAAGTAACTTATAATTTGTGCTTGTAAAATATTTTCTATTTAAGAAACATATAATAGGAATTATATAATTTAGTGTTTTAAACTATTTTTAACCAATGCATTAAATTTTAGGGTGTTAAAATAGGAATTTGTGTTTTATTCATTATTCTTTAGGAATTATTTGTTTATTACTCACATTAAGCAATATAAAAGTGTGTATGGTAAAAAAATATTTTTTTAATAAGAATTATATATTTTTCTGTTTCGAATTTTTATAAAATAGCTTTTAAAAACAGATGATATAGGCAATATATATAATACATCTTCTTTTAAATTTCTAATATCAGTTAAAATCATACTGATTAATTATATAATTGAAACTATGATTATGTTACTTCTTCCCATCCATTAAACAATGAAAATAAATAGGAATGAAGGAAATGAATCTTATATGTAAATAGATGTTCAGGGGATCAAATTTAAAATTATTTCAGATAATTTTAACATTTGTTTATTTTTTTAAAGAGCAGTAAAAAAATGTCATTTAAACATTTTATAGGGTAAGATTGTGGTAAAATCTATGCTATAATAATAGTTAAAAAAAGTTGGAAGAATTGTTACAATGACATTTTCCATGAATTTTTTATCAAAAGCAAGTATTTTATGGAATTTTAAATTTATCAAAATAAGTAACAAACACTATTATTAATAGGTAAAAAAGAAAAGTAAACTATTCAAAATATCTCGTATTTTCAGTCTTTTGACAAAATTTTGAAAGTATGATAGTTTTAAATATTATGACACTAGTTTCTAGAGTTTGAGAAAATTGAATAACCATTAAACTAATATTTCAATTTGACACCAGCAAGTGTTCAGAAATAAATTGCCTAATGATTGGTATTTGGTTGCCCATTGTTAAAATACATGGGGAAATGATTGGTATTGGGTCGCCCATTGCTAAAACACACGGGGAAATGATTGGTATTGGGTCGCCGATTGTTAAAACACATGGGGAAATGATTGGTATTGGGTCGCCCATTGATAAAACAGGTCGCGAAATGCTTGGTATAACGTCGCCCGTGATAATAACAAGTCGCCAAAGGATCGGCGAATTCGTCGAAAACAAGTCGGGGCGACCATCGCGCGGCGAACCGCCGGGGGACATGATCAATGTCGGGGCGAGATCGGAGGCGATCTCTCCCCAATCTCGCTCGTTCCGTGGGGCGATGGTTGGCCAACGATCTTTTGCTGCTTGGGCTATTTCATGCATCTCATTAGACATTTGGGTGCTTATATCAATGATAATTAAATTATAACTTACGTCTTTAAAATTATACAAATGACATGCACCGCCGGATTTTTAAAATTAGCCCTGAACCATAACAACAACAGCAAGGAAATCTGAGTAAGACGTACTAAAAAGAATAGTACTCTTTGTGAAGTTGCATGGTGCATGAAGAAATCAACTAAAATAATTAGAAAATTTTATTCCATGCTACGAGTTTTTCTTTTGGTCATATCCTAGTGCAATAAAAGTCTACCATAGCATAAGGTATCCAGAGCATAAGAAATTTGCAGAACCTGTAAGTTACAGTAGTAATACACTCGTTCATGAGTTGATTATAGACACAACGAAAGATTTCATAGCATGGATTATCATCGCTGTGGTAGGCATAAGCAGACACCGTAAATGTAGCTTCGAGAGACGGAAACGGGTTTTTACCACTTTGCAAAATGTGTAATGACAACAGTGATAGGCGCTTTCAATAACTCCTTAAACACAATATCTTTTAATAATTATTATATAATTTTTGTCGTTTAACCTCACATGTAGAATTGAGTTTTTTAAAAACCTTATCAGAGAAATTTTCTGCATCATATTCCATCGAAGTGTTTTATTCCTCTTAATGTCCACAAACAATCGTTTGAGGAAATCAGTTCATTAATATAACAATTGGCATACTTTTCCTCGTACGGTTATCTGTTGCCAAAACCCAACAAAATAGAAAGAGCTATAAATAATTATCTTAACATATCCTATTCCTATTTTTCTTTCTGCAGAAAACTAATGTTTTGATATTAATGCCTGTCATTTAAATATTGGATATCTGGTTTTTACTTCTATGAATTTTATCTAATTGCAATTTTTTCTGGAATTTTTTTATTTACATTTATTTGATTGAAACTCGCAGTTATCAATATTAACTCTTTTGTATTAAAATTCCTGCATCTTTAATTTGTATTATATTGCAAAGCAGTTAGAGGCTTTTTTTATTTACAAATATTAATGGAATCATCAGGGAAATTACGCTGCCTAGAAAATTTTACATCCTATCTGTAGTATTTTAATATCATATTTAACTGATTTCTCACATTAGTCAATATAAAATTCTTTTTAGTGCATACAGTATAGTGGATCCCCCGAGCTCTGATAAGCTTAAGCGCTTCAGCTTTCTATATACCTTTTTCACACGAAAAACTACACTAGCGGTTATAAGCATCACCATTATGTATGTAACTACCATTACGTAAACTAAAATTTACTTCATGCTTATTGGTGTGATTATAGTTTGAATTTCAATGTATATGCTCAATGAATGCGTATTGCTTTATTTTGAAATAAGCGAAAAATTTCATATAATTTCAAATATTGAATCGATTATCTAGGATTTTACAATAAATTTCATCCAATCATCAGATCAAATTCAGTTTATGCTTTCTATGAAAAAAATACAAAAGGGAAAAAAAAAGACTTCTTTGAAACAATTTCATGGAGCATATGATTGAGAACATAGGAACAGTTGTTCTTTTTCGCCCATTTGCTTCATTCTCGAACCATCACCAGTCATCACTTTCCTATTCTTGATCATCTGAGGATGAGCAGACTTCAGATCATAAGCTTGACCTATCCATGCCATGAAATCTATAAATGCTTTTGTAAGGTTCAACGTGTAACCCAATTCGCTTGTAGAATAGTCCCATGGGAAGACATGGTGATAGTTGTGCCAGCCTTCTCCATGCACCAAGAAAGAAACGAAAGCATTTTCTCTAGGCATAATATACTTATTGTAAGGTTGACTGCCGAATGTGTGAGCTGCACTATTCACCAGAAAAGTGATGTTGAGATTATAGCAGTATTTCAACACGCCAGCGATGAAGAACGAATTCCACTTAGATTCGCCCCAATACCAGACGGGTATCGTAGTTGGCAAGATGTAGCAAAAGAAAAGTGACATCGGAACGTAGAACCTGCAAAATAATGCAAAGACACAAAACATTCTTAGGGTATCCATTTAGAAAATTACACAAGATGTAATATAACCATAAAAACCAAAATTATTGTATTAATACTAGTTGAGATACTTGATTCTTCTAGGAATTCACTATTTTATGGCTAACAAAATAATTTGGTTAAGACATATTAGAAGCAAAAAATTTAGTAGAGTAGAGTAGAGAAGTGATAGAGTAGAAATCAAGTATCTCAACTAGTATTAATACAATAATTTTGGTTTTTATGGTTATTACATTACATCTTGTGTAATTTTCTAAATGTATACCCTAGAGTCAAAATCTAAAAAAAGCATAATTTTTTTTTCATTTCTAATTAGCTGAATCTTTAATTATTCTTTATACGTTGAAATGTAAACAGTATTTTTTTTATGTTTTATATAATATGTGTAAAAATTTCATTGGATTCGACTCAATTATTCAGGAGGAGATACGAAAATTGCATGGCGTTTATTTCTAAAAACGCAAGGCATTAAAGCTTATTATAATTCTTCTAAGATTAATTACTTGATTTCATTACTAATAAAGGGGATAGGACACTTTATTTAATGTCTAAAAATAATTAAAAAATCACCTCCTGATATTGAAAAAATTAAATTCACTATTCACAAAATGCAATGTCTCATTTTGTTGCTTCCAAAAGTAAAGAATCTGGTTGAACATGTTTATACCTTCTCAAAGATTAACCTGCGACTTTAACAAGCTATGTGTATTTTCTGTTCATTCAATCCAGTTAAATCAATTGTCTCAAGAAATCTTATTGGAAGAAAGCAATTTATTCAGACATCATTAGGTGAAGAATTAGTCGAGAATTATCAAAAATTCATTGATAAAACTTTACGATTTTCTCCGATTTGTGTTTATACTTATACTTTTAATAAAAACGAATTTAATCAGATAGCCCGAAAATTTCAAAAGCCTAAATTTAACAAAATGAAGGAATGTTAGAAATGCACCTACAATAATTTTTACTTACACCAATGAGCGATTTCTCATATAAGAAATTTTAATTATGATACAGATTTTCAGAGTTGTTAATAAATTTTTAAGTCGGATGGGGGGGGGGGATTGCAGACTTTCGATTAAAAATATAAAATTACGTAATAAAATACATCATATAACTAAAATTAGTTCTATTTATTATTGAACAAGTGAAAAATAAAATCCCCAAATTAAAAAGAAATTAATTTAGAGGAAAAAAAATTTAAGCAATTTATTTGCTTTGGTATATTAATTTGGTTAAAAATATTCGTTTAGGTTAAAGCATGTGCAAGAATAGTCAATTTAAACGTGAAATGGTAACATGTTATAAGCATCTGTCGTCGTCGAGATTTTAAATGCAAATATACAAAGTTTCATGGTAATTGAACAATAAAATGTGTATGTCATTTTGTGGGATAGGTTCAATACCTATTTATTGTTATTGTTCATTCAAATTAGCAATGCTTTAATTGGTTGCGAATGAATTTGGATTTTTCATTCAATAATGACAGTGACCGGTGGGGAAAAATTATGGTGGTGATCTCGCAGAACAGGACAGCAGATTTAAATTCCTCATAGAATGTTTTGTCATAACAGTGGTAAGAAAAAGGTATCCAATAGAAAACACCCACTAATATAATAATAAAAAATAACAGCAAACTGATTCATGTCACTATTCTGAAGTACAAATTCGTTGTCAAGGTGTTAAGTGGCGGAAAGGCTCCTGATTCAATAGGAATAGATTCTCAGATTGTAGCTGAGTCCGTGTATATACACAGCCGAAAACTTGATTCCAAATGGTTATCTGACTTTCTTCTTACCAATGTAGGCCGTTACTAACACGAAGACATAAATGATTATCATTTAGGAGGACAACAATTCTACACCAAATCCTCCACTGAGATCTCCTTGACTCCAGTTAAACCAAAGACGGTACCGTTTTTTGAGATAGTGCTATGAAGGCTATAAAATGCCTGGCTAGGAGTTATCTCTGAAATAATTGATTTGCTATAGTTCTCTGTATCACTTTGAAGACAATAATAGCTGAAATGTCTGCAAGTATACAAAGCGAATACGTCAGTACTGCCTGTGTTTTACGTACTATCGGTTTTCTTGAGAACTTTCTCAAGACTTTCCTTACCAACTATCCTGCGCAGTGCATATAAAACTGCTAAGTCAAGAAAAGAAGAAAACAAAATTCTTCTCGAAATCATATTAAAATTACTAATGTTTTCGCAAGTGTTTTTATAATCGTCTTAAAGAAACTTTTGTCAATATTTTAGCTTATAACAACAAAGCCAAAAGATAATTAATGATACTAATTTTACATCACGTACTCAAATTAAACAAGATTTACACCTTCATAGTGACATTAGCTTTATTCTTGAACGAAATTTTGAAATTGTTCTTCTAACGTGAAATCGGGAAAGACATATTTCACATATGCAAAAGCTCCTTCCAAATTTCTTTCATATGGGACAACTTTTTCTTGGTGGTAGGTTTTTATTTTCCGTCATTGTATTACCGTATTAATTTATGTTTTGTTTTAACGTGTTTCTAAATGCCTAAAGGAATTAAACTTAAAAAAAAATTGTTTGCCTAATTGTGAAGGAGAAAATATATAAAAGGATTTAAAATCGGATCTTTCTAAATGCTAAGCAATGCAAACTCTTCTGTAAGTTTTAAGTTTCTTAATAATTTAAATTAAGAATTTGTAATTACTGTACGTATAAAAAGTAAGTACATTATTTTTTGAAGAGAATTTTTAAAAAATCTATTTTTTTAATTAAGTCATTTGCAATGATTTTATTTTTAATGTTCTGATTACGAAAGATCATAATCTTTTCTGATAATATGTATTGCTTCGTTATTGGGACAGTTTTAGTCTTTGAAATTCTCTCAGGTACTAATATAACGCAAGTTCTCTTTCATACAAATATGTTTGTTCCAGAAAATGTATTGGATCTATATGGAAGTAGAGAAAATTATCTCGACTCATTAAACTACTTTAGCAGTTTCTGACCATTTAATAGGGTATCTGATCATCAACCCTTTGTATATTAGTATTCATTTCCCAATAAATGAATATAAAGTATCTCTCCAAAATGTTTGCATTTGGGGTATTGTGCAAAGAAAGTGCCGACGGAGACAAGATTTTTAGACTATTAGAGCACTCACTTTGCCTTGTAATTTATTAAAAAGTAAAATTTCATCTCATTTCAAACTTTCTTATGTAATGCAATGATGAGTCTTTATTTTTCTCTCAATGTCAGGCAATGGCGGCCTACCGGTAAGGTCTCGGCTTCGGAACCGGACTGTTCCAGCTACAAGGCCTAAAGTACTGTACTGATAGCTGTTCTTGTGTATGCTAAATTCGTTGAAAATTTTTTCTCCCGCTGATATGGTGCGGAATTTTCCAGAGGGGCACTTCGGCTCAGGTATCCTCCTCGCCCTCTAACTGCAGTTAAAAATTGCTAGGCCTTCCCAAATTAGGTCTACTGTTGCTTTAAAAAGGGACGTTAATATAACTAAGCTAAACTAAATTTCTTCCATTCTCATTATAAGTATAATTACTGCTGTTGAAGTTCTCAGTAATGGTTTCAGGTATTCTAGCTGAACAAATGCACAACAGCAATTTTCTTTTCCCATAGAATCCCGAAATTGTATTACAAAATCAAATCACATGAAGGAAAAGAAAGGAAATTTTGACAGTCTCAGAACATTAAAATTGTAATGAAATCGATTTCTCCACATGCGTACTTATGTTTGTGTATGTGCCAGCGATTCATTGCAAGGTGTAAGTGGAAAAATGAAAGTTTTTATTTTTATGCCAGCAGGACTGAATTATGAAATTGAGACATGCTAATAAAATTGTTTATTAAAATATGGGTGAATTCTTTCGTTTTTAAATCTGAAAATGAAAAATTTGAATCTATCCGAATGATTGTATAACAACTTTTTCACAATCATGTTTATTTCACAACAACTGTGAATTTGGCGATAACTTTGTGAAAAGAATATCTTCTCATCTGCCATTTCATTTCCTCAAGATGGTTAAAGTAAGAGCAGTAAAAATTTCTCCTTACAATATCAATGATCTAAATCTGTGATATGCTAAGTACTATAGAAAATTTAAATATTGAGTGTCAAAACCAGTTCACGTAACAAAATTCAATTGCATCGTATCAAAGTCGCTTCATAATACGAAATATTATCTTAAATCCATATTCTATAATGAAAGCATATCTTATTCAAAGATCAAGTGAGTCTTCGCAGCAAGAAATTTTGAAACGATTATCCGGTGTGGTGATAGGGATTAGAAAACCCCTAGAATTGCAAAGAACAATGATTCGCTATGTCGCTTTACATAATTTTCTAATTATGCTAAAACTTTTTCTGCAACAAATGCAAATTGTTGTTAAAAATACTTTTGCCATAGATTATACCATTATCTATAGAAAATGCCACGAATCTTCTACCTCTTCAAATGTATCCATGTCAATAAATGCAACTTCTTCATCCTGTGAAAGCAGATTCTTCAGAAAATTGAAGGGATGATTAAGCGAATCGGCAATCCTACATTGAGAAACAAGTGACAAGATTACAGAAATCGCTTACGTCCATATAATCGTATATCTTTTCGTTCCAGGGAATCGTGGATAAGTTGGTACTATGGAAAATTCCAGGAGAGAGCATAGAAATGCATTTCTACCTGCAATTTTTCAAAAGATTAGATCTGCGAGCTTAAAAGCGACCACTTTCTCACTGCATCTTGTTGCATTTATCAAGGACAGATATTCAAATATTTCTTTCTATTAGAGAATGTGGAAAAAGAATATGCAATAACTGTCCACCGCGAACAATCCACCAACAATGTTTCTGGTAAGAGGCTTTAGACTTGAATTTGTGAGGAATATTTGGACAGCTTTTTCTAATTGCATTTATTACCTTTACCAAATTGAGTAGATGTCATTTAAAAATTTCTACGACCAACCGCCATCTAAGCAGTTATGTCCTTTTCTTGGTATGTTAACTGTTATAGACGTTTCATCAGGCAAACTGTCTTCATGAAATTTAAAGAAGGCTTTCAGAATAAAAAAAGTATTCAAGTCAAAAAGTAGGTGCTAACCTGAAAAAAATTTCTATTTTAAGCAAATGAAGCTATTACAGCTTTTAGACAGGTTCAGAAAGGCTACTTTATAACACCACCTAAACCCAAATACATCTTGAAGCATTTGCACTGATGCTTCAGAGTTTACTGTTGCTGTCACTAACATATTACAGGGTAAATCTCTAGTAACCACCGACATTCTTGTCAATGAAACTTATTTCTACCCAAAAGAATTGGTCCACGTTTGCCAATTATACGATAATCAAACGATTTAGACGCATGATGGAAGAAAGAGACATTATGAGTGATACTGATCAAATGTGTCTTATTTGCTCTTTTCAACAGAAAGCTAAAAATGCAGTCCATGTCAACTGAGACACTTGGGTTTCCTTAGACAATTTTCTAGAGATATTCAGCGCAGAATTTTATAGTTGATGCTTTATCTCGGAATAAAATCGCCTTAGTTTACAAAACTAGCACTGTCGATTACAAGATATTGCTTCGGCTCAGTGGATGAACTCAAATATCTTCTTCAATCAAATTCACTATCTTTAATATTAAAACAACGATATTTTCCTTTTGAAGATATATACCGTCCCTTACGTGTTATGCACCCACAAATATTCCCCGCTCTTTCATCTCCAGGGATTACCACCGAAAGATTTTCAAATATTTTTATAGTATTTCCAATATTAATATTTTTTCCTTTATAAAAATGGTTATTCAGCGTTTTGAGTAGACAAATATCAAGATAAATATTAAAATAGTGGTAAATCTTGATAACTCTGCAACGATCAAAGATTCTCTTGATAACTCTGCAACTATCCTTCGATGCACAAAAACACCAGTTGGTATCTTCGCCATACCTGATGCCAGATTTCAACTATGTATATTGATTTCATGGGTCTGCTTCCTCTGTGCAGTGTTAAAATTTATTGTCTCACAAAAATTGATTAACTTAAAGATAGATAGAAATAACACTTGCAGCCAACATGATGCCGGGTTCTCCAATTTAGTTGGATATCCAATCTTGGAACTAACAGAACTATCTTGGAACTAACAGAACTCATTGCTGTGACTATGAATTCTGAATTCACCAGAAAGTTAATGGACATGTTAAGAGCCACTTAAAAGGTGCAGTTGAAGCTCAGGAGAACTCTAGGTGGAGTGATATTATACCAATCAATTTCTTCGCTTCCACTCAATGAGTATGGCATATAATCTACAGCTGAAGAACTGATATATGTGAAAAATCCTACATCTACTGCAATCCCATCTTTTCTGCTCCCTCAATAAAAACATATACATTAATAAGAAAAACATCTAACATATACTTAATGCTAAATGATAAAATGCATTTATTGTAATTAGTGTCAGCACCTCGTCATGGAAAAAACTCTATATTTTTCAAAATTTCATTGAAGAACTTTTCACATGTGTTTTTGTGAATTGATAGAGTAAAACGACTACTCTCACTACCTTACATTGATCCTTATATATTAGTCAGCCGAAGGCGGCAATGTATACATAATTCTCTTTAATGGAAAGAAGAAATCTGTGTTAATGGATAGTGACAAATCGTCCTTTTCGTTTGGATGATGACAACAATATTCATACTCTTCCTCAAGTGTCATATTAGCAGCCCGATAAAATAAAAATAACGGCCTCATATCCAAAAGAAAAAACTGGTAAAACTGTCTGTAAAACTAGATCTGGATGGCATGTCAGATTTCTAAAAATTTATAACAATTCTTAACATAATTTTTTACCTTGCTAAAAATATATCTTAGCAAAATTTTGTATTTCAGATTAAAAAGCGAGTATTAATTCAAAAATCGCGTATAAATGTGCATAACTTTCTTTGTTTTGTCGCATTTGCTTTTGCTTTGCATTGTAAATTTTGTGTACCATACTACATAAGTTTGCGTGCTTACTGGAGGAATTCTCTGAGACGAAGCCGATCTCTTCAAACACGTGCTTACCGCTGAACTTGCAAACAGAAAAATACAGCGGGAAAATACAGAATTAAATTTTAATATCGATATGCTTGTGCTGTGACAAAGAGAGATCCTAATAAAGTTATTTTATTAAAATGAATTCTTTCATTTTTAAATCTGAAGATGAAAATTTGTAGCTATCCGAATAATAATACAACAAATTTCTGATAATCCTTATTATTTCTTTGTAAAATTCTGCCAATATTGAGATGTAAATACTAACATTGGCAGAAATTTTAAATTTTTTGTGCATGAAAATATCTATGTCGTCTTGAAAAACACTAGAAGGTAAAAAAGGAAGAACAATACAATCGTGGATGGCAAACTGTTTCTTATTCTTCTTAAAATTTTTTATTGTAATATGAAAAATATGTAGATAACCATTTCCTGTTATTGCATATGTGATAAGCAAATAACTATCAGACTGTAAAATGAAATGTTCCTTGTTGGCGGGATTTCTTGAAAATTTCTATGAGAATAAGAAAATCTATCTATGAGTCTATGAAAAAGAGAAGACAATATTTTTTTCATTGTAAATACGCTTCATCAATCTCCCTATCAATTACAGATTAGATGTTACTTCATTTATACGTAAAACACAACCGTTATTTCATCCCCTTAATGTAAGATGCATACAAGTATTATCCACATAACCGATGATCTCTTGCTTCGGATATATGGGCAAAAAGTACTACAGGGTAATTCAAAATGAACATAGTGATTACAAACGGCTATAACTATTTAATGAAAAAGAATTTATCGGCAAGATTAACACATAATGTAGACGTAATTTCAAAATTTTGTATACATATGTCAGAGATGATCTAAGTGACTTCCCTTGGTCACACGGACAATATTTAAGTGGTACCCATTTCACGCCATTCATTCTGATGCATGTATGCAGTCACCGACGCAAGCGCATTACAAATGCGAACTTTGATTTATTAAATTGTTTTAGGCATGGAAAGCACATACACGCTGTGTTTATCTTATGGATAAACTAATTTCATTAAATAGTTATAGCCGTTTGTAATCGCTTTATTCATTTTTAATTGTCCTGTATAATGATTTAGTATACCTCCAGTACGAATTTTGTCAATACTACCAACTGATTGTTCTCGGGTTGTGCTCAAAACATCATAAGACTTTTCTTTTATTCTCATCTTTCTCATAACAACATAACTAGGGATTGCAATACCGGTATACCGGGATACCGAATACTGGTATTTTGAGCCATTTGTACAATTTTGTAATACCGGTATTCACAAGTTTAAATACCGGTTTTTCGGTATTTACTAGAAATTTTTTAAATTGTCTCCACTATATGTTCGGGGATCGCCAGCATAGCAAAATAGTATACTTTTTTGTTTTTATGTCTCCCTAACGGGCGAAATTAATTAGCTAATTAATGGCTTAATTAGTTGCTTATATCTAAATTAGCGAAACATGGATTATCCCTGAAAGAAGATATAATGACTGATGGAGCAACAGTTATGAAAAAAGTTGGAAAGTTGACTAGTGCAAATCAGCAATTATGCTATGCTCATGGTATTCAATTAGGAGTAATAGATGTATTATACTAAAAAAATAAAGAACAGAAGAATCCAAATACTGTGGATATAGAAATTTCGGATTCCAACTTTGAAAAGAGTAAGAGTGAGAGTGATATTGACAATGAAGATAATGACAATGTAATTGTTGAAGAAGATATTGCTAATGAGGATGAAATATTAACCCATCAAGAATTGCTTCCTATAATTTATAAAGTTCGAAAAATTGTTAAGATATTTAAACTTTCCGCTATCAAAAACGACATATTACTAAAATATATACTTACTGAAAATAAAATAGAGTATATGTTAATACTAGATTCTAAGACATGTTGGAACAGTTTACTCCTAATGAGGGAACGATTTATGAAATTTAGAAATCCAAGAAGCAATAATCGACTTAAACCTGTAAATTAAGTTTTTCAGATAGTGAATTCGACTTAATATCCAGAACCATATCAGCTCTACTTCCAATAAAACTGACTATAGAGGCATTATGTTGGAGAGGGTTTAATTTATTAACAGCTAATGCAACAATAAATTTCATGTTGCAGTTATGAAAGAACACACATCACTATTTGAAGAATTATCTATTACATTGAAAAATCGCACAGAAGAAAGGCATACTAAAATAGAAAATGTCTTATGGTATTTATATAATTATAATGATTTCAAAAATGAAAATAAAGAAAAGAAAATAATTCAAATATGATTAAGTTTATAGTAAATTTTCTTACAATTTTTTACCCACCAACCTATCAACACTCAGAAAAATTCGGTTCAGTTATCGAAGATTATCATAATCTTCGATAACTGAATGTCGATAGTGAAAAGGAATTGTCTCTTGAATAAAAATTAGAATTAGCGATAAATAAAAAAAAAAAATCAACAAACCAAAATACAATTCATAAATCAGCTATATCCATAACCATCCAACGAGAAATTGATGTATTTGAAGATGAGGGATTTAGAGGTAAATACTTGGAAAAAGTATATCGTGCATTGCTAATGGTAAAACCAACTAGCGTAGATGCCGAAAGAGCGTTTTCGATAGCTGGTAATTTTCTTACACAAAATTACTTTTCAGGCTTAATGACAGTACAATTAATGCATTATGTTTTTTAAGATCACATTTCAAAAATTTGTAATAGTACCATAGACTAAATAGTAATATTTACACTTTTTTTTGTGATTTAAATAAATAAGTTGTTCCTTTACTTTTTTGTGATTCTTTATATACTGTTATAATTTATAAGTTACATATTATTTTTGATATTTACACTCTCTTATAAAACTGGCAAATAAAACAAGGAAACACCTGAGTTTTCTTTCTTTTTCTAAAATTTCTAATACCGGTATTAAAACCGGTATCCTGGTATTAAGATCTAAAAAATACCGAATACCGGTATTAAAACCTGTATCCTGGTATTAAGATCTAAAAAATACCGAATACCGGTATTGAAATTGTGGTCCGGTATTGCAATCCCTAAACATAACGTACATAAGTAAAGCCAGAGGTATTGCAGCAAGCTCGAATAGGGCATCCCCGACAAAATATTGTTAATTGTCAGGTGAATAAACAATGCATATTATTCTTTAAAAGAACAACGTTGCATTGAATATTACTGTGTTGATCGAGAATGACATTGTCTTCACTTTAGTTACAGAAAACTAAATTCTATAATATCAATTACGATTTTTTGAAAAGTTTCTACAAATACATTTTCATAGCAGATGGCATCATCTTATGCTACTAAGCCAAATGTAAATAAGAAAATATCTCGAATATCAATAAAATCGAATATTGTCGCAATTATATAACTAATAATTATAGTATTTTGTAAATAAATAAACTATATTGAGATGCAATATAAGCATTTTTTCACCCTTACGATAGTTATGCATGCCTAATTTGAACGAATATGTCTTAAATTTTATATTTACAGAAGATTATGGCGTGGATAGTATTTAGAAAGCTTTGAGTTTAAACTTTCGTGCTAATTTTCTATTCAGAAAAGAAATACGCAGAATTTTCTTAAAAGAAAATCTAATACGCAAAGGCTTTTAACAATATCGTTGATAAAGCAAAGCATAAGTATTTAATTATATAGTATATATATTCTTACAATTTAAGTTTCACGGTTTAAACCAATATTTATTTTGCTCACTAAAATATAAAAAAAATATCGCAGATTTAATTTCCTATTTTGCTGTTATTTGTATAAAAAATATTATCACAAGAAAACTATGCAGATATGTGTTTTAATCAAATATAATAATATGTAGAATGATTCATAAACCGATATTTGATAAATCATGGATGCAACAAGTTTTATGAGTAATATATAATAGTTTTGCTGTTGACTTTTATGAACTTTTAGAGATGTATGTGGGTCCCTTAGAAGTGAAAAACTGTGAATTATATTCCAAAAAATACAAAAAAAAAACATTCTTATGAACATAATGCTTTATCATGTTTCATATAATAACAGACCAAGCAAAAGGAAGTGATATTAGATTACAATATTAGCAAAGAATCCGTTGTTTTACTTGACCAACTTCGAAAGCATTCACTTGAAAAATTAAAAAAAATTCTGGTCTGTGGTTATATTTTATAATAGTTTTGCTGGATGATTCTGTTTAAAATTTATGCATCCTGTAAACATGAGTGAATATCAAACGAAACGGAAGCCAACTTATGAAAAGAAACATGCTTTCAGAAGAACTAGGCAAATAATTAACTGCCTTTTACGTTTGGAAAAAAGAATATCTCCCCAGAATGAAGAACTGGGCATATAGTTGAAAATTATTGAACTGAAGACAATAATTTAACATCAATTTCCAATTTGATAATAAAGCATACTGTCCATCAATCAATGATAATAAATATAATTTGTAGAAACAATATATATGCAAACTTCTTGCAAAAACGTTTTGTTCAAATTGAAAAAAAAAGAAGAAGAAAAAAAAAGAGGTAAGCCTTAAAAACTGCTCTAATCCTTTCCTTTTACATTAAGTCTAATTTATATGGTTAAAACAATTCTTATTTATCTCCGAATATAATATTGGATTAATAGACTCCTGATTTTATTAAATAAAGATTTTAATTCCCTAGGCACACTGACTCGAACATAATTTGTATTTAATAGCTGTGAACAGAGCAGTAGACTTAAATTTTAAAACTGTTTCAACATTCCTCCATTAAAGAAACCACCCAGAGGTTTTTAAAGATTTCCGTTGTCATAATAATGAATATTTTCTGAATATCTTCAAAATTTCCAAAACAGATATTCAGGCACGAATTGTATACAAGTGTAAACAAGATATATAGCGAGAGATCGATAATGAATATTCGTACCTTCTATGAAATCTAACAATCGGGTCGGCCCATAGGTCTCCAAGATGAAGAGACTTCCCTCTTTTAGCCACATCTGGATGCTTCTTGCACATCAGCCATCCTATGTGAGCGAAGAAGAATCCTCGCTTGATATTATGCGGGTCTGCATTGGTGTCAGTAAATTTGTGATGAACTCGGTGATCTCTGCACCATTCGTAAATGTCATTCTGTAAGAGAATCGATTTTATGGGAGTATCACGTTAAAGTATTAAATACATATTTAGATTTATAAGAATCTAATTACTTGAGCTGCAATACTAGCAAAGCAACAAAGAAGAGCTCTTAGTGGCCACTTTGCTTTATATGATCTATGACACCAAAGCCTGTGCGACCCTGCTGTAATCCCCAGTTCACCACAACTCGCATAAATGAAGGCTGAAGTTAAAAAAAATCTTATTAAAAGAAAATTAACGTAATTTAAAGTCAGTAAGAGAAAGATTGTAACTCGTACAACATATTAATCCTCCATATATAATTGCTTAAATATGAAAAAAATCATCATTGAACTTTATTACTTTTCAAGAAATTCTCAACCACTGTCTTCCATATTATTCAAGTTCGTCTGCGGATGGATTTAGTTGATTTGGAATTAATCATGGACGATGAACACATCAGTGATACTTTCCCTGTCTGTTTTTTAACTGCAGTGAAATTAATATTTGTTGTTATAATGAGAGCTTTAAAAAAATTAAGCTTCTTTTTAAACATTTTGTACGCGTAAGGTGGTTAAATTGGAAAAAATTTAAACATCATTTAGATTAACCATCAGAGTACTGGAGATGATAGTGAACTATTAAAATTTCCAGTCATCCAAACTGTTTTAACTTCAATATAGAGGTACTACTGCTGTACTAGTTTTATTACTTTTACTTTTCCCCGTTATATTGTTACCATAATACGATTTCAGCTTCATTTTCACTTTTTCTTATCTAAGAACAATAACTTTTTTGCATTAAAGTGGGACCAAATTAGTTGTAAGAACTGTAGAAAAATTTCCTTAAAAATCTTTTATACACAATGAAGTGCAAGACTTCTAATTGTAGTTAATAAATATAATGATTAATATTTAAATCTAATTAAGTTAAAGAGAAAATTTTAATAAAAGACAAATGTATTTTAGATCTTTCTTGCATTATTTTATATAATGAATTACTAGAAATTAAAAGAGACTATTTAGTATAAGCATATTATTTCTGGATCTTCTTGGTTCATTATTCCAAACTCTTATAAGCGGAAATAAATTTTTTTAAAAGCGTCGAAAAATTTAAGATGTTATTAAAATTTCGACATCATCATTGAAAATCCGATATCTTTGAGAAATTAAAAATAAGATTCTTCTACAAATAAACAGTTATACTAAAGTGTGCGCATGACAAATTTATGCAATATAGATTCTTATTTCAGCTATTTAGCTACACTGCGTAAAAAAAGTAGAAGGACAGTGTCTTTTTGCCAATTAATATCTCTTATTTTCTCCTAATTACTAGATATTTATGCAGATTTAATTTAATAACCCTTGTTTTCATTTTAGGCAGAAATTAAACATCTATCACTAGCATTATTAAGAAAATTAGTATATATAATTTCCGATGAGTAAAAAAAGTAGAAGGACACTTGCTAATATATTTAATTTAGTGAGTTGTTCTTTATTTAAATAGTGATTTTATACTTTGTTTATCCTTTTCTGTCAAAAAAATCTAATTTGTTTAAAAGTTACGTTGTTTCTCCGTTCTCAGAAATGCCTAAAGGAATACCTTTGAACAATTTGCAAAAAGGGCAAATTTCCGCATATCAAAATGATGGTAAAGGTGTTAGAGAGATTGCTCGATTGTTGCAGGTGAGCCCCAATACAGTTTCAAACTTTATCAGAAATCTTTATAAAAATGGAAATAAAAAGAAGACTGGTAGACCGAAGAATTAAACACCACGTGATGAAAGAAAACTTGCTCGTGTGCTGAAGAAGAACAAAGGAAGTGTTTCAAAGGCAAGAAATCAAGCAGGACTTAATCATGTGACGAAACAAACAGTTTACAACTATATAAAAAGATCTAAAAAATTCATTTTCGAAAAACGGAAACATCATCCTAAGTGGAAACAAGCTCACATTGATAACCGTTTAGCGTGGACTAAGGAGCACATGTCCTGGACTACAGAATGGACTTCTGTGATATTTTCCGATGTAAAGAAATTTAACGTAGACGGTCCAGACAGATATCAGCACTACTGGCATTGACTGGAGACTGAAGACGAATACTATTCAACACGACAAATGGGAGGAGGGAGTTTAATGGTTTGGTTGGCTGTTGGATACGGAGGAAGGACAAGTCTGGTTTTCTTAAATGGTATGCAAAAACATACAGACTACATTCAAGTGCTGAATTCCGAGCCTCTTCCTTATGCCTCTGACATGGGGGGGGGGGGGTGAAGAGTGGAAGTTTCAGCAAGACGGAGCTTCCATTCACACCGCGACTGGAGTCAAAAATTGGTTCCTAACAAATAATGTGGATGTTTTACCATGGCCAGCCAAAAGTCCAGACCTTAATATAGTGGAAAACATCTGGGCAGTGCTAGTTCGTTGAGTTTATGCTGATGGAAGGCAATTTGATTCGCAAACTCAGCTTCGAGAAGCATTGAATGATTGTGGGACAATTTTTGTCAAACTGAAATTCAAACTCTATACAATTCACTTCCAAACAGAATATTTGAAGTTATAAAGGCCAATGGGAAGACCATTCCTTATTAAAGTCACTATTTTTTCATTCATTATAATGCTGTCCTTCTACTTTTTTTACAAAGTTTCAAAAAAGTGAAACGATTTTTGTTGCCATTAATATTTTATGTTTGAACATCATAATTCTGATGTTAAAATTGTATTTTTGAAATATTTGTTAAATGTTTCTAATAAAAAATTTTAGTAAAAATAAAATATTTTTCGGTTATTGTTACAAAATCAAGTGTCCTTCTACTTTTTTTACGCAGTGTATTAGCTAAACATTTTTCAATTAGTTATTAACTAATTGAAACTGTACGCCGAATCATTATATTAATCAACTCATTTATAGATTTAAACTTTTATATTCAAAGAACAACCCGTCAATTCGAACATGAATTTGAGATATTTTTCAATATTTTCGTATTCTTTGTACATTAAATGAACTAGAAGCAGCAAGTATTTGCCTTTGTTAATAACCTTAAGTAGTTGTATTATCTTTGTTAATTACGTTAAGATACACTTTGCTTTCATCTGGGATCGATAGAATCGATATCCTCTCTAAAAGCAAGAAGAATTAGAAAAATCTTTGGTCAACATTACGATATAATAAGAAAACAAATGCGTTGCCTTCCTGTATGAGTTTAGAAGTAATGCTTAATGGAGTTTCTAAATTATCTAGATTTTAATAAAACTACTTCAAAAGTATTTTAATAATCTAGTGTTCTCAAAAAATCCAAGATTTTCAAGGGTTCTCGAAACCAAGTGCAAACACTAGATTAAGAAAACTGTAATTAACTTAAAAAGAGTTGAACTCAAATATATTCATTAACTTTAAAAATGTATTATCTTGAGAATTCTAAAAGAGTGGTTCAATAAATATTGAATTTTATAGTAAAAACATACACATATAAAAAAAATCCAAGCCAATCTACAGTGAAAATTAAAAACTCATAGACGTAATGTTTGCCAAAGCCTAAATCATTTATTGATTAATAGCTAAATTAATAGTTGAATATGCACCTGATGTGTTTTTAAAATAAAATATTTACCAAATAAAACAGTTTTCCATGATGCTGATGTGACGGCCAGGTAAAGCGCATAGATGGAAGCTGCATGAAGATATATGTAAAATACTACATTGAACCATACTATCTTTATTTTGTATTCTTGTTTTTCGGAATCTTTTTCAGAATAAAATTTTTCGGAGGTGGTCAAATTTACAGCCATTCTGGAAAAAAATTCCATATACAAACATTTATTTTAGGGTTCTACTTTCACAGAATAATTATTCTATAAAAGGACATTTAAGAAATCAGAAATATTTAGAACCAAAAGACTTTTTAGCTAAATGTAAATTGAATTTAAAATCAGTTTATGAGCATTTTTATTGAGTCTTTTTAGCAATAAACATGCATTATGTATTATTATTCCAATGAAGAAAATTTTGTTTGAAGATTTCTTAGAAGAAAGACAATTTTTTAAATAATTTTAATGTCATGACTTCGAAGAAACTGCTGTAATTTTACTGATTATGATCCTACAGAAAACCCTAAATGTTTCAATTAAAAGAGTGTATGGTACTTAGCTCATATTATCTTATGAATAGAATTAATTCATTTGGATTTGAACCAGGAAGGAATATCCTGTTTAAAAAATAAAATTATCTGCCGAGTTCGTAGCTTAATCTATTCCAGTTGATGCATGAGACTGCAAGTGAAAGCGGACAAAATTGTTATTATTATTAATTGAATAACTTTTGAGCAGCTCCTAATATACGTTCATCTCATACGTACCTTTATATGTAAATATATGTGTAGCAATACTCTGTTGCAAATCCAAGAAATATGTTCACCTAAAACCAATATAAGTTATTATTAATAGCTCTACGTTTGCTCTAAGTGCGTCTCATTACCAAACTCAATATTCAGAAAAGAAGGATTATTTTGTTTCCCTCTATCACTTACAATTTAGAGATTTTTTTTTTTTTTACCATCTTGTGTACACGGTACTCAGATACAAGAATTAATCAAGAAATGCGAGTTTCATTTAATTTTGAGGGAAATGTAAAATGAATGAAATTTGCATCATTACTTCTAGTTGAAAAATAACTTTTTAAAACTCTTTTAGCCTGTTCAGAATTAGTAATTATTCTGAACAAGCTTTCTGTAAAATTTATCACTGTCTGACAGTGGATTCTTTCCGACATAACAATGAAAGGAATTTTTTGAGATATAAATGCACCAAAGTAATGGTGTAAAAGTTTATAGTTTAAAAGTAATGACCACAGCAAATAAATAACTTTTAAATGATTATAGTTTTCAATATTTGTGCCTCATATGCATTCTTTTAAAATCCTCTTTTAGATATCATTTGTTGAAGGTTAAAAAGTCCATAAATTAACTTTGAGAAATGTTGTGAACTTTTTGTTGATGATGATAATCTGTAGAAGTTTCTATTTTCTGAATAATTCTTTGAAAAAATTATAAAATATATGAATGCATTTGATATACATAAATTTACATATAGGCAGTTTAAGTTTGAACACTTAAAAGCTTGGAAATATATACATATTAGAATGTATATATGCTTGGAAATATGCGTATATTTCCATACTTGAACGCTATGAGCTCGGGAAGGGTTCTCAATGCTTTTTTATCATTAAGCTTTTTTTTCCCATTTTGAGTCCACAATTACAAAAGAATATTTCGCTAAATATTTTGAATGCTTCGAACTGAAAGAATAAATATTAAATGAGAAATGAATTTATATTGATTTTATCCCGTACCACGTTACTTTTTGCTATTTATTTTACATTTAAGTGTCCATGTTATTTAATTTTTCTATGAATTAAAATAAAACAGTTTCATGGAAATTGCTTTCGAAATCTTGGTCCATTGTATTTATTACTTTATAGAATTTTTCATTTTCTAAACCAGTTCTAAATTCACCAATCCCTCTTGTCATCATAGGGATTTGAAGAATTTTCTTCAGATGAAATTTGGGAAGCATCAAAATATAGAATTTGATTCGCACTCTCCATTGTTTTGTCCAGTTTGTTTGCCGCTTCATTACCGTCATAATTTATATGACCCTTGATAAATGGAATTTGAAAGTTGGGATTTCTAAAAGGGAAAATGTGTCTTTCACTACTCGATTATTGGATTTTGGACAATTTCAAGCTTGTATACTTTATCTATTGTCGATATAAATAGTGACTGATGAGAAGCAAGAGATTGCAGATTTGACGGTTCTATTGAGTTCTGGAAGTTCAGCCTGAATGACCGCATTTTCTTTGAAGGGGCTGATTGCCTGCTGATTAGTAGTGATCGCGTCCTGTGTAACACAATAAGCAACCCCTATTACTGCTTAGAATTTTAACCCATCTGTGTAGATTATCAACCCTGAGTTGACCGAAATCTTCTAATGAGATTTGATATGATTGGAGGTGTTTAGAGACCAGCCTGTGGATTGTATTCATTCGTATTCACGTGGATTGATGCTTGACTGTAATTGCTAAGAGAAAACACTTTTGGATTGAAGAAAGTTTTCTTCCCAGTTTAAACGTGGTAAATATTTATTCCTTTTTTTAAAAAAAATAAATATGAAATTTCAACTCAGTTCAAATAAAAAAAGGAAAATAGAATATATAAATAAGAAAAAGATTGATTTCAAGACACAGGGATGTGGAAGCGTATTTAACAAAGATCCATGGGAAAAGAAAAGATCTCTGGGATCGTGGAGGTAGGACACTCGTATTCATCTAGAGAAAGCCAGCATTGAGCGCGGTGGAGTAAAAAAGAAATCACAGAAGTTCTTGTGAAATAGTACTCAGAGTCTCAAAAAGTCTCACAGTTATTTGTCTTTTCCTTTAAAATAAATCATCTATATCCATTCAAACCATAAAGAAGTTTCTTTGGCACTAAAAGCTGGGATATAGATGATGAATTGCAACGTAAATTGTTTAGTTCCCAATCTAGACGCAGATCCTGCAACTAAATAAACAGAAAATTCTATTTAAAAAGTATTTATTTCGTATACGAGTTCTGATATAAATTAAAGGGTAAAAATCTATTATGAATATCTTGATATTAAATTTTTTAATGCACGGTTGTAACATTTTTTGTTGCCTTATCTCATACAGTGTTTGGACACTTTTAATTAATAATTTCTTTACTGTTTATTATTACATATTCAATAAAATGAAACATACTTGCCTTATATCTGAATCAAGCTATTTCTAGATTCTTAAAAATGTGCAACCAAGCGAAAAAGCAAAGCTGTGATATCAAATGTACAGCTATTGATATCTACACTCATGTCCATAAATTAAGGATAATTCAGAGTTACGCGGAAATCGAACTCTAAAATGCATATATCATCCGAAAAATGACAACACGCATCTTCAACAATCATATGCAAATTGCAGGAGGCCACCAGATGACACCGATAGTACGTCACAATGACGAGAGTGTAAGAGAGTGATGTATAATAAATACAGGCAAAGAAGTAAAATTGTATGAAAGCGCTTTATAAGCCTTTCAGTGCAATAACCGCATAGTTATGACACAAAGGGTGCATTTGAATGATTTTTTACGTGGTAGAATTATCGGCTGTCTGAAATGTGGGCGTACCGTGCTGGAAGTATCCAAGATGATGGTAATGTGAGTAGTCGTTACAGTCCCCGAGTTACAACGCCGAATGAGGACTGGTATTTGGCAGTTACTGCCAAAAGAAACAGACCGAGCACAGCATCAGACCTGTCTCGTCAGCTCTTTTCAGTCACTGGTACGACAGTTTCACGGCAGACCGTGTACAGACGCTTAGGGCAGATTGGTCTATATGCTCGTAGGCCTGTCAGATGTGTTCCACTTAATGCTACTCACTGTCCCCTGCGGTTTGCCTGGAGGAGAGAGCCTGCATTGTGAACACACCGCAACAGTGGGCTTGTGTAATGTTTTCCGATGAGTCCAGGTTTAGCTTGGAGTCTGATTCTCATCGGACTTTAATATGGAGAGCGCCAGATACCCGTTACCACCATCACTGAATGACACCGTTTCAGTGGTGCAGGATTACTCGTTTGGGGAGGAATTTTTTTGGGTTCCAGAACTGACCTGCATGTTCATATTCGAACCATGATAGGCCAAATCTATCAGGACGTCATTCTGGAACAACATGCACATTTGTTTCGGGGCGCCTAGGGCGCAGAATTCGTGTTTATGGATGACAAAAGCCCTCTAGTCATCATAACATCGGATTGAAGAAGAGCAGTTCAATAGTAACAATATGAATTAATTTTTGTATAAGTGTTAGACTAAAACGTCAGAGTTCTATTCAAAGAGCGAAATTATTTTGTCTCGTAATCATTAGTGTATTTTATTCTGAAAGTATGGCAGTAGCGTTCTTTTGAAAACTCAATATGATATTTGAATGGCGATTAAAAATCATCAATCAAAAGTTTCAGTACTGATTTGAGGACCGAGATCCTGGTGCCTATTGATGACATCTTAACTTCAGGGTCGCAAAGCCCAAGATCGAATTCCTCTTCTACTACAAACCTACCATATTCATGGACTTGATGTTGTGAGCCATCAAGACAAATTTTGATGCAGTGCTAAAATTTGGGAGGAAAAGTTTATCTAAAAAGTCTTTCTTGTCATTGGAACAGGATTGGAAATTGCGGTGTTATTCCCAATATACCCTCGTGTAGATTTCGTTTGGGACGTTAACATAATTAAAGAGAACTTCTTTGAAAATAGTGAAGTAGTATGAATGATATAATAATTTGTATCTAAAAGGGTAACAAATGGAAAGTGTGATATGTTCCTGGTAATACAAATTTTCTTTGAAAGCCTAGAAATTAATCTCTTTGATCAATAAAAATCGAGTCCAATGACAGTTAACATAAATATTGCTAAAAATATGAGACAGATTGAGGGTAGTAAAATGTGTAATTCTCCATTTGAAATTAAATGCAAGCAATTATAATCATAAAAAAAATATTATTAAGATTATAACACATTTATTACAGCTATAATAAAAATATTTCTTTCGCCCAATTTTCAACTGTTATTGTAGCATTTCTTATTTACCAACATAAGTAGGAATTCTTTTGATTGATATTTTATTTTCCCCAGCTATGGATTTATAGCATAAATACCATTTTCCTGATCAAATTTTTTCGATTTTTTAGATACATATAATTTAAAAAGAAATTAGAGATTGCAGTTAAAGACCTTTCAAATATAAACACTACACAGGTTTTTTTATTAGAATATATATAAAGGCTTGTTTAATTAATGGCATTTAATATAAATCTACAGTTTCTATACGACCATTAAGGTTTATAAGGCAAACGTATACTTCAAAAAAGAAGATAATAACTATCAATGCTTTACAATTAAAAGTCCAATAATGTTGAAAACGACGCAAAACGTTTTTTAATGATATTTTCCTAAAATATTTTATTACAAAAACAATTTTTAAATCATTTAAAAATTAAAAAATATTATTTTAATGTTATTTTAATTATAACACACCATTTTTCTCTCTTTCCGTCGAATAAAAAAATAATTCACGATTGTGCCAATAAATTTCATTATTTAATATATATTGACTTATTTGAAGTTGCAAATTTTATACTTTTAAAATATGTTTCTAAGTGTACGTTCATTGAATGATGTGATGTATTTTTCCTTTATAAATTTTGCACTTTAAAATATTTTCGTCCTCCAATTTTAAAAATAAAATGATCACAAGAATATCAATTTTGCTTTTCTTTCTCAGCGGAACAGGAATGCAGTGTTAAGAACCTTTACTATTATATACCTGCTCAATTTATCTCAAAGTAGAGAAGAGAGTTTTAATGAATGTCAAGTGATTGCTTAGATCACATTGGCGAGAATTTGATGACCATTTGGGAAATTGATGATGAACTTGGTAAATTTAATCGACAAAAGAATTTTCAATATTAAGGTATATCTGTTAGGAACTAAGACGGAAAAATTCTCAACAAGCTTCCACATCCGGTCATGAGAGATATATAAGTAAAAGTACGTAAATCAGAATGAATGAGTCAAATGAATATTTTCTCTGATACTTGCTTTAGAAGAAATCTGTTTAGTTTCGCATTCTGAGCACTCTGTGTTATGCAGCTAATTAGTTAGATATTTGTTATTTACTAATATATAAAGGGATTCTAATTAAAGTACCACTTTCAAAATGCTGTAAAAAATATCAGAATGACTTCAGATTTAAAATGAATATACATGAATAAGGGGTAAAATATATAGCAAGAAAAAAATTCCAGTGTGTGTCATGAGATGGCGCTGTATGGGACATACTGAAGCGGATTCGCCAGCAAGTGACATTTTGAATCAAATGCGACAATTTGCGCATCGATTGGACATTAAACCTGCTGTACTGCTTAATGTTTATGAATATTTCGATTTTTTATGACTAGAGAATTGACTTCCAAATCATTTAATTGATATGGCATTATTAGTGAAATGCCCATTTGCCACTGCAAGGTTGTACCACATTGGATGGAAATGAATGGTTTGATTATCCTTAAGCCAATGAAATGCGATAAAAGCAACAATGAAAACAACAATGAAAATGAATTAATTGTCGTTAGACTTGCAATACATTTTTTTTATCAACAACATTTTTTGCTACAAGTTGACAAACAGCATGTTACACAACAGATCTGAGTGTCTGAGGGGTCACGTTGTGAATGCATTCCGTATACTATGCATTCAATTCAGCTAAATTTGTAATCAGGCCACTAAACACAACAATTTTAAGATAACCCCATAGCTAGACGTCAAAAGTATTTGGAAATTTATTGGAAAATGATGGTTGCTAATTCTATCAATTCCGAAATGCCCCTTAAACAGTTGCATGACCCGTATTGCAATGGAAAGAGGAGCCCTATCTTGCATGAGAGTAAATCTGTCCAGACATGCACGTAGTTGAAATTTAGGAATGACCTGGTTGCGCAAAAGACTCTCACATCGTTTACCACTGACAGCACAGTTAACGGAATCCGCATCTCGAAACCTCATCTCGAAAAGAATGCAGTTAACCCTCACCACACAATTAACTCTTCAGAATGAAGCTATTCTACTGGTGTATATGCGAATGGATTTTCCTTTTTCTATATATTGTAATTTTTTATATAGACAAATACTTGGATAGAAATAGGCTTCATTTATTCAAAAGCTGCACTATAGCCATTCATTGCCTATTTCCAAGAAATTATAGATTAAAAATATATTTTAATGGCAGGTCAGCCAAATGGAACTTCTGAAAATGTGTAATTTTTTATGGAGAATAATGCAGGGTGACTTGTAAAATTTTATGGACCGAGTTCACAGGCATGCCTAGAGATCGGGCTATTATCCGTCCACTACAGGTTTGCAAGCCCCTGCTAGTCTCTTTCTATAATTTCGTGGCCACATCTATTAACGTAGAAGCAACTGATTTCCTCACTATGCCAGATTTCACTTTGAAAGAACCTTTCTCTTCGATTGTTTTAATCGTTTTCTTCAGGCCTTTGACAGACACAGCCTTTTTTTACACTCTTTAATAACCGAAATTTCTCTAAAGTTACTGACGCGCTGTTCTTTTTGCCGTTCTTGTAAAATAGCTTCAGAAGAATAGCACGATCCTTCATTCAGAGACTCAAGAAAAGCTGCTTAGTTATAATATGAGGAGTACGCCAACTATCCAGCGTGTTTTTAACCATTGCAATGAGTCGTGCACATGAGTGTCTTTTAATTTGCATAGTATGCTGTCTGCAGAGCCATCTATTGATACATTTTGGAATCATTTTTCTTATTCCATACCATTTCCCCATTCCTCAAGCATATTCAATTAAAAACTGACGTCTTTCTGTCCAGTTGTTCTTATTTTAACAGCATTTTGAAACGGGATCTTTAATTATAATTCTTTTGTACATACAGGTCTTACGACACATAGAACTTCCTTTTATTAAGTACCTTGTTAAGAAATATTTTTTCACTTATATTATGTTTTGATCATTTTTATTACAAATCATATTTTCAAAAAAAAATGTGTTCTAAACCTTTATAATTATAATAAATTGATCGACTCGAAATATTTTTAATTATGTTGGTTTGAGATTGTAACGCAAATGAGTCATAATTTTTTTAAAAATCCATTTAGAGTTATTCTTTCTTGAATAAATTTTAATGCCAAATCCCGTACCCAAACTACTTTTAGATAAACCTTTACAAAATGAAAGCCTCTTTAGCTCAAATATATTTTCTAGCAGTTTTCAGTGAGGGTTTTAAACGTTTCAAATACTGCTATACCAATGCTGAATCTATTCATTTATGAAGAGTCTCTATGAACATAAAATTCCCAAGCTTTATGCACCTTACAGCAAATGAACTTGATGAAAAAACTTCTCTCACAAGATGCGCTGCGAACGCCTTCTTAAAGAAAGAGTATAATTAATATCTGTAGCCTTCAAAATATTATTTCTTGAAAAGAATATATGTCCACTGAAGCTGGCCGTCAGAAAGGTACTGATTTTAAGGAGATATTTTGAACCTGAACCAGAATCGGGTTCAGATGGGAAATTTTACAATATTTGCAAATTTTATTTTAAGAACCATCCTTTGTGAATTAAAAGAGGAAATACATATTGAAGAAATGATGTAATTGAAATTAAAATATTTGAAATAAATAAATGCCAATTAGCTTTTATACACAGTTGAGGTGCTAAGCAGGTAATTTTACCATCATTCCATATACCTTTCAATCAATTAATGTTCAAATGCATGTAAAATAAAATATAAACAATGCACAGACAGATGAAATAGAATAAAAATGCATCATAGTTTGCAATATTTGTTTAGCAGTTAAAATGACCACATTCCGCCTTTCTAGCTTTGCACATTAAAAACGTCAGCATGAATGAATAAAAACAGATTTGAATTCGACACACTTTATATGAATAATCAGAAAACTTTCATAAGCAAACAAGAAATCGAAGAAGTCACAAGTAAAGTACGAAAATTCCATGTGTGTGTTTGTGGCCAAATGACCTTTCCATTCTTGCCAATAGTATCATTCAGGAAAATAAATATTTGTTAATATACACTGGTAATTCATATGCACATGTTATAGTATGCAATTTATTCAAGAAGTTTTTAATTTGTGAAAGTAAAGATCAATGAGATCGCGAAAATCTTGAATCTGATATTTCCCATGTATTTTAAGGATTAAACAAGCTAATTTTATTTCTTTTGTTTAAATTTATAAATTTCAATGGAATAGATAATACAAAGAAACAATGTGAATAAAGGATTTTACATTGCATCGTTTATTTAAACTATTTTGTTTAATCTCATTATTTGCATCACTTTATATTGTTTAAATCTCAATATATATGAAAAATATTTGATGAAAAATTATAAATTTAACGTTTTTAAAAATGTATTAAAATTAGATCAAAATATTACATTAGATATACTGATATTATAAAATTAATTTTAAAGTGACATAAAAATCATATTTATTATTATAATAATTATGAGAATTATAGGGAGAACGAAAATATTCCTTAGTTTTAATTAATTCAAATTATAATTTAATTTTTAAGAAAATTGCTTTGAAGTTCGTTGTGCCACACTCAAAAGTATTTTATAATAAACTTATTTTTATGTGTGAAGATCTTTTATGCATAGCAACAAAAGGCACACAGGCATTTACATATTATCATTAAAAACAGAGATACTTAAATTTTTCCAAACTAGAATCAACTAATCAGTCGATTTTTTCTCTTGAGATCGGTCATTTTTTTATGAGTGACAGAAACAAGGACTTTACTCTAACCAGTTTTGACTGTAAAGAACTTTCCCTTCTCGCCAGCAGGGGCTTGTTGATTTCCTCTCGTTTTGACGGCAAGCAACGAACGCGTTTTATGCTCTTCTAACTTGTAAATATATTCTTAATCATGTAACATATAATCAAGTAACTATTAAATAATCTTCTAAAAGATAAGTTCCCCGTATTAATGAGTCATAGTCACTGAAAATTTGAGATTTTGAGAAAATTGAGAAATTTGAGATTTTTAGCTGCAACCAGATGGAGACAACAACATCAATATGTTAACAAAAAGATTCCAACCAACAAAACAATAAAGGTAAGCGTTTTTACTTGCCTATAATTTAGAGATTGTTCGTGTTGGAATAATGAGAATTAAATAAGATAACTATTTATAAGGAATGTTATTTTCTCTGAAAAAGACTATTTTTGTATGCATGTTCTTGAGAGTTGGTCTTTAAGATTAAAGCTAGTAGATTACAAGCTTTCCTTTTTTATGTCTTGAAATAAGATTCGTTTTCAAATTTAACTTTAAACATACATTTTAATTTTTCAAAAAGCTTTTATGAAGTGATTAATTTATTCTGAAATGACGTTATGTTAGTGCATCCCATCCATCGGTGAAAGAAAAAACTTTTTTTTGTTCTTCTAAAAATATATTTATAATATTTATTTTTAAGAAAAAGGAAATAATTTATAAATATTATAGTATTTTATTAATAATTTATTATTTTTTTTGGAATCATGTAATCATATTTTAAATCCACTGCCAAATGACACAATTAATATGAAATCATTCAATTAACTGAAAATTCATTTTTGAAAATAAATTAAATAGTGTAATGCATTAAGAACAAATACACATTTAAAATTTCAAAATTCTAGCATAACAGGAAATCTGAGCAAAACCGTTGAAGTTCTATAATTACATAAAACAACTACGAAAATAATCATTGTAATCAGATATTAAATATCTTATTAGTTAACTATCCTGTTACTTAGCCTTATTTGAAAGATTGAATAATTTGATTTAATTAACATCTAAACTTGCCTAAGAAATAATAGCTATCTGCTATACTCTGGGCTAAATTAAAGGTATGCTATATATAACATCTTAAGGAATTATTTACTTCTTAGCCTTTTTTCATTACGTATGATATAATTTGCACAAAGGGCCTAAAATCTGTGAAAAATGACAAAAAGCACCAAAATTAACCTTGAAAGCAGCCTGCGAATTTTAGTTTGTAATAGCATCTAAGCAGTTTATATTAAATTCTTGATAACACAATAAATTATATTTTAAATTAGGTCAGCAGCTTTTTATGTTAATCTAAAATGTTCGAGCTTTCATAAAAAATCGCGTTTTTACCAATTTACAAATATTTCTAGTTTATAATTTGTTTGAAGGAAATATAATGATATCTTTCAAGAAAGAATGGAAGGTAATATGTTCCGTAACTGTTCAATATTTTCAATAGTTGAAAGATGATATGCATATTTGCAAGTTACAATCAGCACCCATGAATGTAGAATCTCGAAAAAAGAGACTGAAGAGCTTCTGTATTCACAATGTACTAGTATTGGTTGTGGTTTAACCTGCGTATGTTATTTTCTTCTTGTAGAATTTTATGCAAAAAAAAGCTTTAAGATATCCACAGGTAATGCAACATGTTACATACAAATTCTAATGTAGAAAGTGATTTATTACTTATTGAGAAATAATGATTTAGGCTCAATAACATTCATGCACATCAGTATATTTCCTCATATCACATCCGAAATGAAGACGTTTCTCAGAACTCTTAATGAAGAACGATAGATCAGCACTGCTCAAAGGTATGGTCCCCTCACTCATTCGGGATAAAACCCATTGAGTTAAACCCATTTATGTTGATGATGAACGCATCGAACAAGCATTTTAGTCCAGAGATGATGTGCTTGTAAACAGTTCCCTGCTTAAAATTAAAGGTTTTCCAAGGATGTCACCGACTTGCTTGCGTGTAGTGACATGCATTTTAACTAATTATTTTTTGTTTGCCGAAAATAAAATCCTCCTTCATAGTTGTAGCACACACAGTCAAATAAATTATTTATTTCCAATTTTATAAATTTTTAAAAATTTATGGGATATTCTGTGTAAAGAAATAACTTTTCTCTGTAACAAACATTTTTAAATAATCAGCCAGTTTTACAAAATCTTTGGATAATTTGATATATTCTTGTCGTTGTTCAATGTGTGATATTTACACAGACATTTTGTCAATAAAATTAACTATATATTTAATTTCCAGGGAAACTAACAAATATTTTCCTCACTTTTCTTAGTATTTCGGAACAAATTTTCTTAAAAAATCTTATTGATTAGCTTGGACTTATATGGTGAAAAAATCGCTTCCTCAGGTTTATTTATATAGTTTATATATGGAGCCATTAGAATACCCAGATTCATATTTAATTGTTTGCATAATGTTATAATCACAATTTACATTAATTTTAGTAGAATTCATTGAAAATTCGGCTTTGGTAATATAAAAGTTTAAAAAAACTGATAATATCTGTACTGCTCTGATTTTGTTTTAAAAAGTTCATATTTAAAACGTAAATGGAATGTATTTATTTTAGTTTACAATTTTCGTACATGGAATTCAATATATGAAACATAAAACATTTATTTGTTCAGATGAAAATGAAAAATAAAAATTGTGCTGGGATATTTTTGTAAATTATACTTTAATTAAATCATATTTAAGCAACTATGAGCATTAAATAAGCACTCTTGTACATTTTCCTAAATATATATTGTTTTTGTACGTATTATACTAATCATACTAAATAGCATTTTAGCAAATTTATTTAAGAAACATTCGTAATTACAATAAAAAAAACCCTCATGAAATGAAAGGAATGAAGTTTCGTTGGAATGACGGAATAGTTCAGCATTATATTAAATTTTTATATGCAATACATTTAAAAACATTTTTGGAAAAAAATTAAATTGAGAACTTACTTACTTTTAAAAAAAAATTACAAACCAGATATCAAAGTGTTAGCTTCGAAAATTCAAAGTTTTTAAAAATCACATTATTTATATATACTCCTACCTTTCAATTTTCATCGTAGGCGGCGAGCAGCTGATCACTTTTGTTATTCATACAGTTCATATTTTCCTGCAAACATATAAAAGGACTCATACCGAAATTCTTCATTAGATAGGAAATTCACATTTATTACTTTTAACGTGTCTATATACAAATATATAGACACGTTATATAGATAGTTAAACATAATGGCAAAATTCAAAGGAAATAAAAACAATATTATCAAAATCTCTGCAGAAGAAGACTATAACCATCTCTGTCGAAAAACAAACAACTTGTAAAGAGAAATGACGAATCAAAATAAAACTCTTAGTGGTTCAGTTAGATAATACTTTAAAGCTCAAACATTTTTTTAAAAAAATAAGGTTATATTGATGTGATAGCAAGATATAATGTGGCGGTGGAGTATATTATTTCATGCATATTATATTATTTCGTATATTATATTATTTCGGTGGGGTATATTATTTCGTAACTCACACGTCTTTTGACGACTTTAAGAGCATTTTTTTTGTTTGCATTTTATCGTTGCAATAGAATTAAGAATAAATTTTAGAAATAAAATAAGGATAAATTAATTAAACATAAAGCATTATTATCTACAAATATCCTTCAGTTTTTTTTCCAAAAGTGCATTTTCTTACTTATGAAATATAAAAACATATGATAATAAAAATAAAGTTCGGATTTTAAGTTCGAATCTTGGAATTAGTGTTTATTTATTATTATTATTTTGTAAACCTTTATATAAAGCATATGAAAATTATCATGAAGTCTTCAAAGAATGGGAAGCTATTTTAGCTACAAAAATCTTAAAAATTCAAGCTTAGTTTTTTTTATAATTATTAATAAAATAATTTAAATTTATTTATTAAAGTAAAATTGGACATGCTTTTATTTGCTTTTTAGCTTACCCAAAATATTTTTACAAACTTTGTAAAAATTGCCGCATTGAAAAGAGGCAGGCGACTGCCCATGGTCGAATGGTCATAGCACTGGTCTCTTAATCAAGAGATTGTAAGTTCGAATCCCGCTAGAGACAATGCGATTCACAGTCTGTGTAAATATATAATTCCTTTATTTCATGTTCCAGAAGATTCTGGGCATTTCTTTAGTTTACCAGACAAGTGCTCTGGACTTTTCTAATTGTCTCCAGAAAAGTATTCTGTAACTTTCTCTGTTAGTATAAAAGCAGAAGATCTGTCATTCACTGTGTTCTGAGTTGAGTTAATAGATTAGTTTAGCTCTACTTCTTGTATGTGTCATTGAGTTCCATACTAAGATATAGTGCAATATCAAATAAGGTATAGTGGCTCGAAAAACCGAAAGAAATCTAATGAAAAGGTTCAAAAAATGTATCGTTAAAATTTATTATTTTGCCAGCATAAAATTTAAAACTTCTCTAATTACCATGTCGGAAACAAGGACTGGAAAGACCTTTCCCTTCCCGCCACCAGGGGTATGTTTACTTGCTCTCGGTTTGGCGGCAAACCAACGAACGCGTTTCTGTATTCTTTTCTAATTTGTAAATACATTCTTAATTATGTAACATGTAATCAGGTAGCTATTAAATAATCTTCTTCTTAAAGATATGTTCCCCGTATTAATGAAATCATAATCACTGAACCTGCCACTAATTAGAAATTTGAGATTTTCACTGTAACCAGATGGAGACAGCAACATCAATAAGCGTAAGCGAACAAAGAAATTCCAAAAACAAACAAAAAAGGTAAGCGATTTTACTTGCCTATAATTTAGACATTGTTCGTGTTGGAATATTATTTGGCATACCTGTCGGCATAATTGGTGTGGTTTATTCTAATTTAGAGCTGAAAAATATATATTAGAATTTTGAACTGATTTATTATTGAATTTATATACTAGTGAATCTTACTGAATATAAATCCCGAACTGTTCAATTCTAAAAATGGACGATAAAACTGGCAGGTTAAGAAAGAAACGGGGAGTATCGAGAACATCTGTTACTAAAATTTGTAAAACTATTGAAACAGAACTAACGAAAAACAGATGTAAATGTCGATGCGTTAGAAGAAATGTTAGAGAAGCTTGCTGTTGAGTCAAGCGAATTAAAGAATCTAGATTCACAAATTGAAGAATTCGTTTCCGAGGACGAAAAGAAGTAAAAGAAGTAGCGGAATACACCCGAGAAATTATAAGTTGGAAATTTAGAGTGACCAAAAAAATACGCGAACGAACAAAAATGTTGATTCTTTGAATGTTCCAAGTTCATGTTATAAAGAATCATCGAACATTAAATTGCCAAAACTTGCGATATTTGAATTCTATGGGCAATCAAGTTTATGGCTTTCATTTTGGAACTCCTTTGAATCATCCATGAAAATGATTCACTAAGTGAAGACAGTAAATTTAATTACTTAAAAGCATACCTAGGTGATTCTGCCCTTAGTACCATAGAAGAATTTGCGTTAACAACAGAAAATTACGAAATCGCCATAAAATTACTTAAAGAACGTTTCGGAAGATCAGATGTTCTCATTAATACCAATTTGAATAATTTACTGCATATCTGCCAGTTAAAGAACTCAGATGATATTGTATCACTCCGAAAAATGTTTGCTATCATACAGACAGAAATTCGATCTCTTGAATCTCTTAATGTTTTGAAGGAAATCTACGAAAACCTATTTTGCCCAGTCCTATTAAAATGCCTACCCCCCCTTCTCGTTTTAGAATATAATAAAAGCAGGAAATCGGATAATATGAAATAGATGAATTGCTCGACTTCCTGTCTCTTCAGCTGAAAGCAAAAGAACGATCGTTAATGTATGCTTCTCCCGTGAGTTCGAAAAAAGTAAAGTATTCATACCCCCCCCCCCGTTGCGTTATGACTAATCGAGCGGAAAAATAAATAATCCTAGATGTTTCACTGCAAAGAGATTTAGCAATTCAGATTTTATCAGTTCTGAATTAAAAATAAAAACACCTGAATGCTTATTCTGCAATAAATTTCACGATGTTGTTGATTGTGAATACGTACGTACTTTTAAGTTTGGAAGAGCGGAAATGTATATTGCTAAAAACGCTGCGTGTTTTATTTGTGCAAAGCCATTTTATGTAGCTCAATTTTGTTGGTCAAAAATAGTTTGTACTCTCTGTGGTAAAAAACATTTATCCATATTATGCAATCAAGGCAATTCTGTTCCGAAAAATAATACCCATTTGAATGAAAGTAAGGATGAGAATAATTTTTTAAATTAAAATTTCGCGTTGGCGAATAATTTATGTTCACAGGAGGTTTATCTCCAGACTAATTGTTAGCGTCGAAAATAATGATTTAAAACACCATGTTAGATCGATCATTGATCTAGGGAGCCAGAGGTCGTATGTCAGCAAATACGTGGCGGGTCTTGGGGAACAAACGGTAACTCATGGACTTTTCGAAGGGCTGAAAAGGCGGGAAAACCACAAGAAGTATTCCATTAAATTGCGTAATACAGAGAATAATTTCTCATCTAATGTAGAAGTAATGGATCAGAATAAAATTTGCTCTTCTCTTCCCAAATTAGAAGATCCTGAAAATATCGAAGAATTTAAACAATTGGGTATATTTGCTAGTGATATTTGCTTGAATGAAAATCTTTGTTTGTATGAAAACGATCCCAAGGAAATTAACATATTATTAGGGGCAGATACGGCAGCCAGATTGTTTACAGAGGAAATTAAAAATCTTTCGCCTGATCTAATCGCGATGAACATCAAGTTAGGATGCACAGTTATTGAAGATCGGGAATTAATAAAAACGACAGTTTCAGCACGCTAATGTCTCTACTTGTCAACGACGTAAATATATCGGATTTGAGGCTTGATACATTGGATATCAATGACCTTGCGGAAATTCAAAGTAGAAAAGAACTATAAGAAGCAGCTAAGGAACATTTTGAACGCAGTTTAACACGAGATAACGAGGGGCACTACATTGTCACTCTACCGTGGATATATGATCATCCACCTCTTAATGATGGCAGAAAGATAGCTGAACGAAGACTTAACATTTGTATTAAAGCCTTAGAACGTGCCGAAAAGCTGGTCGATTATGATGATGTTTTTTGTGAGTAGCTGAGGGAGGGTATTATTGAAGATGTTGATCCTACGCAAGAAATCAAAGAAAGGCAGCATTTCTTACCTCACCATCCTGTCTTCAAGGAGAATTCGACGACCAAAAGTCGACCCGTTTTTGATGGTTCAGCTAAAGAAAAGATTACACCTTCTATTAATGACTGCTTCGAAAAGGGACCAAATCTTGTGGAACTCATTCCATCTCTCATAAATCGTTTCATGTTGGAAAATATGGAGTAATATCTGACATCAAGAAGGCCTTTCTGCAAATTGGATTAGAAGAACGAGATAGACCATATCTCAGATTTTTATGGAAGGGTAGAGGAAAAGAAGGAAATATCAAGATCCTGCAGCACAAAAGAGTTGTGTTCGGAATCTCCTCCAGTCCTTTCCTTCTGGGAGCTACATTAGAACTTCATTTTAAAAATGCTCCAGATCATCTCAAGGAAAAAGCCCAACAACTTATGAGGACCTTCTACGTTGATAATTGTGTTTTCAGCGTCAACAGAAAATAAGAACTCGCTAGGTTTATTTCGGAATCGTAAGTACTATTATCTACTGCCAAGTTTGAACTTCGAGGGTGGGAGCATTCTCCTACTGAAGACAAAACTGAAGTAAGGTAAAAAATACCGAAAGGTTCCGGTTCTTGGACTTCTGTGGAATTTGCCAAAGGACACTATATCTCTAGATTTGAAAAGTTTATGAAAGATTATAAAGGACCTATTACAAAAAGAAAAATCCTGTCAACCGTTCATCGAATCTTAGATCCGATCGGATTTTCTTGTCCTGTGACTATAGAGCCCAGATCTGTGTTGCAGGAATTCTGGGAATTGGGATTGTCCTGGGATGCTGAACTCCCTCTGCTGATGACTGAAAGATTTGAACGCTGGAAGTTTGAAGCTTCCGAAATTGAATGCTCCTGAAATACCAAGATGTGTACGTGAGGACTTTGCAGAAGATTCCAAATTTTCCATCCATGTTTTCTGTGACGCAAGTCAGCGTGCCTTCGCTACATGTATCTTCTTGAAAGCTGAATCTGCTGATAGCACGTCGTGCCAGTTAATACAAGCTATAGAGTTGCTCCTTTGAAAAACATCTCTTTTCGACGCCTAGAACTTTTGTCCGGCACTATTGGAGCTAGACTTTCAAAAGCAACCATCTTCGAACTTGGACTTGAGAATATACCAATTTTCTACAGGTCTGACTTCATGAATGCTTTGTACTAGATCAAAAGAAATGAGAATTGGGCCACGTTCGTTTACAACAGGGTACTGGGAATCCGTAAACTCACATATCCGGAAGACTGGAGGCACATAAGTGGAACGTTAAACCCATCTGACCTTCTATCACGAGGTTCCAATGCAGAGTAACTTGTGAAATCTCTTTGGTGGTTGGGTACAAATTGGCTACGAATACCTATAGAAGATTGGCCTGTTTCAGAAACTATACTAGATTTTGATGTCGTAAACTCCGAAAAAAGAAAATCTATTAAGTCTGTCACTTACACCACGACAGAGCAATTAGAGTACTTTTCTAAGGTATCTTCTTTCGAAAAATGACCAGAATCACGGTTTGAATTTTTCGTTTTTGTAAAAATGCTAAAACCGAGAAAAAAGAAAGAAAATGCGGCATTTTAGATTTTGAAGAAATAGAGGCTGGCTGCAGAAAAGTTCATTTTAAAACAAGTTCAAAGTCAATATTTTTTGGGGAACGAAAAACTGAACTTACAGACATTCCTGGATTCAGATGGTTTGTTAAGAGTAAAGACCAAAATTTCTCAAAGAAGTGATCTACCGACATTTAGATTTCCTATTTTGCTGCCTTCAAAGCATGATGTTATCCGAAAACTTATTTTTGAAAAGCATGTTGAACTTAGTCATGCTGGGATACAGATTTTGATGTCGAGTTTAAGAGAGAATTATTAGATCTTAAAAAGATGAAAGACAATACGTCAAGTAATAAGGAATTGTGTAGTATGCCAACGTTTTTCATCTCGGCCATTAGAAGTAGTAAGTGCTCCACTATCGAAGATCGCGTCAGAGATCAGAGATTTATGTTTTTGAAGTAGTAGGAGTTGACTTTTGCGGACCACTATATTTGAAAACCAAAACCAAATGTTGGCCTGTACTTTTTATATGTGCAGTTTATCGTGCAGTCCATATCGAGTTGGTAACTAGTTCATCAACAGATATTTTTTTTCTAGCCTTACGAAGGTTTATTTCTAGAAGAGGAAGACCAGCTACAATTTATTCAGATAATGGAACCAATTTAGTGGGTACTTCTAATGAGCTGAAATCAGTTGATTGGGGGAAAATATGCTTCAGTAAAGAAAATCCTATGGAAATTTACCCCCCCCCCATCAGCCCCATGATGGGGAGGATTTGGGGAAAGGCTTATAGGTATGTTGAAATCTATCTTAAGAAAAATTCTTTGAAATGCCTCCTTACAGTTTGAGAATTGCACACTGTACTATGTGATGCTGAGGGCATTATAAATTCAAGGCCTTTGATATATTTAAGTGATAACAATGAAGACCTTGTAGCATTAACACCTGCTATGTTTTTGCAAGATGATGATGTCGTGTCCGCGTTACCACGGAAAAGGGGGAGGGGAGTAGTTTCTGAGGGTAAAGACCCCTGAGCACGCGAGGGCAGAAGTCTGATTTCTAGCTCATATGAAGATGAAACTCACACATTCACTTGCACAACTCCTCTTTACAGGGAGGCACATTCACACACCTCACAGATAGAACACAAATGAAGAACAACCATGCCCGAACCGAGATTCGAACCCGGGGCGCCCAGATCACGGGGAAGATGCGCTACCCTATGCAAGGACGTCGGCTTTTTGCAAGATGTAAAATAAATAGGAGTTCCAGATATATAGCAAATAGATGCTAAGAGAATGAATAAAAGATTCTTCTACAGGCAAAAATTGTGTCAAAATCTCAGAAACCGTTTCAGAATCGAATATCTTGGACATCTTAGAGAATTTTCAAAGATTCTTAATGAATCCAAAATTAAAGAAGGAGACATTGTTCTCATCGGTGATAGTAACATTAAGCGAATAAATTGGCCTTCGGGAAGAGTCATCAAATTATATCTTGGAAAAGGCATGAAAGTTCGTCTCGTGAAAGTCTAGACCAAATCTGGATATTTCCTACGTCCAATCCAGAGACCTTTTCTTCTTGAGATAAGCCAAAGTGAAAATTTTTCTATCCCATGTCTCCCAAAGAGTGATTCTCCACCCACAATGATGACTCCTGATGGTACACCTACATCTAGTGACTCTCATGCTATTCCAGATGTGAACCAACCAAGAAGATCAAGTTATGGCCGGCTTTTAAAGCCCAGTGTTCTCCTGGACTCATTTTGTTTGAGTTTCTGAAGTCTTCTACGAAACTCAAAGGTGGGAGAGTGTCGGAAACAAGGACTTAACTGGAACCAATTTTGACTGTAAAGAACTTTCCCTCCCTTCCACCAGGGGTTTGTTTACTTGCTCTCGGTTTGGCGGCAAACCAACGAACGCATTTCTGTATTTTCTTCTAATTTGTAAATATATTCTTATTCATGTAACATGTAATCAAGTAGCTATTTAATAATCTTGTTAAAGATAAATTCCCCTTACTTTAGTATTAATCACTGAATCTACCACTAATTATAAATTTGAGATTTTCAATTGTAACCAGATGGAGACAACAACATCAATATGTAAACAAAGAGCTTCCAACAAAACAATAAAGGTAAGCGATTTTACTTGCCTATAAGTTAGAGATTGTTCGTGTTGGAATAACCAAATATCAGCAGTAATATAAAATGCAGCTTGTAAAAATGTCTTCCTTTCTGCGTTGTATATTTAATTCCCTGAAAAACTATTTCAGTAAAGATGATCGCGAAGAGTATCTTACAGAATTATGCCCTCTTTTGCCTCTTAAAAAAAATCTGTTTTCGTATTAGTAGATAAAGTAAATAACTGGGGTGGTGGTGGGAGAGGAAAGTGCCCTGGCGATATTTCAGAGTTAAAAAAGTATCGTTATCGATTCCTCAAATGATTATTTTATTTATTCTCATAAAACATTCTATTACATAATTTTGTGGAATTTTCACGGCAATACAAATTAGTCTCTGAATCAAAATTAACATTTTAAACTTAATTGCGTAGTTAAAACATAATAAATTTTATTCCAAACAGCAGAATTTTTCTTTTTGTATAAAACTAAGAAATGTTTGACAAATAAGGTAATAAATATGTTAAGAATATTTGTACCTTTCGCACGCATATAGACATTTATAAATCAGTTCATAATTTTTCAACTATTATCCCAGAAGTTCCTTCAAAATTGAAGCTGAATGCATCAAATTTTGCTTTATTTCTAAATTTTATATAGCAATCGATTTTATTTAAGATTCACCATATTTTTCTAAAATGTACTAATTTCAAAAAGGTGAGGAAAAAAGCAATAATTGTCGAAATTTTAATTTAATATTTAATCGAAGTTTTTTGGTAATCCAAAAATTTAGAAAAAAATTGATCTGTAATTGAATAAGGTATCAGAAAAGAAAACATAAGGAAACAGATTTCGAAAGAAAAAAAAATTTCAATAATCAGTGCCAATAGAAATAAAAAAGAAAGAGGAAGAAAATAGATTTTTGAATTGATATAAATATTAGAAATTATGTTATATTATGCATAAAAAATAGAAAATCTTATGCAATCGTAATAAAATGATTTTAAAAAATCCAATCGTTGAATTTGGGCCTTTTTAACAGATAAATATCCTTATTTTCCTCATCCCCTTAGTTACTATCGGACGTTTCATTTTCCTTCGCAGACTTGAAATGCAGCACATCAATCGATGTCAAGGTCAGCGGACACCCTATAGCGAGCAGACAGTACGCTCGTCGCAAAATACTGTTACGAAATTTCCGGGGTTCGTTCGGATAGTGGAAGTTATATGGTGTGAAGAACGCTCAATCACCAGGCGGCGGTAGAAAATAAAACAACGACGTTTATTCACACGAAGACACACAGGACAACACAAAGACGACAACTATATACAGCACAGAAGACGATTATCTTCATCCGAGACGTGCAACATACACAGCAGCGTACAACAAACTCTACTGCAGAAAGTGGAACACAGCTTAGTTCAGCACTAGCTTCACTCCGTCGTTGCTCCGCTTATCTCCGGAAGGCCACTTCTTTACTGTCGTTTCTGACTACTCTACCCTAACAGCTGCAGCCGCTTCCTTTTATAGGTCTGAGGAGGCGGGGCTAGCCGCCTCTCAACCAATCAGGAACGTTCGAGGCGTATCTCCGTTTCTATTGGACGAATCGGGAAAATTCTCGATGTTTGGGGTATAATCTTTTTTGGCGCCAAAATCGCCGCAGTCGTCACCAAGTCGCCAAATGGTTGCCAAGTTTGTCGCCAAGCTCCAGGACCTCCGACGCGAACCGGACTCCTTCCAATACCGATGACTGTAAAACATTCTTTCCGATGGTGGAACCAACTATGCTGGGAAGCAGCACCGCAGGTTCGTAACAATACCTTTCACCCCTTAAATTCACCTAAACGCCTCAATCATATGATTTTCTATGCATAAAAAATAGAAAATCATATGCAATCGTAATAAAATGATTATAAAAAAATCCAATCTTTGAATTTGGGTCTTTTTAACTGATAAACAAAGTTTCATCGCCTTAGTTACTATCGGACGTGCCATTTTCCTTCGCACACATAGCAGATTTGAAAAGCAGCGCATCAATCGATGTCAAGGTTAGCGGACCCCCTATAGCGAGCATATAGTGCGCTCGTCGCAAAATACTTTTCACCCCTTAAATTCACATAAACGCCTCAAAGCGCTTAAGTCCGACCTCTGTTTGACGCGGCGATCTCGGACGATTTAGGGATCATAGTATTATTCTTGTAGATAAATCCGGCTGCATATAATCGATGAGGGAAGATATTGTCAAAATGTGTTTTTAGTTTTGAAAGCAGACTTACGCAGGTGTTGTTTTAAAACTCTTTATTCATAAAAAGGTTACAATAAATCTTCGGATGCTGTTCGGTGTTGTGAAATGATTGTATGGTGGCGCCCCCAAAGTGAAGCGAAAATAATTCTGTAACGCGAGAGTGGCTGTGTAGAGAGAGAGAGAGTGTGGAAAGCACGCGAATAAAATGGAGTTGTTCTAAAGTCTCTGCCATCTGATTTGTGTTGTGAATTACATTAAATGTGTGCGTAGAACTGGCGAAATAACATGGTCCGTCGACCCGGAGGTGGCTGGGACCGAAGAACAAAAATTTTGAAAATAGTGCATCGAAAATTAATTGAAAACGAAAGCGATAGTCTTGTGTTGTTCAGAGTTCAAGTTTGGGTTTCACGGAGATTCAGTTGTTATTGTTACTTGGTGAGAGGTTAGTTATTCAAATTTTATGATATTGATATTGTTATATCTAGTGTTTTAAGACGTAATTAATTTGTGTTTTATTAATTTCATTTGTGATTGAGTTAATTTCTGTGAAAATGAGTATTACTAAGTTTAAAAAAGAGGAGTTAAAGGCTATTGCCGAGGAGTTAAAATTACCTATACCTGATAATGCTAAAGTTCTAGATTTAAGAAAGTTAATACAGGAGAGTAAGATTTATAAAACAGATAAAGAATCGTATCAAACTATTGTTGACTGTGTACTTGAGGAAATAAACGAGAGAAAAGATAAACTTGAGCGGGAAAAATTAGAAAACGAAAATCGACTTGAGCGGGAAAAATTAGAAAACGAAAATCGACTAGAATTTGAGAGAATTAAACTGTCCCAGTTAGAAAGGGAATTAGAAATTGCAAAATTGCGTGAACAATCTCGAGAGAGTGAGCCATCACAAAATGACATTAAAACAATCGGAACAGAGTGTAATGTAGAGAGTTTGATTAAGAGTATTAAAACTCTAACTATTCCGATTCCTCAGAGAGCCGAGTCATTTAATTTATTTTTTCAGTCGATTGAGAAGGCATTTAAAACCAAAGATGTTCCCGAGAAATTAAAGCCCGAAATTCTTTTAAATATCCTTGGAGAGAAAGCGTGTAATTTAATGGTTTATCTTCGAGAAGAAGATTTGAGTAATTATGATAAACTTAAAGCCATAGTGTTAAAGGAGTTTCAACCAACACCCCAAGAATGTCTAAATCACTTTAAAAAGGCGCAAAGGTTACCCAATGAAAGTTATGTGCAGTTCGCATCTAGATTGAGTGCAACCTTTGAATACTATTGTCAGTTACGGGAGGTAAAAGACTTAAAATCAATTTGTGAATTAATAGTGTCAGATAAAATAATCGAGACGTTGGATAGAGAATTAACTACTCATATTGGCGTAAAACAAGGAGAGACGTGGTTTAAACCACATGAGTTAGGCCGAGAATGCGATATTTTCATATCGTCGAAGGGAAAAATTAGAGAACAAAGTTTAATACCTAATTATAAATCTAAATATGAACCCCGGCGTTATGATGTCAGTAATCAAAATAATAGTCGTGGGTCAAAAAATACTTCAAGTGTTTATCTGTCTTCCGTTAAAAATGCGAAATGCATTGTAAATAGTTGTAAAACAAAGGAATCCCACCCACTGTATTTGTGTCCTGTGTTCAAATCTCTTAGCGTTGACGAAAGAATAGATATCGTGAAAACTAATTGCTTATGTTATAAATGTTTTTCCTCAAATTGTTTCGTTAAGAAGCCGTGTAGAGCTAAAAATTGTTTTTGTGGGAAACCGCACAATAGATTAATTCATTATCCCAAAAGAGATAACTCTTCCGCTCAGACACAAACCGCAACAGGAGCCAATGATTCGACGCCGTTGAATCCAAATGCACATGCTTACGTCAGTCAGGGAGGGTCAGCAAATATTGCCTTCCCCCAAAGTGAGAGCGAGAGAAATGCATCAGTAGTGGCTACGAGTTTTTTGCAAAACAAAACAAAAACAGTTTTATTGAGTACCGTGCGATGCTTAATACGAGACAGATACGGCGCAAGACATGAAGTGAGGTGCCTTCTAGACGGAGGAAGCGAATCAAATTTTATAACGAAGGATTGTGCTGATAGATTGCAGTTGAGGAATGAGAAAATCAATTTACTTGTATCTTGTTTAAATGATTCATCAATGACGGTTAATGGGTGTGTTATGGCAACCATAAATAATCTTGATATGAGTTTTAAAAAAGAGTTTAATTTGCTAGGTGTCAAAAAAATAACCGATTTAATTCCTTCAAGAATGATTAATGTTTCAATTGATTTACCTAACGATATTGAGCTGGCAGACTACAAATTTAATATTCCTGGAAAAATTGATGTTTTATTAGGCGCGGAAATATTTTATGAATTGCTTAGGCCAGGTCAAATTTATGCAGGAGATTCTCGACTACTTTTGCAAAATACAGTGTTCGGATATGTCGCTAGCGGAAGTGTAGATGAGGAGGTGAATAACAAAATGCACTGTGGTTTAATTCGAGATAGTGATTTAAATACAACATTAAAGACCTTTTGGGAGTTAGAATCAATAGGTGTCAAGGACGAGGGTATTACTAGTGAGGAGGACGTGAATTTAGAATTGTTTAAGGAAAATATATGTTTTAAAAATGGTAGGTATGAGGTGGGACTCCCGTGGAAAAGAGATAGTAATGAGTTGAGCGATAATTTTGATTTAGCAAAAAGACGACTCAGCAGTCTTATGAGAAAAATGCAAAATGATAAGGTGTTGTATTCTGAGTATTCTAAAGTTTTAAAGGGTTACCTAGATGAGGGGATAATTGAGAGGGTAACAAATCCGTTTGCTTCAACAAATAACCCAGTGTTTTATCTTCCTCACCAAGTGATAATAAAAAATGAATCTCTAACAACAAAATTACGTATAGTTTTTGATGCTAGTGCACATGAAATAGGACAATTATCGCTGAACGATTGTTTACATCAAGGAGTTAATTTAAATCCAAACATTTTTGATTTGTTTATATCCTTTCGCTTGAACAAAATAGCCATTTTAGCTGATATGGAAAAAGCCTTTCTCCAGATTTCTTTGACTCCAAAAGATAAAGACGCAGTTAGGTTTCTTGTGGCTAACAGTGAAAAAGATGTTCAAGTGTATAGATTCAATCGAGTTCTTTTTGGTGTGAACTCGTCTCCATTTCTATTGGCCGCAACTATAAAAACCCATATTGAGAAATATAAGGAACAATATCCCGCTACTGTGCGGGCACTCGATAGTTGTTTTTACGTGGACGATCTCGTCACTGGTGAAGACGACGTATCATCAGCATTTGACTTGTCAAACACAGCAGCGAAAATCATGAATGATGCAGGGATGAATTTGAGGAAGTGGATTTCAAATGACTGTGATTTAATGAAACAATGGCAGACAGAACATTTCGACCATTTAAATATTAACGATTTCGTGAACCAACCACATCGTGTTTTGGGACTTTCGTGGAGTCCTCAAAATAACTATGTTAGTCTTAATTTAAAAGGTCTATTGGACTTCCTTCTGAAAAGGAAAAATACTAAACGATTCTTGTTGATGGCCGCAGGCAGAATATTTGATCCAATGGGATTTGTATCCCCCTTCACTATAAGATTTAAAATCTTATTTCAAGAAATCTGGCAAAGTAAAACAGACTGGGACGAAGAGTTACTGCCAGATGTTAATGAGAAGTTTGAACAGTGGTGTTCAGAAGCGTCTTTCTTAGGTAAACTTCAGATTCCTAGATATATCCTTGAGTGTGATAGTGAGAATCCCCCAGAATGTGAAATACACACATTTTCCGATTCTAGCATTAAAGCGTATGGAGCTGTCTCATATTTAAGACTGAAAACTCCTAACAAAATTTGTGTGTATCTTTTAGCTTCAAAATGCCGTGTGGCTCCTCTAAAGCCATTATCCCTTCCACGTTTGGAATTAATGGGTGCGTTACTTGCTGCGAGATTGGCAAAAGAAGTATCAAGAGTCCTCAGTGAGAAAATACCAGCAACCAACCACTTTTGGACAGATTCCACTATAGCCTTGAGTTGGATTCAAGGTTCCAGCAGCAGATGGAAAGTCTTTGTCGCCAACCGTGTGAAGGAAATACAATCCTTGACAAACAAAGATATGTGGCACCATTGTCCTGGAAAGGACAATCCATCTGATCTTCTTACGAGAGGCATCAGCGCCGACTCACTGTTGAACTGTGAGAAGTGGTGGAATGGACCGAGTTTCCTACATGAAGAAAACATTGTCCCTAAAAATGATGACGTGATACTTAGTGATGACAGTGTGTGTCAGGAAGAACTAAAATCATCTGAGAGAAAAACTTTGGCTGTGACTTTGGACAATAGTTTTTTGAACAAAATTCTTTCTGTATCTAATAATTTCCAAAAAATTTTATGTGTTCTTAGTTATATTTACAGGTTCATCGATAATTGTAAGCAACCATTTAACAAACAAATTGGACCATTGAAGATATCCGAAGTCCAACGAGCGGAAACTACGCTTGTGAAGTTGGTGCAACAGGTAGAATTTGAATCAGAATTAAAGGACTTGTCCACTAAGGGTATGGTTAGCCCTCAAAGTAAGATAAAAAATCTCTCTCCATTTCTAGACTCTGAAAAGGTACTAAGAGTAGGAGGTAGACTGGCACATAGTAATTTAAATTATGACAAAAAAACACCAAATAATTCTTCCTAAGAATCACAAGTTAACTAATTTGATTCTTGAATTGACTCACAAGAGACAATTGCATGTAGGTCCACAAACTTTATTGTCTATTGTTAGACAGAGATTCTGGCCCTTAAATGGTCGTAATATGTGCAGGAAATTAGTTAATAACTGTACAATTTGTTTTAAAGCAAAACCCGTTACTTGTTCACAAATTATCGGTCAATTGCCAACCGAGAGAATTTCTCAAAATTTTCCTTTTAACAAAGTGGGAGTAGATTTCTGTGGGCATTTCTGGATTAAATATCCTAATCAGAGAAAAGGCGTTTTCAATAAAGTTTACGTATGTGTTTTCGTGTGCATGGTCACAAAAGCATGTCACCTTGAATTAGTTTCAGATCTAACTAGCGAAGCCTTCATTGCGGCTTTAAAACGATTTTTTAGTAGAAGAGGAAAATCTGAACATATATTTTCAGACAATGCTTCCAACTTTGTAGGCACACAATTAGAGTTAAAGAGACTGAGAAAAATTCTGAGTAATAGTAACAATAATATGAGTAAATTTTTGTGTGATGAACGTGTTGAGTGGAGTTTCATTCCACCAAGAGCACCAAATCATGGAGGCCTCTGGGAGGCTGGAGTCAAGGCCGTCAAATATCATATAAAGCGAATTATGGGTAATTTAAAATTCACTTATGAAGAATTTTTAACGATTCTTAACCAGATTGAGGGAATTCTCAACTCACGTCCCCTCTACCCTTTATCATGTGACCCTAACGATTTTGATGTTTTGACTCCTGGTCATTTCCTTGTTGGTCGTCCGATTTCAGCAATTGTTGAACCGAGTTTAACTGAACTGCCTGATAACAGGTTAAAGGTATGGCAAAAACTAACAAAAATTGTACAACAGATTTGGAAACGTTGGTCAAATAACTACCTAAGTACACTTCAAAATCGAAATAAATGGTTTTTTGAGAAAAATAATGTAAAAATAAATGATATGGTAATTTTGAAAGAAGAAAATTTGTCTGTGTGTAACTGGCCTCTTGGTCGAATTCTTGAAGTGTATGTATTATGGTAAAGATAATAAAATCAGAGTAGTGTTAGTGAAAACCAAAAATGGAGTTTTTAAACGTCCTATTACTAAAATTTGTATTTTACCCATCCCAAATGAGTAATTTGTGCGAAAATTTCTCTTTATGTATTGTTATGTATGTTTTTGAGTATTATACTTGTTACCTTTTGTGTGAATTCAACTGTGTATATTTGATAAATTGAGTATTTCTTGTTTTTGCAATGTTGTATACTGTTTATTGTATTAAGTGGTATGTGTTCATTTGTATTGTTGTTCTTTACTTTTAAGTTTTTGAATGTATCATTCAACCCGGGGGTGGATGTTCGGTGTTGTGAAATGATTGTATGGTGGCGCCCCCAAAGTGAAGCGAAAATAATTCTGTAACGTGAGAGTGGCTGTGTAGAGAGAGAGAGAGTGTAGAAAGCACGCGAATAAAATGGAGTTGTTCTAAAGTCTCTGCCATCTGATTTGTGTTGTGAATTACATTAAATGTGTGCGTAGAACTGGCGAAATAACAGATGCTGCATTGAAGGAAAAAGTTGCTTTCTAGGTCTCGTCCCGTTAATTTTGATGAATTTAAAGCCAAAGAGTTGTGGAAACCCAAGATACAATTAATACATATCATATTTTATTCGTATACTTAAGAAATTAGTTAAGATTGATAAATTATGAGTATTATTCTGTTCACAACCCTTCAACATATCCCGTGTGTCACAGTGGTATGAGATTCATTGTTACAATTATATGACACCATTTCCCCTGAGTAGAACACTGGCATAAAGATACACTGTTACAATTATACGACACTATTTTCCATTTATGGCATCGAAATAAAGATACACATGCAATTATATGACTATTTGATGTATCTTGATCCTTAACATCAGAGTGGAAAATATCTAAGCAGTTCTGCTGTTCATTGATAATTCTCGTTTGTGATAACCGGGCGACAAGAAAAAGTTAAATATTTTAATAGTTCTGTTGTCTACTGATAACTCTTGTGCCCTCATAAAAATATTTCAGATATCTTTTTCATTTGTGACATAAAGAAGGAGAGACAAAGCGACAGAGAATCTTTAAATATATTATGAATATTCACCTCATTTATGATATCAGAGTGAAAGAAAATAAAAACTCACATTAAAGTAGCTTTATAATCCAAACAAAATGTATTTCGGCTACATGCATGGATGCAGAAGAGCATACATACATGAATGTAAAAATACATGCATTTGTAAGCAAGGTCATAATTATCTGTCTCCAATGCTCTGCTTCAAATATCTGCAGAATCTTCTTCAAAATCATTCTATCCTGTATGAGAAATTACCTTAAATATTGTATAGGCTTAATTTTATTTTCATGAAAAGTAAATTCTGAAATATTCGTAAATTAAATTCATTTATAGGAACAAAACTAAAATATAGAATGAACGTAATTCCATCATCATCTTTCCATCGTAATAGATAAATATAGACTAAATTCACAGAAATATGCAAGAAAAAGAATGTAATTCTTTTACACAGCAAAATTAAAAGGAACATATAAATTATAGCACGAAGTGTCAATTTCATATTAATTTTCTGAATGGTAAGTACCCTACAAATCTCAAAAGAGCAACTTTAATAAAAGTGGTGAATACTATTATTATTATTCATCAAGATTGAAATTAACTATCAGAAAAAAAATTATTGTCATAAAAACAAATTTATGTGCCTTTATTTATTTTAGAACTGACATATAAATGAAAAATTACTTCCTCGGCACAGCTTGAGGCCTAAAATATTTCCCACAGTATAAAATATTTTTTCGATAATTGTAAATAGTTCTTGTTATAAGAAATCTATTAAAATTTTCGGCGAAATTTTTCTCATATTTAAATAGAAATTTCGATGTAATTATTTTGACAAAATGTTGTCATTTAATAGATTGGTCATTTTACAACGATGTCTATTCTCATGCGTTTTCCAAAACTTTACATTTAATAATTTCTAAATTTTCTGATTGTTAATAAAAATATTCATTCAGTTTGCAAGGAAATACATATTAGTATTTCGAAAATCATTAACTTATTCAACCATACATTTTTACTTTCTGTAGCAATAAAATGGAACCATTTCGAGAATGATACATCTAATTTTTCGAGTACAAGAAGATAGGTAAATAATACCTCCGAAACATTATAAAGAGTCTCTTAGCCGTTTATGTAAAAGTGAAATAACGCAAAGTTTACATGATTTATAATGAGATCTAACGAATTTATTTTCATAAGAAATTAATCAAAAAATGTATTCATAATGAAATTCAATTAAAATTAATCCCTTTCTAAACCAAATAAAAGATGCATTGTGTTTATGCAATGCAATGTTTATTTCAATGTAAACGATGCAAGGTTTATTTTCATAACATTGTTCAGATATTCATGATCAAACATAAATTGTTAAAAATAGGTAAGATTATAAATAGGTAAGGTAAATAGGTAAGGTAAGAAGAGATTATATAACATGTTTTAAATGTCACTTCCTCGTAATTATTTTAAATATGATGTTTGCTTTTGTGGGAAAGCACTGCTGCTTTCAGAATTTGATTAGGCTGGTAAATAGCGTTGCCCACACATATGGTGACCAATCTTATAAGTACATTGAAGCCAGAGAAAATACTCTTATTGCTTTCTTGTGAATGGGAGAAGGCTGGCACAACTATCATCATGTTTTACCATGGGAGTACTCTACAAGCGAATGGGGCTGCACATTAAACTTTACGAAAGCATTTATATATTTCATGTCATGGGTTGGGCAAGCTTATGATCTAAGATCTGCTCATCCTCAGATGGTCAAGAATAGAAAATTGAAGACTGGAGATGGCATAAGAATGGAAAAAGGAGACGAGTGAGAAAAGCAATTCTTCTGCATTTGATAGCTCCGAAGAAATTCTTTTTTTATTTTCGCTCCAAAACTCACTCATAGAGTACGAACTCCGACGTTACCTTCTTAACTCCAAATCATTATGTTTAGCTTGTGTAAATGTATTGGTAAAAGTAATTGTTTTTTTAAATCCAAATTATAAAATGTAAAGTCTTCTCAGAAATTTTGAAATGTTGGTTGAAGATGAACTTTCGGTACTTCCAATATTTTTTTTTTAAATGTCAATCCTTCTTTTCTGCAAGTTTGTTCTTAAGCAGTATTCACATGAGGCCAGCTATTGCACACAGTAGAAGGCCAAGGCTACTTCAGGAATACCACGAGACCCGAAAGGGGCATTGGCAAATAGTTGTATCATCGGGACAACTATTTGCCATTGTTCGCTCGGGTCACGTGATCTTCCTGAAGTAGGCGTGCCCTTCTCCTGCGCGCAATAGTTGGTCTCGTGTATAGTCTGGTTTATACTTAGTCATAAAAGTGAGTAATTTATTTCCAAGTTATAGTTTAGTATTTGAAGTAATCGTAATTCATAGATCAAGAAGACATCAATTTTAAATGTGTGGTTTAAAATACTATGATTGCAATCTTTTTTTACATTAGTCGGATGCTTTCAAGCATCTGTTACATCAAAATATTTAGATTGATTTTTAATGCAACTTTTGTGAGATTAAAATTTGGAGCTGTCAGATCTCCATGTAATTTTTAGCTATAACCTGATTACAATTAAAAGTTGCATCCTTTTCCGAAATAATTTTTTTATTTACTTAAACTGGAATAAAATTTATATAAATTGTACTTTTAATTTAATATTCAGATTTAACTTATTTCAAGTGTGTCGAATTAAATTTTGCTTGAAATTCCGTTTCAGAATTGTTATTTTTGTATTTTCAATGTTCGGTGACTTTTTTTTAGAAAAAGTTGTGATATATCTTCAGTTAGAATCACATTTCAAAAAAAATAAAACGATTGTGTATGCCAAAATCTTCATTAAAAATGTTTGTTTTTTTATCATGTAACTGATGTTCTTTGAAAGTAAATGTACTGCAGAAATTCTGGATATTTAAACAAATCCGGAGGTTAAAATCATAAAAGATGAACCCCCAATTTTTTCATAACTGGAGTAAATATATATTAAAATTAGCAAACATCAATTATAAAAACTGGAGGGGACAGGAATCTACTGTATAGCAACATTTTACAAGTGCCAATCTCTTTCCAAATAGATGCCTGCTCAGATTAACTAAATTAGTGGTTTCGGCCGTACTTGTTCTTGGATACCTTAGATAGGTTCTTTTTTACCACTAGCATACATATATAATTACTTGTAAAATGTAGATCTGCTTTCTATTGAGGAATTGTATGTACATTTCTTAATGGTTCTAAAAAGTACACCCGTTTCTCAACTATAGAATTTCTAAGAAGACATGATGCTGTTTATCAACCTTTGAATCTAAGAATCATGGAACAGCCTATACAGTAGAGAAATGCATAAAAGGATAGGCTTATTAAAATGCGATAAAATTAATTTTGTTAATTGATTAACGATAATCATGAAGGATTTCTAGGATTAGCCAATCATAGAAAGAAAAAATAAAATGACATATGATTTAAACTATCTAATTAAAAAATTGTGATTCTTTGGAAAATTTTGAGAACGATTATTACGAAATTAAGAATGAAAAATTCGATAATCTAAACTATAATATCCTTATGTTATTTGAATTATGAGATGTCTGGAATGTAAAGATTTAAATCAAATTTTAGGCCTTTAGATAAAATTTTCTATCAATTTAAATATATTTTTTGTGCGAATGAAAATATAAATATACTAAAGAAAACAAGACTAAAATATTACAATATTTTTTCTTAACTAACATTCTTCGACTTAATACATCATATACTCTAGAATTTAGAATGTTTTTAAGATGTTTAGGGTAAATGTTTAACATTTGTTGCGCTTCTCTGCAAATCATTCATTTCGGGACTAGAAGGACAATAGAATCGCATTTCTTTTAGGATTATCTACACATCTTCCCCTATTATTATTTTTTTGAAAATCTTTTGTATCGTCCAGTTTTCAATATTATGAAAAGAACACCTCTTAAATTTAGATTTCTAATTATTTATTCCTTATTAAGCACTGAATATGAATTTTTTTTAAATTTAGATTGCGAGAAGTCTTTTCAGATGTTCAAATAATTAATTTTTAAATTGAATAAATTTAATTTTTCTGTGCTTAATCAAATTACTGAAATCTTTAAAATATTTTATTCTACATAAATTAAATACCTTTAATATAGGTTTGCATACATCTCCTTTTTAGTTAAACAAGAAAATGGATAAAAGTGGTTCAGCTGTTTAGAGGGTAAATTCTAATGTCACAATATTTCCGTATCAAAACTTTTAATTTTGAACTAATCAGTATTTTGAAGCTCTGCGTGACAAAGAGTTAATTAAAATTCAATTATTGCATCTATTTATCTAACTTATAATTGGTTTAGCAAGAAAAGAAACTCTTTTCATAGAAATGTGAGCTTGAAGATTAAAAGAAAAATCGTTTCAAGCCTTCAGAAAACTGATCAGATAAAACATATAATAGGTATAACAATGTCTTTTTTAGGAAATTTTCCTGTCAACACTAACTACGTTAGTTTTTTTACAGAAAATTGTAAAATACAAATGAATACTTTATTGTCGTGCTATGAAATTCCGAAACAGGATTTTTTCGACTAAAGCACGAGTAATTTAATTCTGCAGTTTGGTTTAAATAATGGTATAAGGTCATATTAGCGTTTTGAGTAATTTAAAATAAGATTGAAGCATATTAAGTGAATTGACATTAATTTAAAATGAGTCAATTAAGGATTTCAAAAGGTATTCTATAATGAAAGCAAAAACTCAATGAAAAGTTTTTTGCCTAACAAAATGAGAAACGCCAGCAGAATTAAAAAATGGCATGTCAAATCTTTAACTGCATTTTTCTCAAAACTTTGTTTTTCATAAATATATGTCACCTGACACGATAACACGATAATTTTAAACACGGTTGTTCCGAATTTTCACCGCTAGAGGACACACCTATAATATGTTTATTAGGAGAATGATGTAAGTTGGCATTCTGTCAATCTGTCTTGTGATGTCCTGTTGTGTGCGTGAAAAATAAATGTATGTGAATGTGTGAAATTCGTATCGTCTTTTATTCGAAACATGAACATTCGTAGAAACAAAAATGCTGCATCGGCCGGGAATGTGGATTCATTTGGTTAAGTAAAATACGTTTGGACTGACTCGAAATGGAAGTACATTCGTTTTGCCACTTCACGGTAAATTGTGTGTTGATGCTTCAGAATATAATTGAAGTGGTTTATCCGAATATTTCAATTGGAATATGACTCAAGAAATTTATTGGATATCCTGATTTATTTTGAAGTAACTTCGTTTGCGGAGCAACAGATGTCAGCTGGTGGGGTATGTAGTTGAAATTTTGCTATTTCTTTTCTGCTGAAAGTTATTGAAGTAAATTAGTTCTGCTTTAGAAATTAATTGTTTCAAGATTGGTGTTTTGAATTAGGATTTATTCGTAGGAAATAGTTTAAATGGTAAAGTTGTATATGCTTTCGTTTTGAGGGTGTTGAGTTTCGTTTTCGTTACTAGTTGTGTTGTGTTAGTATTTCTGAACCCCATATGTTTTAAAATTGTTTGAGTTTGGAAAGGAAGTCATCTGATTGTGTTAGTTAATGTCTGTAAAAGAAAAAGAATTAGTTATGGCTGAAAAGAACGAAAAGGATAGGTTAGATAAGTTGAAAAAACAACGTTCCTCACACAGAGGATAAGTTACAAAATTAATTTCAAAAATAAAAAATCGTTTAGACGAATCGGGAGTTGAAATGGATGAGCTCGAAGGTCTTTTGGTGCCATTACAAACCAAGACAAACAAATGAAATCTATCGATATAAAAATAGAAAATCTGTTAGATATTAATGATATTGAGTGGGAAATTCAGAAAATTGATGAATATAATGAAGAAATAGTTTTTACTTCTGTAAAATTAAAGAATAAAATAAAATCTTGGCATTCGCATTGTGTAAATGAACATGAAACGAACAATTAGCGTGAAATTCCAGTAAATTGATGCGGATCAAATATAAATGCAAAATTACCTAAATTGAAAATTCAAACCTATTATAGAGATCCATCAGAGTATTTAAAATTTTGGAACCAATTCGGAAATTCAATTGCCAAAAATTTCTCTCTCTCTCAGATGTTGAAAAACTTTCTTATTTATTTGTCTTCGTGGTGATGCACTTGCTTGCATTAAAGCTTTTGCGATAACAGGAAATAGCTATAAGTCAGCACTTAAGTTAATTCAAGATTCATTTGACCAGCGAGATGTAATAATTAATGCCCGTATGTCTAAACTGTTAAATATGACAACTTTAAAAAATTTCTTCAAATTTACAGGAATTAAAGAATTTTTATTTTAAATGTCAAACTCAAATTCGTTCTTATGAAAGCTTAGGTGTGAAATCTGAACGTATAGCATAACGCTTTGTGCAATTATTTTGAAACTCTTTCCCAGTGATCTTATTTTAGAATTTAGTAAACAGCAAATTTCTACTACTCATCATGATCTAGATGAATTAATGAGTTTTTTGCATAACGCTATCATCGGTAGAGAGAAAGCCATTCATATGCAACAATCCACTGTTTACCTCTCAACCCATCGTCAGCCGTCAGATTCCCAGTCCAAACAATTTTCTCGTAAACATTACGGAGGCACTTCGAATCGGAATAAATTTATATCCTCCGCGAATGAATTGATGACTAAGGCTGCTTCAAGAGGCTGCATATTTTTCCATCAAAATCATTTGAGTCATTTATGTGAGAACTTGAAAGCTCAGAATAAGAGAAATTTCTAAGCGAAAAAAGATGCCTGTTATGTTGTAATGAAAATTGTTTTGTTAAAAGCTGCAATGGCAACGTCTGTTCTTTTTGTAATGGTAAACATGCCTGCGCGATATGTTATAAATTAGAAAACTCTAAGAGGCAAAAGGGTAAGGGCGAGTCAAGGAAAAAAACAAAATGAAGAGAAAAATTTGAATGAGGTTATATCTACTTCTTCGAATCACATGGCGAATAATAAAGGAGGAATTTTGTTGCAATGTGTAAATGTAGAAATTGCTGGTTCTAAATCTTCTGACTTTATATTTGCTTTGTTTGATAATGGTTCTGAACGCACTTTTATAAAAAAATCTGTTTCTGAAAGGTTAGGATTAAGGGTTATTGGATTTGAAAAATTGAATATTTACTGTTTTGGTGCAAATGATGGTTTTTGATGGTTTGATGGTTTTTGATGAAATTTCGAGAGCTCCAATTCATGTTGATGATCAAAGGGTTTGTGCAGAGATGAAGGCTAGGAGACTTGAATTGACGTTTAATTATAATGAGTTGTCTAGCGATTGTCGGATCTCATTGTTGGTAGGATCAGGATTATTACTGGGATTTGACTAAGAGATTTCAACGGTTAAATTCATCATTGGTGGCTCTGGAAAATGTTATTGGATGGTCCCTTCAAGGTAAATGTGAGTGTGGAAGTCCCTATCAGCTAATTTCGTTTTTGGTGAAAAGGATGCTATCTCTTCGGAGCTTGCATGCTTTTGGAAATTGGAACGTTTGGGAATTAGAAGTGACAAAATAGATACTTTAGGTGTGAATGAACAAGGCTTTTTGAGGGAATTCAATGATTCGATTCAGTTTGTTGAAAATAGATATTGTGTTAAGTTGCCGTGGATAGAAGGGAGGCAAGAAAAGTTAGGGACCAATAGGGGGGTGGTATTAAAACGCTTTAATGCTTTAGTCAGGAGATTTAAGAGAGATTCATCTTTATATAAGGAGTATCGGGAAGTTGTTGACTGTTATTTGAAAGAGGGAATAGTGGAATTGTCAGATGATTTAGTAGATGAATCAACGTTTTATTTGCCCCACCATGCTGTCATTCGCGAAGATAAAACAAGTAGTCGTCTCAGAATTGTGTTTGATAGTACAGCTTATGCTGAAGGCGAATACTCACTTAATGACTGCCTTCACACTGGATTAAACCTGTACCCTAACTTAACTTTTTCGAACTTTTCGTGCAATTTAGAGAAAATGCTGTAGCATATACAGCGGACGTTAAGCAGGTATACTTACAAATTTTGATAGACCCAGATGATCGACGATTTACTAAACTTTTCTGGATTGAAGACCTCGATTCAAACAAACTTTGAGTACTAAACTTTACCAGAGTGCTATTTGGTTTGTGTACTAAACTTTACCAGAGTGCTATTTGGACTTAAACAAAGCCCTTACTTGCTCGCAGCAACTCTTAAGCATCATTTTGAAAAGTATCAACACTTGTTCCCAGAAACTTGTGAAGTGTTGAAAAATTCTTTCTGGGTCGATGACCTTGTTGGTAGAGTTGATGACCTAGAAACGGCTCTAAAAATCAGAACCGAAAGTGTAGAAGTCATGAAAAGGGCTGGAATGGTGCTAAGAAAATGGCAAACTAATTCGGTACCACTTCGTGAAAGCTACAAACAATCAGGCATAGAAATTGATGACACAAAGGGTAACATGAATGGATGTGGTACGCCATGTAAAGTTCTAGGACTAGTCTGGGATCTAGACAAAGATTTAATCTTTTTTGACGTCAGCTAACTGAAAGACATTGCTGCCAATGGTGGCTGTACTAAGAGATTTGTTCTCCACGTACTGGATAGCATCTTCGATCCCATAGGATTTTTAGGACCTTTCATTATGAAACTGAAGATTCTTATCCAAGAATTGTGGGCTGCAAAAATTGATTTGAATAGTGAACTTCCACCTTTGCTGGACTACATGTGGCAGTTGTGGTGCAGTGAAATCGGACATTTGAACGAGATATTCATCCCTAGACATTATCTTTCAAGGTTAAATTCAGGTGATTTTATTTAATTTCATATTCATTCTTTTTCAGATGCTTCCATGAAGACCCACGGCTGTGTGGTCAATTTACGAGGAACCACTCGAGAAAACCGAGTAATTACTATCTTCATTTGTTCCAAGAGTAGGGTTGCCCCTATTAAGTCTATCACGTTGCCACGTTTAGAATTGTTAGGATGTTTATTGTCTGCTAGGTTAGCTAAACACGTAAGTAAATGTTTAAAATTTGAAACTACTCATCACTATTTGTCAGATTCAACCATATGTTTGTTTTGGATAAACGGTGAGGCTAATAACTACAAAACTTTTGTTAAAAATAAAGTCAATTAAATTCAAACTTTAACTGAAAAAGCCCAATGGTCTCATTGCCCTGGAAAAGAAAACCCTGTAGACATCCTTTACAGGGGTATTTCTGCTTCGGACTTCCCAAATTTCTTTGTGGTGGCATGGGCCACCTTGGCTAAGTCAACCTAGTGCGTTTTGGCCTAGTAAGGTTGTAAATGAAAAATTTCTCAATGTAAATGTGCTGTGTATGATTCTGAATTTGTTTTAAGTTTAAATAAATACAGTGACTTAAATAGAGTGTTAAAAATTACGGTTTTGGTTAAAAGATTCCTTATCAAACACAAAAAATTACCAGTAGAATTGGGATCTTACACTGCAACTGAGCTCGCAAAAGCTGAACTGGATTGGATCAAATATGAGCAAAATCGTGTCTACCCTTCCGAATTGGAATGCATTAAAAATGGTAAGCAGATATCTAAAAAATCGGCTCTCTATTATTTTGCCCCATTTTTATATAAAAACGATGTTTTACGGGCAAGGTAGATTAGAAGAGAGTGAATTGTCTGATAATGATGATTCATCCGGTTCTTTTATCTAAACAGTCAAAATTTACTGAATTACTAAATTCTAGAGAACATAAAGTTTGTCATGGTGGGATGTCGGCTACCCTCGCTAAAATTCGTAGTGCATTTTGGATTCCGAGGGGTTCAATGAGTATCTCATTTGCAAGAGATACTCATTGAAACCTGTTGAACAAATTAATGCACAACTGCCAAAATATAGAGTTCTTGTAAAACCTCCTTTTACTGTGACTGGAATTGATTTTACTGGTCCAGTCAGTATTCGTTTGGGGAGAGATGCCAATCAAATATCCTATATAACTTTGTTTACATGTGCTGTTACAAGAGCTCTTCATATTGAATTGGTTTCTGATATGACTACAAAAAATTTCATTTTGTTTTTAAGACGATTTTTAGCAAGAAGGAGAAATTGTAAGGTCATCATTTCAGATAACGCTAAGAGTTTCAAAAACACGGAGAACATCTTAAAATGTTTTTCCAAAATTTTGGTTGATTCAGAGTTAAAAATTTTTGTTGCTTTGCATGATATATCATGGCAATTTATCCCTTCCCCCTTCATGCTCCTTGGTGGGGTGGATTTTATGAAAGACTCATGAAAAGTATTAAAGAACGTTCTCGGAAAGTCCTTTCTTAGCTTTGAAGAAATGACGACCATTCTTGTAGAAATTGAATTTGTATTGAACCATAGACCCCTTACATATACTAGCTATGAATTAAACGAACCACTACCTCTTGCACCTGCCCATTTTCTATCTCCTGGATAGGAAAATCATAGTTATCCTGTGCATTTTACAGAAGTAACTCAAAATCTAATAGAAATAACTGCCTAAAATTTACAATATAGATTTTAAAAATATGGACAGTGAAATTAGGCAAACCCTCTGCATTTGGTAGAACATTTTTTTTCATCTATAGGCATTTATATCAAATTTAAATTGAAAAATTCATATTTTCGCTTATTTTTGCATATAATTTTTTGCCATTACATAAGTTTTCTTCTTAAGGCTCATTTCTTAGATCATTATCCTTTATAAAATTGCTCAAAGAAAATTACGATTACATCATAACAATGTTTAGCACAAAGTTAATCATTTTGGCCTCAGTTTCATTAAAATTTACTAACAATTCTCTGGTTTCTCAAAAATTATATTTATAAAAATCTGTATCATTTTCATGTTTATAAATGATAACGCATCCAAAAATAATAAATTCTTTACTAAATCCAAATTTCCAAAATTTTGATCCGGGTGTAATCGCTCAAGCTAGCTTTTTGCATAATGTTAATCCAATAATTTTGGAAAATCGAAAACTTACGCAATCATTAAATGGCTCCACCAAGCTGATATTAAAATGCATTTTTTAGACTATACGAACAGGAAAGAAAACTTCAATCAGATTTTGAGAATCAAATCCTTCTTGTTTCTGAGAATGAAATCAGAAATGAGGCAAATTTAGATAAATCGCCCATCCTGGAGGAAAAAATTAACTTTTAGAATTGTGAAATGATTGCTCTTTAGTGATGTGAAAGATTTTAAACAATAGCTTTATCCAAGTTATTTTTCCTGACGAACAGAAAGTTGGTGAAATAACATTTATCTCCAAAGAAGGAAAAAAAAATACTAAAATGCAATCTATTTATTCTCTTCAAACTTGAAGTTATAGTAATAAAATAAATGTCATTATGAGTTTTACAGATATATTGTAACATCATAGATCACATAAAAATGTTCTGAAACAGATATTTTATGGGTCTAGTAATTTAAGGTATATATGTGTGAATTTTAGGCCAACACGGAGGGATAATTAGAAATTTCCAAATAATTAAAAATCCAAAAATTGTGTTCGAATTACTAAAAATGTAAACATTAATATGGTAATGTAACTATTTTAATTAGAACCGAAAAAATTTTTCAAAAAAAACAAAAACAGATTATTTCATATATGCTTTTTTTTTACATTTTAAAAATATAGAATGATACATTTCGAAGAAACTACTCCTTACTATATACAAATGCATATTGTATTTTATACTAGATACTTTAATCATTTATCACATTTTGATAATCTGAGTCTTGAAGCAGTTTCTTCGCCCATAAATCTCGTCAAATGCCTTTCTCCTTTTAGTCGCACTTTTTGTTAGTTCATAACTCTGTGTTTCTCTGACACATTTTCATTATATACACAAATACTCTCATCTGTGCGATGATTTTGTCTGTACCGTAGTTTAAAAGACAGTAGATAATTGTCATGCGATATTCCAATAGTAATATAATTTCTTTTGATAATCTGGTATATAGAATCCAGCAGTTAAATACAAAAAGATCTATAAAAAAGCTAAATATTTGCACTGACTATTTTTTAGCACTCCATCTGTAATATATCAGGCTGAAAGAAAGTGAGTTTACAATCACATAGTATCCCTCAAAATATAATTTCATTAACGAAAAGAAATGGTGATACTCCGTATATAAATTATATACAAATGAATACCCCTTTTCCTATAAAAGTGAAAGCATTGGCGTTTCATTGGTGAAATTGTTTGTTAGTATTCATTGAACAAATCTACCCTATTGGTAACTGCAACTTGCGATTGATGATAAATTAAATAGGAAAGGTTCTCTTGGTAGGAGATCTGAAGATCATCTACATGTAATATCTGATCTCCATCATATATGGAGATAAAACATTAAATATATGATTAAAAAGGGCTGTAAAGAGCGATATGCCGTGGATACTTCTTTGTGGAAAATAATCTATTTGAATAAAAGCGTAGCAGAAAAATTACTCGTATTAACACAATGTTCCCAACAATAAAATGTGTTTATTTAAATATAGGTAAATTTCCTTTAAAACCAAAATCTAAAGGAGTTAAAATAATGCCAAAGTGCCAAATACGATCATAAACCTTTTAAATGTAGAAGAAGATAAAGTTTAGATTAGAGACTTCCGACGGAAAAGGATAGGATGATATTATCACACATTGAGAGTCCTCGACGAAATCTACTCTGCAAATGTTGAATACATGCCATCATTTTCCATTCAAAAGTAGTTAAAGAAATGCAACGGATTAGAAAGAGAAATGGCAGACAAATGGCGAAAAATGTTATTGGGATTCTATCTCGGCGAGAACGGGTTTCATTTGCTTTAGATAAGGTCGATAGTAGTTTATTCCTCCTCATCAAAGTAGTATGAAAAGAATCTTTTATGTATTTCTTTTTTTTTCGAGCGATTCTTCATCGCCACAAAAGCAGACTTAAATAAATCAACAGCAGAAACATTTAGAAGAGCATACCCTAGAGTATTAGCAGCATCTATGAGATAGAAATAATTGCATCTCCTATCTTTAGTATTTAAAATGAAAAATTTTTGCAGATTCCATTCGCAACTTTTAATTTCTTTCAAAGCAATTTGTTTGAAATATAGGATGCAATTAAAGGTACGAAGATAATCCAAGTCTTCCTTTTACTTTGTTGGATGTGACCAGCATTTGCTGTCGTTCGATCAAAAGCAATTAAGTTATCTATTATAGAGTACCTACAAAAATGATCCATCGTTTCTTTTATTCTTTGTAATTGTCATAGCAAGTTCCATTCACTTACAACTTTGGAAATTTCCTTACAACGGGGAAGAATGTTTTTTGGGTAACATTATGAGCTGCTTTTAAAATACAATCAATGGCAATTCAATCAATGTCTTTCCACCACTTACTAAATATTCAATGTACTAACAATAGTCTCAATAATTTCTGCCAGTTGCATGAAAGCAACCCAGTCTCTCTGCTGGAAAAAGAAACGAAGGAGATGAGAATCCCCATCTCCTCTATCAGTATGGGAGAGAATTAAAGGGAAATGATCACTATTATAGAAATCACCTCTAACTTTTACAGTTGGAGTGAAAAATTCAGCAACTGTAACATTTCAGGAGAACATATGCACAGATCAAGACCATGAATGCGCATGTGAATTCATGGAATCACATTTTTTCATCGTTAATGAGTAGACAGAGGCAGTTATTAGAGAGAAACTGTTCATTATATCATTCATAAAATATTTAGTACTTTCTTAACCCTACAAATTATTGTGTCCATTGAAATAGCAGGCATTAGAAAAGGTGAGAGAGCTTGTGAATTGTTTCTGATTAATGACATCATTTGGGACAAGTGTTTGAAGCAAACTGTAATAAGTGAGGTTTTATGAATCTGAACTATCACAACCTTCAAAGAAGTATGGAAAGTAAGAGGTGTACGTGGAAAAAAATTGAAAGTTAAAACACAGGCACCACAAAAATTATTTGCTCTCCCAGAATCCTCATCATAATGTTATAATCCCGAAATTTAATAGAAGCGTTCCAAAACGGAGAGGATGAAATCTGTTAATGATGCACTTAATATTAAAAATTTTGGAACTTGGGATCGTTTTGGAACGAAGGTACCAAACAAGAAACTTTGTTAGAAATGGGACCATTCGTAAAAGGGATTTGAGTTGGTGAAACATCGTAATTCATTGTAAATTCATCCTACTTTTCAGACGGTAGAGGAGTATATTTTTAGGCATGCAAAATAAGGACAACAATTTTTTGTGAACTGAACCATCAGTCACTAATCTAAAAGGACAGAATTCTATGCAGTAACAGAAGGTATTTGTTTCACATCTATTTATGAATGGGCTTTCTTTGAATGTCAAGGGTTTCTGAGAAGCATAGTTACATTTTTTACAACGCTTGGTTGCAATAGGAGCCTCATGAAGAAGCTGATCCGACTCGTAATTTGCAAGCAACTCTAACCGATACATCAGATTCAAAATAATGTTTAAGATCTCTTGTGTAATATTGAATTCCGGCAGTTCTTAGCGATCCCTATACGTCAAAAGTGTGGATGTTACAGATGCAAGTATAGAAGTTCTGATAATTTGTCAAACTTCGGGAAATGTCACTTTTCTTTAATTTTTACAGCAACTCTGTCTTTTGGAATTTTTCAAGCAGGACGCGAGTGAGAGAGAGGAATATATTCTCTTTTATAATTGACCTATTATTCCTTAGATGTATGTACATTCAGTGCTGTAGACTCGTTGTATAGTACTATACAACGAGTCTCGATGCAAATAGCCTTTTGACTGGCTAAAATGCTGATACTTCAAAACTCTTAAAAGATTTGGACTATAAGATCTTGAAATAATTTAATGTAACTGGTCTTTATACATTTTGGCAGTTTTGGGAAGAAATGTGAAAATTATATCCTTTGTGTTAAAGTGCTATCTATTTCGCCTACTAGCAGTACGGCGAATATAGTCACTCCATAACCATTCTACTTCTCAGTAATTTCCTTCAAAAGAACATTAAACAACTTCCCGCGGATAATGACATTCTTTGAGGAATTCATTGAACCATGAGAAGTAACATAAACAAGCATTGTCCAAAACTTTTACCTTTAAGATTTTTTGAGAATGTTGTCGAGATAACATTTCAGTGAATAAGTCATCTGATCGAAATATTGGAACAGATACAATTTCTCTGCCTTAAAAGATGAAAGGGAATGAAACAGTTCTTGAATATTTGAAATTCTCTTTACCGTAAAAAGCACCAAACGACTTTTCAGTTGATATTGGATATGTGCAATGCCTACAGAAGGGAGCTAGATTTTTTTTTTTTTTTTTTTTGCCTTTAAGACATTGACCAAGATTCAGATCCTGCAGTCCCACCGTCAGTAGACCAACAAGAAAAGGTAACCACAAGCTGTGCGCATTACATGTATCGGTACTTATCTTAATGGTACCCTGAACTTAAACGCTCGAGGTCATTCCCAGGGACAGTGACCAAACTTAAAGTCAAAAGAAGAACTAACACCCTTCACTTGATCTCTAGCAGACAAGCCATTTAGATGGTTAGATACTAACAGAATTGATTTACTGGGGACATACAGTGCGCTGTTCGTTTAATTGGTCACCACTCACGGTCCCACGGTAAATTCAGAGAGGGGGGAGTAGCTGTTCATGAGAAATGAGAAGCAAAAAGAGTGGTGAATGTTAAGAATGTTCTAATTACCAATTCAAGAAATTATCGAGAAGCAAAATCCGAAAATGTGAAACTCCTCAGTAAAATATACAAAATTCATACTAACTCTTTCGCCCCCCCCCCTATATTCAAAATGCGTTTCATGTTAAATATATTTCTAGATAGTAAATTTTCATATTCTCAAAGTAACAGACAAAGGCAAAAGGACTGAAACATCATCAATGTCATGTAGGGAAACATAAAAACAATTTTACAATTATTAAAGCAACATGCTGATTGAAAATATATACATTTTTCTGCTGTTAGTAGATGAACAACGATCTGGAAAAGAATGGATGCTGATGTTTCTACTCTTAAAACAAGGAAAATGCAATCCTCTTTACGTGATTACTTAATGTACCTGTAAAATAAAAATTGCAACATGTTTAAGAGATTTTCCAAAGGAAAAACATCCATAAGCCATTGAAGCAGCTGTTACTTTCCATAGTTTATGTGTATTTTTAATTTTAGTAAAGAATGAGATTTTTTTTAATGTTACATGAAAACTTTAGCCACATTTAATATAGACATTGCAAACTTTAATGATAAAGCTATCAGCGTTTTCTTGAATTGCGGTTCGTAAATATGTATTTAAACAGTTGTCTGGCTCAAAACTAAAGTCATAACAACGAAACAATTTATTTTCATTTCTACGATAAAGAAAGAATTGCTTCATAACTTACAGCAAATACAGGACACACAGCTGCGTCTTTGGAAATAAGTAAGTTATTTCACAGATTTTTCAAATAATGATACATTTCCTAACATAAATTAAACAGTACACTTTTCTATTGAAAAAGGTATTTTCTATTTGACGATTTTGTAGAAATGTTATAAAAATTAATTTTGAGAAAACAAATAACTATGAAATAAGATGGGCTCTCGATTGCTTTTGTTATATTTATGCCATTTAATTTAGAAAAGGATTTTACATGTACTTATAAATTATCTTATTTATACAAGTATTTGTAATCTCTAAATCTCGAATATTTTGATATATCAAAGATTTTTAGAAAGAAGAAATATTAAAAGTTCATTATTTATTATAAAAGTTCATTATAAAAGTATTTTAGTTCAAAAATTTGAATCCAATTCCGATGAAGTATAAAATATTGTTAAACTTATCAAGTAAAGTAAAATTTCGGTCAATGAAAAACCAAAACAGAAAAAAATAGCAAAGAATAGATATGCAATGACTGAATTGAATATGTGAAAATTTTAAACGTGCTGAAATTTGAACTGAAATTGGCTCAAGTAGTTCTAAAGAAATACAACAATTCTAAGAGGTTTTTTAATGTAAATTGCTGTACACGAATATTAAAATGTTAGCTTTTATTCTAGACAGTAAATGCTAAAATGATAATATCTGGATACACAAATTAATTTTAACATTGATAAAATAGATGAATTAATTAAAGAGTTAAATAAAAATTTCGCCAAAAAAGCATTTGATAAATTTTATGCTCAAATTATCATTAAACAATTGTTTAAAAATCAAAGAATTATTTTATGATTTAAATTGATTTTACTGAAATGCTATTTATTTTTAAGATAGTTTCGAAATAATTTATATGGGCTCCCCTTCACTTTCAAATAAGCTATTGAAATTTTTAATAAAGCCAGTAATCCTATGAGGGAGTTAGGAATGTAAGCACCAAATTGATTCCGTTAAGGAAAAGGAAATTGCATAAGGTTCAAACAAAAGAGCAAATGGATATTCAATTTTATACATGCAAAATTAGTCGCAGTACCTGCTTCTCTACTTAAGCTTATTCCGTTTCTTCTAAATGAACATTTTCTAATTTTATATTCAATCTGTTAAAAGTTTTTAAGATATTTGGCTTTAATAATAATACACTCTAAAAGTATAAAATATATGACAATTTTAATTCCGTCTTTTGATACATAATAAGCCAATAAGAATTGGCAAATTCAGCAAATAAAATAAAGTCGGATTCAGTGAATTCAAGACAAAATAACAGTGAAAAATAAGATGAATTATAAGCAATCTAGAAGCATTAAAACTTTTTAAAGTATTAAAATATGAAACAAAATCAGATAATGTAACAATTAGGAAAAAACCATGTTTAGCGTTTAATTGTTTGTGAATTTTTAAAGTTTTGATTTAAATCTTCTTCTTAAATGTAAAAATAAAAATGTCCTTAGAATGCAACTTAACATTAATCTTAACATAATTCTTGTCATAAACCTGAAAAATCTAAGCGAACTTTTTTTATTTTCTTAAGAGCAAGATCAAATCAGTTAAAGGGGGAAAATTTGCTTATAAATGTCAGTTACTTATTTTTCCCACCCCCAATTATCACTCTGTGAGAAAATACAGGGTATCCCACAAGGTGTGCAGAATCTAATATTTACATATAGGGATAGAACACATCAAGACGAATATTTTGATGTACATCGTGTAGGATCCCCGAATATAGCGTCATAGTCTAATTAAAGTGTGCAGATTGTGTTATGAAAATTTCAAGAAATGAGGGGTGAAAAATCAATGAGAACTTTCAATAAAAAGATTTTTGAAATGTCGACCGTTCGAACAAATGACATGGCGAAGTCTGGAATAAAAGTTCGCAATTTTATCTACACAATATCTGTTCCAATTTCCTTGACCTCGGTTTCAATTGCTGCTCTCAAGTCGTCCAATGTTAAGAGCTGTGTGAGATACACTGTGTCTTTCAGACCTCCACATAAAGTCATAATAAGATAGCCACTCTATACCATTGCCTGTTTTCGAAATAGAATCCGACTCGATTAGTCTATCGTCAAATGTTAGTGAAATGAATCAATGACAGCTAAATATTTGGATTCGCTATATTTTATAACTTTATATTAAAAAATTGCAAAATTAGTTGTAAAGGTACTTTTAAATTTTACTGAGCTTCATTTAACTATAAAGCATTTTAATAAATTAGATTTTTGAAAGAAAATTCTTTTACGTTTTGTAAAAATTATATAAAATTAGAGGAAACTAATTATACTAAATGATAAAAGAGAACACAAATTGTATTTACATTTTAGATTACTATCTAACTAAAGAATTTAATTTCTTTACTGACACTTTAGTCGCTTGAATGTCATTTGCTATAGAAAACGAATTTGCAAATAATACGACTAAAAAATCTAATTGTTTATCAAATTTGCATATTAAATTAATTTTATAATGATTAATATTATGTTTGAGGAAATTTTACTATTTCAGTGCTATCAGTCTTGCAAAATACAATTTATATTGAAATTAAATAAAAAGTAATGAATACTTTGTTTTAATTTGCATTCAGCACTTTGTATTTTCAGCCATATATTTTATGTCTAGAATATTTTTTTTTCCAGTTAAAGCAAATTCTTCATTAATAATTTTCTTATAGTCAAAGATTGACGTAATAAAACTGTGACAAAATAGTAAAAATTGGTTTCTTTCTTATTTAAATTAATTATTTTAAAACATTTTATCGGTTATAATATACAGTTTGATTAGTTAAGCTGTTTACGCTTCTTCTTGAGTTTTCATCTTACAAAGAGGCTGGAAATTGTACATTGCATTTACAATAAAATAGAAATAAAAGTTTCAAAGAAGTAGCTCAAAATTCTAATTTTTCCCCATTCTCATTTTTTTCCATGACTATTTAAAGTTATAACAGCATTCCATTATACAGGGTGGTTATAATTAAAGTGACCCTATTGAGAAGAGTTCTATAGTGTCCGTTCTCCCTTTCACAGTTCGGACTTTAATGAAATGTGGTATATACGTTGTATGGACCTCGGGAAAAAGATATATGCAATAATTTAATTGGTGACCACCAGGGGAAATTGTTACGCCGAAAGAAGAACAAAAAATCTGTCAGAATCATTAAAATTTATTCAGTTACAGAATGTGCTGAACGTGTGCTCCACTGACAACAATCACGTGTTGAAAGTGCATCATACTGCATTCAATGGTAAAGCGAAGAAATTCTCGACGGATTTCAGTAGCATGACATGTAATGCTGGTTTTCAACTCCGGTAAAGTAATAATTCCTCCTCTGTAAATACAGTGTGCGAAAAAAGTATAAGGACAACATGTAATTGCATGAAAATATGCTTTATTACCATTTCACCTAAATGAACTTTTTATATTTCTTACTTCTGCTGCATAATTTTGTGATAACACTTATACTACATAAAAAGCATAATTTAGCTTCAAAATATTGATTTTACAAAATTTAACATTAAAGAAAATACGGAAAAAAATTATAAGGACATATTGTAAAATACTTAAAAAATGTTTCCATAATCAAGAAAACTACCTTTTTTTTCAATCACTTGAATAAGCCGAGAGGTCATAGATCCTGAAAGATCTTTTAAAATGTCCACAGATATTTTTTTCCAAGCGTCTTTGATAGCGGCGACAAGATCTTGTGTATATTGATACTGTGTGCCGTTTTTATAAACTACTCGGGCTAGAAGTCCCCATAAGTGTTCGATTGGATTAAGATCGGGACTTCTCGTCGGCCAATCAAGTAAATTTACAGAATTAGCTTCAAACCAGAGTTTTGCACTCGTAGAAACGTGTATCGAAGCATTATCCTGCTGAAAAATATAGTTCCCTGAAGTAATTAGTGGCGCTTCAGGTAACAAACTTTCTCCTAACATCAACATACCTGTCCGAATTCATTTTACGGTTGATAAATACAATTGGAGTGGTTCCATTTCCCGCAAAAGCGCCAGATATCATAACCGAGCCACCACCATATTGACGCCTGGAAAACACTTCCTTTTTCTTTCGCAGATCATACCAAAAATAACGAAAACCATCAGGTCCATCAAGATTGAACTTTCTTTCGTCCGAAAAAATTACATCAGCCCACTTTTGACCAAGAGAAATGTATTTTTTGGCAAAGTAAACTCTTCTTTTCTTATGATGATTTGTAAGAGGGGGGCGTGACACTAATTTCCCATAAGAAACTTGAGGATGTTTACTCAAAACATTTTGAACAGTCCTTGTTGAGCATGGTAAACTCAAATTTTGTCTAACTTCATTCGCGGCTTCTCTTTTCTCGCAATCTCTCCTTACAATCATTCTTTTTTGTCGACGAGTGAGAATTTCTGGTCTCCCAGTTCGCTTTTTCATACCATACATCCCAGGATTTTTTAGAAAATTATAAACCACCGTTTTAGATCTCTTGATTCTTTTTGAAATTTCCCATCCACTTAATCCACATTCTCGAAAAGCAACAATTTTTCCTTTTTCAGAGTCAGAAAGTTGAGTTCCTTTGGGCATCGTTTAAAAATTCACACTGAAAGTCGCCGAGTGGGAAATTCTTTTCACAAATGAATCTTTTAACTCGGAATTGTCATTTTATGATTTCAAATATACAACTTTTTCAATAATTACTGGAGAAAAAGCAATGTCCTTATACTTTTTTCCGTTTTCATTGAAGTTTAAAAATCAAAATTTAAATTTTAGCAGATTTAAAATTGAAAATTTTAATTACTTTACGCATAAAATATTTTAGTTTTACTTCTATTTTTGCTGCAAAAATTTGCATACGGTTCTGTAAACAAGGCTTCTAGATTTGGCGATTTTTCGCGTGTCCTTATAATTTTTTCGGGCACTGTAGATCTTTTATGAATCCCCACAACCAGAAATCATAGGAATTTGTCGAGTGAACCGGGAGGCCAAGCATCCGAAAAAGCTCTGTTTACACGATTCTCGCCAAAATTATCTCGAAGCATTTCTTTCACTTGGCATCCAATAAGGAGGTGCTACTCCATCTCTCATGAATACAGTTAGTTATCTGCAAACATTTCCGTTCCTGTAAAGTAGGAATGCCCTGCTGTTGAGGAAGTTCGCTGTACAGTTCACTTATGACAGATCACGTGTTAAGACCTTGAGGAGTGAGAGTTTCAACGCAAAACTGTCCGAGGATAAATCTAAACCATGCAGTCCATAATCAGAATGTAGTGTTTGTTGGTGCAGGACATTAGAATGTGAAGTACCCCATTTGCAGTAATTTTGATTATTCACAGCTCAATCTAAAGAACAGTGTGCCTCATCTGACCGTAGAATTTTCCAAGGCCGCGCGTCATTAACTTCCGTTCAAGCCAAAAATCGGCAAGCAAATTCATAGCGTATTTAAAGGTCTTGAGGTTCCAACTTTTGCAACACGAGGATCTTATAGGGATACCATTTCAAAATGGATAACAGAATTTGTCGTATTAACGACCATGGAATCACCAATTCTCGTGACACCGATCGAGCACTTGCTGAAGAATAGATGAAACTTTAGGCTCTTTCAACCACAGCAGTTGCGACTTCTTCGATAGTTTCATTCGCAACTAGTTTCCTCCCTCTTCCTGGCAGCATACCCCCCAAGTCTCAATCTCTTCGAATTCCATATAATCATCTCCTTAATTTTTCGGCGTGGGTCCTTTCAGCAATTTCTTGAAATGGCGATATTCAAGCAATATAGCTAAGCTATTGCTGCTGTTTTTCCCAGACTGAAAAATTGTATCAGAATTGATTCCTAAATTTGTCCTTACTGAAAAATTAGATAAGACTTTTGAAATATCAATACAGGTTTAAGTTAGTAGAAAAGAATGAATTATTATGTGAAATAAGGAAAGCTATACGGTTAATCAGGGAAGAATTCATCGTTATAGATTAATTTCGAAACACGCAAAAGTCCACTTTTTTACAAATTTTCTATCGGTCTATCCTTCGATACTTTGGAATTTGAAATTGTTCCTTTCGTTTGGTATGTAAATTCCCGTGGTTAGTACTTTGGAAACTTCTTAATTTTCTTTCTTTCTATTAATATGATCAATTCGTTATTATGATATATATGTAAAGTGCAAGTATAATATAGTTTATAGTGCAAGCAGTGTTTATTTTGGCGGTATTGTTTTTAGTCTTCGAAACGTCAGAATGAATTTTACGAAACCATAACCAACATTCCGTTTTTTCAGGTCTATTACACATCCCCATTATTCCGAGGGCACAGAAAAAAACAAGCAATCATATAATTTACATGCTGAACCACTAAATTTGTGATTATCTGCAAACCCTAGTGCACTAATAATTTGCTATTCAATTAATCCTTATATTTAAGGCTTGCTCATTAAAAATTGTAAATTATTCATTTATGAAATCATTTTAACAAACACTTTGTATTATGTTAAATATTCTCTTTTAAATAGAAGCATAGTAATTTTAATAAACACTACTTTCTATAATTTTGTGTCTTTTCTTATAATCATTTCTGGAATGGATATATGATTATTTTATTTACTAGGAGAATAAATGATTTGGTTTTTTTAAAAAAACGCCTAGATGCAGAATTGTTTACATGCAATTTAATTGTATTATAAAACACTAATGATATAAAAAGCTTTAATTAAATGTTATGAGGTATCTAATTAAAGTGTAAACCATAATCAGCTTACTCCTAACAAATAATCAAATTTTTAGCCTTATAAATAATATTGAACAAATATTTACTTAATTTAATTGCACATTTTCTGAGAAATTTAACTTTTGTAATGCATCTCGTCTATAGAATGTTATTTTGAAAATATGGTTTTGATAGTTAAATGAAGCTTTTTAGGCAAATAATAAAGATAGTTACTAAGCAATTCTAGATAAAGAATAGAATGAAGATGTTTGGAAAAAATAATTGGACTAAAACTTAACGTTATGCCAATTTCAACTGAAAATACTTGATGAAAGTCCGCTTTCAACTAGAAAAGAACAAAATTGATTTTTTTATTCATTCTGAAAATGAGTGTTTATTACGTGTATGAGCACATAATTCTCTCTTTTTGATGCGTTGGTTTATACAAGATATTGTTCGAATGTTTTCCACGAGTCAAAATTCGCCTTTCAGCAATAGGTAGTTTGCCTGTTGAATAAAAGGTGCTATAATCTTCGATGATAGTGTAATTTTTGTAACTTTGTCTTTCTTTTATCTCTTGCTATTTATTTACATAAGTAACAAAAGGCCAATATCTATGATTATTGGTAATTATTTAATGACTTAATCTTCTAAAGTGATTTCTTTTTTTATTTGCACCGGGTGGTTATAATTAAAGTAAATCAAAGAAGTGTAATAATCAACAATTCTGGTTGAAATATTTAATTGGAACTTGTTTCATGTATTATACAAATTAAAGAGAAAACAAAACTACAAAAAGATAAAAATAATTAAATTATTGGCCACTATAGTCAGTGTCAACAATTATTCACCATACATTAAGAGAAGAAAAACTGAGTTTCATAGATCAAGTTGTTTCATGAGAACTGTAATAATATTGCATTCTCTCCAATTAGTTTGGGGAGAACACTGATTATAGGTCCAAATGTTGCACTGTTCACTGGTGCCCTTACTGCAAGCTTTTACGACAGCAAATCATATCTGAATAACAAGAAAGTTTTTTTTTCTTTACTGCAAGATAGCATAGCACTTCATATTTCCAGAACGACTGAAGTTGGTCAGTTGAGAAGCAATCGGGTATGTCGATACTACTTCTGAATGTCTAGCCTTCTCGTTCTTCACATTTTAATCCCTTTTGTTTGGGAAAATTCATGGAAGGTCATGTCTATTACAAAAGCTTGGGTTGGAAACAAGAATAACACACCATGTTACTAAAATTCCTCAGTAAACATTTCGTACTGCTGATGAACACATTATAATAAGTATTAAACACGTCAATAACGCAAATGGAATGCGCATTGAGCAAATAATATTATTAAATACAGTTTTAGGCATTACATTTGTGTTTTTGTTCTTAATGCACCACCTTTTTATGTGATGTCGAAATTTAAACTATTAATTGCTGTTGCAGTTTTACTTCATCATGGTCCAAATAATGTTTATAACATATTTCAACAAAACAGCCAATTAGAAGGGTTTCTCTATAAGTTTTAGTAAGATTACTTGAATTATAATCACCCTGTAGTATTAAACTAAATTAGTAAAATAAAATGCATTTTTTGAGCAGATATGGATCAAAGAAATGAGAAAAGAGACATCCAGTCAGTGTCCGATTTCTTCAAAGGTAGATCTGTCTTTCTGACAGGAGCATCAGGTTTTCTGGGAACGGTAAGACCAATATTCTTACCCTTATTTTAATCTTAATTTCTTGTATAAAACATTTTTCCTGAATGCCGCATAACAAAATACGATGTAATCGTAAGTCATTTTAAAGGTTGTGATAAAATATTTGTCTTGGAATTTCAATATAGCATTTCCCTGGCAATATCGTTTTTTTTTCTGTATTAATACAATGTCTTATGAGATGAATAAAGTATCATTAGATATGAATTCTTATTAACTTCTGTTATAATGTGCTCATTGTAGTTTATATCTATTATTTAAATTTTAATTTAAACACTCACATTTCAAGAACAAATTACATCAATTTCATTTTTGAAATCGAATTTTACCACATTGTTAACAACTTTATAAGTACAGCACATTATTCTTGAGTGAATAAGACAACTTAAAAATCAACGAATGTATTATGCAAAATATTATATAAGGAATTCGCAAAATTCAATATGTTGCGACGCCCTATTATTCATAATGAAGGGAGTGCCTGACTACCAATTATATTCTCTAGAATTTTTAGTCCCTCAAGCTTGTTATCAAACAAATTAATTGAAAAGAAAAAAACTATCGTCATTTTGATCATAAATTTACAGAGACGACATAATCAAAGTGAGATAAATGGTCGACGTGCTCATATAAATGCATTGTCACTGCTGGAATAATCCATTGCTGGGAAACTTTTGCCCTGCCATAAAGTAACAACAATTCCTCTGCTTCCTCTATGCCATTTCAAACTACCTGATAGCAGTTCTCAAAGAAAGATGAATGTGCATTAAAATTTTAGTATCATAGTTCGATCGATAAATAGCTGGGATAAATGTTTCGAAAAGATCAATTTTGCTTTGCCAATTGCTGCAGTTTCTCATTAATAAATTTATACAATCTTTTCATGAATTACTTAATCTAATATTTATTTTTATATTTATGTCTGTAAATAATTATTCAAAAATATTGCATAAAACTCGATATTTTAAATTAATTCTCTTCGTTAAATGGTTTTTACTATCTTGTCTGAGCTCTACGCCGAATATTTAATCAGCAAATATATCATCCCAGTAAAAGATTAAATATTTTTGAGAGAGAGAGAGAGCAAAGGAAGGTTGACTTTGTTCATTTTTCAATAATGACTAATCGCAAATGAATTTTAACTCAGCGATATTCTGCGAAGAAGGAAGTGATAAAATAATATATTTCTTATAAAAACATTAAGGAACAAAAAATATTTAATGTCCTCCCCCCTAATATTAGATACAATTTCTTAAAAGAAATTGAGGGTCATGGTTAGAGCTATGTATGAGTACTCAGATGTCCTTCGCGATTATTTTTTTTATACAAATGCATTGTTGCTGTAAATAATTTTGAAATTTTGGTCCTCACTGGCTAACCGGTTAAACTGCCAAAAGAAACAGACGGAGCACAGCATCAGATCTGTCTCGTCAGTTCTCTTCAAATACTGGTACTACAGTTTCAAGGCAGACCGTGTACAGAAGCTTAAGACAGATTGGTCTATATGCTCTTAGGCCTGTCAGATGTGTTCCGCTACTGCAACTCACTGTCGCCTGCAATTAGCCTGGAGTTGAGAGCCTTCATTGTGTACACCGCCACAGTGGGCTTGTGTGATGTTTTCCGACAAGTCCAGGTTTAGCGTGGAGTCTGATTCTCGCCGGACTTTCATATGGAGATCGTCAGGTACCCGTTATCACCAAGAAAACATCACAGAATGACACCGTTACGGTGGTGCATTTTGGGTTTCAGAAAACTGACCTGCATGTTCAAATTGGAACCATGATAGGCTAAATCTATCGGGACGTCATTCTGGAACAACATGTACATTTTTTTGGGCCCCATGGGCGCAGAATTCGTGTTTATTGATGACAACGTCCGTCCTCACCTTGCAAACATGGTAAACGAATGCCTTAGATCGAAATATATCACTCGTATGGACTGGCCAGCATTCTCACTTGAATCCAGTAAAGCATGTGTAGGACATACTTGGCCAACGAGTTGCAGCCCGTCAACCACCTCCTACATGTGTACCGGAATTCGGAGTACATTACTTGATAAGTGGTGTAATATTCCCCTATATCAGATCGATAATTTGATACTCAGCATGCCTAGGCGTTGTTCGGACTATATTGCATCGTTTGGGAGACATACTATTTATTACCCATCATACCAACCATGTAATATTGGTTTTTGTAATAAGTTTTTTTTTTTTGTAATTTGCTCCAGGGAGCAAAAAATCGAAATTTTTATTAATGATATCAAACATATAGCATCTTTTTTTCTCTTTACCTTTTGTTTAATAAATAGGCTTTACAAATAAGTCACATTTGTTTTGTTCCTGACTTTTTTTCCCCCGAACTTGCATTATCCTTAATTTATGAACATAGGTGTAAATAAGATACTAACGAAAATATTTACCAGATTAGTAATAAAATGACATTAAGTTCCAAAGAGGGGAGCAATAAAGTATGGAGCATTAGCAGCACATAGAAGAAAACCATTGTATGCACAGCATCTCTCTCTCTCTGTGTATGTGTACTACTTATAAGAAAAAGTGTAAGTGATCTCTTTGATTAACTGCTTAAGTGGAAAGAAAAATAAATGCCTTAATCGTATGCAATAGTAGCTCGCGTTTCGGGAATACAGAAATGAAGATCAACAATTTTTTTTTCAGTGTACAGATGCTGTAATTCATGCATTAGATTTTACATAAAATATCAAAATTCATACACAATTTAGCACATTTCCTTTTCAAATGTTCTAGAGAAAAGCAGAAAGAAATTGATTATTCTGAAATTCTCCATATTCGAAGTGTTTCATTTTGATGTATTTCTATTTTGCCAAATGATCTTTAGTGCAAATTCGAAAATGGTGTTTATTTGCATCTGAAGAGTGCTATATTTTTTCCTCAGAGCTGTTGTGAATAAAAATACTAACAATACTAAAAGATGTTTAAAACCATTTATTATAACGGGAAAATATCGTGGGAAAAGAATTTTAGAAATAAACAAATATTAATATAAATAATGGATGAAAATAAGAAAAATGTATTAATTACATACAAAAAAAGAAAATTTACCATTTTTATTGAATTTTTCATAATTATTTTTTAAATTCTAAATTCCATTCATTTTATTATTTTTCATTCCACTTTCATATTATTTTTGCTTATAAATGATAAAAATCTCAAAAGAAATGTTTTCAATATGGCTGCAAATCTAACATTATTTTTAAAACTCTTTTTATTATAAGATATATAGAAAATTCCTGTCATGTAAAAAATATCTAAAATACCGATAGCTTCAAAGAAGTGAAATTCTAAAAGAATATGAAATACGACAGATACCATGCCATGTATTGTGATAAATCTCAGAATAATATGCATGATATTTGAATAAATACAATTTCTAAAGGAGTTTCAATAGATGTATTTTAACTGGAAAGCGAAACGATATACATATAGTTAAATATAAAAATAAGTTTATTATTTTCTCTTTTCATGAATTCGAAATGACTTTCCGAGATTTAGAGCTATAAAAGTCTATTTTTCCCCTAAAAAAATATGAGATTATGTGTGTCCATGTGTACAAGACCATGATAATTTAAAAACAAATTACTGGAATGAAATTTGTTATGAAGTTTTAACTCAAAAATAGTATTTATAAAATTTTTAACAAAATCCATCGAAAAGAATATATGCTTCTCCGTTCGTTTGCATTTTTGTAAAATCTAGCGTTCAAAATGAGATCACGAAAATTAAATAAAAATTTTAGTTCCTTGAAGTTTTCGTCGAAATAAAAGAAGAACAGATTATTTTTTATAAAAGAAGAATAATTAAACTAGGATAATAAAATGAAAGAATAATTAAGTTGTTTAAGCTTCTTCTTCAAATAAAAATTCTAATGATTTCTTAACTTATTAAATTATTAAGAATTAATTAAAGGAAGATAATTACATTTATAAAAAATAATCTATTATAAAATGTGGCTCTGTAAGTTAATATACCAACAATGGAAAGACTTGAATTTCCTAATGGTTATGACAATTTACTTGCGCGAATATATATATAAAAAAATTCTATTGAGACTAAATTATTAGAAATCTGGAATCTATAACAGGTAAGAAGTTAACATATCGGAACTTTTACATTTCTTTCTGGATTAACATTGTTTGAATTTTTTTCATCAATCTGTATGTTTTTGGAATTTAATAGAGTACAAAGTAATGTTTTCTTTCCTCTTTTTTCCTTATGTTAGGTTATATTGGAAACGCTTCTTAGATGCTGTCCAGGAATTGCATCAGTTTACATTCTTCTACGATCCAAAAGAGGTCTGATGCCAGCGCAAAGAAAGGAAATGATTTTTGAGAAAAAAGTTAGAAAGCAGGGGCTATTACTTTTACTGCCCAAAAAATTCATTACATTTTAAACGACTTTTTTTATTAATATTTTTCATAAAATGCTTTGATGGTATATGTCTTTACTATTTGCCCTCTATTATTAAAAAGAGAAAAATTCAGACAAAATAAAAAACAAATTAAAATGCAATTTAAATATAATCCCTACATAAAACAATTTATGTTACTCCATAAGAATGTTGTGCTCAACAAAAATAATGTATTCAGCACTATTTAAAATTTTATAGTCCTCTTTACAAAATTAAATATGATTTCAATATGAAATAAAATCAGAAAAGAAAATTTAACAATGTAACAAATTATCTTAATATATATAAATTACGTGTCACGTTGTTTGTCCGCTATGGACTCCTAAACTACTTAACCGATTTTAATCAAATTTGCACACCGTGTGCAGTTTGATCTAACTTAAAAGATAGGATAGTCCTTTTTTTTGAATTTTTAATTAGAATTTTAATTATTAATTAAAAACTAACTTTCCCGCCAAAAAGATCTTTTCATTTTCCCCACCGCCAAATGAGTTAGTTTCCAACTAACTCATTTGGCAGTTTTTTCCCAGTTTTTTTTCCCAACAGTCATGAGGCTAGGCTTAAGATTTTTCGGCTGATTATTTGAAACGATTCTATTTATTTTCTTAATGTTTGATGCATTTAAAATTAAAAATTGTTAATTAATCGATCTTTCGGATTCATTCTTAAGTACTTTTGAATTAAAATAAAACAGAATAAAGGAAATTAAAAATGTCTAATCTGCATAGCGTTACCTCAACTGGCGTAGAAAAACTCACGCATTTGCGTTCGTAACTTGCGTTGAAAATTCACGCATGCGCAATGTGTTCTGATTGTTGACATGACAACCATTATCAACGGATGATTTCAATTATTTTTAGGTTAGTTGCATGTTTTTGTAATTAAATTGTATTTATGTTAGTTATATATTTTTTGTATATGCTTATAGTTTTAAGTACATCGTTTTTTAAGTAGTTTTTTTAACCTGTTTTCAACCGATTATTTTAAACGATTCGTTTTATTTCCTTAGTGTTTGATGCATTTAAAATTAAACATTGTTAATTAATCGTTCTGGTCATGATGAATCTGAGAATATTTTGTTGACAAATTCTTGAAATATTACATAAATTAGGAAAGATATTCTTTAGTTCCCATAAAGTTTAAACGCTCAGTGACTGTTTTCAGTAATCATATTCCAAAAAAATACTTTGTTTCAGTAAAAAATATTATTATATTAATTGCAGATTAATCCTTTCCACTTTAATTTGAAGTATAAATTCTACGGGAACTAACAGAAAATTAGAGAGATACATATTACGTTATGACTGAAGGCGTTTATAATATTATGAGTGAATTATATATCAAAATTTGAAGTTTTAAAATATTTTGATGAAGAAGCTATTAAAGTAGGAATTGCATAAAATATTTAATTATTAAAATTTAAACGAACATTAAGATTGGCGAACCGGCTGGTCGCCAAAGGCGGCTAGTAAGATATAAATTTAAAATCACGTAACAATGATCATATCGATGTAAGAAAGGATAATAAAGATATCATCGATAATATAAATTATATAAGAAATTTGATTTTTTTTTCTTGTAGTAATCGTATGATAAGATATTATGATCGTGTTGTCGTTTGAAATAAAAGGCGTCATGCTTTGAAGGATATTTGATGAAACATTAATTTTTTCCTTAATATATAGAAAAAAATATTAATTCCCTTAGAAATTATGATAAAATTTATTGAATTTTATTTTATAACCTAAGGTGATTGCCAAATGACAAGTTTATATTTGCATTTTGAATGTATTCTGGAAGTTCCCACGTTCAGTCTTAAATTTAATTCAAACTTTGGATGTAACACACACACACACACACACACACACACACACACACACACACACACACACACACACACACACACACATACATATATATATGTTTAAAATTTTATTGCAATTCTTAGTATTTTCTTAATCTGCAAGAATATCTAATAAACTTCTCATCTTTTACAAGGTTTTTGCCGTTTTGAAAGAAAGAAGTCCTGAAATATTCGATAAAGTTCATGTTGTATCTGGAGATATATCAAAACCTGAACTGGGATTAAGTGATGAAGACTTGCAGTGCATCACAGAACAAGTTTCCGTTGTTTATCATTGCGCAGCGAACATAAATTTTGCGAAGCCTATAAGGTAATGTTTTTATAAACCATCAAGAAAATTAAAAAGAAATTGCACGACAAAGTCAACAAATGTACACATTTTATAATTTTTGTTGCAATACTGTCACTTCTCTTTACCATAATCTCGTCCTGTGCGTTTCAAGAATCAAGTAATGAATAGATCATTTGTTTTCCAGACTGTGATAAACAAATTCGCTTTTGAAACCAAAACCTAGAAAGATATTGAGCAATAATGCGAACGTTTTAATCTTATGGAGATTTCCTAAAAGTCATTTTCCAACTGAGTGTTCATCTTGATGCTAAAAATGTTTTTCCTTAAAAGAAAATGAATCGTAATTTAAATTTGATTTCAGATTATTGCTCCAATTCTCCTCTTAAGCCTGAATTGTTGGAATGAATCTAAAATGAAATTTATGATTTTATTTAATGAGCCATATATGTAAATTTTATATTGATAATATAAAAATCTTTCAAAATAAATCAAAACTATGAAAAGAGGGATAACTACAGAAAAAAATGTCTTTTTAATAATATTCTCTCTTCAATTTGAAAAGATAAATTTTAAAATTATGATCAAGTATACTGCTATCATTTTCAGATTATTTATTAATTTGATATCATAACTGGTAGGAATTATAAACTTAGCTAAAATAATTCGTTTATCATGGATGCTTATAAATACTATATGTCTCTAATGAAGCACATTTCTTCTAGATTTAAAAAGATTTAATGTGTGTTGTAATTTTAATTTTAATAAAGGATTTAATCAGAATCATTAACTTATAGCGTTATTTGATTGATAGGTACACAATGCAGCAAAATGTTACTAGTACCGAAACCATAATCGATCTGTGTCGAAAGATGAAGAGATTTATTGTAAGTAAAAAAAAAAAATGGTCCTTTCTTTCTGAATAATATTTGAACAATTCCTTTCTGTCAAAAATCTAAATTTTTTTTAAAGAGTAGCAGCAATATTATTTATTACTAAGTTTTATAAGATTCCAAGTAATATAGAATAATTGTTTTGTATGAACTCAATAATAATTTTACTAATTTTAATACCAAAATTACTATTGAGTTCAAACAAAGTATTTTATATGGTAAGTAGACGCATTTTAACATCATTAATGGAAATAAAATCCAGAAATAGTTTTAATATGAAAAGAAAAAGATGTCTTTTAATTTGTTTATCATCAGAAAATATAATTGAAAGTAAAAAAAAATGTTATTAGAGTTATGTAATTAGTCCAATTAGATGAACTAAATTCTACTATTTACATTTCATTACTTATTGCTTCAAATTAAGAAATATAAGTTTTTTACAAAATTGTGAACAGTAATTCCTCAAGTCTTCATGAGAAGATTAGAAAAAGCGACAGGAAGAGATTCGCCGAACATGGCATACCGTGCCTTTAAAAAAGCTGCAATTCAAAACAAATATCTCCTAAATTTGTACCGTATATCCACTGAAAAAAGATAGTAAAATTTCTGGATGAAGTCGAGACAATTGTATTATCGCATATTCATTATCAATGCTTGAAACCAGAATGTTGCCTGTATACGACATAAAATTGCTGCATGCATACTCGCCTAAATATCATTCGCTCTCAAAGTGTTAAGAAATATCTCAATCTTAAGAGGAGAGGAATTGAGATGGCCCTAACAAATGAACCGAGGAAAATGATCGAATGTTGAAATTCAACAAATGGCATACTTAACCAATGCCTGTTTCTTTTTTGCAAAGCAATGCGTCAATTGTAAAAAAACACCTTTATTTTTTATAAACTGAATTGTAATAGAAGAAGTTGCTCCGCTAAATCGAATTGATAAACTTTCAGCTACATCAACCTTATCGAAGAAATAGAAAAAGATGAAGTTGAAAACGTTTTGGCATCTGGAATGTTTCAGGAATGTTTATCAGAATTCCCACAGTTAAATGTAGAAATAACATCAGGCATTATTAGAAATAACATCAGACATGTAGACATTTGATGTAAAAATAACATCAAATAACATCAAGAGTTAGTATTTACATCCTTGAAGGAAGGCATGAAGAATAGTTGGCCAGTCTTGATTTCACTACAATTGCCCTGGATAGGCTGCTACCGAAAAAGAAAAACTATTTTCAAAACTTATCAAATTCCCCAAAAAACTGTCAATCAAGTCATGCATTAATTTTTTTTTAAATCGAATCTGATTCGCTGATTTATCCTCAGCCTAAATGGACGTCAGTTCTCAGATATTCGGAACGGTTGCCTTGACAATTTATCTCCGATTCTTCACAATCAAGGGAAATTAAGATGAGCCATCTTGTGGGGCGGAAAAATTCTCAACCCATTGCAAAACTATTTGGAAATTTCTGCACGCTATAATAGATTGTGAAACTATACGTTCTCTTGTGTATTCTGTATCATCCTTTTCGCTTGTCTCGCATAATTCTCGTTGATACTCAAATAAAAGTGTTTCCTGGCGCAAAGTACATCGTTCTAAAAATCGGTAATAGAGATTCTGTACAGCAAAATGGGAAATATATCTAACTTTTTGCCAAGAAACATCCGATAAATAAGTTTTAAATTCAAAGCTTTACACATTTCAATTATGATGTCTTCATTTTAAAACTGTCTAGAAGCTTAGAGAAACGTCTGAAGCAATGATAAACTGTGGGGGGGGGATTGAATTATGTTTCGAAAATATTGTAAAAACAGAAGAGCAACGAGCGCATGGAGGTTGTGCTTCATAAGAGATTGCACACTACTCTCCGTGGTCTATAACTAATGTGACAATGTCAGAATTTCAAGTTGAAAACATCTAAGTATACCATTAGAAAATAATAAAAATTTGTTCTTTTAAGTAGTATATTTATCATTTTGAGAAGGACTTAATAATATGTAGAGAACAAACTCTAAAACATTTTCATCTGAAGCAGCAAATATATTATCATAATTTGCTGCATTTTGAGTGGTACAACTATTTTATTTCGAAATTGAAATTTACTTTATTGAGATTCTTCACATCACCAAGAACGCCTGCAGTACCAACAAGCCATTGTAGTAGGTTTATAATATAACAAGACACAAAAAAAATAATAATAAATCAACAATATTTTTCTGGAAAAACATCTCAACTCTTTGGAAAAGAAAAGCACCTTCACATGATAGTTTGAGTTACCATATTGTCATCGAACTAAAGATGCACATTAAAATAAATGTCAACCAATGTTCTAATTCGAATTATTGAAAGTAATTGGCTAATAAATTATTGACAATAGAATTATCCTCCTTTTCAGCCAGTTTAAGTTTGAAATAAAAACGCAATACGATCATTGTTTTTATTAATTGCACATATCTATTTCTGTTGAAATTTATGCAAATGGAAGACATCGCTGTAAAATTATCAAATCTTCAAGTTCACATTTTAAGTAATCAAATATATATGATTTTGGCATATTTACATATTCAATATTTAAAAATTTAATTTGATCATTACTGAAGATTGAATTTATAAAAATAGAATAAACTTATTCACAAGCTATAATATAAAATAATAAGCCATGACAAGAAAACTTTAAGCATATGTGGTATAAAGAATAGAATAACTTAATAAAAAGAAAAACAGAATAAAAATAGATTTGTTTTTGTCGTCGATCCTGACGAGACCATTATTATTAGTGGATCCTAATGCGATCCACTATTAATGAGACAACAAATTTTAAGGCTGAGGGGTAAGAGTGAGTAGTGTATTAACTCGAAATTGAAGGCTTTGATAATGATGCAAAATCACGTGACAGTTGATTTTGCATCATTCTTATTGTTTGTTAGAACATAGACACTTGGTAAATATTTAGCAAGTTGAGCTAACTAGAGCTTTTATAAAATTAATAACTATTGAAAAGAATATAAATTATAGCTAAAAAAATTAAAGAGTTAATATTCTATTTGTGAACTTACCTACACAAAAGTCTGAATTACATGATATCATATAATTTTGAAGAGATACCTCGACATTCTTTTTCAATAATGGAGTGTAATTAGTGAAGTTTGTTCTCCTCGATTAGAGGAATAGAGCATCTAGATAGCTGAAATAATGATGTTGAATTACGACATCTAATTTATTTCACTTTTTTCTGCATGAAATTTCATATTGAATGTTAAATTCTAAATTAATGGTTTTGAGCGGAAATTAAGCGGAAAAGAGATTTATAGTATACCACACGGGATGAGATGCCACTCGATATCTCGTAACGATTCAGGATGATGACAGTTAAAATATTGATATCATAAAACTCCAAAATGTTGAATTAATGTTATTCGAATTAACTAAATTAATATTAATTTCATAAAACTTTAACTATTTCATTTTCTTTACTGGATATGCCCGCTGAAGACAGCATGTTCATGAAGTGAAGCAGACCCAGATGAATAGCATTTATTACTGTATATTTGGCCCTTTATATTGTATTTTACAAAAGAAATCAAAGTGCTAAGTGACTTCGAATTATGTTTTAGGTCCTAGTATATACATCGTCATCTTACTCTAACAGCCACGTTGATTTACCAATAAAAGAAGAGGTTTATAGACTTCCTTTTCATGTACAGTCATTCCTCAGTGCCTTGAAGTAAGAAAATTATTATTTTTTATTCCAAATACCTGATCAACATTTTTTTCTGTGCAAAATAAAATTACTTTAAATTTTATTCCTCTCTAAGCCGTACTACGCGTGCTCAATGATAACTTTCTCTATTGAGCTACAAATTTTAATCCAAGTTATAATACTAATTTTTATCATGTTATCATGAATAGAAATTTAAAACAAGTTAGAGCAGAAAAATCAATGTTTTAGGCGCTTTCTTATATCGTTTCATAACAAATGATGACATCTGTCTCAAATTTCCGAATTTTCAAGAGGAAGAAATTCGAAATTTTGATCAATAAAGTATAATTCTGATAATGTTACCATTATTGCACATCTATTATGAACATTTAATCTCATGGGCACATCGAATTTGAAAAAAAAAATCTGATACTGAATGTTTCTGAATGAAATTTTTTGTACTTATCTGATTTTTATATTCCTTTTGTAAAATTTAGAAAATTATGATATGCTGATATGCTTTATAAGTGGTAATATTTTCTCCTGCTCTTGGATATCATACAACTGAAGACATAGCTATCCATGAAATCATTTACTAAAAAAAGTATTTGATGTCACAATTAGTTATAGCATTGCCAAATAAGTTACGTTTTCATCATTTTAGTGGTGAACAATAATATTTTGCTTAAAATTAATTGAGCAAACATCAGTTTTCTTTATAAGGATAAGCATAATGTATATATGGTGAGTAAGATCCAAGCCATGGGGAATGAAGTGCAGAATACCGAATAGGAAGGGAGAGAGAAGGAAAGAAATGCCGTGAAAAATCTTATTATGGATTAGATTTTATATTTTCTGATGGATAAACAAAAAGGACCCACAACAAAAAGGAGCCATTCCAATTGTCCCGGAACAGAGCTTTCCTGGAAAAAAATACCAAAGATTCGAAACCTTAACAAGTTTAACAAAAAACATTAACCTTTTTTCTTAAACGAAACCTATTCAAGATTGCAGGTATTAGATCAATTAAATTAAGTCCAGGTTCAATGCAAGAGTTGAGAGAACAAAAGTGTCCATGACGAATAGACCCATCAAATACAGGTCGGATTTTGATGGTAGAGTTTGCTTTGAATACAGGTCTATGTGGTAGGTAATGAATTTTCTTATTTCTGTCATGACCATTTTCATTAACCCTTTCAATAATCCCCTCATTTTCCCAATCAAAAAACACTTGCTCATAATCTTATAGTATATCTTTACCTTCTTAGAGATCTTATAGTGTTCTTGAACCTCCTTTCGGCTAAATGTAAATTATCACTAAGTTTATCATGTCCATCAATCCAAGGAATGCATACAAAATACCTACAATCATTATTTTGTGCGATCGCATTCTCAAAATGTTTTAAAGTCAGATCATGCAACTCAAGTTTCGTTTTCTTTTCACTTGAGTCCTTAATTCCCAAAGAATCTAGTTCTCATAAGTCCGAAATTTTTGTCTGATTTGTAAGCAAGGAATGTACCAATAATGAATTTCTGGTTTCAGAAGTGGATTCAGAGTTCAATTTCCCTATAACAGTCCATCCGAATTTCGTATTTACTGCTGTGAGACCTTTAGATACTTGTTTAATCTCACCAATAAATAGTTTTCCTACTATGTCCGCTCCCAACAAAATATGAATTTCATCAACGTTTTTATCAAAAATGCAATGTTTGTTATTCACAGAAGTATCACTTATAAAAATACCAAATTGCTTTAATTTCTTTAAAATACGATGGTCAGTAATTCTAGATATTACTAAACAAATATTCTTCTGATCGTTAGCTTCCAAAGTAAAATCAAAATTTCTATCAAGACTTCATAATTTAATAGAATATCTACAATGAACTTCAGTCATTTGTTGACCAAAAAGTCGATGCGTTATCTTCTGTTTTTCTAGGCTCTTTAAACCCTAAGTTTTAGCAATGTATTGTGAAACGTAACTCTTCTGACTTCCGGTGCCTAAAATTGCCCTTACTAACCGTTCACAATTCCCATTTTTGATGCAAACAACCAAAGTTTGTAAAAAAACCTCTCCTTCACTCTGATTACATAGGTCTATCGATTCTGTCTGAATAAGATTTGTTCTTCCAATGTGTTGCTGTCTAAAACATAAAAATTTATGATGCAATCTTGAACAAAGTTCACATTTAGTTTTATTTATAGGGCAATTCCTATTAAGATGCCGATCTATTAAAGGCAATTAAAACAGCAACCCTTCCGCAATAAATTAATCTTTTTTTTCCTGTAGAGAAAGATCTGTCAGCGAACATTCACAGCTATTCGTAGTATGAGTCATCGATTCACAAAAGACACAGCTGTTTTTCGTTTGTTTCTATTTTCATTGTGTGGAGTCACTAACAGTTCATTAGCAGTAGCTGTAGAGATACCTTTTTGATTTATTCTTTTATTTTCCCGATCCAGGGGATTAAACTCCATTCGTCGGTTACTCAATTTAATACAAGATTTATTTGTTTTATCAATAGACTGCGTTTTCTCTCTTGCCGCTAAGGTATGAGTAATGAAGAACAACAATTCCTCAATTTTAGAACCCGAATTTTGTTTTTCTGATTTATTGTATTCTAAAAGTAAATCAGCCGGAATAAGTTTCATTATTATTGGACACTGTCGTCGATGCTCACGAAAAGAGCTCAAACTCAATAAATAAATACAGTCCGCTTAATGCTCATTTAGCGGACTGTAATTCACTTTTAATCCACACTCAATAATTTGACGAGAGCCGATGGTACAAACATCTCCTCCGGGCTGCTCGCCACTCAACTTACTGTTTTACACAAAAACTCTTTTTTCATACAGATGGCGCGACGGTAGTATGCACAGATACAGACACAAAATACTTCCATTTTGTGAGGTTGAAATATCCAACGACTCCAAACTTCTCAATTGAACATTATAGGTATCAACAAATTGCCGGAAGCAACGGATGTCGTTAGAACCTTTTAATGGTGGTAGAGATAATATTTTATTCATATGGGCTTAAACCAATGCTTCGGTACTAGCAAATCGTTATTTCAATAATTGCACAGCTTCATCGTACTCAGCTGCTGAAATAGGAAATCCTTCTACGGCATTTAATGTGAATCCTCCCAGATGAGCCTTCAAATAATTTAATTTGTCGAGTTTATTTAATGAATCATTGTTATGTACAGCCGTTTCAAAGCTGTTCCAAAATGTCAACCGCTTAGAGACATCATCGCCCAAAAATCTGGTTATATGATATTTGGGTATTTTAATTTTAATACTTTCAAACCTAAATCCACATAAAGTAAGTTTCAAGGAATCCTCTTGAAATTTTAAGCATTATTTAATGATTAGTATAACAAACATCACCAAGATACAGCCTCTCCGCACTTAACTCTATACAAAGAATCATCTCCTTACAAAATCATCTCCTTACGCCACGAGACAGGAAGCAAAAAAGATACAAAGCTCATAAATTACAAAAAAAATAACAAGAAATAGTTCTCGTTTATGGTTTATATATATATATATATATATATATATATATATATATATATATATATATATATATAAACAAGTGGGTTGGCTTTCTTTCGCAACATATCTGAACTTATATAGTATTAGGAAATAATTTTTTGACAGCTTTTTGATTTCATGATAGAGATAATGGCCCTAGAAACTCAGAAGTTGCAATACACTCGTTATTAGAGTCATTAAAAATTATTTTTAGAACATAGGACAGTAAAAAAAAACATTATATATATGAAAATACATAAAAATTAAAGTAATATATAATTTACGAAGTAACTCTTAAAGAGTAGTTCTGATGTGTGATCATATTTAATATAAATTCTTCATGAATTAACCTGACAAGGATGATTTATAGTCCTTCAGAAATTTGTTACTTTTGTTTCGTTTAATAAGGGTTGAATTTACACATTTACATCAAAAAATGTAAACCACTCTTTCACAGTACGATTTCCTTAATAGGCAATAGTATAAATATTAGTAAATAACAAAGTATCTCTGTTATCTTGTACATTTTCTATTGGCAGGATGCATATTGAGTTCCAAATTTAACTCGTCTCGCTTGACATTGCATCTTGTGAACGTGAGTGGACTGTATTTCATTGTATTTATATGTTATAAAAATTATCAAAAAATATCTTTGTAAAACATTATTGTAAAAATGAATCTAAAATCAAAGTAAAACAATCTGTTAAATTTTACTCTAAATTGTTTTTAGCTTGCTTTTTTTTCTCCTTCCAAATTGTCTTTATACCCCAAGAATAATCTCATCTATAAAAGAATAGCAATTTGTTAAAATGACTAAATAGTAATTATTAATGTCTGTTCTTTTTCTTGAAAATAAAATGTTACTCGTAGCAGTTAATAAATGTTATTTCAGATTTCTACATATGTAAATAGTTATTTACTTGATTTTTCTCTTAACTTATATTTTATTTTCAACTTTCGTTAAAGTTTTCCGTGCTTCAGGGACTTCGGAATTTAATAGACAAATTAGCAAATTTTTTAATTCTTTCTTTTTCAGGGAGCAAGACGACAATAAACTTCTGGAATTGACTTCACGACATAAATCCGATTGGCCCAATTGGTATTGTTTAAGCAAATGTATATCTGAAAATATCCTTCAATATATGGCGTCAGATCTGTCAGTTGCCATCATTCGTCCATCTATTGTTGGAAGTACATGGAAAAACCCGAAGCCAGTAACTATGTTTTCAGAAATCCTCATAATTGAAATTAATTTTTAACGTAGTCTGATTCAACGTTTCTAACTTTAAAAGGAAAACATTTATGTCGATATCGGAAATAGTTTTTCAAGACTGTAATACGGTTCCCTTTCCACGTTAATATCATGGATAAAAAGAGAGATTTATATGATTTATTAACAAATCCTGAAAAGATATTAGGTCAATGACTACCGATATCGATTACAACAAGAAAGGTTCTGAGAAATGTTAAAGTTATAGTTCCGTGCCAATTAAAACTGATATCTAAAATTTTTTTAGATAATTATATGTGACTCCAAATATTGCGGAGAAATAAAAGAACCGGAGTCTTTCTAATGATAATTAATTTTCTCTTTCAAATTTTAACTTCATTGCGAGCTGACAGGAGCGCTTCTTTGGGGGTATGGGATGATTCCTGAACTAAAAATATTCAGAGCTTCAAGAAACGACGCTACTGAATTTTTAACAAGGAACAAGAGTATATTTTTTATACAAAAAAATATTAGCAGAAGAAGTTAAAGTAGCTCACTCTCGAGTTGAGAAAGAAATATTAAGTTCTTGCTGACCAGATTGCATAGTGGGTAATGATACATTAATACCCACAGCACTCTCCCTCGAAGCCAAAGGTCGGTTATTATTCGACCGGAGGGGTAATGCGAAATTTGACTGTTTGTCCATATTTTGTTTTATATTCAGAATGAATATGTGGAAGGATGTCAGCCGGGTCAAGATGTTCAATCAAAATGTGAGAAGGCTTGAGTCTGTCTACAGTGACAGTTCGTTTTTGTCCATGCATATCCAATGTGAAGAACTTTGTCCGTTCTCGGCAAGACCTTGTATGGCCCATCTTAGGGCTGTTCAAGGGGTCGACGAATTGACTCTCGTCGGACGAAAACGTGAGTCGTTACAGCCAAATCGTTGTGCAAAAACACCTTGTGTTTCGCGTGATTTGAAGTAGGAACTGGCTGCAAACTCTGGATGTTGGTCTTTAATTGATGTATGTATTCTGGAATTGCAGGACTAGTTTTATATGAACGAAAAAATTCACCAGGAAGACGCAAGGTTTCACCGTTGATTAGTTCTGCAGGGGAAACACTTTAGCCTTCTTTGAGACTAGCTCGGATAACTAGCATACCATTGGCAGGATATTCGTCCAAAATGATGTGGAAAAGTAGTAGCATCATACAGCATATTTCAACTATCTATGAAATCTTTCCACAATGCCATTTGAAGTTAGATGATAACTTGTTGTTCGGATCCGTTGTGAACCTAAAAATTGAGTAAATGCCTGAAATAGTTCAGACTGGAACTGTGAGTCACGATCTGTAGTTATGATATGCGGTACACCAAATCTTGCAATCCAGCCTTGAAAAAATGTTTCAACACACGTTTCGGCTTTCATATCAGGCATCGGAAAAACTTCCAGCCCTCTTGAAAATCTGTCGACGCATGTGAGGCAGTAAGCATGACCATCAGATGGGGGTAACGGTCCCATGATGTCGAGATGAATATGGCAGAATCGTGCTGAAACGAGAGGAAATTGTCCAACTTGAGATTTGGAATGTCTCGATATTTTGAAGAAAGATTTTTTAGCATTCGATACAGTTTTTAGAAAATCGGATGCAATCTTTCTGCAAAGAAGGCGAGATACATCTGTCTTTTATTAATTTAGCCGGGGGTTTACCTCCAGGATGAGATGGGCAATGAATGCTATCAAAAACAATTTTTCTGAAAGTTTCTAGAAGGTAAGGGCCGTATAGCGCCTGTTGAAACATCGCACAGTAACTTTGATCCGCAGGCAAGTTTAATAGGCTTCAGTTTCAATCCTGAGCCACTCTCTTAAAGTCTTAAGACTATTATCTACCTCCTGTTCTCTAGCCATAGTTTCATAATCGATTTTAGTTGGCAAAATAATTTCAGCTACACGAGAAAACGCTTTAGCTAATGCAATGGAATAACCTGAAACATATTGAATATCAGTCGAAAACTGAGCCAAAAATTCTAGTTGTCCAGTTTGACGGGGAAAAAATTTGTCTGTTTTTTGGCAGAAAGTAAACGTTAGTGGTTTGTGATCACAGTAAATTGTAAACTGTCTACCCTCCAGAAAATGTCGAAAATGACGAATAGCACAATAGACTGCAAGTAATTCTCGGTCATAGACATTATATTTTTTTTCAGTAGGAGTTAATTTACGAGAGAAAAAATGCAAGTGGTTGTGGCTTGTTATCGACATGTTGGTTCAATACAGCACTTATAGAAAAATCAGACGCATCAGTCATAAGATACAAGTACACAAGTTGGGTGTACAAGTGAAGCAGTATTAGCTAACATTTTTTTACATGCTTCAAATGAATCAAGTGTATCAGGTGTCCAATGAATTGGGGTTTTATCTCATTTTTTATTACTTTTAGCTAAGTTATAAAGTGGAGCTTGTAAATGTGCAGCTGAAGCGAAAAAGCGATAATAAAAATTAATCATTGCTAGGAAACGACGTAAATCATAAACAGTCTTAGGCAATGGGAATTAGGAAACAGATTTAACTTTTCTGGCAAAGGAGAGATACCTTCCTTGATAATTAAATATCCAAGAAAGGGTAATTCTGTTTAACCAAAAATGCATTTTTGAATATTTAAAATAACATGATATTGATCAAGTCTTGGAAAATTTGTCGCAAATCGCATGTGGGAAAATATTTAGAAGCAACAAGAATATCATCTAGGTAAACATAGCAATTTACGCCGCGTAACACTTCATCCATAAACTGTTGAAATGTTTGACCTGCATTCTTAAGACCGAAAGGCATGCGATTGAATTCAAATAGTCCTATTAGTGTGGTAACAGCAGTTTTTTCTTTATCCGATTGGTTAGTTGTTATCTGATTATAAGCTTTAACCAAATCTAGTTTAGAAAAAATTGTTTCGCCCTTTAATTCCAATGGATATGAGGCATAAGATATTTATCAGAAATTGTAACTGCATTTAATCTGCGGAAATTACCACAGATGCGCTGAGTACCGTCCTTTTTTTTTAACAAGATGAATTGGACTAGCTCATGGGCTTTTAGAAGGTCGTAAGATGCCTTGTTCTAGTAAAGACTGGAATTCAACTTTCAGTGCTTTTAATTTCTCTGGTGTGAGTCGCCTTGGTTTACTGAATACCGGAGGTCCTTTAGTTAGTATACAATGATTCGTAGAATGATTTACTGATATAAGATTGAGAGCAGGTTTTATTATGTTAGGAAATTCAGAAAGTAATTGACGGTAAGGCGAATTATCCAAAATTGTTGTTAAGCCAATTGATGGACGATTACAAGTTTTACCATTCACTTTGATTGAAGTTAACCTGTCAATAAATCTGCGATTTTTGATATCGAATAGTAATTTAAATCTTCCTAATAATTCTGCACTCAATATAGGCCGAGAGACATCTGCAATTGCAAAATTCCAGGAAAATAATCGCCTTAAGCCAATTTCTAACATTAATTTTTTAGTACCGTAAGTTCGAATAATTGAAGAATTTGCAGCATACAGAACAAAGTGTGAGTCTGGTACACGTTTAGTTAAATTCGCATGAGAAAATGTAAAAACAGAACAAGCCGCGCCGATATCTATTAAAAATTTAAGTTTAGATTTGCGGTCATAAACAAATAAGCGGCTGAATTCATTGTAATCGTCAGCAGCCGCTACGTCTGACTATTTTATTAAGTTTTCCAAATATGAACATGGTTCCACACATTTTGTAGATTTATCGCCATAACGTGTATGGTACCAACATTTCCTAGTATTATTGTTTGTAACAGAACGTGATCGAGAACGATATTTTAAGGTTCTATTTCTGTTATTACTGCGGAGTAAATGTGTAGACATTCGTTGAATTTGTTTTGATAATTCTTCAATTTTTGTTTATAGTGACTTTAAAGAGGTATTTGTTTTTAATGCACTAACCATTGGAGTATTAGCAGTTGTTTCATTAATTTAATCACCAATTTGTGCTAACTTTTCCAAGTCATCATCACAAACTGACAATATTTGCTGTAATTGTAACAGGCAAACGTTGCAAGAAAAATGTTTTTAAAACATCGTCATTAATGCGACCGTTATTTAATTTATTCATTTGCATTGTGAAGGAGTTTTATCTCCTAGTTGAAGATCCTTTTAAGAGAGCTTTGAGTTTTACACTTTCGGAGTCAGCATATTGTTTAATGATTTTATCTTTCAGAATTGTGTATGGAGCGTCAGGAAGAGGGGAACGAATTCGATTATTTACGTAAGCTAAACGTTGCAATCCAAGACAGAAATTACTCAATGAAATTTAGTAATTTCCGAAACAATGCCCGATGTGATAAATTGCGATTCTAATTGCAAAAACCACAATTCAGGATTACTTTTTCCAAAACAGAGGAGCTCTAAATGCAACGTGACCCAACTCAGTAGATGCGTCCACTTTAGTTTCTGCATCCATTTTAAATAATATAGAGCAGGAGTACGATCAAGTGCGAAAGTCAAAGGTGATTCGGAAAGAAACCTACCTCTCATTTGAAATTGATGTCTTTTATTTCCATTGAAGAAGCTGAACAGTATTGATGTGAAGGTCACCACTTGTGGAGGGTATAGGATAATTCCTCCACTTAAAATATTCATAGCTTCAAGAAATGATGATATTGCCTTTTTAACAAATTGATTGATTGAATGAGGGGGTTAAGGGATTTTTAGCAACAAAGGTTGACATCAAAATTACGAGGTCCGTCCCAAAATAGCCCTAGTGTTGCTTCAAACGGGACGTTAATATAACCAAACCAAACCAAACCCAGAGTTCCACAATATCTCCAATTAATAAATGTCAAAAAATTTCAAGTGTCGAAGGAAAATATGGAGAGACAATTTATCTACAAAAGCTTTGTTCTTTTTAACAAATACCAATAGTATATATTTTATACAATAAAAACAAAATAAATAAATAAAAAGATTAACAGAAGAAGTTGAAGTACCTCATTCTCGAGTTGAGAAAGAAATATTAAGTTCTTGCCTGACAGATTGCATAGTGGGTAATGATACATTGATACTCACACTTCAATGTCGTTATTTAACGATCGATTTATTATTTTCTTATTCAATATTAATTTCTAAAAGAATGGTTTTTTATACACTTCAGGTGTATTTTGGTTATATGTGCTTCGGGCTTTTTTGTGGAATAATGTGCTATTTTCCTTTGTACCACGGCTTGGACTCATTTCATCTTATGATCACCAGAGAGTTTCGGTAATATTGATGCCACAGAAATCAAGAATGTGGCGAATCAGACAAATATTACTAAAAAGGTCGATTTGATTTCTTTGTTGTCATGAATGCTAGACAAGAGAAAATAAAAGGGATGAAATCTGGATAGAGAGAGTGCAAGAAAAGATACGTCCTGTGTAGGAAGAAATGAAAAATGTTGAACAAGAGAATTCTTGTTCAAATTTTTCAAAAGAAAGGAACGAAAGACACAGAGAACAGAATCTAATAATAGCAAAAAAAAAAAAAAAAATTAATAACTTAGAGAACAGAATCTAATAAGAGCTAAAGAATTAATAACTTATACTGAGTTTGAAAAAAAAGCCCTAAATCGATGAAATTAAGGCATTCGTTAGAAGATACAAAATAGAAAACGTTCAAGGTGTAAAAAGTGAAACTGAAGAAATAAATGACGAAATTCAAAATATCGAAATTAGCGATTGTGAAGTAAAATCAAAACTCCTATATTCCAAATTTTGATATTCGACGGGCGGATACTATTATTAACTATTTTAAAGATTCAGCTGGACATTAAGAGTGCCACAAACCGGTAGGTGGATTTTGAGAAAGCTGATCAGCTTACAATGTCTTTCCGAGGATAAGCGGCGAATGCTTTACAAGCAATATCAAATAATAAATTTTTAGAAGTATCAAATATCCAGAACGCTGTAGAGATTAGATTTACAGAGTCGCCATATCCATATTTATCGAATTGAAGATAAGACAAGCTAAAAGACACCATCTTCAAATATTTACAGATAATGTGTATCAACTAATGAGCCTGAACTAAGCCAAGTGTAATTAGAACGTCATGGGAAAGACTGGCAGCTGAATCAGAAACGAAACGCACACAATTTAACAAAATTGATGAATTCAAAAATGATTATTCCATAGAAATTATTCCAGTAATTTTATTTCAGTGCTTCAAGAGTAGGCAGTACATTTTTGGATTTGATTGCGCATCTGAAGTTTTCGAAATAATCCGGGATGTGGTACAGGAGCAGAATGGATAAAAGATCATTGACGATTTCCGAGTTGCATTTCTTTCAGGTTATCAACAGTTTCAAAAAGATCTTTTAAGTGATTTGACATTGTTTCCATGTCGGTCATTTTTCAAAACTATAGTTGCTTTAAGAAAGAAATCATTTTAGCAAAACCTTTAGATTCGAAAACAGTTTTGAGTTTTTGTAGACATCATTTGGCAGTGACGAAATAATTGACGTGGTACAGTGCTTGAATGACACATTTCGCTTCGGCTGATAGACAAAATAATGTCCGCGCGAGTTTTTCAATCAGTTAAAAATCCAGTTTTCTAATACTGCTTTTGTCTCAGCCGTGGCCGCTTCCTCAGACTTAACTTGCTTTCCGATTATGTAATTTCAGAGGTCGTTCTTAATTAGAAATCCTTCAATTTGAATCTTCCAAATATCAAATTGCCCTTAGTCAATTCTTGGATATCAGTTAGTTTAGACATTTATTGCTACTGACAGTTCAGGAATCGAAAGTGTATCTTTAGCAATTTCGTTTTTACTGTGTGTACTGTGTTACAATCGCTGCTTTCGTTTTGCAACTTCGGTTACTCCTAGGCCCTAAACATTGTTTTAGATTTACGCAGTAAATGTTATAAAACGTCAAAAGCCTTTATTGATGCAGCAACACGCACAGAAATATTCATTACAGTAAGTGAACAACTAAGAACATGACAGAAAATTAGGAACAGCATCGGAAGGATGTTCAATCCTATAGAATGCATGCGACATAAATGTTTAGCAGGAGGTGCATGAGCAAGTTTTGGCAGCTTACATGACTGTGGATTGTACTTCAGAATAAAGAGAGGAGATGAAAAGGAGAATATGAGCATTGATGCCTAATATAATTTTTATGATTTTATCCTAAAATTTGTGTAAAAAAATATTATTTAAAAATTATTTATATTATTTTTAGGGATATTTGGATGAAAATTCCGTGTTTGCCATACTAAATACGTTGGTAAGTTCTTAAACATTAATCTTTTCTCTCTTTTGAACTTTATTTATTATATGATCTGTCACATTTTTCAAATGTTATTTCTGAAATTTCTATATGAATACATTTTGTTCTTCACTATTTATATCTCCTAAATATTTGCGAAAATATGATTACATGAAACCGAAATGTCTCTTAATCGGTCAAGGTGAACTTAAGTTTAAGTTCTACGATCACCTCATAGATATTATTTCAATAATGGAAATACCACACCATCTCAGAAGAGTGAATAATAGGGGATTTATTAATCTTAAAATGTGAAATTTAAAAAAAATATTTAATACTAAAAACTTTTTATTGTTGAAAGTTTATGGAATAAATCAGTGGGGATATTTTGCAAACAATAAAATCTGCAACATTTCATTGTTTTGATCAGAAATTACTCATTAGAAAATGATTTTATACCCATTCTAGTCTTTTAGGTTTTTACTATTATGAGTAAATATTCTGGAATACCAGAAACGTCGAAATTTCAGTTTTCTTTCGTGTTATTTGGTAATTATCACATGAGAGTAAATTGCCAATGATAGAAAAATGTATATCTTGGCATGTGGTTTAGTTTTCATGTTCACATCTAAAGAAGCAGATGAGATTCTCTTTAAAGAATTTCGTCTAAAATTTGAAAAGTATCTAAAATATTCCAAAACACATTCTATTCTGAATGAAATGTATTATTTCTAATTCATAATTCTCTCAACTAATACTAAACTACCATGTCTTCCAGATCTAAAATAACGCCAAACATCTGCTTTTGAGGGTGCTTAATTATTTGATTAAATTGTTCTTCCCTGATTTACTCCCCAACGTTTTGCCTGAAAAATGTTGATAGAGATCCTCGCACAATAATTGCGTTCCTCCGATGAATGCAACCTTCTTCCAAACATGTTAATTCTGGGATTCATATTTCCTTACCCAATGCATTAATTTTCTTCTTTATTACAGGGGCCAATAACAGTTTTCTTATTTATGATCCTGCTTACATAACTGCTTTTTAAAAAAAATTACATTTGTCATATTATCCATGGAATGCTGCCCACAACAGCAACTGATAATTCTCTTTGAGGAACTTGTACTCTTTTCTTCTTGAGAAACTCTCTACTTGTTTTGCAAAACTTAATTTTATTATTTCGAATACAATACTTGTCTGTCCAAAATGGGAAGTTGCGTTCAAATTTACTTTTTTCATTTTGGGGAAAATGTCCCGAAATGATTTTGCTGATTGATAATCCTGGAAAACAGATTTTCTAACTTTAAATACTGTAGCAACGTCCTTCATAGTCATAAAAGTATTCTGATTTAGGTTTACAATTCTGAACTCTTTTATTTTTTTCATACACTAGACAATAAAAACCTCACTAAATTGGTCACTTCAAACAGTACTTGATACGGAATTGTTATAAAACTTCTCGACACCTGATGACTACATCATCAAACTAGTTTAAATATTTGAAGTGCAGCCTCAATGTAACAAAAGGAGTCTAAAACTGTTTTCATGTAGAAAATGACAAATTTTGCGAAAAATGAACTTTGGCCTAATTAATATGAACAGTACTTATTGTATGGACAGTACTTATAAGATATTACATAATCATTCGATAATTTTTATGATTAATAATTAAAACTATTGATTAGTTCATATAATGATTAGCTGAAATGGCACATAATCAACTGGATCTCGAAATTGTACATCCAGAACATCATTCTTCTTTCTTTTTGAACATTTTGAACTCCCATTACACCCTCTTATATTTAGGGAGTGCAATTTAAATTAGTAGGTGAAGATCTGAATTGTATTTTTTTAGGCTGGCGAAGGATTTGCCAAAGTTTTGCTTGGTGATGCAAATAGGAAGTTAAATGTTATACCCGCCGACGTTGTGGCGAATATGCACATTATGGCTGCATGGAGCATTGGTACCAAAAAGTGAGACAATCCTTCTTCCTTTTAAAAGTACATTTTGTTAAAAATGAAACATCGTATTTTAATTTATGGATATGTTAAAAAAAGAGCAGAATTTCTAGAAAAACATTTTATCGCCTTTAAAATTTATTTTTATTAACTGAGAATTTTAAACTCAGACAACACAATAAGATGAAAATTTGCCAAAAATAAGGGATAATAATTCATGAGTATAAATCTTCTTATTTACAAAAATTATTAGAGAAAAAAAATCGAAAAATAAATTTCCAAATAGTTAGAAATAACTATTCCAAAACAAATTTCGTTTATTCTACTGGTAATGTGCCTAAATGCTGTAAAAAGTATTGGTAAATGCAATACAAAAATAATTGGCAATAAATACTAAGGTTAAAAATTAACCTTATAACCCCATTAAAGAATAAAAGAATAGTATTTAAAAATAAAAGGAATCGCTTTCACTTTTTACCTTCAGGTATATGAAGTTATAAAAAAATATTCGACCTCGACATTTTGAGAAATTTCTGTATTTTAACGCATCCTGAAGTTTGAAAAAGACAATTTATCTTTGTATTTCTGTGTGAAATTTAAAAAAAAAATCCAAATGAAATCGAGTACATTGCCTTTACTCTAATAAGTTAGATTTGTTTAGACCTAATTTTGAAAGAAATGTTTCGACAGAAATCTGCCAGGCCACATTTCGTTTGTCTGCCGATATTGGCTTTAGAACTTTGCTTAGAAAATTGTAATAGATTGAATAGACGAGATAAAGTATTTGATGTTTAAAGAAATTGTAAATGCTTAATAAATTTTGTATTCAATTTGAATTAAGGCCAAAGTGCTTACTCGATTCTATCTTGCTGAAAATGTTATATATTGTGTATATATCGTACATCATTGCATATTTCCAAAAAAAAAAAAAAAAAACCTGATAGACGAAGCAATACTCGGAAGCAATTTCTGTTTGTAAGATTATAATCAGAAAAGTGTTGGATTTTTTACCATATATAAAAATATTTCCAAAAGTAATCGAAAGAGGACAGTTATTTGTCATACAATGGTAAAAGTGAAGCCACTCAGTAAGCACAAACAAACACGGAAACAGATCGCAATAGCATGACACTGTATATATACTTTAAAGAAAAGGATGTTCCTCTATCACAGCGTATTAGGCAAAATGAGCCCCTATTTATATCTATTACATCTGAGTGTAACATATTGAATCGAAGCCTTCGTAAGCTCGTCGCATGGAATTTTTAAGTTTTGCCAAATAGGCTCGGAAGCTTCTATACACACGAGATTTTAAATATCCCGACAACCGAAAATCTGCATGAAACAAGTCTGACGATCGAGAGGGCAATTTAAATTTGTAACGTCAACTTTAAATAAAATCCTCCAACAGAAATGCCTTGACTTCATACTCAGATTGAAACAGAGTGCTATCCTGTATGAAAGTTGAGGAAGGTATCGCCTGTCTTTTCTGGAATGCAGGCACAAGGTGATCACGCAAAAGCGTGATATATTATTCTACAAAAAGTGTACAAGGTTTCAAGCCAGATACAAAGATCATCTTTCATTTTAGATTCTGTTTTCAAAAAAAAAAAAATTCCAAACCAAAAGTGATACCAAACAATCGCACGAGGTGAATGCTGTAGCTGATGCAGATATATGTGAGGGTGTAACATTGCCAAGATACAATTGTTTTTCATGTAGTCCTCATTATGCAATAAAAAGTTGGATTTATTTTACTGCAAGACATTCAGCAACCGTTTGGGTCACGTTCTGTTTGAACCAGGGGTTGTTCAGCAAAATTTATTCTTTCAACTGCGTCTGCTGGTAATAGTTGGAGAAATGCATGTATCTTATACGAATACGCATCCAAGTTTCTGTCAAAATGTGATGAACTATTCCGGAATCCCCTTTATTATCCGTGTTTCACAAGCACAGGTCTTGTGAAACACGGATGATCCTTTGATGTCTCGGTTGCCAATTCTTTAGTGGCAATTTTTACAACGAGAAATCGCACCCTACTCAAGGATGATATGTCACTTTATTTACGAATCTCTAAACTCTCCGTTTCTTGAAGATTTCGAATGAAATATGACTTTTTTGCGTGTTAACTTTTTCCAAGCTACACTATTGCAGTTCAAGAATTGCCGATTCCCTATTCTTATAGAACAATTTAACCATCAAGGCTTGATCTGGTAAATACAGCTTGCTCTGGGGATCGAAAGAAGAATCCCTTTCTAGCCAGTTGTTTCGACGCTATTTTAATTTACATAAAATTAATGTAATATGATGTATGATCGCTCGTTTTAGTTATGATTGGATTATTTTTTTGAATTAAAAAAATCCTAACGTCTCTCTAATCATATTCGCACAAAACGAATTTTTTTCAGAGTATCATTTTTTTATTATTGATTTTTGAATTTTGCACGAATTTATGGCATGCCCTGTAACGAAGGAAATCCTCGGGTAATTACCAACATTGATTCATTTTGCTTTTACATGAATGCAGAATGCAGTTTCGCGAAATTTTCTTTGATTGACTGATGGTATTAACGAACATCTTTGCCATGGAAAGGGGACCCCGAGTGGAGAAAATTTAAGATGACAATGTATGAAAAAATTTCAAAATTATACATTCAGTTACTAATTTCTATTACGTAATTCAGTTCATGTCCAAATAACAATTTTGTTTCGTTTTTCTTGCAGAGTATCATCTCCATTAGTTGTAAACTGCACCTCTATAGGTTCCCTTAACAATAAATGGAAAGAAATCAATAAAAGTTGGAATCGAGTTTGTCAGAATTTCCATCCAACAAAATGCTTTCCAAAACACAAAAGAATTCCGGTCATTAAAAATAAATTCTTGTTTTGGATTGCCAGTATCAATGAACACTTACTTCCAGGAATTATTGCAGATATTATTTTAAAAATTAATGGCGAGGAACCCAGGTAAGAATTTTTGAGAGGTTTCAATGCAATTTCTTTGTTGCATATAAAAGAGACTATATTAAAACTCTAACAATTTGTTTTTTCCTTTTCTTTCATTGATTATGTTCATATTATATATATAGATTTATTTACATTGGTAATGTGTAAGAAGCATGTTTTATCAAATAAGGAAAAATAATTTCATAGTAAATATTCTGGAAAAATGAATCAACAATTGTTAAATATTTTAAATTGATTTTTTTAATGATTTAAGTGAATTTTGAAATCAGGAACTTAATTGTGAATTGTGGATTTTTGTAACGATTAAAACACATTTTTTTTTTTAATTTAAGAAGTTTTTATGCTGGGTACATGTTGTTTTGCAAGCAAAATTAAAACAATATTAAGCATTTGCAGATGTTTATTATAAAATCTACTCATCTTTCTAAATGCATTGTCATTTTCTAAACACTAATTAATTTATTTCTTGTGAATGAAAAATAAGATATTTTAATAACCTTTGATTTCTAAAAACCTTCATTTAGATAGATCCATCCGACTCAGTACATAGCATGAAGGAGGGTTCATACAAGGCCAACTATTGCACTCAATAGAAGGACACGCCTACTTCAGGAAGGTCATGTGACCGCAATGAGATAGTTGTCCCGATGAGAGAACTATTTGCTATTGTCCCGAAATGCTCCTGCAGTAGGCGTGGCCTTCCATTGTTCGCAATAGTTGGCATCGTGCGAACGCTGCTTGACGAAGGTGCTGTTAGCACGGAACATGAATTTTAAGAGGATTTCTATACTGTTCTCTGAAGGATATTTCTTATTTATGTCATCTCAGAAAGTAATGAAACTGTAAATAACTAACCAATGGACACTATTTATTATCACCTTTTTTGAAGAACGACATCATAATATTTTTATAAAATCTTTTAAAACTGAGACCAACCAAGCCAATAAACTTGGCTTATTTGCTAAATTAATCAATATAAGGTAAACATTCCTAATATCAGATACATTTTAAAAAGTTAGGATGTAATATTTGATGAATAAATCAGCTTTTTTCATTATCAACCAACATCAGAAAGTATTTGTAATTTTTTTAACAAATATACTCAAAAAATTATCATATAAAAGTTTTGAAATCAGCTGTTACAGAAAAAAAAATCATCAAATACTAAACACTCCTACTGTGTCTTTACAGGATAATCTATATATTATATTGTGCCTCCAAGTTGCCATGGAAACATATATTTAAAATATTATTTAATCAAGAAATTTTGAACTCCAAAAAACTTTAAAGAAGTGTTATTTGTGTCTTGAATTTATTGATTTTGGATGAGTTACTGAAATTCAAACTACGATTTTGGATAATTCACCATAAAAAGAAAAAAATCTAAAAGAAAAGTTAATAAAAACATTTTAGTACAAATAAAGAAATTCTCATTTTATTTTATATGTATAGTGATAAAGATACTGAATAAAAATGTTTTGTTGAAATACAAAACCGCACAATAATTTTCAATCTTTATTTTTCACTACATCGATTGTGGAATTACATTTTATGCAATTTGTCCAGATCTCTCTATGAAATATTCAGAAAATCGAAATGAATACAATCTGCATTCGGGCTCAGATTCATCAAAAGATAAAGAAATCAGAATATTTCAAAGGAGATTCTTTGGTGTCACCTGTTCACTCCACTCGAATCTTGTCCTTTTAAATAGTCTTTTATTGTCTTTATATAAATTAAACAGTTCCTCTTCTGGGAAGATTTTAAATAATCATGTACAAAATAAAACTTTAATATGATATAACACTAGGCATTTTTCTTTGTTTCGCGTTTAGCATAATTGTTTTCAAAAATATCATCAGTAATGTACAAAAAAAAAATCAATTGACAAAATGATACATAAATAAGGAATTACGTACAATACTGCATTATGAAGAAGTGAATAAGCTATTACAAACAACTTACCATGCTATCAAAATGATAGCAAGAAAGTCTTCTTTCAAACTTTTTACCGATTTATCTCAATCAAATTTATTACTGGAGCTTGAATTGACTTCCTATAGATTATTTATAAAAACAAAGTTTTGAAAAGTTCTGGATATAAATTTGCAACCTTCCCAGTGAGTGATGGAAAAAAGCACGAAAGATTTCACATTAGAAAAATATCATTCCTTGAATCACTTTCTACTATTAAAGACTTTATTTTCACTTTTTATTCTTGGGGGAGATTTTCATGGATTATCCATAAAATCTTTTTTTCTTCGAGTTAACATCTTCTCAAACAAAATTAACTCTGCTAATTGGAGAACCTATTGGATAATATTGGACAGTTCCGTATTGCATCAGTATAATTTTCTATCTTTAAAAGTTCCATTTATCTCATTAATTAAGCAAAACAATCAAAGATATTTAGGCTTATGAACTTTTCACTGGCGAATGTACATTCGTCAGCAAATTACTGGACACTTCTATGACCTTGTCATATATTATCTCATTTTCTTAAAAACTAGACTGATGGAAATAATTCGGGGAGATATGTTTATTTCAATCGGCAAACTGGTTATTCAAATTAACATAATTAATCCTATTTATAAAATCGAATGTTTTTCCATTAAGGTTATCGAGATTTTTAATAACTCAATCCAGCGACACTTTTTATATATGTGTTCCCTAAAATATATATTTCATATTTATATATTTTATATGTGTTTATTATTCTATTTAAGTGAAAATGCATATATGTAATTGCGTTCCTAAAATAGCAATAATTCTTGAGATATAATTAATTTATCTAGCTCTTGAGATATAATTATTTATCTATCTCTGTAGGAAAATAGAAAACCCTCTAAAACCCTATGTTAATCTCAACTTCTCAACAGCAAAAAACAGTTTTTCTTTCGCTTTTATTCCCAGAAATTTCTGTATGGTATGTCAATATTCTGTACGGAACAGCTCTCACCGAACAACCTAGCCTATGTACTGCGTCTGTTTTTGATTGCTTCTTTAAAACATTATTGTACTTTTTCTCATTGATTTTATAATCTACAAGATTTCCAGTTTTTCCACTTGGTTTTCTCCGCTTACTATTATTCGCTTTTCTTGTACCATTTTGTATCGTATCAGATCATTTATCCTAATGCAAAAATTGTTCATTTTATTGTTTTTAACGTTTAATTTGATGCATTCTTTTTGCTGGATAATCTCAGTACTTTTATTTAAAAAAATACTTTTTTATTAAAATACTTCATGTTTTTAATTTTTGGATTATTTTCTTTCTTTTCAGTGTATTTGCTACGTATTACGCTATTAACAAATTTTTGTTCGCTATTGGAAATGCGCAGATGATGACGCCCCAATGTGAGACAATTAACATGGATTTCTTGAATGATTTGCTGCACGATAATGATAGGAAGGTACGAAATATTACTTTTTATGAATACCTGCTCTCCTTTAGAAAACAAAGGTAATGATCAAAACTTGAATCATCCTGTATTCCGATCAATTGATATGGATCGGAATGTAGGATGATTAAAAATTATTTAACTAAACATAAAAGAGTGGTATCAAACCAAACGTAGTAATCCAGAAACGAGGAAAAAAATAAATATAGTGTTTATGAAAAAAAAAATACACGCGCAAGTTCAAGGTTAAAGGCACTTGGTACCATTGAAATTAAGTTGGTAGGTTTAAGAATTAAAGCTCTAATTAAATTACTCTGTTTCGTTTGAGTAAGATTATATGTATAATACTAATGAAAAAAGATTTATCAAACATAAAGAACTATAGGTATATACACATATCTAAACAAATTTCGTGATATTTAGCAGGTTTGGAAATGAAAATTGCATGGAATAGAAGGCTCGTGATGTTGGATATTCAATAAGCAAATAAAAAGGAATCTCAGAAAAAAAAGCAAAATGAATATATTCCCATTTATTACATCACGAGCCTTCTATTACATGCCATCACATTCACAGCAAGAATTGCACAATTATCTGAAAATCATTTCCTTTGAAAAGCTTCCAAGACTTCAAAAGAAAATTATTACTTTTGAAATATTTCAGCCAAATTACTCTCGCTTTTAGAAGATGGAAATTTCGAGAAAGAGTTGATGGGTTATTTATTGTTTTTATCATCTGACTGATAACGAGTTTCATTCCAAACTGTCCTTGGAATTACACGAATACGGATGCAACTGTTAGTAAACTAACCCTACTTCAATAAGTTTTCACTGAAACAGTATACTGTGCGATACCCGATCTAGCCAGAGACCATGCGAGAAACTTGATGGAGCCGTCGATGAGAAACCCCACTTAGCACGAAGGAAAAGATAACACTTGATGACATTTGACCCTTACAAACTATAAACCTTCTAGAAAATGCCTATTGGTATAGAGAAAAAATTACATTTTACATTAAATATTAAGCTGTGAAACATTAAAACACTAAGAAGTATAAAAAGCACATAATGAGCTAAGTATGACACAATGAATAGGAAGTTATTATACGTGGGTAATCATTTTTCCTTAATTCTATCATATTCAGTATTGCGAGCCTTTTATAATTGGCAGTTTTCTCTTTGAAATTCAACTTATTACCTCAATATAAGTGAACCGTTATGGTCTATTTTAGAGCGTTCCTCCAATCAATATCCTCCACCGGCATCTCTTCCAGATCTTTCACAATATCTCCAGGGAGAATGAAGCAATATCCCTCTAAATACTATTCAACTCTTGTATGAATCAATTCTCGGGCGAATCTAAGCTGTATTACATGTCAAAGGTAGTCTTACACCATACTAATAAATGATTCTTTATAAATCTAAGGTGTTTCTATTATTTTGATAACCACCTGCACATCCAATACAATTTGAAGGTTGCGTAAACGGATGATGCTCACTATGAAGAAGGGCGTGTTTTGATTCTTGCGAATGACTGTTTGTACATCCAAGAAACTTCTGAACAATATTGCAGAAAAATTTAAGGCTTGCCTCTTGAAAGACGAGAAATCTTGAATCATGCTTCATCTAGTTAATAATCACTACATCGCTCCAATTTTTTATCATAGTTTTGAATATGTGTTTCCGTGAAATTTCTGTTGATTCAAAAGTAGGAATCTACATAGAAAAGTCGAAGATTTCAAATAATTCTTAAAATAAATAGCGAAATCTCGTAATAAAATAATAAATAATTTTCTCGTATACAAATTTAGCGAACTTTTATTTGAAATATTGGCGTATTTCGAAGTTTCAGATCTCCATAATTTCGAAAACACTCGTTGTTGTATTATGTCTATCTGTGAATAGGGTTTTTATAAAATTCTTTAACTGATAAAAAGAGTTTTAGTATATAAATTTAAAATCCAAATTAGCAAATTTCTGTTAAATTTTGAATGAAATCCATTCAGAGAACACCTATCCCGGTGGCTGTTCCATTAAAAATGAATTCGATAACTTCAGAACGTAAAGAGATATATAGGTAAAATTTGCACACAAAATTAATACGAACAATGCAAATTTTTATAAAAAATTGAACTAAATCTAGCAATGGGTTACACGTCTATCGGTTTCTACTTTCAGATGCTTATAAATACAATAACTCAGAAACACAAAACTTTACAGTTTACAGTAGTTCACAGAATTTTAAGCGAAATAGAAACAAAAAGTTTTAAACGAATAAAAAATCATGTCAGAAAAAATGAAGTTTAAAGCCAACTAGATGAAGTTAAAGCTAAATGGTGTTGGAGGTATTTAAAAGTCCGCTAGTAGATCATTATATAAATTTCCGATTATATGGGAGTATGTGTAGCAGTTGGTGGAACTAAATCATGTATCGAGAAAATGATCGCAAATGAAGTACCGGTACGTGATGATACGTAGAATGGTAGGACTATTTTTTTAAGTTTATTTGAAAAACATTCGAATATTTTTTTAAGTAATTTCACAGATTTTCTCTTCTTGCAACAGATTTTAGATAATGGTATCCAAACTATAAAATTAGGTGAATATATGAAGCCTGCTGTGCAAGAACTTCCATCTCCAAAGTGGAAAAAGCAACACGAAATCATAATACAGTAATTGAGGTTTTTTTTTTTTTCCTTTCATTTCTTTGTAATAAAGTATGAAAGAAATGTTTACAAATTTTAATATTTCTTGCAATATTTGTATTTCATATTTAATAAGACTTTACATGATACTTTTACTAGTTTTATTGGCATCAGTTTATTAGGCATGAAGTAAAACTAATTGATTATAAATGGAGAAATCGACAACTAAGAAATAATTAATGACATAAACTGAACAAAAAAAAAGGAATATTCTTTTTTTAATTTTATTTTACAATCTGTCATTTGAATTCAGAAATATTATAATGAAGTCAGTTAACATCACATGACGAACATGAATAATTAGCCCCTTACAATAAAACGTATATTATATTATATGCAAAATGTGCAATGCATTCCAAAATTAAATAAGTGTAGAGTATAAGAGGCGTGTCATACGAATATTTAATATCTTTTACATTAGAAAGCCATAGAACTTTGTATAATAAATATAGATCACAATCATATCGCTAGTAACATTTGATCAAAGAAATCCTTTGACCTTCTAAGAATAAAAGAGTAGAATTTTTCTAGGAATTTTGACCTAAATGACAAAAAAATAAAGGAGAATTTTCGGTAATTTAGTTTACCCTTTGTTGTTTATCAATCCATTCCATACATTTTTCTAAATTAGGGGAAATTAAATTAATTTTACATCAAGTTTCATCAAAGGAATAATTTAATTAACTTTCTTAATACATATTTAGCTTTTTTTTTAAATGCGTGGTAATTTTGGAATGAATTTCTTAAGAAAAAGCCCAAGCAGCAAGAGAAGTCGCTAAACGATTGGCCAAGCATCGCAGCCATCTGATATACGCCGCCCGTATTTTGCCAATGTCACCTTTGCATTGGCGCGACATCGGATTTTGACCATATTTTTTTCTGTCGCCTCTGAAGATCGCTTTTTCATCGGGGCGAAATCCTACGGCGACTTAGTGAAAAAGACCGGCTCAAAGCAATCGGCCCATAGTCGCCTCGATGTCGGGAAAGTTGCTTTTCCTAGGTGGCGCTATGCGAACATATTTTAGAAATTTCCCATGAATCACCTGGCGTGTATTGGATTTTGAAATTCAACCAGCAACGCATACTGTCATTTCAAGAAACTTGGTAAGTGTAAAGTTTTTATTATTATATATTTGTAAATAATATATTATTTATTCTAAATAGTGAATAAAAAAGATTATTTTTGTTGAAGCCGTTCGAACACGTTGCTTAACATGGAGTTGCACGTGATATTATTAGCGTTAGGCGTAAGCTACGATTATCATTTCTTTTCTTGTTTGTATTCTTTTCAAGTGATTTTATTTCCTATCTTTATTTTGTGTGTGTGTCTGTTCTTAAATTATTGCAGATATTTTTCCATTTCATTTACAATGCCTTTCCTTTTGTTAACAACAATTTCTAATGAAAAAAGTTAAAAAAAAAATATTAAATTACGTTCTTATGTTTTGGTTTTGCAATAACATTTGTGTTATTATTTTTATTTCGACATAAAGCTAAAAAAATAGATTAGCAGAATATATTTATTGTAAATTTCAAAAAAAAAAATCTTTAAAACTTGCAATTATGTAGTTATATTTGAATACTCTTATGTGAATAATTTATAATTATTTCACCTTTCATAAAATAGTAACATAAATTTTACACCCATTAGTTTATATTATTTTTCTCTATTGTCCTAAACATTATTATAATATTTGCCTATATAGTTTTATCAGATTGAAAACATTATCAAGCTTATGAAGTTCTATATATCTATTTTACTCCTTAATTACATATCTCCAATTGTCAACAAATATTTTATTTGTACTTTTAAAAGAAGTGAAAGCTCAATCATTATTCTAATTAAGGAATATGTTTTTTAGGTTCATCAAATCTGCAAAAAGAAGAGTGAACTTGAAGAAAAATATATGTATAATTCTTTATATGTATTACCAGCAAAATATGAAATCCAGTATTCTATAGAATGCCCAAGCATTGTATATAATGCCTAAAACAAGCCAGTAATGCATGAAATACAAATTGTTTCATACATTTTCTAAGCATTCTATAGAATGCCAAATGACAACCTGGCAAAGTATGAAATACATCTCTCATTCAATGAAATAAAAATTTTGTGCAACCTTTGTTTCAAAACTGAAAATGCAATTAAAGATAAAATAAATTTTAAAATTGATCTATAAATATAAACAAAAAAAAAAATTTCTCAATATTTTTTTGGAAACTACTGTGCAAGTTTCTATTCCTGACTTCAAGAAAGAGCAAAATATTGGAAGTTATAATTAATGTGACGGAGTATGGTTTCTACCTACTTGGAACATCAGAAGGAAATTTAAAACAATTATATGTCCCAATTCACTTTATATCCTAAGAACTTGTTTAGAATTGAAGATATTCCAAATCAGAAAATTTCTCTCTGGTCAGTTGCAATTACTCAGAGCAGTGGAAGCAATCAAGGATTTATCAGATGTATGTGTTTAAGTGCCAAAATATGTAATGTCTTTTCGTGAAAAATGTAGTAAAACTTCAAAATGTTGCAATGTGATAGGCTTGAATGACAAGTAGGTAAATTTTAATTTCTGATTTTTTTATCTGAAAACTTATTTGCCTTAATTAGAAAAACATAAATTTTGTTTTGTGCAAATTTTATTTTTCTATATAATTTTAATAAATTTTTTTAATGGCAACCTCATTATTTTTTCAGACTGACAATTCAAGTGATTTTAATTCTATTTAGCTTAGTTAATTTTCCTTTTCATTTACAATTTTTCTATGAAAGAAGTTTAATAAAGTATTAAATAACATTTTAATATTTTGGTATTGAAATAACATTTGTGTAATTATTTTTATTTTGACATGAGGCTAAAAAAAAGTTTAGCAGAATGTATTTATTTTAAACTTCAAAAAAAAAAAAACTTTAAAACTTGAGATTATGCAGGCACTTTTGAGTTCTCTTATATGAATAGTTTCAAAGTATTTCGCATTTCATATAACAGTAACATAAATTTTACTCCCATTAGTTTGAGTTTTTTTTTTCTTTATTATCCTAAACATTATTATAAAGTTTGCTTACACAGTCCAGTATCAGAACAAAAATATTATGCTTATGAAGTTCTATAAGACTTTTGCTTGTTAATTACTCATGTCCACTTGTCAACAAATATTTTATTTGTACTTTTAAATGAAGCGAAATCTCAATTACTATTATAATTGTTTTCCAGGTTCAGCAAAAAGGAAAAATGAAATGTATAAATAAATGTATAATTTTTTATATGTAGCTGAAGATTCAGTTATACATATATAGAATATTTATATAAATGTGTGTGGATTTTTAGAAATTTCAAACTCTTCAAGTATTACATAATAAATAAAGTTTAAATAAATTTTTTATAAATTACTTTGTGTCAATATTATTTATTCTTCTAAATTATAAGTCATAGTTTCAGGATTTTGCTTGGGTGTATAAGTCATTACAGAAAATTCAGTAAAAAATTTCAAGTAAATTATTATTTTACTTTGTATTTCTAAAATATTATTTAATGAAGGTCTTTGTAAATAAATTGTTTTGCATAGTTGTTTTTCTTTTCTCCTAAAAATAAAGAGGGGAAAATAATAATTAAAAAAATATTTGTCTAAAGAAATTTTGTATAATTGAAAGTAGTGTTTACATTTTTAGGTATGGAGTTTTTGTAAAATATTCAGAGTTAATCATAGATCAAATTTGGTTCTTGTGCCATGAAACAAAACCAAACTAATCATAGATTTAAAAAAAAATTAGAAATTTGAAGTAAATTGTTAATTTGTGCTTGTAAAATGTTATCAATTGGACATTAGCTAACACTAACATTTGTAATAAGGTATAAAATTTCTACACCATAAAGTAACTTTGTAAGTTAATAATAATAAAGTAACTTTGTAAGTTAATAATAAGATTTCGTATAAGTAAAAGAAGTGTTGTATTTTTGTGCATGGAATTTTTGTGAAACATATTTTTCAAATATTCCGAGTTAATCATAGATCAAATTTGGTTATTTTGCCACAAATCTAAACCTCACTAAACATAAATTATGAAAATATTAGAAATTTGAAGTAAGTTATTAAATAAGAAGTAAGTTTGTGCTTGTAAATTGTTGTTTATTGAATATTAGCTAACACTAACATTTATAATGAGGTTTAAAATTAATGCAATATGAAGTAACTCTGTAAATTAATAGTAAATAAAATTTCCTATAATGGGAAGAAGTGTTCCATGTTTGGGTATGGAATTTTTGTGAAATATTCAATGTTAATCATTAATTAAATTTGGTTCTTGTGCTACAAAACCAAACAACTAAATATAGATCAAGAAAATATTAGAAATTTGAAGTAAATTATTAATTTGTGCTTGTAAAATGTTGTATGTTGGACATCAACCGACACTAACATTTATAATGTGTAAAATTTCTACAACTTGAAGAAAATTTACATGCTAATAGTAAATATAAGGAATTTTGTAGAATTGAAAGAAGTGCTGCATTTCTGTGTATGGAATTTTTGAGAAATATTCAGTGTTTATCAAAGATCAAATTTAATTCTTGTGCCATAAAACCAAACTAATCATAGATAATAAAAAAAATATTAGAAATTTGAAGTAAATTATTATTTTGTGCTTGTAAAATGTTATCTATTGGACATTAGCTAACACTAAAATTTATAATGAGGTATAAAATTTCTTCATGAAGTAATTTTGTAAAATCAATAGTAAATAGAATCAGTAAAATTGAAAGAAGCGTTACATTTTTGTATATGGAATTTTTATCAAACATATTTGTGAAATATTCGGGGTTTAACATTGATCAAATTTTGTTATTTTGCTACGAATCTAAACCTCACTAAACATAAATTATGAAAATATTAGAAATTTGAAGTAACTTATTAATTTGTGCTTGTAAAATATTTTCTATTGAAGAGACATATAATAGGAATTATATAATTTAGTGTTTGAAACTATTTTTAACCAATGCATTAAGTTTTAGGGTGTTAAAATAGGAATTTGTGTTTTATTCATTATTCTTTAGGAATTATTTGTTTATTGCTCACATTAAGCAATATAAAAGTGTGTATAGTAAAAAAAATATATATATATATATATATTTTTAATAGGAATTATATATTTTTCTGTTTCGAATTTTTATAAAAGAGCTTTTAAAAACAAATGATATAGGCAATATATATAATACATCTACTTTTAAATTTCTAATATCAGTTAAAATCATACTGATTAATTATATAATTGAAACTATGATTATGTTAACATTTCTTCCCATGCATTAAACAATGAAAATAAATAGGAAATATCAATGAAGGAAATAAATCTTATATGTAGATAGATGTTCAGGGGATCAAATTTAAAATTATTTCAGATAATTTTAGCATTTGTTTATTTTTTTTAAAGAATAGTAAAAAAATGTCATTTAAACATTTTATAGGGTAAGATTGTGGTAAAATCTATGCTATAATAATAGTTAAAAAAAGTTGGAAGAATTGTTAGAATGACATTTTCCATGAATTTTTATCGAAAACAAGTATTTTATGGAATTTTAAATTTATCAAAATAAATAACAAACACTATTATTAATAGGTAAAAAAGAAAAGTAAACTATTCAAAATATCTCGTATTTTCAGGCTTTTGACAAAATTTTGAAAGTATGATAGTTTTAAATATTATGACACTAGTTTCTAGAGTTTGAGAAAATTGAATAACCATTAAACTAATATTTCAATTTGACACCAGCAAGTGTTCAGAAATAAATTGCCTATTGATTGGCATTTGGTTGCCCATTGCTAAAATACATGGGGAAATGATTGGTATTGGGTCGCCCATTGCTAAAACACATGGGAAATGATTGGTATTGGGTCGCCGATTGTTAAAACACATGGGGAAATGATTGGTATTGGGTCGCCGAATGTTAAAACACCTCGGGAAATGATTGGTATTGGGTCGCACATTGATAAAACAGGTCGCGAAATGATTGGTATTGGGTCGCCCATTGCTAAAACACAAGTGGAAATGATTGGTATTGGGTCGCCGATTGTTAAAACACATCGGGAAATGATTGGTATTGGGTCGTCGATTGTTAAAACACATCGGGAAATGATTGGTATTGGGTCGCCGATTGCTAAAACACATCGGGAAATGATTGGTATTGGGTCGCCCATTTATAAAACAGGTCACGAAATGCTTGGTATAACGTCGCCCGTGATAATAACAAGTCGCCAAAGGATCGCCAAATTCGTCGAAAACAAGTCGGGGCGACCATCGCGGGGCGTACCGCCGGGGGACATGACCAATGTCGGGGCGAGATCGCCTCCGATCTCGCCCCAATCTCGCTCGTTCCGTGGGGCGATGCTTGGCCAATGGTTGGCCAACGATCTTTTGCTGCTTGGGAGGTTATAAAATAAATAGGGGCGATGGGCGACAAGAGAAGAGATTTGGCTAAAAAGAAACATAAAGCAAACACTTTCCAATTTAGAGATTTATCAACTGATTTGTTTAAAAACTAGCAGATAGCGTAAGAAACATATTACTTAGTTATTGACCTAAAAATAGGATATATTTATAATTAGTCTATAATATTGCTATATAATTAATAATTAACATATCATTCACGGATTTTTCAGCATTGTGAAGTATTAAAACAACTATAGACTATTTCGAAATGAGCATTTTGGTTAATTTCTAGTTCAGAACTATAGAATATTTTCAGAATTACTATATCAGATTTCAACAGAAAATAAACATTAAATTTTAATTATGGTCTTTTTTGCAAAAAAATTCTACAAAAATCTAGAATTTAGCAATCTATCATAAATGTGTATTCAAAAATTTATTTTGGGATACTCATATAATGCGCTTTAGAAAAACTGTTAAATCACAATCACTATTTCTTAAATTTGAAAAATTCACTTTGCCCCTTTTTTTCCATTTCATTGAGAGTGTGCATTATTATAAAAAAGTGAGATCCCTTTTTCTCTCTTTTATTGCAGGCATTACAGGTTATAAGCATTTGATAAGTCTTATAACATTTAAAAAACGTGCAGAAAAAAGAGGTTGTGGTACTATATTTTTTTGTTTACAAAGACTTCTTTTCGCAGGGTTTTAAAAAGTTCACCATGGTAGTTCAGCCTCAATTTCGAGAGCGAAAAGGGCAATAGGTGCTGCTCTGGTTCCACCAAAAAGATTCTCGGTTCAAAGAAAAAAATATACTCCATAATATCGTAGATAGTAGAATAGATTCAAAAATTTATCCTTTTTGCACATCAAAGTTCTAATAATGCTTTTAAGCATTTATGTATCCACACAGGTATCATACGCAATAAATCTTTCGAGGCCTAATATTTCCCCGCTTGTTTGATAAGTTGTCGAAATTTGGAAATGTAAATCTCATCAGTTTATAGGAGTTTAAAAAACATTAAAATAAATCTCCTCAAACACAATGTGTAGCTAGGTAGTATTCAAGTCTATAGTAATTCAAGAATCAACTCTTACTTGAATGCAATTTTTAATTTATTAATTCGAATTAATTTGATTTATATTCATTGAACGATTCTCGAATTAATTTGATAGATATTCATTGAACGATTCTCGAATTAATTTGATAGATATTCATTAACAAATGATATCTTAAAAATTTATTTCTAATCATGATTTTTTTTCATTTACCGCTTGATAAATCATTCCTTAATCCAATTTCTCATAAATATTATCGAAGACTCTATAATCAATGATAAGAATAATATATTGTGACGTGAAAGTATTTTGTTTTTTAGTTTGTTTGGTTTAGTTTGCAAATGGGTTTTGTTTTACAAAATCTACAATACGTGTCATACTAAAGTCGTTTTCCTTTTCGCAGGTACAACTGGCTGATTTCAATCATTCGATACATTGCTCTTATAATTTTTGGTTGCTTGATTTACTGGCTGACAACTGTCGTGTTTCGACAATTTCATCTAATTTAATTTGATTCGAGAATAAGAATTATGCAGCAACTTGAAAACTAATGTTTTAATAGAAAATATTATAATTTTAAAACTATGACAATTTGCTTAAAAATCGTTTTACAAATGAAAAAATAATAATAAAAACTTTTGATACCTTGCATTTTCTATTTTTGATTTATCCAGTTTAAATTTTTTTAACACATATATAAATGAATCAATCATAAAAAAGAACAATAAGGACCTAAATTTCTCACTTCAAGAAGGTTAAATTTTATGTTACGACAATAATCTAATTTTTAAATTCCTTCACATTATAAATCTGCCTTGAACCAATGGGCTTGAATAGTGCACTCAATGCTTAGATCTATATTTATTGTACAGATTCAAACAAAAATAACAAAATTAGGATTTGTACTGTTCTTTTTATCACTGATATAAATATAATGGAGCTAATATGTTTCAATCATATAGAAAAGTTGAAAATAACGGGAAAAGTAATAATTGAACTTATTTTTGTCATAAAGAACCAAATATTTTGGAAGTATAGTTGTTTTTTCAAAATAATAAGGTAAAAAAAATAATATTGAACTTTCTAACCGAAAAATTATAGTATAGTAATATTTTAAGCTTGATTTCTCTTTTCTTTCTTCCTCTGGTTTAATGACATCATTCTTTAATTTCTGTACAAAACTATTTTTATTTCAGACAGTTTATTGAAAAATGAATATTGTAAACATATTATTATGTCAAAGAAAAAAATGTAAAAAGAAAATATTCGACTTTTTGAAATAGTGTCCAAAGACAATAAAAATAAATGAAAATACCCTGATAAAAATAAATTTCCATCCAAAACCCGAAATTTCAATTGATAATTTTAAATTATCTTTTAAATTATTTAACTAAAGAACAGAATTCGGTATTCCATCAATAAGTACCAAATTAACTAGTCCTGATACTGATATGCACCCCTAACTCTCCACCATCATGATTTATTATTTCTTTTTGAAGAAATACAGAAAAAAGGTTCAAATCCGAAACTAGCCGAATACTTTTATACACTAATTCATGTCCTTTATCTAGTTAAAGATTACGAAATACCAATCAATAGCTACGTTATATGTAGTTTCTTTTATATTAAAGTTATAAAATAGGTATCAATACAAGGCTCATAACGGAGGAGTTTTACTTTTCTCAGCGGAATTTCACCTTCTCACATGTTACTTTCAAGATTGAAGAGAAGCATATTTTTTTTAACATTTTTCACAATGTTTTGCGGAAAATAACGTAAAAGCGAAAGAAAGCAGACCATGTTGAGTGCCAAAAGAATTTTCAAATATATATATATATATATATATATATATATATATATATATATATATATATATAAATGAAAATGTAAAAGTGAAGAATGAATATAAATGGTCCAGGACAGGCAACTAGTTTTAATTCACAGTGTTTAAAATCATAGCGTTAATCAGTCCAGAAAAAATTATAAAGAATTTTTATTGCTGTGTTTGAGATTTTTTAGGTCCAAAATTGAGATTTTTGCACCGAAAATATTTTTTTCATAGCGTCTCATTTTGGAGTAGAAATTTTTCTTCAGTGACTTTAAAATAAATGTCATCAAAATTAGTTACTTATTTATATATATATATAAAAATATGTTAAAGTTTGATTCGATTCTTTTAAAAACTACATTATGTATCAATCAGGAATCACAAATGTCTAAAATTTAATTAATTGGGAAAAAAATAATGGAACTTTTCATATGGCCCAGCACCTTAATTGACAGTTCTTTTGAATCCAAAACCATTTTTATTGAGCTTTATGCAAACAAATCAACTTAATTAAGTTTAAAAAAATTCAATGATGCAATGTTAATAATGGTGGTGCACTAAGCGTTCTAGCTGAAGATGAAAGAATCTTGCAAGACTACTGAATTGTTATATTCAAACAAATCTGAAAGAAGATCATAATCTCTTGGACAAAGAAGTTTACTATTATTATATCACTAACATTCAAACTTCTCCAATAGGTTCAGCACTTTAATGCATTTCTTCAATTAAGATTCAGGTGCTGTAAAAACATTTGTCTTCTTTGAAGGTGCACTTAATTAATTACAAGTTTAGTTATAAATAAATTACATATACTAAAAGATCTGGGAGCCCCGGGTTCGGGCAGAGATGTTCTTCTTCTGTGCTCTATCTGTAATGTATGTGACTGTGTCCCCCTGTAAAAAGAGGTTGTGCAAGCGAATGGGACGCATGAAGTAGCTAAGTCATATTCTTGGCCTTAGTTGCCGCTACTGAAAAAATAAGAGGCGCTCACTTGTCTTAAATCGCTTGCCATAAGTCACAACACAACAATAACATATACTAAAAGACGCTACGAAAGTCATATGTCATTTTGAATAATATTATAACATAACCTCTGTGACAGATGGAAAACGGAAACAATATTGTTACAAACGTGTAATTTTGCTCCCCAGCACCAATGATGTCATCATAAGAAAGACTGATTTAGAGTCATTCGTATTGGATGCTGCCGGATGCCGAGCTAGTGATACCAGTGTTTGGCGACCATTTGGCGACTTGGCGATGAATTTGGCGACTTTGGCAACAAAATGGATAATGCTCAAAACTTCGAGAATTTTGTCGATCCGTCCAGTAGGAACCGAGATACGCCTGATTGGTCTAGAAGATTCTAGGCCCACCTCCCGGGAACTATAATAGGCCGGCACTCTGAAGCTGTGGTGGTGTAGGTGGATTGAGTCGTCGTCGGGAATTGTAGTTGGAGTCACCGACAAGTAACGAGCCTTCGAGAGGAACTGCGGAGTGCCAGCGTTGTGTGCCGAATCCTTTTGTCTACTGTGGAGGCAGCGTAGTATCTCTTGTGTAGTAGCAAGTTGTGAGAAGTAGTGAGTCTTCAGCTAAAGCGAGAAGAGACAGTGAGAAGTTCAGCCATTGGAGAAATCGTAGAGCGAAGCTCCGAGGATACCCTCTCCTGCTGGATTCTGTCTGGCCGCTTCGTACGCTGTAGACGATTACTACTTATGGGCTACTATCTCCTGTATTGCACTGTTGTGTGCTATCCTGTGTTCGTCTCGGCTGTAAATATTTGCCGTCTGTGTATTCGTCGTCTTTGTGTACTCGTGTCTTCGTGTAAATAAACGTCGTCGTTGTTTTTTACTGTCGCCAGCTGATTGTGTTTTCACACCATACACCCATTATGAAAAGAACCCGGCGGTGAGAGGAAAATACGTAACAATATATTTTGCAAACAATTACTGAATTGGTTATTATAGAGTAGTTTAATAGCAAAGTCTAACCTATGAAAGCGACCCTTTAAAAATTTCTACCACTTTCTCAATTTCGAACACTTAATTTAATACACTCAGGTATCTATTTCAATATAGTTCAAATTTTGATATATGATTTTGCACTGAGGTGAATTATTTCTATTTCTAAAAGCTATTTTTGTAAAAAAATATTTCAAAGATTTCCTTACAGTTTGATTATGGTGAATAATTAATTCATATTTCATATATATTTTCTTCCCCCCCCATCTATCCAATCATACGTTTCACTTTACTATCTTATGAAAAATCTATTGAATGAAAAGCATGTTACTTGAGTTACCTGTTACTAAATTGCTCAAAATTTTAAGGCACATAAATATTTGTCCTTTTTTTTTTAAAGTAAAATTTCAATATCTGTTACATTGATCATGACTTTACATTTCTAAAAACAATTATGGAAATAAAAAGTGATCCACCAATATTCTGCACAAAACTAAAATAAAATCACTTAGATTTTAATATTACAGAGGAGAAGTTTGATTTCTTGTAGTCTCTTTAATAATTTAAGGTTGATAAGGCAGATCTTAAAATCTACCGTTTGAACTGAAACTTGATCATTCTCATTTTTAGATTGAAGGGAAGTTTCTTTAGGCTGTTTACATACAGAAATTTGAAGATCGATTGCCTGTAATTTACAAATTACAATTACAAATAACTGCAATACAAATTCTAGATTAGTATACAACAAATTTCTAAAATAAAAAAACAAGATAAAAATGATGTAAGCAAAGTTACAAATATCATCTTTGTAATTGTTCTATCTTCTCTTTTTTAATGTTTCAATGTTAAGTTCAAAGTATAGTGCCAAAAATTTCTCTTAATTTTTGCAGTTTTGAAATAATGAATAATAGTAATTATAAATAGAAGCCTCAAAATAGCCTACTAATAATTAAAAATGCAAAATGTTTGGTACTTTCTACACTTTTAAAAGATATAATTTCAAAATATTGATTTTAATGTAAATTTGCAAATTCTTTTTTGGATATATGACAGAGCAAAATTTTTCTTTTGAATCAAAAATAATTTTTCTTTTGAATAATGTGTCAAAGAATTCTTTTCCTAAAAGATCTGAGTAAAACAGAAAGTTTCTCAAAAAAGCATTGGCGAAGAAAATTGTATCATTAACTATTTAGATAAACAAAGAAAATATTATTGGAGAAAGATGTCTCATATCAGAAATCTAAACATTTTTAATGCGTAATGATAGAAAAGTAATTTTAATTCGATAAGTAACATAAGGTTGTTTGATTTTTTAGTCATAAAAAATGTTACTGATTCTTTAACGAATACTCTTTATAGCAATAAGAAATTACTTGGAATATCTTTTGTTCAAAATAAGGAGATGTTACTTTTGGTCTTTATATAAATCAATCAATTGTATATGCAGTGGACATTCATTAGATTATCAATAGTGGCACCACTTTCATTTCCCCTATTTTTCAATTATTTATTTTTTCATTATTTCTCTTTTTTTTTTTTTTTTTTAATTTCATTTCTGTTTTGGTCATTCTTTTAGAACATTGAACTTTCAAAATTGAAACGTAAGTAAAACGCAACTAATTTTCAAAGTGAAAAATAATTACATTTGAATAAAAAGCAAAATTAAAATTAAAATAATTTCTGCGAGCTTCTGCGACTCTATCCCCTTAATGGAACCACTGAATTTAAGCTTTCAAATCAAGCAGAGTTTCATTGAAAGTTGCATTAATATTGATTATGCAAGGCTTCAAGATATATTAAAATATTCTATATGTATTAATTTTGATTCTTTGCTGACGGAAACACCTTGTTCTGAAAATGTGTTTTCAATTCTCAACAGAATATAACCGTGGAAAATGGTTCGGTGTTGAAAAATTAATAGTAACAACTACATAATGACATCATTGACAACGTGGATTTTTTTTGACACTTTTATAGCCCTTTATTTTTGTCACGAGCACTGTGTACAGTTACTTTCATGTTTTAAAATTCCTCGCTTCCCTTGTATATTTGAGGATCAATGCTATGAAAAGACGAAATAAACGACGGTTATGAAAGAATGAATTCAGCTTAAATGAATTTAGATGAAGTTTCTCTAAAACAAAACTAGAGAATCTCGAGCGGCTTATTGGTCGATTTGTCTTATTTATTCTACTATCTTTTTCATTTGCAAACCATTTGAATGGCAGAGTCTTTAAAGTTTGCTGAAAGGATTAAATCCTCATGATCTTTTAATGACGTTAGGTTAAGTCTTTCTCAATTCATTGGAATAGGAGAACTACCAGAAATGAAAAATTTCGCAGTAACAGTGCAATTATAATAATTTGTGCAATTTTTAAATAACTCTCAGAACTGTTGTCTCTTACCTTTTTCTTTTGTCTCCTTTTGAAGACCTCTTCTTCAGGATTCCAATCAAAATATTATGAATGAAGTTCATGAATGTTACGACAATCATTCTTTTATCTAAAATCCCATTAGAAACTCAAAAACAACCATGTCTTGTAAGATCTCGTCATCTTACTCGGTAACTCAACCGCATGTGTGGACCTCACACATGTTCAATATAATGCCAATAATCAAACATCCTTCTGTTGGACTGGCGAAGGAAATGATATGCTTGCTTAATTACTGCATTCGTAGTTTGACACTAGTAAAACACTAGTAGTAAGTAGTTTGACACTAGTAGTAAGTAGATTTGTTCAAAACAACTATCGTGTTTGTTTCGAAATAGAATGTTTATATAATTAAACTAAACGTTTGCCATCAGGAAACTCCTGTCAGACATTAATGATGTCTAGGTGGTTTCAAAGTGAGGACTTGCTATTAAGATTGGAGGTTCATAACTTTAGAACTGAATTTCAGCAAAGAATTTTTGTGCATGACGGCCTGGTGTACTTTAATCGTTTATCTCAACATAATTGCCCTCCGGGAGTGTGGCGCTGGATTTTCGAGAGGAAGTTAATACAATATTATCTTACCATAGATAGTCAGCCATCAAACCACGGCATATGAAAATGGCGACATTTTTGTCTAAAATTGGTGCCATGTATCTCCAAAACAGATTTAATGTTATTATACTGAGTTAACCTTAATGTGCAATGTAGCATTTTTCTCTTAACAGGTAACACAAGCTGCAAGAAGAAATAGGCGCCGTCAGCATTTAAGATCTCTGTATTTCATGATGTATAATGTGTTTCACTGTCTCGCCTTTACAAATCTATTACTTGCAAAATTTAGCTTTACATTTCGTTAAATCGAAATGTAAAATGACTTTATGCGTTAATACCTCTATTGATATTTTACTCTATCGTCAAGATTCCGAAATAAAAAATATTATTGATATCCTCTTTTTAAATAGAAATTTCTTTATCTATAAAGTTAAGTAAATCCGTATATCAACAAAAATCACATAGACAAATTCTGTCATGGTGGCTTGGTGGTACGGTCACGGCTTCAAGATAAGAGGATCATAATTTCAGAAGTGAATTTCAGCAAAGATCCATTGTTTGTTTGATTCTGGTGTATATGTTAAATCGTTCGCCTTAAAATAAAAGTCCAGCTGGTAGTGTGACGTGGAAATTTGAACAGGTAATTTATATAATATATTATACAAGGTGAGGTGTAGACTTATTATCTGGCCATGGATCGCCAACTGATCATTCTGATATTCGATCACAAACTGACACTAAAATAACGAGTTTCTTTCTGAAATTGCTATCATGTAATTTAAATATTAGTTCAAGTGGTCAGAAACAGTAAATTTATCAAAAACTGACAGTAGAATTTTTAGCGTTTATATTTCTCCCTTCTCATGTATTTGAAAATTAAAATACGTAGGTTTTAATCTCACATAAGAAACACTCATTCATTTGGAAACTAAAGCACATAGCAGCGGCTTCAAAACATTAATATAGCGAGTTAACTTTAAGGAACTAAAACCATCAGAGACAGAAAGTTATTCCTGAATGTTTTAAACGTATTTTATAATATTTATTATTTCTTATATAAATTTTATGATGTTTTTGATAAACATTCTAGAGATTATTTTTTAAATACTTATCTTTCAACGACCTGTTTTAACTGCGACCTTGTGTTTTCTGGTAATTTTTCATCTACTTAATGCCTATATCCCTTCTCTGAATTTATCTTTCGAGTTTGTTTACGTTCTCTTCGAAAATCGGTACTTATGTTGCAGCAATACTTTCAGATTTCCATTTTAGTTTTCCTTGTAGTATCTTTGAAACTCCACAATTTTCGCACTACACGCTTATATCAAACTATAGAATATAAAATTCCTTACATTTTCAAGCTTTTATTTTTCTTCAAGTTTTAATATTTTAGCAAATATGGGTTTTAAACTACATTTTCGTTTTCAGTAATTTGTAACCCCCATATCATCAAATCCGCATGTTACCTACATGAAAATAAGCTTTTGAAGATGTACTTTCACTTAAAAAAATTCATAGTTGAAACATAATTTTTTATTTTTTTATTAAATTTTTACATTTTGCAACAGTTTTCGGACTCCCTATATTTTTCCGATTTTCACATACTAAACTTCGTTTGGGACCCTATGTTGTATGGTGATTCTTTATCCACTTGACGCCTACTATCATCCCTCTGAATTTGCGGTCGAATTCAGCAATTCCCAGAATTATATGATACTATGATGCGCAAATATTTCTGTACCTCTTTTATTTTTCGTAAAATAGGCACACAAATTGTTTGCTCATCATATAACGTAACGATTTTCTACTTTTAAACTCATAATATCTTTATTTGATCTAGTTTTCTTTTTATGGTGCAAACGTTATATGCTGAGCAAACAATTTGTGTGCCTATTTTACGATTAACTGTGCTTTATTTTTCGTTTTATTTTCTGCAGCATGCTTTAAGGTAATTGGATTCTCAGTTGCGTACATAGTACATAAATAAAATCCAATATAATTTTATCAGGATGCGTGAAAAGTTAAACACGTGTTTTTTATTGAGACTTGATCAACAAAATTTCAGTCCTCTATCAGTATATGATTAAGCATTGTAGGTGTTTTAGACTGCTGAGTAATCTTTTCATTTATATTGAGCTGCATTAAAATACAATAAGTTTTGTTTATTTTATTAATGCATAAATACTTTTACTTATGCAATACTTATCAAAAAGTTTCGCTGTCTAAAAAAATGTAAGCACGTCAATTTTCCCATTTTATTTTTCGTAAACAGTGACTGGTAAGATTATATATTTTAACGTTTCATTCTAAACTATTATAATTAAGAAAAATCTCACGTTAAACAGAAAGAGACTGTGAAAGATAAAACTAACGATTCTAGAGATGAATATTGAAAAATATAAGGCATTAATAATACGACATGGACATATATTTTATAAACTACATGCCGATAGGTCTCTGGAGAAGGCTGATTGGCAATAAAGACAAAATTCCATATGCCATTACTTCATTAAATTATTAAGACACTATCGATTTCATGCACCTATTTAAAGCACTTATCATTATCTAATCCTTAAATAAAATTAATTTGAAAATATAGTATTTAATTTTTACAGATTCGAAATTCATAAGAATAAAAATTTAATGTAGCTAAAAAATTCGAGGACAGAAATAGAATAAAGATAGAAATGAGCTCAGAGAGAGAAAACAACATTTTTTATATTAAAAATGACAAAAACAGATTTATTTTTAACTTAATAAATAAAAAAAGTTTTAATCTTAGGATGATCAAGTGGAGTCATAAAATGACATCAATGCCAATTTCTGCCGGATATTTCATTTTTAAAAAATTACAGTCCCTCCAGTATTTTTATAACTGAGTTTCACTCTATTTTATTACTAATTCGGAAGTTTATACCCCCCCCCCCATAAAGAAAAATAATTACAAAAAAATTACATTTTGATCTGGGGGACACTAAATAACTACATCTAGGCATTAATGTTATAACACTGAGTTGAAAGCATTCTCAAACTACAATTTTTCAATGGAACAATTGGTTTTCAGAAAAGCTTAAAAAATTACCAATTATACTCATAGAAGATCAACATAATTACTACAAACGCCAGAAACAATCATTGGCACTTCAACCGAAAAGAGGTTCCTGTAGAATTCCATCTAAATAGAAATTGTATAGTCTAATTGTATGTAGTCTAAACTAAGATTTTCTAACTATCATAGCCATTGTAGAAAGCTAACATTTTCTAAAGAATCTATGATAGTTTCATATGTACCTAAGCGTAACAGAGCAGTAGTTTTAAATCTAGCATTTTGACTTTATATTATTCAATTTAAAACATCACTTCGAATAAGTGATATTTGTCTATAATTATTTCAAAAGGAATGCGTCCAGCTTGGATCAAATGATGGCTAAATGTCCGTGTTTGCGTAGTACCAAACGATGACAGTTAGTTTTATTTTTAAATGGTATATATAGTATTAATAGACATAATTATTGTGTTTGTAGGATTATTTGAAAATTAAGAGAAAATTGAAACTATTCTAGAAGAATATTTCTTCAAAATTTGGAAATGGCCTTAGTAAAACCACTTACAGCGATCCTACAAAATAGTCGACTACCAAACGTTGCCACAAATATCAGTTCATTAATTTGGGAAAATGCAAAAGACAATGTACAAAAACTTGATGAATAATGTAGAAAACAGAAAGCAAAGTAGAAACAGGAGATTCTCGCCAAACCAATTCGATGTTTTGTGTGTCTTAGAACACTCTACAAAAACTATCAAGAAATGGGCAATGGATTTGTTTGCCTTTCAATATTGTAGCAACAACATCATGTCATGCATGTAATAAATAGAATGATTAATTAAGTTCAGTTGAACAATTTATATTCGAATTCTTAATCCCAAGTTGAATTAATTATAATTTTAGTTGCGAAACGGTTTTTACAAATGTATTGCATTTCATATTATTTTCAAGGCTATAGGTCTTATATATATCATAAAATTATTTTTAAAACTATATTTTGGCTTTTATTTGTTATGGTAAACAAGCTGAGATTATGTGGACACTATATGACCCCACATATTATATTAAGCTTCAAATTTCTATCTAGTATTTCTAAGGTAAATAAATAAACAGTATTCGAAACTTTGAAAACAATATTTGTGAAATAAAACTTTAAAATAATCATTATGGGATGCATCAAGCTTCCTTAAGTTTTGTAAATATGATAAAATCTATTCGCTTTTTTTATTTAATACATCGCACATCAATCGAATGAATCAAGAGAATTATAACTAAACATATCCCCTTTGGGATCATTGAATTATTACCTTGGGCAATTTAAAATTAAGAATTGCTTCATTACTACTTTTTAGTTTTGCTTTTGGACTACGGATAAGAGAAGGAATATCAGTTTATTTGCGTAAGGCTCATGTTTGGCCATAATTATCCAAATATTTTGGTAGGTGTTCTGGCGTACAGCAGCCTTTAAAAGTGTCAAATTCTAAAATATTTGCACTGTGTATATAAAACGAGAAAATCTAATTATAGAAATCATTGATCACTAAAATCGAGTATTTACAATTACTACAATATCATGAAATGGCCCAAAGACGTTCCCTAAAATCTAAATAAAATTTAAATGTAAAAAGAAACTAAATAATACATAGATTACTTGGATTAAAAAGATTATATAATATAATGGAATGATACATAATGAATTTTCAAGTTCAAGAATATAAAAAAAAATTATGTGACGTTCCTGGAAACTCTATGAAAACTTTACTTTTCAAAACGCCAAATTATCATAGCATAAGCATTTAACCACGTTCTTTAGGTTAATAGCAATTCTTTTATTTATTATTTATGTTACAATACACATTTTTTAAAAAAAAATAGAGAAATATCTATTTAATGAGGTAGAAAAAATTATACTTTAAGCCATCTAGCATCTCCGTTAACTCGGAGAAAAATGTGGAAAATCTATTTTGTTTTTTCTTAAGCAAGTGACAGTAGAATATAACAGAAGCTGATCTATAAGGTGCCTTTTTTTGCAGAATTTAAATATTATAGAACCAGAAAATAAGTTAAGGTTAGTTGTTATTTGTAACGTTTTTTGAGTGGTCAAAATATTGTCATGATATGAATATAATGAACACTCCAGAGAGAATTGTATCTAATGTAATTGCCGCAAAAATGAAACATTAAGCAATGGAATAGTAATGGAACAAGAAAGCTAATCAATTAGAACTAATATCTTTAATTGAAAAGAAAATTCAACAGCTCAACAATGAAGCAAGAACATTTCAGATAAAGTGCCAGAAAGGCAAGCTCATTCCTCTGAATAAACTCCTCAACTTCAACTATTTAACTGTATGTATAAAATAATATATTTTGCAAATTACATTCTTCAGTTATATTACAGTGATGCGCTTTATTAAAATTTATCATCGCTGGAAGATAACACTGATAAATTATACCCTATTCTTCGTAGATCTTACTTCCAAAATGGAACCTTCTTTGGATGTTTTCCACGATGCAATTCCATGGCAAGCAACAGCTTCCGGAATAATGCTGAATATTAAAGGTAAGAAATTTCAAAATAAAATGTGAATTTTATGTTTGTTTACAGGAAGTAAAAAATGGCATTATGTATATTTTTCATTAGGTAAGTAATTGCGAATATGTAGATTCATTTTTGATAATTAAAGCACAATTTTTAAATATGTTTTAATGAATAGAATGTTAGAAAATATAGATACAACATACCAAATTAAACTTGACAGTTGATAATAATCTCGATCGGTCTTCTAGAAGGATTTGTAAATTAGAGTAGATAGAAAATAAGCAAAACTATTTTTCATGTCACTATGTAATGAAAAAAAAAAAGTGAAACGCTTAGAAATAAAGAAAAAGTAAAAGTAAAAAAAAAAAAATTAATTTTTCTCAACAGCATTTACTATAACAGTTAAAAAAAGGGCTTTCCTTTGATTTTTAAATTAATTTTTTAATTTTTTATCATTTAATTTTTTGTGAATTACATAAATGTTAAAAATTCTTCTTTCAATCAAAATCGATGCATAATTTCCAATTGCAGCTTTCCTAAAAAGCTTGATAAAAATAAATGAAACTATTTCAATATGAAATTTTATTCACTAGTAAGCGTGCAGCAAATCTATGAATAAACTTTATTTTGGTGTGTGTGTTTAGGGGGGGGGGTAACTTGTAATGGGTATGTCTTGCGCTTGATTTGCACTGGTTGTTTCATACACTTTTCGCTTCTCTGTAAAATCTTGCACTGCAAAACTAACACTACCCAGCAGCTGATAATGGAACAAAAGAATGATTGGAAAACTTTCATAAGTTCGAATCGGACTTAATGATATTGAAAATTAAAAGCAAATCTTTTTAACTTTCCATGATGCAACCAGATTGGTATCGATTAAAATAATGTTCATAACCTCAAATTATTTTTCATCATTCCAGTTTCTCCCAATGCCAATATTCCCAAAATTACGGTGATTTGTAACAATTTTTTTATTTTTATTGGATTGATTAAGATGTTAATAAAAAATAATCAATATAATGGTAATTGGGAAATTTTGAGATAGTTTTGAAGAATGATGACATCAAAGAATTTCAGAATGAGGAGGAAATTGTTAAGAAGCAAATTTAAAGACGATTTTTAATTAATGGAAGCGGACAGTCACTAAATTGAATTAAAAATTCTAAAGTATTTGTTCACAAATTAATATGATCTTACTAATAAATTTGTGCAATAGTACAGAGAGTAAAAAAGATAGAATAAATAAATTAAAATTGTAAAAAATTTTAAGCCCGATAAGGAACTAAAAAAATAATATACAAAAGTGATAGATTTCATGATAGTCAAGATTCTTATTTTTTCATTCGCAGAATGAAGACGTTACAGATTTTTTAAAACTAACTTTTAATTAGAATGAAATGTTTGAAAAATATTAAAATACGATGCATATAACCATACAATATACACATATTTGATTGTGTATATTATTTTGAATTATATTTTGCATTTTGAATTATGTTTTCAAACTTCAGATTGAAATTGGATTCCGAGTAAAAACTAGTTTGAAAATTGAGTGAACAATTCAGAATCTACATAGAAATATAGCTAAATCTCATTTCAATCAAGGAAATGGCTTGATCCCCGTTTTTTCTAACCACATATGATGAATATAAAAAAGTTTCCCCTGATTTACCTAAAGCATTACTAAGGAACAAATGTAACTATTAGATTTCCTTATATTGCAGGGAACGAGTTTACAAACATAAACTTCAATTCAATGTTCCATGGCTATTTTTTCTTAGGCTTGTTCATATAATATATCATAGGAAAATGGATATATCATATCAAATTTTAAATCCTCTAAAGGAAAATTAAATTTTTACTAATTCAAACTGTAAGCACTTAAACATTTATTAATTTCTAAAAGAATATACTGGGGATAATATATATATATATATATATATATATATATATATATATAATGATTTTCTGTCAAATTTGAAGGATAAAACTTTACACTGTAATAGAATTTTGCTTCTTTTCTATTCAAGATTGTTTAATTTTTCCCGATAAACTACGTGACAAAGACAAAATTCGCAGCATCCCCTTCCCCTCAGGGGCTCACCTACTATAGGTGAGTACGGGTGTCCCAATCCCGAGGTACCCAGGGATCTTTACTCCCTTTATGATTTACTCTCTCCACTACACCTTCTGCTGTCTCCTTTTTTTTTCTTTCCCTCGAGGGTAGGCGAGGGAGCTCTCCATGAGAAGCTGTCGCCGCTCTGTTAGCTTCCTGCTTCTCATGGACAGCAGATACCCCCACTTGTTTGCCGTGCGTGGCGACCCATTAGACGGGTGGTGCACTGTGGTCCCCGGTGTATCAATCGGCTGGTACCTCACCACCTGAGTGGTTAGTCTGCTAGGGATCAAGCGAAGGGGTCACTCCTTGGGCTTGGCGTTAAGGGTGGTCACTGTCCCCGGGGGTGACTCCTAGCGTATAGGTTCCGGCCAGCACTAAGCTAAGCACCGAGGCTGGGAATATCTAGAGCCAGTGGCTGCCTTCCCTTGTTGGGCTCCATGGTGGGCGGTGCCGTCCGGCCCGAATCCCCATCAATGTCGTATGGGCAAAAAAAAAAAAAAAAAAAAAAAAAAAACACCATTTTGATTTCACAAATTAATAATTTTCCATCTTTTTTTTCTAATCCAATGAGTATCTGATACAAAAGAGACCTTTCATAATGTCTCCCCATTTCTTGTCGAGAAAGCCATTTCTGGTAATGTAAGTGAGGTTAAATCCACAAAGAAGCTTCGATCTGGCGATTTGCTAGTTGAAGTTGGATCGTCCAAACAATCCAAACAAATTGCTATGCTGAAAAATCTGTCTACAATTCCTATTCAAGTTAGTCCCCATCCGACATTATCCTCCTCCAAGGGAGTTATATCCTGAGGAGAGCTATTAAATGTTTCTGTTGAAGATATAACTAAAGATTTAAAAAAATCAGGGAGTGACCCATGTCGGCGAATTTCTATACGAAGGGATGGTCAGCTCCTATAAACAAAACATTTAGTATTGACATTTGATTCTTCTAAATTACCTGAGCACATAAAAGCCGGATATATGCGCCTTTCTGTCCGAGAATATATTCCAAACCCATTGCGTTGTTTCAAGTGCCAACGCTTCGGGCATTCTAAAACTTCTTGCCGCGGGACTCTAACATGCGCCCGTTGTGCAGAATCTGGTCATGACAGTACTAACTGCACTGCCGAAGAGAAGTGTGTGAATTGCAAAGACCAGCATACTTCCTTTTCCCGAAACTGTCTTGCTTGGAAACAGAAGAAAGAAATAATTTCAACTAAGATCAAAAATAAAATTTCTTATCAAGAAGCTCGCAAACTCATAAAATCGAAAACGCCTTCAGATGGGATAAATTACGCTTTTGCAGTTAAAAAAATGTCGGCTACCATATCCACTCAGTGGGATCTGAATGATCTATCTTCTGGTAAGGTTTTAAAACCATTGGAATCTACTCAAAGAGCTCCTATTCCAGTTAACTTGCCAAATCCTTCGCCTGTGTCTGTTGCACCAATCAGTGACAATGCTTCAGCTTCGCCGGATTTAACTGGTTTTCAACTAGTGACACACACTAAAAAGTTTAAAAAGGCCTCACCTGTGGAAACAAAATCTTTAACCAATGCTGAAAAAATTTCGAAATGTTACTCTACCTCACCTCACCAAGTTCCCACCACTGTTGCGTCGCAAATTGCGCCAACTGTGAAACCCAAATTGTGTAATAAGCCAATTACGGCTGAAATAAAATTACTTTCTCCTGATACGGCACTACAATCCATAGATAATCTTCCTTTAATAGGAACAAATCTGCAACAGTCTAGTCAATCTGATGCTGATGCGGAAATGAGCTCTTCCACTGCATCAGATGGGGATATGTTGGAATATCATATGTCTGAGGACTTAGAAGACTCACCAGAAACTATAAGTCCTCCTCCCTCGATTAAATATAAAAAAAAACCTTATTACAACGAAATATAAGAACTCGTAGTGAACTTGCATCTTACTTTTTTGTCTTTTCGATGCTGGTTTTTGCTTTTAACCTTTGAAGATTCACATCTTGAAATTCTATTATATTTGCTTTTGTATATGTGTGTAATATATATGTGTATATATATAAATACACATATGTGTGTGTATATTGCATTTTATCTACATGTTTGCATCTCTAATGATATTTTAATTTTTTCCAACATTGTTTCTTAAACATATTTTGTATAGTTTTTTAATTTACTTTGACAATTCTTCTATTGGAATCAGATATGAAAAAAGTTTTTTAATTTCTCTATTTTTCAATTTCGCTGTAATTTCAACATGTTTTTAAAATTTTAACTTTTTATAGTACATTACCATATGTTTTAAACCACGATCCTGTTTATCCACCATAAGTTTGGCGCAGTATGGCCAAATTTGGCTCTTGCGCCAGTAACACTCACTCCACCAACCAACCAACGCATCCCCTTGCTGCCGAATGATGTAATGATGATAATGCTTTTGGTGACTTCCGAACTTTCGAAGATGACATCATTTACTAATATGGCGGCGACTAAAGATCTATCCGAACCTTTTTAATGCTTTTGACTCGGACCTCTTCGTCGTTTCAGATTGTAAACCCAGACTTGATTTCTGCATGGAGCGAAACGCTGGATCGTAGCAGAGTTCTCGGGAATGAATTCTAGCCAGGATGATTAGTTGCTCACTTTGAACTTCTTCCATCAAACCAACCGTATATCAGGATGATCCAACAGTGCCTTCTGGAGTCCACTCGAAAGCCATGGATTCACCTTCGTCGCCAAAGCTTTCACGGGAATACGTCTACCTCTTCCCGGTTCATTCTCGGCAATCGAGACTTGTCTGATGCCATCCACACAGGATCTTCTGAAGAGCGCTTCTATCTTTGCTGGTAGGGTCCTTCTGCTTGTCTGTAACTTGTCCGGATACACAGGAGATTCCTCGGGTCCTATTTGCATCACATTTCTATGAAGATCAGCAGCAAAGCTGAATTCTTGAAGGAAATTGAAACCGAATCTACAGGGATCAGCGATTCCAGCCACGTAGTCTTCAACCATATCACTATGCAAGGAGATCCAAGAGTCTTGCAGAGAGGTTGTCTCTTTAAAATTTGAGACGAATCCAATCCAAACAGGGTCACATCATCTCTTGCAACCATAGTCATCGGACACGGGTCGCCACCAACAGACCCGTCCGAAGAAACTCCATCTTCTAAATCCCCAAGCGCCTGCACTTTCGATTCCACTTCAGGGGACTCATTCGGAGAAGACTGTTTCAGCTCCGCAATTATTTGACATTCTCCCTGTTCGTGCCTCTCCTTATTAAACTTCGGTTCATCCTTAGGATAGCTAAGCTTCTTTTCGGTGACACAGATCACCATTCAATTGTTAGCCTTTTCTTCTTCAACTTGATTCTCACTGTTTCCTTCAATTTCTTCTGTGATATCTTGGACGTCTTCGATTTTATTAACTTGATCTTCTAAAGCTTCTTTCATCGACGAAAGGTCTTTCTGTAATTCACTCTGCCCGGCGCTTTCGTTTCTTTCGTAAAGGCTTTCATTTCTTCTAAAAGTTTCTTTTGTCCGGCTTTCAGTTCTTCATGTCCGGCTTTCGTTGCTTCCGCAAAGGCTTTCATTTCTTGCAAAAGTTTACCTAGTCCGGCTTTCATTTCTTCTTCCATTGTTCTGGTATCTCGTAAGCACCATACACTTTTAACTACTACCCCACTCCTGACACCAATTGTTACGGATTTTCTCCTTTTTGATGGGTTCGCTTTGACAGTGTGTCTATGGTGAAGAGAACGCTCACAATCAGCAGGCCTCAGTAGAAAACAACGATGTTTATTTACACGAAGACAGGACAGCACACAGACGACGAGTACACGGACGACAAATATTAAGAGCAGAGACGAACACACCACAGACGACAGTAGCCCACAAGTAGTAACTGTCCACAGCACACGAAGCAGACAAACAGAATCCAGCAGGAGAGGGGATCGTTGGAGCTTCACTCTACAGTCTCTCCAACGGCTGAACTTCTCGCTGTCTTCTTTTCGCTTTAGCTGCCGACTCACTACTTCGCCGATTCCGACTACTCACTCACACGACTTCCACAGCTAGTGAGAAGTTAAAGGAGTACCCGTTTCAAACAGAAGCTATCTCCTATAATGGGGGATAACTGATGAAGGCATGGCTATTATGGAGTTACATGGACTTTTGGGAGATGAGCGGTCCGATGGACCGACTTCTCTTCTCGGCAGATGGAGAATGAGGCCAGAGCTGGTAAAGCGAGAAGGCAGGAGGTGTAAATGCGGTGGCGAACAGTCAGGAACGGTTAGTGGGAGACGTGTGGGAGAGGGTGAAGTTGGATGTGTCTTTGCAGTTTTCGGTGCCTGGTGGTGGATAATCTATTGCTCGAAGGGGACGAATCATGAGCTTGCTTAAGGACGGTCGGCGGTTGAGTTGGGACTTAGAGCAGGAGAGCATTGAGGAGGATTAATTTTCTTTCTTCTTTTGATTTAGTTTCTTTTAATTTTGCTGCTGCAGTTAGGAGTCCGGGGAATTCTTGTATTAGTTTTCTGATTTCTTTGAAGGCTTCAATTAATTCCTTCATCTCTGAGATGCTGGTTATAGGGCTATGGGCTTCTGTGGGTGAGGTAGATTTAGGTGACTGTTGCTGGTGTTGGGGCCTCTGTCTTGATGTGGATGGATTCTGGATTGAGTCAGGATTTTTTGTGGGGTGTATATTTCTATTCCTCAGAGTGTCAGCATATGTTCTTCTATGTCCTGTGGCTGGAGCTGTTGATGGATAGCTTCATCTAAGGATAAAACTCTAGCAGAAAAGTGCGCTTTTTCTTGTGTGGCATCAAGCATCCAGCGTGCGAACTCCACACGATTTGTAATTTTCATTGAAAAACGTTACCAACGACCCTATGCTTTCTGGTAATTTTTCATATACTTAATACCTATTATCCTTGTTCTGAATTTATCTTTAGAATTTGACAACGCTCTCTGTGAACATTGGTACTGACGTTGCAGCGATGTTTTCTGGTTCCAATTTTAGTTTTTCTTGAATATCTTTCAAACTCCCAAGTTCTCACACTACACGCTTATATCAAATTATAGAATATAAAATTCCTTACATTTTCAAGCTTTTATTATTTTTTTTTCAGATCTTAACATTTTGGCAAATATGGATTCTAAACTACTTTTTTTGCTTTCAGTGATTTACGACACCCTGAATCATCAAATGGGCATGTTACCTGCATGAAAAAAAAAACTTTTAAGAATGTGCTTTTACTTCAAAAGTATTCATAGTTTAAACATAATGTGTTATTTTTTTATTAATTTTTTACAGTTTCCAAGTTTTTTACAAGTTCTCCGACTCTATGTTTTTGTCATTTTCACCAATTAAACGTCTTTTGGGACCCTATGTTGTATGGTGATTCTTTGTCCTCCTGATGCCTTCTATCACCCCTCTGAATTTGTCGGTCGAATTACGCAACACCCTGTATATTAGCATGAACATATGCTAAATTACAAGTTAGAATTAATTTTTGTCACATTAATTTTGATCACTTTTAGTATGTACATATGATTCAAATGGTTGTTATAACTCTTATGCATTAATTGTTCGCGCCATAAAAAATGGTAATTGAATAATTTTTTTAGGGACATCTATAAAATTATTTTGATACTTCCTTTTGTTATAATTAACTTTCATATATGGCTAGATGAAAACTGTTTAATTATTGAAACTTAAATTATATTTACGGATGTTTAAAATAAATGAAAATGTATCATAATAAAATAAATATTCCTTTTATTTCGATTGTTCTGATAAATCAAAATTTATCTAAAATATAAAACATTTTCAATTCGTTTCTTTTCTAATTTTTCCTATTCTGTTGTTGTTTTGTTGAATTTCTAATTTTTCCAATTCTTTTGTATCAATTCGTGCTTTCAGTTAAAAGACTTTGCTGAAAAGATATTAAAGATCGTTGAAACAAATGCAAGACAAATAAAACATATTCATAATGAGAATTAAAAAATAGCTTATTTACCTTTGGCGGCGCACTAATTATTAGATTTTAAATTTATACAAAAAATAGTAGATAATCTATTTAGGCCTATAGGAGTACATAGTTAAATTTCGTGAAAATTGTATTGTATCGTTTTATTTTTGGGGGTATTCCATCATCTGGAACACTGGGCCCCTAGAGCTCTGAAAAGTCCGACTAAACGAAAATAATAAAAATCTCTGGTATTTAAATTTAAAAAAACTACGTTATACTTGTGTGTGGCAGATTTAGCATGATCAAATGTGCACCACAAGGAGGCATGCTCAGATTCGCTATTGGAGGGCAATTTTTTAATCATTTTTTGGTGTTACGAAAAAAACCATTAGTTGATTTCTCCGAGCCATTTTTAATATAATTAATTTATTAAAAAGTTTACAGTATATACAGTATATACTAAGCCCAAAAATCTTCAGAACCATAGTAAGGGTTGCTCATTTCTGAGAATTCTTAGCTTCCAAACACTACTTTTTGAATTGAGTTCATTTTCAACGAAAAAACATATTAATAAGAATTAAGATAATGTGGGAGTGGGAAACCCTACAGAGGCTCTCTAATAAAGGTATTATCTCCCACTGACTGTATAAAATCGCGGCGGTTGAGAAAAGAGCAATAGCCCAGAGTACTCATTTTTTTATTTATTTTTGAAGTCCCATATGTGATAGTTTTTTTCCTCTGATTGTATTAAAGGAAATTAAATGTACCGTGTAGATACTTTTTCCTCATACCGATTGAAACCAAAATTTGAAAAATAATTTTTGCAATTAACTTTGACAATTAACATTGCATATTTTATTTATTTAAATCGGTTCAGTTCTCGTGTTACATGCAAGTGAAAGTACAGATAAAAAAACTGTCGATCGTTTGTCGAATTTGAATTTAATATTTAAATTCTATAATTCTATTAATTAAATTCTTAAATTCTATTATTTATATAAGTTATTGCATTTTCTGAGTTAGCTTGTTCATTTGTAATCAGAGTTTAGTAATTTGTAATCAGACAGTTAGACAGACAAAATACATGTGACTGAATATCGCTCAAAATAATAAAGAAATCTATAAACTCAACTACATACCCTAATTCCATCTGTCTAGCTAAAAGCATTTTTGAGTTATCAAGTTCACAAACAGACAGGCGAACATGAATATAAAAATGAGCTTTAGAAATTCAGGAAGGTTATGAAATAGATATTCATCAAAATCCCGAGTTCAAGTTTTTTGAAGATTATAAAGTTTATCTTTGTACATTAAAAAATAAAAAGTTTATTTCATGATTTTTTAAAAAAAATCTGTAATGTTGTTCTTTACCTTGTAACTTACTTTGATATTTATTATGAAAAAAAAAAAATAAACATTTATTCTAATTTTTATTTCTAATTCTTTCTAATTATATATCTAATTTTATTTTTAATTATATTATCTAGTTTTATTTCTAATTATATATCTTTACTTTAATAAAGCTGAAAATCACTTTTGAGTAATAAAAAGTCATGCAATACAAAATTGAATTTTTAAGAGGTTATGAATCAACATCGGAATTCATCAAAGTTATGGGCCTATGGAATGATACTGTTACATAATATATTATTATATAATATAATAATATATCAAATAGAGACAGATAAATAACCTAAATAAGTCACAATGTTTCTCAGTTTTTATGAGCCTGAATAAAGGAAAAATTATAAAAACTTTTGCATTTGGGAAAATTTTGAAACAAAAAAAATGACGAAATGAAGGAAGGATAATTTCAATGTTCGTCTCCAATTAATACCATATTTATTGCCCGTTAATTAATGGCATGCTTATATTAATTGCATTATGTCAACATTAGAAAAAAATTAATGTATGTCATGTATTATTAGAGATAAAAAAAAGAAATAATTTATTTTGATAGAAACAGCTGCGAGATTGGAATAATGCTTTAATGAACTTTCTCTGTAAAGCATTTGAAGAGGTCCTTTATGTTTTTAACTTTAACAAAGAAGATAAAATTAAATAAAAATGTGTTAAATAAATTAAAATTTTAAGATTTATAAAACTTATAGTTTCGTAACTAAAATTTTTCCCCAAACAAAATTTTGTCCTTTATTTGTTTATTTTTCCTTTTTAAGAAAAAAGAGAGATTTATTAAGCTTGCTGTTGAAATTTTTTTTCGGATTATTTTTTTTTAATTGGCAGAGTTTCTAAACCTAATTATTCAAGAAAATCTTTTAAAGTTTTTAAATTTTCATTTTGAAATCGGTAATTGTTTGAGGTATTTGAAAATTGTTTTGCATATTATATTTTAATTTCGCCATTATAGAAAAATCAAAATGTCTCTGTTTGAACTTTTCAAAATTAGATTAACTAAATTATCAAATTTGTAAAATAGATTATTTATTTTTCATAGCCTCAACTCTATTGGAAATAGCTTAAAAGTAAAAATTTTCCATGCATTGATAGTAAATCGTCTTTTTTTAAAGAGTGCGCTGATGGAAGTTTACTTAGCATGTTCCAAGTAAATAAGTGCAGAAATTATTATTTTTACAGGTGAGATAGCAGTCGCATTCTTTAATGAAATTATACTTTGTTGGTTAGTTCTTTTGTTTCAGTTATTTCTTTGTTTTGTAAGCTTTTTACGAAGTAAATTGACCGAAAAATATTTAAAAAATAATTATTTAATATTATTAAAAAACATTACAATTGTCTCCGAAGATCTCTTGGCATACAAATTTAGAATATTTTCCAAAAACTTTTGCAAATATGCACTGAAAACAAATTTTTTTATTCTTTATAGATAAACTATTCGTCGTTTTTTTTTAATTATTTTTTGCAAATACGAAGGTTAAAAGGACATTGATTATAATTCAGTGCGCTTCAAATCTAGATAATAATGCAGTGTGTTTATCAAAATTCACTCTATGCACATTATAGAGGAAAATTTCACAGAAATTTCTTTTCAAAATTTAACCCTTAACTGGGACGAGTCGTCTGTGAGACCGCTAGCGTTGGATTTTTGGTCACCCCTATTCTATTTTTAGCACAATTGTATGGATTAACCCTGTAGCTTCCAGTTTCGTGATCTTCAATACACGTGCACTTTTTCAACCGATTTCAGCCGAAGCTTTTTAAAATAATTCAGTTATTTCTTTGAGCGCGGTCTCTAAGACCGCACATCCCTGTTAGTGTCCCAGTGATAAACAAGGCTTAGCAGATGGCGCTAATACTTGGGCCCCGAAATATCATCCAATTTACTGATCCTATTATGAAGCAGTGCTCCAGACACTTTTAAATGAAGCAGAAGGTAATTTTAGTGATAAGGTTAACTATACAGAAGAGTTTTTCGTTGATAGTACGCATTCAACTGATTCTGATATGTATGTTCAGATACAATTAATTTTTCTATTAATAATGTATTTTGAAAAATTTATAAAATATATTAATATACCAAGAGATATATATACAGAATTTATAGGTTGATTTTTATACTAGTTCTTAATCTGTATGTTTAAAATGTTCTAGAAAACCGTGCTGTGAAAGTTTCAGAAGCCGATAAAAAAAGGGCCAATTTTATCCATTGTCAATTTTTTATTTTTCATATAATTGTTGAATTTTACATTATATTGTCTTCTATATAATCTATTGCCGATCAGTTAAGTCCTAAATTTTCACCTCCCCAGTTAAGGGTTAATTTAACAATTTGTCTGTACTTTAAAAATAATTCTGAAGTTTCTGAATTTATAAATAAAAATCAAGGGAAGATAAAAAAAAAAAATGTTGCCCCTCCTTGCCGTTTTCATAGCCTACTGCTTTAAAATGTCCTTTAAATCTAGTAATTAAAATTAATTTTGTTATGTGGAATACAGTCAAATGTTTCTTATTAGAATCTTTGAAATTCTTCAAAAACAAAATTGTCTTGTCCCTATAAGCTGATGTTTTATAATTTTATTTTAGCAGAAGTAACTTCAAGTTTTATTCAAGGGAAACAACTTTTAGAGTAGCTTGAAATTAAGAAAAATATCTCCTTAAAGATACAAATTTTATTACAATGCTGTTTCATTTTACTCTCAGAAAGTTTTAAATTGAATCGCTATAGTATGAAAAATATTTATTTTGTGCACATTGTTTCTGAGGGAACAAATAACGCATGTGTTTGATATTTTCATTTTTATTCCTATTTCAGCAAATAACTGACCACGTTTTATAAAGGCAAGCATTTACTTTCCCATTAAATTCAAATTGTACGCACAACCTTAAATCTCCTTAAAAACAAGGACAGACGAAGGCCAATATGAAGTCTAGAAATAGAGATAAAATTATAATCGAACGTCTGTAGTTTATAGGTGATGTTTCTTCTTAAATACTCAAACAGGAACAACGAGTATATCAAGAAAAGGCATTAAGTAGAAATTTATAGTTTACTTTGGACTTCAGTAGAAAAATTTTTGTCGTTAAATATAAATAAAATTTTATGTAATGATATAAATCTATATAAGTTGCAGTCTAAAATAATTTTTCTAAATGGTAACCCAGTTAAATTATCATGAAAAATAGCAAAATAGAAAAAGTACATAACAACAATATTATTGAAGCAGTTTAAGCAATCGAATTGGTTATCCAAAACAGGTTTCTAAGATTGCATCCGGTTGTGTTGCCGAAAAAGGAAATGCTAGATGTAAATTTTAACATCGATGTTACTCGTTTCAATACAAAAATTTTAGCTTAAAATGAGAACTTGAATAAAGAAATTGTATATTTAAAATGACAAGTAAAATTATCTCTGGAACATGATGATATTCTAATTAGATTATTAGACTTATTTCCAAAAGAAAAAAGTGAAGAAAATTAAATTTAAGAAGGAAAAAAAATCGTACTCTCTGATGAGTGGTTCTCGAAAATGATTAAGAATAATTTCAAGAGAATGACAGTAATGGGAAAATGAATTCAGGCTTAAGAATTGAGACGAAATGCTAACTTTAATCTTAATTTTCATTCTCTTTTTTCAAAAAACCACCAATATTGATGCTATTCGAAATCACAGAATACCACTTTTAAAATCAAAATATCTTTGGTTCACGAATTCTGACTAATAGGAAAATATACTCAAAGGAATTTCGAAATAACTTTGCCATTTTCAGCGAAGTCGAATTCTTCAAATAATAAAGCAGATATTGACCTGCGAGGGGATTTTACTTTCTTTCCTTCTATGTAGCCTACATCTATTTAAAATTTCAAAACTTGCGTTAAAATTTTTGAAAAGTTAATATTTTTTCTCAAGTTTGCTGTTTTTTAGAATTTTTTCCTTATCTAATTAAACTGTCATTGTATACTATAACTAAATTTATATGTCATTTTAATACTTCGAAATTTTAAAGTTAAAGTGCTTAACTCATATTTAAATTTTTTATTTAAATAGGAAAAAACGGTATTTCAACTTCCACCCACGTTCAAACCTTATCTGTAAATATATTTGGATGCAAAATTAGAGGCCTATGTTGGATAGGCAGCTCAACAAATTAAGGGAATAAAATTATTATTATTTATTTGTTTGTTTGTCAACAAAGAGCACATTTCGACCAGAAGAAATATGCACATGCTGTCTGTTTTCATTAAATAGTGAAGAAAGTCATGTATAGCTTAATTATCTCTTCAATTAATTAGGTACAAACAAAATTTTTATACATTTATATTTCGTAATTAGACTCCATAAAAACCTGAAATTGATTAAAATTATGAAGTCCAGTTTGTTCGATAATTTCTCAATGCATCGCTACCTTAAAAATTCCAAATCCATCAATGGATTATAAGATGAAAAGACCAAGAGGTTCAGTAAACGTATAAAGATGATTTATTCTACATGAAAACACAAATGTGCAGTAAAAAAAGCACATATAAAGCGTAAAAAATACAGAAATTGCAGTAAAAAGCAGCAAATAAGCAGAAAATTGGAAATAAAAAATCAGCATCACAAAGTGGTCTGAGAGAACCATTTTTAACTATATAGTCAACTATTCGCATGAGCGTAATGCAACTGATTACTTACTCCAAGTATGTCTGCTATTTATTGACCCCGATCCTCAGGTTTATAAAGCCTTTTTGACAGAGTGAAGAAGCTTCCAGAAAAAATGACTTATAAAGTTATCACCAATATTCTCTAATATCATGGGTCGTTGTCACCAAATTCACTACCAAATCACCAAATGGTTGCCCCATTTTGTACCTAAGTCAGGCTCACTGATCCAGCAATCTATCCAGTAACTATTAGAGATCTCTGTAAAACAATCTTTCTTACTAAGACACAACAATCATATTGTGCCGGGAAGCAATATCACAAATTCGTGAAATTGAAGAAACCTTATAGGAAGACAGCCAATTAATGAGAATAATTTTGGAATTGAGCTATTTCTGCACTCGGTATATGACTTGTTTCAATCTCTAAACAATAGTAAATGATCTTTTTACTTCTTTTGCATCTTCGAACTCAAATATTTCTGTCGTTTCTGGTTATATATTTAGGATTCATGAAGCTTTTTAAATTGTAAGGAGTCTCAAAGAGCTAAGCATCATTTTGTAAGAGGACTTCCAGGAGTAAATTACTGCAAAGATGTTCTATCAGTTAAATTTATTTTCTTTTTCAGAGCCGATTAAACAACAAGATCTCTCAATTGGGAATTTCGAATCTCAACTGAAGACCAATAATCCATAGTTGTCGTTTTCAAAAGTTCTAATGAAATATCCTTTCCGTCCTAAACTTTTACTCGTTATTCTTACAATGCTTGTAGCTCTTAATACAAGTTCTGGGAGAACGATTACCTAAGAATTAACGAGATGTTTCTTCGTTATAATATGTTGTTGTTGTTGTACATTCCCAAGAACAGCAGATCAATATAAAATCTATGAAACTGTGGACCCTGAAGAAGTCCTAACAATGGATTGTCAATAAAATCCTGCCTGGAGAGGCCCTTGACAAATAAGAATGTGATCAGGTGAAGTCTCTTTGTAAAACATTTGGGACAGACATCAAAGCATTTAGAACCCTCAAAATATTTCATAGTTCTAAGGTGCTTACTGGGAAAGCAAGTAAGAATAGTCAGATCCTGCCTACTACAATCAAAAGTCAGAAAGCCCCCTGAACGACTACTCTTGTGGTTTTATTTTGGCTTTTAGATCTTGAGAAAATTTCCATATATGCAAGAGTTGCAGCAGGTACAAAGATATTCTCGCTTTAATCATAGTGTACGCAATTTCATTACCTTCGATGTTAATAAGAGAGGATATCCATTGTAGGTGCAACTGATGAAACAAGGAAATGCATTTTAGATTTTTGAGTACATTCACTCCAACATTATCCCACACGCTATGCCATTTGGTTGAATGTTGAATTGAATTTCTATTATCTAACAGAATCCAGATTTCTTTTTTATGAGTTAGTGACTTGAGCAATTCCATTTCTTCATTGATGACAATAAGTTGGCTCTGAAAACTAAAGCACAAGTCGGGATTCCTTTTCTGGATTTTTACCTTTTGACCTTGAAAGTGATGTAGATTCTACTGCCAGAACACTCATTATCATTTTTACCACCGTCCGTATATATCTATGATTAATTATGTCAAAGGTCAGTTGCCTTAGATAAATTGGAGATCATTTTGCTTGTTCACTTGAACAGGAATGTCAGTATGGTAAAATATACTAGCAAGATCCTCAAATGGATCGAAACTATGTCAAGTGATGCTGTTCCACAACACTAGAGACAATATTGCTACTGAGTACTTAACAAAATAGACTGTTACTTTTGAACCTTTGATTGTTGCTCCAAACTCTGAGACAAGCAGATGCTCAATTTAGTGAACCAAGACTATAAAGTTTATTGTAGTATTTAACCAGACAAGCGCTTCTGTTAAATCCTAAGAGTTGCAGATTTGCTTCATAAAGCACAATGACGTTGGGGCAAGAATTACGTAGGCCAGTGATGATTCGAGCAGCACTAAGCTGGGTTCGTTCAAGTTTCTCCAGGTCGGAAACTGAAGCACAATAAATTGGATATCCATATTCCAGAATAGGCAAAATAAGAGGAATATGTGTTTCTGAAAGTAATAGAGTTAGCTCCTCAATCACGTCCCGAAATATATTTTAGCATGCTGCTGTTCTTCTATCTGATGATCTATATGTTTATTACTCAATATCTAAGGATTCAGAAAAAAAACACGAGATACTTTGAATGCTTAACGAAAGTTAAAGATTGATGATTCGATAAGATGTTAAGATGGAATCTATACAATTTTCTATTAGTAATAAAGAACCTAACCGTAAACTTAGTAGGTTTAGAATTCAATTAGTGGCCTTCAGTAAAGTTCCATAATTCATCAACTGCAAGATTAATGTCACTCTCCAATTTTTTTCAAATCAGTGCCAGAATTCCAATTTACAATTAAAAAAATTATTACATTACTCTGAAAGCCGTATAAACGGCAGAACAAATAAAAATGGCATAAAAATAATTTAGAATAGTTTCACTTTTAATACATTTCAATCATAATATATGATTATTATTAACGAATACTTCCAAAATATTCGAGATACAACCAATTTAGGCATGCAATTATTTATTATATTTTCTTCTATATTACTAAAATTTGGAAACTCTTTTCATGAAGAGTTAATTTCTCTTTATTTTAGAAGACAGAAAAAAAAAAGATATGTTTTTCGAAGAAATATCTTGATTATTAACAAGATTATGAAACAAATATATCTGAAAATTCACAATGGTATATTTAAAGGAAGTTTAAGATTCAAAATTTAATTTAAATACAAAAAATGATAAAATATAGCTGTTGGGAAAATAACATTTGATGTACAGATGTTAAAATTTTTGTAAAAAGGGTTATGAACTGAAATACTTTTTTAATCATGAAATCATTTCATTGTGTATTTTTTAATCATGAAATCATTTCATTGTGTATTTTTTTAATTATGAAATAATTTCATATGTGTCACATTTACTTTCCAAATGTAATTGTATTAGATTTGATTTCTTTCTATCTCGCTTTTAGTTATAAAATGTTCTTTTAATTACATAGTATTTATTTCAATTTATGAAATATATTGTCATTTTTCTTACCTTCATTATCTTTTATGATCTACAGTAGAGTTTGGAATACTTTTAACAAGAATTTAAAATGAATAATATATCATTTCACACGAGCACTCTGTAAGTCAAGTCAGAAAATGATAAAATTTGAATAAAGTAGGCTATTTTGTAAACTTTCTGTAATTATTCATTTTAGTGAATAATAATAAAACTGCTCATTATTCTGCTTGGAAAGATATGTACATGTCACAACAGTATCATCAACAACCGTAGCACCGAATAAAACTTTCAATTCTTATAATTAACCACCCACATCAAATCAAAATGTAATATATCGCTTTCAGTTCTACATTCTCTCTACATACTTCATGTCAACAACAACATTATGTGCTCCCATATCAAGCTCCCGTATTCTGTACCACAAGCACAACAATAAATTCACTGTATCGCAATATTTTTCCAAAGAATGTCACGAGGTATATGATTAGAATTACTCAACCCCATAAGAACTTTTAAGAAGAATTTAAAATGAATAATATATTATTTCAACGAGTCAGTTTGGAAACGTTTCAAACTTCTCATTGAGAAAAATAAACCGATTTTGGGGTAGATTTCTAATTTCTTGAGTCTTTTTTAAGTGTTCATATAACAGACCAAATTGACATTAAATTCTTCTCATTCATTACTGCTTGATGACTTTCAAAATATGATTTCAGTTGGAAATAATAGAATTTTTTTTTTATTATTTTGCAACATTCCTCTTGTCTAAATACACAAACCATCACCGTTCGATAGTGTTGTCTTTGTAAACTGTGATAAATGAAGATATATTAAAAAAGAGATATTAGAGACTGTGAAATGAAGAAATATTAAGCGCAAGAAAGAATGACAAATGCCATAGAATATACTGAGACAAATGAACCTACTTTGGTATATTCCATTTGTGAAAATTTCAAAAAAATATGCAAAATGTGAAGACTGGAGCAACAGCTTGATTTGATATCGCATTAGATAAAGTTATGTTATAAATTGAGATACATTCAATTCTAAATTGATTTGAGGAAAGCAACGTATTTAAAAAGCCCCAAATATAAGTAAAAAAAATTATTATCTTGAGAAACTTAGTAGATGGTATTAGGTAACTAATAATTTGGTATCAGATTCTTGTAAATAACCAGTAAGGATACTATTCTATCAAAATGCTTTCGAGATTCCATATATTAAAATTTATAACTATTGAAGTAATCATTATTTACATACTATTAGTTTCACCAAAGAGCATTTATTATTTATTCTAGAAAATAGCACATTCTGCAATGTATTAATTTAGTTTAAGTTAATGTTTTAGTTCAACAGAGCATTTTTATTTCCATTAATGAGCGTTTATTATTAAAGTTTAGTAAAATGTTAAAATTTGGCAAACTAAAAGCAGGCGTATTTTAATTTTTTTAGTTTGTTCTCGATGGTTTACTTAGCTTCGAGATTGTACTTTAATTTCCATACTTTTGACCTTGTTGTGGAATAGGGAAAAATATTATTTTTTAAAGAATCATTTCCCTGCATATCTCAAAATATCTCCTAAACTGCTGGCTTTATACACGAAAAAAACTGGCTTTATGAAGCAAGCATTAAAATTTTAATAAATTTATCACGAATTGAGAAGTTGTTCATTTCCAAGAATCACCCACCCAAATACTATTCCTTGAATTGAGTTCAGTTTCCTCGAAAATGGGAGAAGAACAAGAAGTAAAGACAGAAGTGTCTCTTTTCTCTTTCCAGCATAGCATCTCTCCAAGTAACACAATCGGTGCAGTGTACCAGTTGATGAAAAACTTAATTTTATCCAATGATTATACGTATGCTTTCTCTATGAAAAGTTTTAAAAAAAATATAGAGAATAAAAAGCTAAGATACAGAAGAAAAATAAGAAAATAACATTTTTTTCTAACAATAATTCTTCACTAGAAAAAAAATTAACAAAATCTTTTTAAAAAAATAGGCTTCTACATAGCATGCTATAGCTGGAAATTACGGATCAGCTTGATTTAGATTGCCATAGATTATTAAAAAAGAAAGTTAAAAGGAAATATTAAACATTTTTTTTCATTTATAGCTGAATTTTACGATTTTTAGAAGAGAGCGAAATTAGGTGTTCCATGTAGTGGAACACTGCGCCGCAAAATGAAACAAAAACTAGAAAAGCTGACCAGATGTGATTGATACCTTGGCATTCCTTTTTACTTTAAATATATAGGTTATTATAGTAATGATCTGGCAATATCTGAAGGAATTATCTAAGGAAATAATTTCATTTGAAGTTTCTGCACATAATGAACTGTTAATATAGAAGGTAGATAGATAAAATTCAAGATCCTAAGAATAGCTAAAACTAACTTCTGGAATGTTTAAGAAAACATACATTTTCTATGAATTCGTTGACGATATCATTTAAATCCAAAATCAAAACTGAAATTCAGATGCAATAAAATTAGAGAAAATAGATTTTTCCTCAAAGGTGGCATTGTTTCTTTAGTACCGGAACAAATTACTACATGTTATTTAAGCATCAAAGATTTTCTTTTAAACTTTGCCAAGAATATCGAATATTCCTCGCACCGGCTGCGAGGAATTTTACCATTTTCTGACTTGATTTACAGGGTGCGGCAAAAAAACTTGGACAAGTTATTACATCATAGAATAGAAGTTAATTAATTTCTTTTTAATTTTTTTTATTTCTTTTTGTCTAACACTTTAATTATAACATATTTTATAATGTATCTTTTAATTTACTTTTTCCTTTTTAACAATGTCATTTTAAAGTTGGAAAACGAACAATATGAAGTCATTCATTTGCTTAATGTGCCTCGGCAAACAGTGTCTGATGCAATCTATCGTTTCAAATAACTTGTAAATGATGGTCAAAGTCCAGGATGTGAACGAAAACGTTTGGTGAAAACTTTCAGTAGCCGTAAGTTTATCAAAAACCTAGTTCAATGAAATTCGACTACTTCCATGTGAAAAATCGCTCGTGAACTGGGAATAAGGCACCAATCAGTGCAACGAGCGGCAAAAAAAGAGCTTGGACTGAAGACTTACAAGTGCCAATAAGTTCAGCATCAAACTGAAGAAAACAAACTTGTGCGTCTCCAAAGATGCCGAAAACTTTTGAGACGGGCCGCAAGTCAGGGCTGGGAGAGATTCCTTTTCATTAATGAGAAGCTCTTTACCGTGCAAAAGCTCATAACTCTTAGAATTATAGGATCTAGTCTGTAGACGCTCCAAGAACATCAATAAGACTTAAATATCGCCAAAATCCAAAGTCGGTCATAATCTGGGGTGGAATTTGTTCAAGCGGCAAAACATTTTTGGTTTTTGTGGATGAGGGCGTAAAAATAAATCAAAAATTGTACCAGTTGGACATTTTAGAAGTTGTTGAATTTTCGTGGACCAAAATGCCCTTCGGCAATGTAAAGTGGAAGTTTCAACAAGACTCCGCATCAGTTCACAACTCCAAAAAGACAAAAGTGTTGTGCAAGGCGCATTTTCCGGACGTGATATCATCTGGAGAGCATTCACTATACTCGCCGAATAGCAATACTATAATTACAGTGTATGGTTCATTTTGAAGTCTACGACGTGCACTAAAACATTCAAAAGTTTGGACTCTCTAAAGCAATGACTTCGGCGGAAATGGGATAGATTAAAGGTAGAAGACTTGCTACCTATTGCTGAAAATTTCAATAAGCGTTTGCGCCTCAGCATCACTGTAGAAAGCGGTCACTGAAACAAATTAAATTTATTAATTATTAAAAGTCTACTCTTATTACTATTTCTTATATTTTGTTAATTAATATATTTTTAATCAAGTTATATTAAAAATTGTTTGTCCCGGTTTTTCTGCCGCACCCTGTATATAGTAACTGACAATATGGGAATTTTGAACAGGAATTTCTATACTAGTATGATCGGATGAAGATTGTACATTTATATGATTCAGTTCTTAAATTTTGACTTCGAATAAAAGTTTTTCACTACTCAGATCTAAAAGTTTTCACAGCTAACCAAAGTTTCATTCGATAAAGTTCTACTCCTGTGTCGATTTACGAACCGGCTCATTAAAACTATCAATATCCATGGCATTCCTTTTGTATGAATTTTTTTATACATTAGGTGAGTCATTCGACACATAACAGACAGATAACTCTCTTCATCGGCTTCAGACAATTGATGAAGAAATTGTCCATAGAATGATATTCGTTGGATTTATATATGTTTTTGTAATTTAGCTCAAATATTTCATTTTTACATTTAATTTAAAGTTGTAATATCTATACAATATTGATATAGTTAAATCTTTAACACTTATTAATAACATGGTGAAATTCTATTGATGCATTTGAACTAAAAAAGCGCTTATTACTTTTTTATAATTTGGCATAATAATATAAAAATGGTATTTGATATAAGCATATAATATTCAGTATTTTCTTCTCCACGTGCAAATTTTTTTTTATATTATTTTTAATGATAAAGAAGAAATTTTTGACAGATGCACGTTGTTAAATTACCTCACTGAAATTCTATTTTAAATAAATAGGCTGGGAGATAAACAGTGTTCGAAAAGCTTTGAACGAATATAATCGTGTATCTTTCTGCAAGAAATATGGCTTTTATGGCCGCATTATGGCAAGAAATGTGCGTTTATTTCATGCACCGAAGCTTATTTCCTTTATTTTTGCAACAGTAGTTTAGTAATGCGATTGCTTGAAATGCAGAATGATGAAATCGATTCTGTTGAGAGCCAATTAGCTAAAAAGATTCTTCTCATGTTCTTATTCTTTTTAAAGTTTTGCTTTATTTTGGTAGTTATATCTAGGAATTTTCCAAATTTGTAAGATTTTTAAGATACATGTAAGTGCTTATAAGTGCCATTTTCGAATAATAATGTTAAAAGAGTTGAGTTTAGCTGCCGTAGCCATTTGTCTTACTTGAGAGGCATTCACCAAAAAAGTGTTCGGAAGCTGCTTTTTCAGCGGAAAGGCTTTTAATTTGTGTACTCCAATTGAACTTGTCTCGCATACAGACAAAAAGGCAAATAGAAAAAATTCCAAAAGTGCATTTTTTGAAATGAGAAGGTTTAAAAATGCGAGAATTGGCAAAATATCAAGGTCCATTATTTTGGCATTTTATTTATCTTTGTATCTTTTACACATGGGAAAATAGAAAGGAGAATAAGGGCAACAACTTCTCATTCACGCAACATTTTGGCGATTGTTCACTGAGTATTGAAGACATTCAAGTTTGAGAGAATTATAGAGTTACACAATTTCAATTTTGTTTCCATTAAGAAAGCAATTAATTTTAGCTGCACAAGTCATTCTTTGTTTCATATGAATTAAACAGAATTCATATGAATCTCTTTTCTTTCCATCTTTAAAATTAAACAAATATAGTAACATAATGAAAGAATTATGTAGTAATAACAAAAAAAATAAAAAAGAAATCTTTTATTTTGAGGTTAACCATTAGGTTAAATTTATATCCCTGATGCATTTTCAAAAGTAAGAACATTTTTTCAATTTTTCTATTTTTCACAGTAAAATTATGAATTGTTTGAACAGTTATAATTATTTAAATTTTCTCAAGTTGAAATTCACAAACTTCATGCATATGAAACCTTGAAATAGGAGAATAAATTTTTAATAAAAGTTATTTCATATAAACCTTCATCAAAATATATTTTCAAGAAACTGGGTAATTTTTCTAGAATTTTTATGAATTTGACATAAAAGCTTTAAAAATATTATTTGTAAAACAACAGAAGAGCAAATTTACTTAAATAGGGAGTTTATCTTTTAATTTAAAAAAAAATAACTAAGAGATATCTAGACATCATTCATAGTTTCTAAGTTTATTATTTTAGTTATGAAATATATCAACAAGCAAACGTAGCACTTGATCTATCTTAGTCCTCTGCTCTTGCGAATTTCCATAGTGAAAGACTCTGTGTAGTCAGGGCCTGTTTTTGGAGAAAAAAAAATGTTCTGGATACAACTTTAATTGAATTTTATTAAATGAAAATCCATTATTTCAGATGCACCATTCATACATTTCGTGAACCGTCTTCTGCTGAAATAACAATTTAGCAAATGACATCTCAATAATTCATTATCCAATATTTCTATCATAAGCATGAAAAGTAAATTAATGTAAAAAACAGTATGTTATTTAACACAGAATGCTTAATAATGCAAATAATGCTTAAGCTATACATCGCAAAATAGCTTAAGCTAATAGGGATGTATAGATTTGAAAATGTGCATCATGAAAATATTTAACTATTAGTTCCGTTACCTAATAATTTTAGAAGGAATTAACCGATGCTTTCGATTTTCTAATATTTTTGCGTTTTTAGACAACCGCCAAACAGAGAATATTTTCGTTATCCGAAAAGGTATGTTCGAGATTCGTCAAAGGATTCAGAATAGTATAGGATCTTAAGTCTTAAGGCAAGTCCTAAATCATGCAAATTCTTATTTCTGTAGCACAAAAATAATATTAAATATTTCAGATGTTTATTGTTTTTAAATTTTTCGAGATATGGATCATGCAGTGGTATATATATAAATTCCGAAATTTACACTTATCTTAAAAGAAATCCATACATAGTGAAAAGATGGTAGTGATTTTAATTTTATTATAATTCTGACTTTATTCTAATTATAAAATATTTTAAAGCTTAATAATTTCTTAGAAGAAATTACAGCAACGTTTTAGACTTATTGGTCAATAAACAAATTTATATCCTATGATAAAACCAAATTATTAATATTTTATGATATTTATTTCTATTTTAAAAAAATTATTTATCGATGCATAATTAAACTGATGACTCGTTTTTGGTTCAAATATATATATATAGTTGCGGATTTTCACCACCACCGGGTTCTTTTGATAGTGGATGTATGGTGTGAAAACACAATCAGCAAGCATCAGTAGAAAAGAATAACGACGTTTATTTACACATTAAGATATTAATACAAAGACGACAAATATTTACAGCCAAGACGAACACAGGACAGCACACTACCACAGACAATAGCACGCAAGTAGTAATAACGTCCACAGCACACAGACTGGCCAGACAGAATTCCTCACTTTCAAAATTAAAGAATTATTGCAATGATTCATTTAATTAGGAAATAATATTTCAGTTGCATCAGCCTTTTTTTAAGAATAAAAACAAAATACTACTCATATTTTGTCAAATAAATATTTATTCATTTAATAAAATGGGAAACAAAACCAAGAATATTTTTGTAGAAAATAAAACATAACAACAAACAATTCAATTTTATTAAGAATTTCAATAAAATTATATATTTCAATTTATACGTAGGTATAATCGATTTGTATTTTATTCAAGATTTAAAGTTTTAAAAAATTCATGATGAACGGGTGTTATAAATGGTAATAAGTCCATCATATCTTCGTATTTTTCAGATGTAATATATCTCCTTTTTTTATTACATAAAAAATAATTTTAATAATTTAAAAATTAATTTCAATAATTAATAATAATAATTTTTTATTACATAAAAAATATTTCTGAAATTGTTTGGAATTCTTCACCTTCCTCGTTGTATTGACAAATCGATAATTTTAAATTCAAAATCTCGTTCTATCAAAGTTTTGTTGAACATTTTGTATGGCGCATCCCTTGAAAATCTGATCCAGCATACAGTTAATCAATTCACGGTTTCTCCATCGGTATTTTTCTTTCTTTTTAAATCCTCTTTTTCCAGAAGTTGGGTTGAAAATAAATTTCCATGTTTTATTTCATGTACTAAAAATTTATTATATTTTCGACAGTTTTGTATTACTTTATAGTATTCCTGAGGAATATGCAAGGAACTGGTTTCTGGATTGAATAGTTACTGGATAGTTCCACTCCAAAATCACGATCGTTCGGTAGAAATGAATGTCCTAACAGTAAAAATTTGTTATCAATGATATTTATTTCGTGTCACTGGACTAAATAATCGGTGATGGTAGTAAACATTATTACCGACACACAAAATTAAGATTACTTTTCTATTATTTATAAAATACTGTATAACCACCGATTTTCAATAACAAAAATAGGTAAATAGAAACACTGTAGATTTCAGACATGATGTCAAATGGCCACATTTCCTTCACCATAGAGCAACCGGAGCTAAATTTTGCCTAATATATTCGGTCAAATATAATTTCAATCTGAAATGGACTTGCACTACTTTCAAAATAAACAGATTTTCAATACTGTTAAGAGCTAAAACTTCCATCTCCAAAATACTAGAATCTAAATTTTTTTTACTATATTTTTTTTTACTCATAAAAAGATCATAACAAGTTTTATCTACAACTGCCATTCTTTTTTCAAAAATAGACTTGGCCCACTTTCAAAGTAAACGGCTCATATATGTAATCTAAGGTTTCTCTTCCAACATACATCGATTTTTTTAGAGGATTAAAAATTTATTTATGCAATTCCCTCTTTATAAATAAAACGTAGCTACTCTTAACATCAAATCATCAGTCAATTTATGAAACATTTTTTTCCCGGAGAACAGATGTTGAAAGAGTTAATTATTCTGTAATTGATTGCGGAGGTTATTGAACTATAATTGAATATATTCTATTTATAAGGTATGAAATAAAATTTTCACAAATTACAAATACTTCATATTACTGAAATTGAGACCACTATTTAAGTTATATTTAGCGAATTAATTAAAAATATTTAAAATTGTATTTCTTTATTTTCTTTAGAAATATTACCACTGACAACACCTGATTTTGAATTCAATCATGAAACTTTAATGCATATGACAGAAACGTTGCTTTTTTTAAAATGATTCTGAAATTGAAATAAAATTTAGGAATGCCTTCACAGTAAATAAGTTTCCCTCAAACATTAAGTTATCCAAGATTTTAACATCAAAGACGCTGAAATCTTAGTTCTAAAAACTTTTTCTTAGCAAAGATGTATTCATATGATTGTTCTTTTTTTAACAGAAAAGTACATATTAGTTGATAATTAATCTGAAAGATGCAGAACCAAGTCTACAAGTTATTTTAGAGGTCTAATTCTTATTTACTATATTTATCAGAAGAAGGGTGTGTTTTTCCCCTCTCCTCTGGAAAGGTGAAACAATAGAGACCTATTATTCTGTTAATTTTGTGATAATGTTATTCCCGAGAATTGATGTATTTTGTCTAACATTTCATTGAGGTTTTTAATTGATTTCTTTTTTAATTGGAGATAAGTAACAAGTTATAGGAAGACTCTATGCTTGATTTTTAATGTGAAAAAAATTAATTCTAATAGCTGAAGTCATAATCATTTTAATAAGCATTTTTTGTTACAATTAATTCATTTCTATCATTTTTGTTATTTGCGATTAGTTAATTAAAATTAAAAATATTTTATTCGTGAAGGAATTAAGGAAAATTGTAACATATCACAACAATACTGAAGAACTAAATAACTGGCATACCTACCAAATATTATGTAGAGCCACTAAGAACCCGCAGAAGTGCCGCAAACTCGAATCCATGCTGCAAGTGTAGAATGAACTCTATTAACTTCTGAAAGCATACTGGAGATAATTTACATCAAGACGTTCACAGGTCACTCCACAAATCTGCAGGAGTGTGATGTGGTAGAGATCTATGGGGCTTCAGATGATGAATGGAAGTGTATAAAGTCAGAAGAATAGTATTGGATATGCTAGGTAGCCATTTTCGACGAATGGAATGTCACATTTTCCTGCTGGAATTGTCGAAATCTTTCAAAAGGCAAAACGGGCATAAATAGATGTAGGTGAGCACCTGTTGTCTTAGATATAAGCTGCTGACCGCATCATGTTACGCTGATTACTTGCATAGTTCCTTTATTTTCATATACATGCCTATACCGTTTTTTTTTCTGGCCCTCCAATGCATATGATAATTCTCAATTTATTGAACACTTTTTATACTTTACTTAGCTTTGTACTGGTTTAATTTTATTTTCATCTGTAAGAAATGCTGTCATTTCCAGTCTGCTAAGTTATTGCTTATATTTTTATTTATTTTTTATACCTCATATACGTAGTATAGAGAATGTATAGTAATCGACAAAAAATTCTAACTCGAGATTTTGATAAATCTTTACGTTTTAGACCCCCCGCACCTCTCCTCCCCAAGTTCGAAAAATACATTTTTGGAAAATTCCCGTTTATCTAACTGAGACAAAGATAAACCTATAAAAGCACTTTGAGCTAAACGGATGAAATTTTGTATGCAGTCTTTACACCAAACTGCAGACTTTTATCAAATTTTGAGAAAAATCGGTTTAGTAGATGTCTGTTTGTCCGGCTGTCCGAATACAAGCTAACACGACAAATACACAACGAAGAGAATTAGATGGTTAAAATATTTAATATCTAAGAATTTTGAGCCACATCCAATGAGGGATAGACTACCTGTTCGTCTGCACTTTTAGAAACAAGTAAATGCGATAACTCAAAATTGCAGTGACTTAAATATGTAAAATTTGTTATGGAATTTTGAGACTACAAATGTTGTTTTGAGAACATTTTTTTTTCTCAATCGACTAAAAGACAAAATCTATTTTCAGATACTATTAAGGAATAATCATCAGAACACTCGCCAAGGATGACGCGATAGATTTTATAAAAATGTTAAATTCACACCAAAGGTAACTATTGTACGCCAATTTCATGGAAAGCGTTTTCTGGGATAATGCCTTTTTTAGGGTGAAAGTTTTGGGAATACCACGCCTAATAGTACTATACGGGAGTTAAACGTTATAAATTAATATTAAAACTAAAATCTTGTTAAATTGGATAATTTTATTTAATTTCTACCTTGGATGAGCATTTGGGAGATATTATTTTTTTCTTCTTTTAATAATGATTAGGAAATTGTCTTCGTTATACCAAACCGACAAATGTCCTTAAAAAAATATTATTTTATCATGAAATTGCATAATTTAAAACATTTATTTTTTATGTGCTTCGATTGCTATTTTTGAACTTCTGACCAGACACTCATATATAATAAAAATAAAAAAAACTTGTTCTTCAGTTTAACACTGCCTCTGACGAGACACTCATATATAATAACTTGTTCCTCAATTTAACACCAGGGCTGTGTTATTTCCTTAAATTCATTATGATGCATCCGAATTTTTGCTGAATTTCGAAGTCGATTTTTGATCTAAATATATATATATATATATATATATATATATATATATATATATATATATACTAGCTGACCCGGTAAACGTTGTTTTGCCACCATATAAATTATTTCTAGTGAATACTTTGGTTGTTAATTAAAAAAATGACGAATGTATTGTAAATGTATGGCGATGGGATCCATGGCAGAAAGAGGAATGGAGCGCTGTAGACGGTGATCGCCGATAAAAACAAAAAAAATCACCAACCATTCATTTTCTCAATACAATGTATTTCATTAACGTAACGAACATATACATTTTTTGATCTCTTAAAAGTTAACCGTAAAGCGAAAATAGTAATATATTTTTTATCATAAAGTATAAAGAATAAATTAAGAAAATCAATATTCATTTCGAAGAGCAATTGAGTGTACGATATTTTTTGTCAGTCCGTATTTAGCCAACACAAATAAGCTCGTGGGTTTGCCCACTCGAGAATATGCCACGTATAATTGTCTCCGTGTGAAAAACATGGTGTGCCCAAATCTAAGCCGCTAACAGACATCGTTTTGCATTGCGACTTATTGATTGTCATTGAGAATGCCAATCTAATAGGAAATTGAAATCGTTTGAATTCAATTGTCAAGTCTGTGAGAATCATTGAAATTCGTGACAGCAAAACATTTTCGGTTCGGAATTTGAGATTCAAAATGGTGACTTCGATAACGTTTTTCATCAATTTTTAATGACCAATCGTGTGCCATTGCACAGCCCTGGTGGGTTCCAATTTAGAAGTAAAATAACCGGAGATCCAATTTTCAGTCGCAGAAGATGTGGTGACATGTTTGGCAAATCTAGTGAGTTCAAAAACTCTTTCGGATAATTTACAGCTTCGTTAGCATCGCAAACTGTATCGATCGATTTGTATGATACGTCCACATTTTTTGCTACCAAAATGGCTCGTTCTGCCAGCCATGCATGATTTATGTATTTTGTGCGTACATTGGGAAATATTGCGGTCAATATGCAGCATATTGCGAATCAACGATACTGCAGTAATTATTGGGCAATTTTATGCATCCAGTATTTTCATAGACAGCAAATTTTCCATCGCCAATAACTAAAAATTGGTCCGAGAATGTGTACGCAGATGGATCCTGTAGCATTTGGACGGGCATGTTTATTTTTATCTGGACTTTTTCAACATTATGCCACAGTGATGATGTTTTCAAGCAAGCGTTGATCTCATCAGCGTATGTTGAGCGTGGAATGACGGGAAGTGTTTGTCTGAAATCACCTGAAAGGAGTAACAGAGTTCCACCGAATAGTTGTTGTTTTTTATATTTCTGAGTGTTCTGTTCATTGCCTCAAGAGAATGTTTGTGTGCCATAGTGAATTCATCCCAGATGATAATTTTGCATTTTTTCAGTACCGCGGCCATGGACGTTTTTTTTTATATATTGCACGTTGCTTCTGGGTTATTTTGAATATTCAGTGGCAGCTTAAATGCAGAATGAACTGTTATGCCTCCATTCAATAAAGTTACTGCAATGCCAGATGATGCAACGGCCAATATGATGCAATTATTAGATCGTATCTCGGCGAGAAATGTTTTGCCAGTTCCACCTGGAGCATCCAAAAGAAAAAAAATAATAAAGAACCCCCCTTGTCCCGTCGAAACTGTCAACATAATGCGGCCGTAAATAATTTTTTGCTCATGAGTCAGTAGTGGGTCATTGAGAATAACAATCGCTGCCATTTCTGCAGTATAGTAATGCAGTTCACGATTCATTTCGGTGTCCATTAAATTAGATGCACTTCGATTTGAACTCATACCAAAATGACGGAGTGGTAAATTGGCAATGACAACGCAAAGATCCTCAATAGCAATCAATGCTTCATAGTACATAGAGTCGCTGAATGCAGTCGTTAGATTATTGCACAGTGTACGAATTTGATGCAATATATCGTTAGTCATTGAATCTTATACCACGATGTGACTGCTCGTCCCGGGAAACTTGTAGTCAACACTATAGCTAATAGTAAACGAATTTGTGTTACTGTACAGCCAAATGCTACTTCAACAAGCATATCGTCCCAGTGATTGTCGTCTTTGAGCACGCCGAGTGCAAAGCATGCATCTTTATATGCTGGATACTGTTGTCCATCCACTTTGCGTATATCTTGGAATGACATTGGGCCGGTGACATTAACTAACAACAGTCGCAGATAGAAGCGCTCAATCTGTCTTGGATTGACTGTATATACTCCTACCAAAGTGTTTGATTTGAATAGGCTGGGGCACGCATCAATTGGTATGCCTTGCTTGCGGGTAATCCATTTTTTTTGTTCGATTCCATGTGCAATAGCGTGGTACTTGGTGGATTTATGGCACGCTCAATTGTTGTCATGTTGGTAAAAAATACGTGCTGGCCATTTTCAATCAGAGGCGAATATGGTACCACCCAACGATTGTCAATGTCTGCATTGTTGATATTTAACGTAAATGATTGTACGCCATTATCAGTATTTATTCTATGATATATTGGGTATCTGTAGACATTTGTGGTCGTGTCGTTGGTGAAAACTTTAGGAAAACGCTTTGTACATTTTCCATCTGCCATGTAAGACGATAAACGATTCAAATCACCATATGGCCATGAATCATGTTTGGGGTAACAATATCGAACAGTAGGTGAACCGTAGACGTATCTGGAATTTCCGCTGAAATTTCACTAACTATTTCCGCAGGGCGTATTTTGTCCTGGATTTGCATTTTGGCCTGGAAATAGCAAAGATGTAATCTCCTGCCACTTTGGATTACATGTAAACGTGATAAATAAACGCGGTCGTCCGTACTCGCGCACGAAAGTCATCCTGTATGTATTCTTGCATATGACGTGGACTGCCTACGTACGATGATGGTAGAATGATAGAGTTACCAATTTCGGCGATGTCGGCATCGCTCATGATAGCGTCTCACAAGTGAATGCATTCTTCCACACGCAGCTTCTATTGATTGTGTCGTAGGAATCGCAGTCGTTCGCTCTCTACCTTCACGTACATGTCGACCATGAATTGTTGGCACAGCTCACGACATCGCAGAATGACGTTGTCTTGACCTCGTCCAATCATCATAAGCATAAAAATCCATCGAGCTCACTTCCTTGTTTGTTTCGGCTCCTGTAACAACATAAATATAATACAATGTAAATATTAATTCAAAATGAGTAATGATGTTCATAATGAATGGTTTATGCAATATCCATCTTGTCCCTTTCAGAAAATTAGCATATATTTTAGAGTCTCGTTTGAACGGTATGTGTCGGCGATGAACTCCAGAATATTATTTCTTCTTCGAATCACGATTTCTCGCTTCGATGTGCGGTCGTCAACCACGATTCAAGCAACGTCGTCAACAATAGGCTCATTGAATCTACGCACGTTCTCGCCAGCTGGTGTTTTTATCAGGATTGATGAAATAGCGTGATTGTCACTTTGCAATTCGTGCATGTGTGATTTGAAGAATTTCAATAATTCATTGTGCTCATTCAAAAAGGGCGTCCAGTTCGCCGACGATGCGCCTGGCATTAGACGATTTGAGGTTATTGTTGCTGCAACATGCATCCACACGATTCATGTCCTCACCACCCAAGAAGTAGATTTGTAAAACTTTATGTGGTTCGTTTGGCATTGGATGAGCCTACTTTGTGGTACACTTGGCCTTTGTTTTTGAACGTTGAATTGAATTGTTGGCCATTTGCCGTAGTATAGTGAACTATTTCTGTTGATCCGAACAAAGTCGTTTGGAAGCATGAATTGAATGTGCAAATGGACTTCAGGAACAGGTTTTAATCTGGATCCGTGCCGATGAGCAGGTAATTTAGTGGTTCTGGTGGTGTCTCAATTTCTGGTAATTGCACTTCTCCTGATGCCCAACACATCCCGCTGACTCGTGTTTGAATTTGAGAGCATCACAATGGGGCCTTTTTTTTTGTCCATAAGACCAATCAGTACTTTCGGATGAGCGGAATATTCAATATCTGGCTCATAATCGAATGCGAGACGAAGGAACGAAACGGAAATAAATGCTCCATGTATTTATCGTTGTCGGTCATTTGCTCCGAGTGTGTTAACTACGAACCGGCGGGCTTTTCTCCGTTCGAATCTTCGTTTTTGATTTCGTTCAGCTCGTGCCTCTTTTGATTGAGATGCTTTGCAATTGCAACATGCTCACACGCACATTTTCGTTATCTTTTTGGATTTGTTAGTCTCTTCTTTCTGCTTTGCTATTTCGCATGTTTGTTGCATTATTCGTTCGACGGCTCAAATGGGCCCCCTTGCGTCTTGCTGGCACTGTTCACAGTAATACACACTCACAAATAATAATATAATACACAATAAAAATAACACACACTGTCAAATGTTCTTTTAGTATAAATATTTGTAATTACTTAAGTTGTAAAATATATTTCATATTTGTATCTTTCATATGCTGTTAGAAAAAAGGAACATGAATAAAGGTACTTTACATTATTGGAATCGGGGATACAAGCTCCCTCAATATAGATATACGATCGGAAAATCAAGAAAGTTTAATTTATTCTTTTAATTGGCACAAATAATGAATAAAGTAAAATAATTTCCTGCAAATATCAAAGGAAATAACTTTTTCATTTTCTTTTTTTAACATCTTGAAAACACTACACGTGCTTTCAACGTGTGAATAAAAACTGATCAAAATTTGATTCACATTCAAATATTACACAGATCACACATATCATTGTATAAATCGTTATTTTATGTAAATATTTTTGCGAGTTACAATGTTTTATTTGGATTGTACATCCCTTTTTGCATTTCATTCTGTTTGCGAAATTATTATATTTAATTTTCATGTTCTCTTAACAACATTTCACTGCTCTTTTAACAGTCGTTATTTTATGTCAATTGCAATTGTGTAAGCAAATTTCATTTTCTATGATGCATCTATGAAATTAGAGGGAAATTGAATGAAATATCATAGATTGAAAGCGGTTTCTTTTTTCTTAGGTTTCCGGAAAAGATGCGAAAACACTCCACATATGATCAGAGTTGCTATTTGAAATTACTTCATTGTTATTCAGTACAATTTTTTTCTGAAAACAAAAGTAGATTTGAAAACAAGGTGAATTCCCTTGACATTATTAAGGTACATGTGTGCACTGTATTCTAAAAGATTTACTAATATTTCAAAAAATTAAATTGTTTTCATTTTTGTATCTATGTTAGAAAATTGTATTTTAATTGTTACTATGCCATTGGAAACTGAATAGAATAAATTAAAGTAAATCTTAATTTTTCCGAGATCATTGAAGTAAATGAAACTAATGACTGTAATATTGTCGATTTGAGCACTAACAAATCTGATACATGAAGTAAAATCATCAACGCCTTTTCTAGTTTCTTTCTTATTATTAAGCCTTTGCCTTTATTATTATTATTAAATATAATTCATATTGAATTGCTTTTGTAATCATTTAAAAAGTGCGGATTTCATTTAATACAATAATTGCCCAATTATACAAAATTGCTCGGAAATGTATCCAGTGATAATCATAAAAAAAGTAACAGAGAGATTGTACCATATGATTACACTATAATTTAAGGTTAATTTTAATGTAAATTCATTTTTTGATTAAAGTTAGCGAGTTAAATGAATTTTTTACCTAACTATAATATCTTTGTCATATAAAGTACTTTCTTCTTTTCAATTATATAAGAACTAAATAATTTAATTAAGCGCATTTTGAATGAATCAAATTAATCTGAATAGTATAAAAATGGTAATATTGCAAACAGGAATCACTTCACAGTATAGGCGTATCTTCAAATGTGTTTTGAAATATAAAAGACATTAACCAAAAAAATCGTATAGTTTGCAAGAAAAATATCTATACAGGTGCCTCGTCATGCAATACTTAAAGTTGATTTTCTGAACTTCTGCAAATAATTTTTATTGTTATAGAAAAATTAGAGGCAATCTCTACAACAAACAAATTTTAGTGAATGCTAACAGAAAAATAGAATAGTATGAAAGCAAGAATCCATATGGTTTGAACTTATGACATTTTAGAAACCATTTTATTGCTGTCTACTATCATGAAAATGTCTCTAATAGTTAATAAAAACTTTCATGAAGAAGTGTATTTATTTAGCGCAGAAAATATCCAAAAATGTAATTCTCGCATTCTTACCAATTATGTTTTTCTTTTAATATAGGCTAATTATTGTTTTCATTTAAGAGCTAATCTCTCTTTAGGAGCATGTAAACCATTTGACCTCTTGTTAAGAACTCATTAAAAATAATGATAACAAATAAGGCAATGCAGTACAAGAAAAGATGCAACACGTCAAAAATTTTCAAGTAATAAGCATAAAAAAATTATTTAAAAGTAGTGAATTTTTAATTAAGAATCCTAACGTAAATTTTTATGATAAGTAACAAAATTATGCCTCATAAATAATTATGATATCAAAACTTGTGAAATATAGATAAATATTTTAACCAAGAACTGCTTTACATAAATTCAAAATATAATTCCAATTAAAGAGCGATGAATTTAATTTCTTTCTAATTTAAGTCTACTTACTTTTAGCAACCAGCTGGTTCACCGACATTTTTTTTTTTTTTTTTGCTGACATTTTTAGTTAATTATTTTATTTAACTTGGTGTCTTTAAAGCTTTTGAACGAAATAGTTTTAAGCTTCAACTTCGGTAGTCATATAACTCGTACTATTATTGAAGCTTTACGCCTTTCTGTTCATCATGTTTCTCTCTAATTTTTTTTATCAGCTCTTTTAAAATTTGAACCTTAAATTGAAGCGGATGTCATTAAACTTCAATTAATACAAAATTCATTTTTGCTAAAAACCAAAGTTTTTAAATATAACTCTCATCAAAGTTGGAAGGTGAAAGCAGATTTATCCTAATTGAAGTAGATTTCATATAATTTCTCTTATTTATCATAAAATTCAGATTTTATTTTTATTTTTGAAAAGAATTAAATGGTGTAAATAATAACATTTTATTTGGTTTTAGCCCTTAAATGGTACAAAGAAATATTCTTGATACTCAAACGTTTAAGTAAAATTAAAGTTTTTATATTTTTGACACCCAATCTGATTTTATTACGAAATTTTGAATATTGTAGCGAAAATTGTTCCTTCTAACCGAGGGCCGATGGCTCAGTCGGATGAGCGACGCATCTTATACCGGAGAGAAAGGCTGCGGGTTCGAATACAAGCAGTCAACAGTTGATTTTTAATTTCAATATGCTTTATGTCAAACTTATGTTATTTATGCAAATTTAATTATTCTAATATGCTATTTATGTAAATTCCTAATTTTCTGCGGGCCTTCAAATTCTAGAAGGTTCTTGAACTGTATATAAATAGTTTCCCAATCGGTTAGATGGGTATTAAACTCTTCAGTTGGTCCTGAGTGTGTTCATTTCTACTGGACTTACTACATTAACTTCATCTACGTGACAATATTATTATAAGATGATCAATAATTTCATGACTTGAGACCAAACAGCCTCGGGGAAACTCTGGCCGCGGATCCGGTCGCTGATGGAGTGATCAAAAATCATAAGTTTATATAAGACAGTATTATTTAAATTTTCATAACTCAATGTTAATAGCAATAGAATGGGGTTTTCTTTGTATTTTAAATGTATGTTTCAAGAATATTTTAATAAATATTACATGTAGAGGTGATGGCCTGTTTAAAAATATAAAATTCGTTATTTAACAGAGCATTTATTAACACAAACTGTATAAAATAATATTCTTTACTTCAAGTAGATCATTTTCCTTGTCGATACACAATTTTAATACCAATTGTTTAGAAATTAGGTGATGGGATACGATTAAAGAGCATATTCGGTATATATAAAAATCATGTTTGCTTTAATTCTACAGAATTTCTAAATTATTAATATATATAAAAAAAATTCACATAATCCATTACTAACAATTATCTTTTTTGAAAATAGCATGTTTCATATTTATTAGGTAAATTTCTATAGGAAGACTACCTATTGCAATGCTTCTTATGACAAGACTTCGGGATTTCAAGTGAATCTTCAAAGCAACTCTGTTCTTCTCTTAACTGCCATGATAAAAGTCAAAGCTCACTATATAAAATTTAGTGAATGCAGTGCCTTAATTGATAAAGTTCCATAACGACCATTAATATCAAAAGCCACCATTATCATTAAGCCATTATTAAAATAAAAATCATAAACCATCGTTACAAAATTTACCATTAAAGAATACAAATCGTAATTTCATCAGCATTATTGAAACAGGTGCAGAAACTTCATTACATAGTAGTCAATACGAGTTTATTTTTAATTTCTCATTTAAATATTTCACTTTTAAAGAACGTGTCGGATTTAAATGTTCTTCTTTGTCATTTAAATATTAAAATCAACATTTTTTTAAAAAAAAATTGGCATCTTGCTAGGTGAGAACATTTCTGCATCCTTTCACTGTGGAATTCACATTATTGGGGTTTAAGGAGCAACTATTGCAATTCCCACTACATTTGGATATATCTTTACACAAATTCCTGAATCGATTATCCATTCAACTTTGTTTGATCATCTAAATAAACTCTGGATTAGCTATGAAGTTCTTCCGAACGTCACTATAAAAAAAGAATCCTTGTGAATAGTTCTATCAACAATCAGTTCAAGGAAAGCAGATTGATTCTCAGCATTCTATTTAAAGAGTACTAACTCTCAGTCTAAAGAAAGTAAGAGCTGTGAAGATATTTTATGCAGAAAAAAAGGCAGATTCATTGCCCATTCAAAGAGAACAATATTCTCGTTAAAAGCAAGACAAGAGCTGTGAAGTTATTTTATGCATTAGAAAACAAAGTAAATCGAAAAGGTCAAATAAAGGATGATTTTAGTCAATTCATGAAGGAATATCGTTTTCTCGATCATACGAAGCCAATTTCGAGTGAAAGAGAAGTAGAAACATTTTGTTATAATATACCATATTATGATTCAAAATGAAGTTTTCAATCCTGTGAAGTTCTCGTGTTGTTTTCAATGCGTCGTCTAAAACTGACAATCGTAATTCATTAAATGTAGTTCTGATGATAGAACCTAAGCTACAAAAGGATATTTTTTCATTTAATCAAATTGAGATCCTACAGTATAGCTTTTGAAACTGATATCGAAAAGATATATCATTCAATTCTAGTGGCAGGTGATGACTATAAATATATGAAACATTCGTTTGACTGTCAACTCTATCATATCCCTTTATGTCTTACGAGCTCTAAGCTGTAAAAAATGACACATCATGTGATCTTTTTTAGCGTTGTGAATATAAACCAGAACTAAAATAATTGCATGTGGTTGAAGAAGCAATCTTTCCAATCAACCACATTATACTAAAAATCATTTTTATGACTTTTTTCAGAAGCTTAGTTTAGTTTAGTTACATTAACTCCCGCTTTAAAGCAACACTAGGACCTTTTTGGAAGGACCTCGTAATTTTGAACCGAGGTCAGATGACGAGGACGCCACCTGAGCTGGCATCTCTCTCTCCATACCAGTGGGAGGACATCTGGAACGAACGGATTTAACGTGCACCAGAGCTGCTTATATGACGGTTCTTCGATGGAATCTGGTGACGAACCTGAAACTCTCCGATTCCATAGCCGAGACCTTACCATTAAGCCACCACTGACCTTTTTGCAGAAGCCGACACGGAAAAAGAAGCTTATATAGTGGTTTAAAAAATTCTAAAAAAAAAAATGAATAATGGAATTAAGTTTTCGAAACTCTTCTGGCAGTCGCAAAACTTTTGAACGAGTTAATAGCTCCCAAAATCTATACATTCTTTGAGTGACAAAGAACCTAAACAGCGTAAATCAAGAATTGTTTGGAATCTTCTATCAAATTCTGTCAAGTTAAAGTTGTTTTGGGGCGCATCGTTAGCACAAAGAAACAATTTCCACATGTTTCTGCTGAAGCATTTTATCCATTGAGAATGTTTTAGCCAATTGTAATTGTGCTAAAAATTAAGTTGCAAGAACTTGGAAATCAAAATTTGATAGCATCGGATGATCTTTTTCCTCCTACTATTCTAGAGATATGGATTATATTCAAACAAGATAACAGTAATTTAACCCTAATTTCAAATCCACGGTTCTTGGGATTCAACAATAATTCGTGTATTCAATTACTCAATTTTTGCAACGCATTTACAAAAGCATTCGTTACTGTTGTATACTAAAAATCTTCCAAGAATCAATTATCACTTGCAGGCGTAAACTTCGTGTTGCTTTTATAAAATTACTATTCCAAGGTTGCCGAGTTTTTCTATTTGTTGTACTTGTCACTGCCATTTAATTGCCATTGTCTTTTCTAATTATAATATATATATATATATATATATATATATTTCTTTACCTATTGAATTATCTTATTAAATTTGATAAATAATATCTCTACACTCACAAACACACAAGTAAAATAATATTTTCCTCCAAAATCGGGTTGACAGATTCTTAAATTAAGTTTTGAAATATCATTATTGTCATATTCTTGGTAAAATTAATCCAGTTGATTGTGCTAAATAAGAATTATTTTGCAGATAATCTCAAAGAAGTGTCTTATTGGTGGAATGACCCTTATTATTATATTAAGCAAGTCTTTCATTCCCTTGTATCACCTTGGAAGTTTTAATCACCAACTCAGACGAGCCAGACTTCATGTTACAGCCTACCTCCTTAGATGTGGAAACAAATCCTTTGATCAATGATTTACTCAAATTTTTGTTCTACACTAACTTATAAGAGTGTTTTAATGGATTAAACGGTTTATTCAAAACCGCCACTCTACTCATTAATGAACAAGATCCCCCTTAGAACAGAAGAAGTAGAATCATTGTTTAAAGATATACTCAGACTAACTTATAAGAGTGTTTTAATGGATTAAACGGTTTATTAAAAACCGCCACTCTACTCATTAATGAACAAGATCCCCCTTAAAGCAGAAGAAGTAGAATCATTGTTTAAAGATATACTCAGACTAACTTATAAGAGTGTTTTAATGGATTAAACGGTTTATTAAAAACCGCCACTCTACTCATTAATGAACAAGATCCCCCTTAGAGCAGAAGAAGTAGAATCATTGTTTAAAGATATACTCAGACTAACTTATAAGAGTGTTTTAATGGATTAAACGGTTTATTCAAAACCGCCACTCTACTCATTAATGAACAAGATCCCCCTTAGAGCAGAAGAAGTAGAATCATTGTTTAAAGATACACTCAGACTAACTTATAAGAGAGTTTTAATGAATTAAACGGTTTATTCAAAACCGCCACTCTACTCATTAATGAACAAGATCCCCCTTAGAGCAGAAGAAGTAGAATCATTGTTTAAAGATACACTCAGACTAACTTATAAGAGAGTTTTAATGGATTAAACGGTTTATTCAAAACCGCCACTCTACTCATTAATGAGCAAGATCCCCCTTAGAGCAGAAGAAGTAGAATCATTGTTTAAAGATACACTCAGACTAACTTATAAGAGAGTTTTAATGAATTAAACGGTTTATTCAAAACCGCCACTCTACTCATTAATGAACAAGATCCCCCTTAGAGCAGAAGAAGTAGAATCATTGTTTAAAGATACACTCAGACTAACTTATAAGAGAGTTTTAATGGATTAAACGGTTTATTCAAAACCGCCACTCTACTCATTAATGAGCAAGATCCCCCTTAGAGCAGAAGAAGTAGAATCATTGTTTAAAGATATACTCAGACTAACTTATAAGAGTGTTTTAATGGATTAAACGGTTTATTCAAAACCACCACTCTACTCATTAATGAACAAGATCCCCCTTAGAGCAGAAGAAGTAGAATCATTGTTTAAAGATATACTCAGACTAACTTATAAGAGTGTTTTAATGGATTAAACGGTTTATTCAAAACCAATTTTGGAAAGTAGAGTGCCAGCTTAAATGTCTACATCGTCATCTGGCCAATATTCACAGTTACGAAGTTCGTCTGGAAACAGTCTACATGTAGTTTTACGATATTCAAATTTTAAATTAATATAATACAGCGTTTAACATAAAGTATGAAAGGGCCAAATTTGAAAATATAACATAATTAAATTGAGGTTTTTACATTTTCTTTCTTTGTTTGTTTTCGTTGATGACATTTTTTATCTGGGTGGTTTTTACGTCATCTTGAAATTAAAAATATTATTAATTGAATGATGCCAATTTTACACGTCGTAATTAAAAAAGAAAATGGTGAGATAGTTTTGATTCATAATTCGAAAATGTGACAAAAATTGAATTTCTAAACGTATTGCTTTGAAATTGGATAAATTAGTTCGCGGCATAAAATGGTAATTGGTATTATTTTATTCACAAAAAATGTTAACTGTTTGGTTCGCTACGATTCATATTTGCTAAACATTTAGCTTAAATACCTTGTGCAACTTGGTCTTAATGGCTTCTTCAGCAAAGTATTTTTAAACATCAAACTTTAACAGACATATAGCTCATTCTGTTTGAAAAGCCTTGCATTGTTCTGTTCATTGTGCTATGCATCTTTCTAAATTTCTATCTATATCTTTATACATCCATTTATACCACAAGAAAGAAAAGCAGTTTTTAAAAATGGAAATACTTGAAAAGTTATTTGAAAAGTTAAACCTTATTTGTGAGTAAAGAAAAAAATTCAAAAAATTTATTTAAAGCATAGTTTAAAATAGGAAGCTATTCAAACTGGTAAGTTAACTAAATCTTCATAAGTTTGTCAGAATTAGAAAAGAGCAATCTACGATTAATTACTTCAAGCAAAAATTAAATATTTTGTTGTAAAATAAATTTAAAAAAATATTTTAAAAAATTTAACAGACAAAATATTGCAATACAATAAAATTGACGTTTGTGGAAAAAACTTTTTTTAATTTTAAAGTGGGGTGAAATCCATTTGTCTGCTGTAATGATTTAGAAGTTGTAGTGTAAAAATACTAATGCTTATGATGCTTATTTTAAATTAATAAAAATTCTAATTAAAACATCAAAATGTATAGGAGTAATCTGTAATTACCTCCCCTTGAAGTATATCTTGGTCAAATTTGGTAGTTCTAAATTCAACAACTAATTTTATAGAGAGAGCCACACATAACACTCTTTTATTATTAATAGAAATAGAGAGAAAAAGAGAAAATATATTAGCAATTAAATCACGTGAATTCATTTATTTGAGCCCATAAAAAAATAAGGAAGAATTGAATTCACAAAACTGATGTGTAATTTTTTAAGACAGCATAAAATACTGCTTGATAGAAATAAAATTAGATTTTTTTAAAGTTTAAAAACAAGAGATGGGGACTTTGGAAAAGTTTACTGCATTTTAAAATAGGAAACATTTGAAAATATTGTAAATGGAATTTTAATTTGATACAGTTTTCGTTTTTGTATCAGATGTTTTTTTTTTTTTTTTTGAAGCATAACTTTCTTTGTGGATTATCTGTAAGGTGGTAAAAGCGGTATAGTTCATTTGATTTTCAATGAAAACGCAATGTTACAGCAATTTTATATTGCTTTTATCTATTTAATTGCAAATAATTTCTTTTTTTTAAAATATGCCTAAGGAAAAAAATCACTGTTATGAACTTTCAAAATTTATAGTATCTTTGCTCTTCTTTATTTCATAATATCTTTGAAAAAGGATGTGAATTTTAAAGGTTATAAAGAATATTAACTAACTATATAGTTAAAAATACAAAATTATTCTGCAATTAATTGCAAATAATCAAATAAATATACGTCTTATTTCAATTTAAATTTTATATAATTATAAATTATCGTAATATAATAAATTATAATAATTATAATATTATAGTATTATAAATAATTGCAAGCTAATAGAAAATAAGATAAGCGTAATTAATTATGAAAATTTTAAATGTACTACAAAATCAGATCCTGTTCTATCTGCCTTTCATATAGCAAAAACTATGCACGAATTCTCACAAAATTTTATTTCTGTTGACATCTAACCTTTAAGAGATGAACATTCTCTGAAGTGAGGAATATATACTTTCCATATTGTAAACTGAATGGTCCTTTCTAATTAAATGAGATAAATATTGGAGACATGCAGGAGAATTTATTATGAGACATGCAGGAGAAATCTATCATTTTTTTAATTAGCCAGTTTTTTTCCTTTAAAAGAATTTTTTTCTCTTAAGAGATCAATAATTTAATTCATCTTAAAAATTAATTTTCTTGAGAAATAAACAAAACTAGATTTTAATACAGCATTAGTTTTCAGATTGTATCAAATGAACATATATGGCGCCACCTGTATGTAGTCAGAAAGATGATTGAGATCACCTATCTCATGAATGAATATTGTGCTTTTAACGTTTCTGACTAATGTGAATGACCTTTCTAAAATTTTCTCACATACTCTCGGATAAAAGTTTTCATACCCTCCCTCTCTCTGTGTAAAAGCGTGGGCACGTGGATAAGGTCATGAACGCAGTCAAATTTAAAGAACAGTTAAAGGCTTTATAATCTGAACAAATACAAATTAAACAGAATATTTGCTATCGTTTAACTTGTTATAGAAGACGACGATTTTCAGGGCAGAAAATCTTACAGAAAGAAAAGAAACTGATAAAAATTTTAACATAAAATTTTATTACATTTATTATTAATTATTTGTAGAAAATAAATTTATATAACAATTTTACAGTTTCTTTTCTCTGCTATTTATTTTGATGGCTGAAAACAAACTTTTGCTTTTTACTGTAGGTGACTCATTTACAACAAATAGTGCGGATTTTTCTAAAACGGGTAGCCGTTATTTTTGCTGCAATGCTCATTTTTTCAGTGAAGGAAATTACATCAAAACTGAAAACATCCGTATATGCGTGATTGTATATAAAAGCCGATTAGCCAAAACCTCTTGTAAACACATCCGATGAACTGTCAGTCGAAGCAGGCATGATTGTCCTTATAAACGATACACTGTATAACGACAAATTCAAATGTAACAAAAATGGTTAGAACATGCTAAATACATGCAACTGGGCAACGGATTCCGGAGCAGGGCTTCTTCAGTTTTCTCGGTTTGTTTTGGAATATTTGATTGAGAATCATTATGTTGGAAATAATTTTACTTTTGTATTTAGAGATATTATCCTATAGCACAATGTTATTTTATTAAAATAATACTGTATCTTCATGCTATTGTATTGCATTCAGAATATGGAACGATTTCCTGGAGATATTGTATAGTAACAAGCAAAAAGGTATAAGAAATGAATAAATATAATAAAATAAGGGACGCCTCTGCAATTTGAATAAAGTTATTTCATCTTCATGGAGCAGCTGTCAGTGGAAACAGGTTTATTCACGCAGACAAAAATTTATAAATATAACTAATTTGATTGATATCTCAAAACTTCACAATTATGGGAAACCTAATTCTTTAAGAATTTATTCTGAATGATATATCTTTCTTTGATATGTATATCAAATTTCATTCCAAAATTCTAAGTAATTCTTGAGATATAGCCACTTGTTTGCTAAACGTCATTCTAACAAACTAACCCATAACCCATTAAACACCGTATATTAAGCACATTTCAGCACGTAATTGAGAAAAAAAATGTTTCGTTTTTTTTTTTTTGGAAACCAAACGTGATGAACTTTCTTTTTAATATTTAAATAATTTATGACTTTGTATGAAATCCTCAGCATTATATTACTTTTCAAAAATTTTTATTATTCATCCTGTATAATTTATTACCTGTCATTAGCAGTCAAAGATTTTTATTGTAAGTAAAAGTGAAATATTAAAAAAATATATATAGTGAAAATATTTAAAATTACAGACAAATGTAAGAATTAATTCCCAGGATATGGCATTTGAGGTCTGTTTTGCTGATATTGTTTGAAATATTTAATGAAAATTATTATTAAATAACAGTAAGTATTTAAATTGAACTTAAAAGTTGACAGAAAAGGGAAAGTAAACCTTTTACTAACATGAAATTAACAACAAATGATTTTAAAACAATATTATTTATTAATTCTACTTTTAGACACATCATTTGTGGCAACACTAAAGAATGATTTTCTGGTTTGTTTGCTTTTATTGAGTAATTGAAATTTTTCGGGTCTTGGCTAGCAATAGTCTGAATATATGAGCAATACACATGTTAAACTTAACATTGTTTTTTAATAGTTATGGGGTATACAGTAATTTCAGATGAAGATAAAAGAGGAAAGACCTAAGCGGGAATTTTGCAATTTGAAAAGAAAAATTGATGGTGGGATATATAAATGAATGGAAAAATGTGAAAAAATTCTATATTTAGATACTGAAGATATAAGCAAAGAATGTTCTGACTATGGGGCTTTGAGTTTTGAAGAGCAATTAGGCAGGTCGGAAAATGTATGCTATCATTATGGAAACATTAAGCTTCTAGAATGGGACGAATTCCCATGGAGTTTAAAAATTTGCCAATTGGCACTGGCAAACATTGCATCATAAAATATCGGACAACGCCGGAGTGAGTGAGTTATTGAAGGAAATTCATGATTATGCGCACAAAAATTAATTTTCACAAAAATCAAAGAAAATTGTATACAATACTGATACATCATTTGTTAAAAGTCAAATCTTGAATATAATTTGAAATTTTTCTTATTGAAATCAAATTAATTAATTTCTTTAGTAAATTGGAAATTTACAGTTTCGTGTTTATTAAATTATCTTGAATATTTCAAAAATAAAATGCCTTATATCATCACATATATAATGTATTATAAATCTCTGATATTTATAAATACTACAGCGAGATATGTCATTTCGAATGAAAGAAAATGAGTAATTTTAACATAGGTAACTTAAAGCATGATTATTTTGCAATTGACTGTTTGTATAAACATTTTTAATTCTTATGCAAACTCTACAAAATTATTTTATCTTAAGATATAATAACTTTCTTAGCAAAAAAGAACATTAGTAATTACTTGTTAAAAATTATGACATTTTTTTCAATAAGTTATGAAATGACTTACTTTTATTTCCAAAGTTCAATTTGCGTGTCCTATACTGTCTGGAAATTTTGAAGCATCCTTTTATCACATATAAAGTTTTAAACAAACACTATGTCATTGACTTCGAGTGATGCCCCCGTTTCGATAAATATAATGAAATTCTATTTTAATAAAATACTGGATAGATGTTTTTAGGGGTTGTTATACTGTGGAAGTTTCCTTTATGGTATTAAAGAGAATTACAACCTGTACAAATATTTAATTCGTCCTTTAGATAGAAAAATAAATAAGAACTGTTCTTACAACTTGTATAAAGTATGTTTGATTTAATTGCTTAAGTTCTTAAAATTTCTTTTTACAATTTTATGTGTTGTAAATAAACCATTGCAACAATAAATTTGAATGTTTAAACAGTTTCAAGAAGTATGCAGAAATTCGGACTGAATAAAGCAGTGGATAGGCAATTTTGATGGTTCTAAGTGCTCATGATTTTTTTTATGATTTTAATAAGAATGTCACATTATATATATTCAGATTAAATAAAACCCTGCCTGGAAAATTTTAGAGGATTATTCGATTCATGAGAATGTGAGTGACTTTAATAAGTATATCGTTTTTCACTAATAATAAAAATAAAGATCAGCTATAAAAGATAATGACAGATTCTATAGTTTATAGACATCATTCTTTTCTTTATTTCCGAGTGACATTATATAATAATTTTTAGTTATAAATTAGAATTCCGATTAATTTATTTCACGTGCATTAAACTATTTAATTGGATGCCATATTTTCTTCCACAACGGATATAGTATATTATGTTCCTCAATTCATAAGAAGATTATAATTTTTTTTCTTTAAAAGTAAAAGCATCTGTATGCCTTACATTCTGTTATTTCTTTTGTTATTCTACAATTAGTTTAAATGCATATTTTTTAATCAGCTAAATGGCCAGAAAAATGAAAAACAGAATCATTTATGTCTTTACTTGTCAAAAGAATTATTATATTTTTTGTATTGCAAATTATTAACGTCAAAATTATTTTTATTTTGTTTATTTATTGTATAATACCCTTATTATACAATCATATTATATTTTAAACATAGTTCGCTTATATTTATAACAGAACAACTTGTCAAATACATACTTCTAGTTGCAAAATTTCATTAGCAAGGTTAGTAATCGTAAAAACAACGCTTTTCGAATGGAAATATACATCTATTTGCGATATTACAGGAAATAAATTATTATTTCACTTTTGGGGGATACTTTATTTATTTATTAATAACTCTTTAATTATATTTGACTTGTTTTCTATAACAGAGCTTTAACAGAAAAATATATTTTAGAAGCAGATATTGCTTATTTTACATATAATTTGTAATTTTAGGACAGAGGAAGTACAGCCATTTAACACTATAAGGCCCATTTTTTCTAGTTCTGGCACATTAAAATATTTTTAGGATTGTCTCAAGAAAAATAATTTATCTAGCTTATTATAGAAATTTAATTTAATTTATTAATTAATTTGGTTAATTAAAAGCTAGGAAACAAATCAAGACTCATCATTTTGTGTGAGATAAGAATGTGAAACGTCTAGGATTCTGTTGTATTGATAAAATTGGGAAAACTTATGACAACCTACATAATATCATTGAAACATTGATTGCCTTAGTGGTAAGCATACTTTCCATGCCTTTACAAAAGGTTGACTACACGAAATCAATAACATGGACATTCTAGAAATTCTTTTCAGAAGCTCAGAATATTCTTAGTCATTGCATTAAGTAAACTTTAACCTTTAAAAGAAAATTAATGTCAGATCTAGTTATTAAGAGCGAAAAACATTGCTTTGATAGAAACAGCCGTGAGATTTGAATTATATTTTTATAGGCATTTTCTAAAAAAATATTTTAAGAGTACTTTTATGTTCTTTTAACATCAGCATGCATGATAAAATTGAATTAAAAAATCCTTTAATTCAACTAAAATTTTGAAAATATAAAACTTTTTAGTTTTGTAATTAAAACATATCCAAAAAATATTATTCTTTCAAAATTTATTTCTTTTTCTTTTTTGACAAAATTGTACGAGATGAGATTTATTAAATACACCTCGCATTCCTGAGTTTGTTACAACTTTTTTTCAGGTTAAATTTTTATTCTTTTCCAATAGGCAGAGTTTCAAAATCTCTTATTACTCAAAAAACTGGCAAAAGATTTTCAAATTATAAAATTTATATTAAACAAAAACCTTTCAAACTTATATATTTTGGAATTTTGATATTAAGAGTTATTTTAAGTAATTGAGATTTTTACTTGCTTATTATTGCGTAACTGGTAATAGTGGAATTAAACGAAATAAATAAATGAAAACCTACAAAATTTCCAATTCATTCGCCAACAGGTACTCATCTCTATTGGCAGTGACCTGAAAATAACAACTTCACTATACCTTGAGGATAAATTATCTTCTCTTTAGATGGGGTAGATGAAAAATTACTTATCAATTCTATGCATCAATTTGCTTGTAAAGAGTATAATGTTGTTCTGTTTGAATACTACTAATTTTGATGGTTAAAGAAACAGTTGCTCTTCAAATTGTGAGCCTTAACCTCAGATTGCGAAATTCTTTAATATCACTATTTAAATGCGACGTTTGCAAATGAGTTCAAATATTTTGAAAGAAAGTGAACTGATATTATATGTTACTCGATAATAATATAATATAATAAAAATCTGTAATCGTAAAAATAAACACTATAAACTGCAAAAAAAGTGGGATGCAACAGAAAATGGATTGGTTGCCAAACCATGTAAATCGAGGCATATTCTATATGAGGTGTAGTACCGTGACCGGTGATGGCTCTTAGCTATCGCTATTAATAAACATCACATTTGTTTTAAAAAAGACCTGGCAGACGTTTTTTGAGCATATTCTAAATATATATTAATATTTTTTAAATATTATAGTTTAAAATTTCACTTTTTTTCTTCTCTTTTTTGAGAATAGCAAGAATAGAAGTGCAGTGATATTATTTCAATGCATTTTTTAACACTTGTAAGTTTATGTTAATTTATTCTATGTATATAATAAAAAACATTTCTCAGTAATTTTGTTTTTAAAATTTCCCATAAAAATTCAACAGTAGTTTAAGAATTATTATGAAGTATTTGAATTGAAAATTTAAAATGAAAAGCATTACTCCATCCTCCTTTTTGATACTCTTCTTCTTCTAAATGTCATTTAAAGCATATGATTAAAATTAATTTTACGATGGAAAATGCAACGAAATAATCTTATTGGCATCTTTAAATTTCTTCACAAATAAAGTTATATTTACCAAGGTCGGATATCAGTTGATGATATATAATTTTATTTTATCGGTGGTAACTTCGCTGTTTATTCAAGGAGAACAGCATTTAGACCATCTTGAAATAAAGAGACAATGATTTCAATTTTATTACAATGTTGCTTTATTATATTTTTCAGAAAATTTTAAATTTAGCTGTTATAGCCTCAAAAATATTTATTTTGATTCTGTGTCTGAGGGAAATAATTCTATTCACCATTTCCATTTTTACTTCAGTTTCAACAAATAACTCTTCAAGCTTTCTAAATACAATAATTCCTTTTTACATTAAATCCATATAGTATATACGAATTTAAAACTTCTCTTGTAATAAAAGACAGGCGAAGGCAAATATGAATTCTGGAATGATAGATAAAATTATAATTGAATGTCAATAGTCTTTCGGACAATTTTTCTTCTTGCATACTTTATCAAGAACAACTTATATATCAAGAAACGAAGAAACTAGAAATTTATGTTCTTCCTTGGAAATCAGTTGAAACTCTATTATAATTAAATGTGAATCAAAAATAAACACACTGTTATTAATACATGCAAGTTGCCTAAGCACAGCCTAAAATCCCTTCTAAATATAATCCAATCGCACTGTCATGAAAAATAGCAAAACATGGAAAAATAAACAATAGCAATTTTATGGCTTAAGCTGTGCAGGGATCTATCCGAAAGAGGATTCTATGATTGCACCTGGCTATATTACCGAATAGGGGTGGGTAGAGAGTGAAAAAAAAACGATTTTCAACTTCGTTTTTTCGCTTTTCTATAAAAGAGGATTAATGTGAGAGGAAAATTTTAATAAAGAAGTTATAGGTGTCAAAAGGCATATAATATGGGCTAAAGAACATAATAGTAGTCTAATTAGATCAAGAATAAGTATTAAAAAAGTGCAAATTTAGAGAAATATTTGTCATTAAAATTTTTTTTTATCAAAAGCATTAGAACAATACTCAGGCATATTTTATATAGACAGGAATAAATGATAGAAATTTCAGATTAATACCTGCCTTATTTTTGAAAGTTTTATTTTTCCTGGAAAAAAATTTTCAAAACTTCTATAAGTAGTTTTCTATAAGTTAGATTCGAAGTCCGAAAAGAAAATTTATTCTCAAAGTCTTATTCTACATTTTCAAATGCTATAATGGTGATCGATTTAAAAATAAAGATAAAGAAAATTGAAATTGAAAAATAAATATTATGTTGTGATGATTAATTCTCGAAAGATAATAGATAAATAGTTTTCACAAGAGTAACAGTTATCGGAATTGAATTCAAGCCTAAGAATTGAGACTAAAATTTAACTTCATTCAAAGACTTTTTTTTTTTTGAAAATCGTTCATTATTATACGGTTTGTAATAGTAAGATAGAACTTTTAAAATAAGTCTTTTTGATCCGCAATTTCTGATTAATAAGCAAATACATATAGAAAATTTTCGGCAGCCTTACAGTTTCATCGAAGTCGGATTTTTCAAAAATATAATATAGATATTGATATGAAAATGTTGGTAGCCATTTCCTTCTATATAATACGCACCTATGTGAAATTCCAAAACTTTTATTAAAATTTATAAAAATTTAATATATTTTCGGGTTTGCCATTTTTGAAAATTTACGCCTTGCCTAATTAAACGATTATTGCATTTTATGACTCATTTTGTAGGTCATTTTAATACCTACATCTTTTAAACATAATCTTTCTCAAATTAATACATTTTCATTGAAACGCGAAATGATGATATTTGAACTTGCTCCTCTTCCCCGTCACATCTCGACAGCATAAATGTTGCCGAATTTAGCCTTTCGATAGAGGTAGATTTCGACTGACGCCAATAAAATTGCTGTAATATATTTTTCCAGGAAAAATATATATCAACCGGAATTTACTTGAATATTCTATTTGCTTTCATTGCATAGTGACGAAAATCGATTATAGATAAATTTTCTCTTTAGTTAATTACTTAAGGTAAAATCTGATATAAATGCATTTTAAAATTGAATCCATCAGAAACATGAAAATTGATCAAATTCATAAAGTTGAATTTGTTCGAACTCATGGTGATTTTTCTATGAACTGTTGCAGTGAAATTCGAAATCTGCCCATTTCTTCTATATTGAAAAGTTCAACAGGCATAATAAACTGATAAATACGCTTTACTCTACATAAAAGTTTTAATGTATTATTGAAAAGACACAGCTGACGCATAAACAATATAGTACAGCAGCACATAAGTGGCAAATCGATAATCTGCCACTAAGCAGCTCAAAACGGCCAGGAAAAACTTGCTAGGGAAATTTGCTCATCTGTTACACAAACTGATTTTTGCTCCTGGTTCGACTTTTGCTGTCTTCATTACAAGGCCAATAAGCTTCGAGAAAACGACATCACTTATCCTTATTGAACTGCATTCAAGATTATTAAATATTTAGGATGTTTCATTTTTGTTACCACATTCGCCGCCATGTCGTTAAATAGTTGCCACATTTTTTTGAAAAGGCTCAAGATCATTCATTGATCCCGTATTTATTAGTGATCTCTGTAAGACAAACTTTATATCAGGTTCAGTAACATTTGTATTGCGCAAGGAAACAATATTACCATTGCTCCCTTCATTGGACAAATGTCTCGGCATATTCATTAGACAGAACCATGGCCTATAGCCCGATAGTAAAAAAAAGTGATTAAATTTTGACAGAGTTGGACATCTTCTGAACTCTGTAGATAACTTAACATTTTATATTTATTGATGAAATCTTTATTGATATACTAGCCGTCTTCATTTTCAATTAAACATTTCATCAACAGGCATCAGTTGTCGAAAGACAAAGCAAAAGGGAATCTGCAAAACAATTCTTCTTTTATAAATTGTGTAGATAAAATTATTTCATTTCAATTTTCTAAAGTTTCTAAAACATATGTTCTAAATAAGTAATTATTTCCTAAGTACCAACCCGTTTTGTTATTCATAAAAGAATAATGAATCCTGAATAATCCAACGTTCTAGATTTCTGAATAATTAAAATTTTGACCCAAGAAGAGTCGTTTCAAAAATTAAATTATTTTCTTACGTGAAATATATTTAAAATTCATTTATTTCCTCTACTTACAATTTTCTATAAACGAATGTTTGAAATCCCTTTGTCATTTTTCTATTTTTTCGAATTTTAAGAATCATCTTCGTTTCTTGTTCATTGTACCATTTAAAAAACGGAAAAGGTTGAAAAAAAAGTAAGGCTCATTTTACCAGAAAACTCTTGCACTCTTGTCATGCTATTCGTTCAATGGTGTAAAAGAAAAAAAGAAAAAAAAAACCTTTCATGAATGTCATCCTTTCTATGTCAAGAAAAGTAGCCATTTAAAACTGTAATTAAAATATTTTTGATAATGTATTATGAAGTCAAATATTAATTGGCAATTGGCTTCACTAGAAATTTTTTAAAAATATTTAATATTACTGTAATTATTCATTTTAGTGAATAATAAAAAAACTGCTCATTATTCTGCTTGGAAAGATATGTACATGTCACAATAGTATCATCAACAACCGCAGCACCGAATCAAACTTTCAATTCTTATAATTAACCACCCACATCAAATAAAAATGTAATATATCGCTTCCAGTTCTACATTCTCTCTACATACTCATGTCAACAACAACATTATGTGTTCCCATATCAAACTCCCGTATTCTGTACCACAAGCACAACAATAAATTCACTGTATCGCAATATTCTTCCAAAGAATGTCACGAGCTATATGATCAGAATTACTCAACCCCACAAGAGTTTTATGATTTCCTTTATGCATTCTTATTATCAATCACAATCTCTTCACCAAATTACATTCATTTCCAAAAATATAATCAAAATTTGTATTCAATCAAAAAATTAAATGAATCGTTGTTATAATATATTTTAATAAATACGTAGATGTGCAAACAAGCAATTTTTAATATAATAAATATACATATTGTGAATATGACATGATAAATTTACATGTATCTTGCAAATAACTTTTTGAGAAGATTAGACAATTTTGTAATTTCATTTTCTTTATATGTAAAAATTTTATAGATATTGCCAAATGGCTATATATTTATCTATTCATTGAAAAATATTGCATCTATCATTTTCTTATAATTCTTTCAATATTTCGAATAAATGTTAATTAAATCAATTGAAATGTTTTTAGAAAGCATTACTAAAAGTGACTACTTCTTTGACAAGACTGCTGTAATAATAAAGAGAAAGGTCTATTATGTTTCAGATTTATACTAAGGACAAAACTTCTAAAGGTATAATTAATATTTATCTTTTACAAATAGCAACGAACCATGGTTTGTATCCTAAATACTTAAGAATATTCAATCTTCACAATTGCATTTGCCGCTGCGGAGATGATGAAGAAGATATTCAGCATCATGTACTCTAGCGTCCTTTAACCAAACACCTAAGAAAAAGGATATTTGATCAATCTAACATTTTTTCTATCTGTTCGAGCGGTCCTCTAACATCTGAAGTTAAAAGTGTTTCGAGCTTCGTTTTTCAAAACGAAAATAATATTTTGTTTTCTTTATTGAAAGTCTTTTTGTCATTCAATTTATTGCACGCGAACTCTGCAACTTGTCTGAGCATTTCAAGGATTTGTCAATCTCTTGAAGAAACTCTTCTTTTGTCTAGGCCATTCAGATTTTTTTTTCACATACAAACTCTGCCTTAGTCTTAGCCGCTATTAGTTTATAATAACAATGAATTTTATTTGTTTTCTTTTTGCATTATCTTTATTTTTTTATTATTAGCATTATAATTTTAACTCCTTTCATTCTTTTAAGTTTACTTTTTTTCCTATATTTTCTTTTGTTTCGAATCTTTCTATTATTTCTTAAGTTTTTTTAAATTCTACTTAATTTTATTCTTTACTTTTCTTCTCTTTTTCTGTACCTGTGTATACCACACAGTATATATTATCTATTGTCTTTTTTTTCTTATTTCGCAAGACTTATCTTTTGGCAGGGAAATTCTCAGTTTTTATTTAAATATTAATGATTTCTTTATTGGTGTAATGTTGTTGCTGGGACACAGCTTGTGTTCAGCAATCTTAATAATTTTATAAAAAAAAATTTCATCCAAGATAATACAGAGCTCAAGAAGGATGTGACAAAGTAATTTGGAAGAATACATTAAATATTAAAGTGAAATCTGAATATATTTGAGGAAATATGAGTATTTTTAATAAATAGATTTTAACTGCGCAAAGACAAATGTTGTATTTTTTTCATCATTTGAAAGCAAGATATATGGAATAATTCAAGTAAAAATTCCAGACGATTGTTGTTAAGATATCAGAAGATATCGACCTTACTACGAGCTGGATTTCAGTTATTCTTTAACGGAAATTAGATGACGGAAACTGATATTGTTTAAATTATAAAAGATTAGAAATAGACTAAATATAGATATATAATAATTAAGTGATCCATTATACAAACGAATGTAAAATGTAAAATAGGAACTCTCTCTCATTTCAACAAAAATTCCAATTTAAAATAAATATATAAACTTCAATATTTATTTATAGACTTCAATATTGTTAATAAGAACCAATTTATTAAGATAATTCCTAGATATTCAGATGAATCTAAAGTCAAAGAAATATATCACAATTTGTAATAGAAAATTTAATTATCACTAAATATATCATTATGCAATTTGAGATTAGAAAACTGATTCCATTTTTTTTAAAGTAAATTATATTTAATAATTGAAATTTAAACTTCAAAAGTCTATCATATTCAATTTTATTTGAACTTTTAAAGAAAAATTTGCCAATTATATAGATTAGCAGTATTTTTATAATCTCTTAAGACCATGTAGCGAAATATACTATTATTTTTTTAATCAAAAATAGATAATAATTCCTTGCAACTTTCATTGGGTGTAATTTTTAATTCATATCATCTATTAAAAGAATATAGAGAATCATAATAAATACTTCATATTTAACAGACTAGACTTCTTTCCCTTGAAGATATTTTTAACTCATATTTCTTGCAAATTCGCTGAGGTGCATGGCTAATACACAATTTCAATCTTTAGTAAGTTCAAAATAGTCATCAGGTAAGTAAGTGAAGCAGGACCTAAATGTATCAAATGTTTGGTTGATAAGGTCAAAATGAAGTAATGAATGTCAAATAATAAATTTATTAGCAATAATGTTAAAGTTAAACTTATTAGCAGTAACATTATTTATTAGTAATGATGTTACAGCCCTAGAGGGCTTACAGGCTACAATTGAGGTATTTTATGCCACATCATTTAATTTCAATTTTGAATTTTATACATAAAATACGATGAAAAATAGAGTATTCCAAAATTCAATCAGATCAAAGCTTTTTAATAGTTATAATACGTATACAAGATTTTTACCAAAAAATGCACATAATGTTTATTTTCTCAAATGTATCATTAAGAATATACTTCCAATGATAAAATTTCATTAACAAAGGTTGGAACTATATGAAAATACCTTAGTTTCTATAGAGGTTGATAATAAAAGTCAGAAGAAAATTAATTTACTATACGGCTTCACATAAATTAAAATTGTTAATTAGCAAATTATTTATGTCACATTTGTCTCCAAGCTTTACTCTTCGGGCAAAAAAATTTGGAGACATACGCTTTCTAATTTTAGGGTGGCTTGTAATGAATTTGGATTGAAATGTTTACTTTAAAAATGAAAGTTATTAACGAAACTAAATTATCACATGAACATATTTGTCTAAAATTTCCTTATACAATTGTCATGATTTGGCTATCGAACCTTTGAAACAGAACAATAACGTGAATCCTCCACTAGACCTTTCTCTCTTGATAGTGTCATTTTCAGACAGAGACTAAAAAACCAATTTTGATGAAAAGAATTTAAAACATTTTATAAAGATTCTTTATATACTTCCGTTCATAATTAAGATACCGTGTAAGGAATGATGATGTTTTTCTTCTCAGTTTTTGTCATACAGGAAATCAATTAGTACTTCTGTCTTTCTCATGGTTAAAATAATTATTAGAGATATTTTTATAGTATTCCTTTTTCACTTGCATGTGGATTTTCAAAAAATAAATAATAGGTCGAGAATATAATGATATGCAATAATTAAATTCCTTCGAATTTTATACCAATTTTACTAAAAAAATATTTTTTTTTTAAAATTTATACAGATAGCATTATCCTAACTTTAAGAAAATTAATGCAGTTGTATTAAAATTTGTTTTCTCATAAATATTTTTCTGTTAATTTAACAAAGAATTTTTTTTCATTTAATCTTTATTCCTCCTGTTCAGTTATATCAGGCAGCCATTTTATATATATATATATATATATATATATATATATATTTGATTGATATCCTCAGAGGCTCACTGCTTTGGGTAAGTTTAGGTGTACCAATTTTAAGATTCTAAGATATATTTACCCCCTTCAAAACAAAATAAAATCAAATACTTGCATTACTGACACTTCTCTAAAGTTAAATAGTATTTCTGATATTTAAAAAAAATGACAAAATCATTTTTTTAACTAGAGATTATTATTTTGTTGAAATTAGTTTGCTTTCGATGTGAGATTTTGGTTTTAAACGATGATGGAGATGTCTGATTCTCTGTGTAAGCTGAACTTCTCAATTATTTGTAGAAAAAAATATTACGACCCGAAAGACTTAATTCGGGATATAATTCAATGGTATATTAATTTTAAATTTTTAATTATATTATATTTGACTAAAGAAACTGCAGGAAAATATTTGCAGATGCATGAATGTTTGAGTATCATATTAATATTTATGGTGAAATAAGAGTTTTAATTTGTTTTAGTTTTCAGTATTTTAAAAATATATATCAAAATCATTTTTGTACTTTAAAAAGTAAACAAATTGCAGAAATAATTCAAAACATACATATTTATGATTTCGAAGTTTACAATTACAAAGATTAAGAAAAATTTTAACCGGGAAGAAAGTTGCTCTTTCTGCTTAAAAAGAGACATTCTGTAAGATATGAAACTCGCGTTCAACATTTTGTCCTCACTTGATTTGATGAGATCAGGTCTTATTTGATTATCTTCTAGGGAATATTTTGCTTTTATGTATTGCGTGCGTACTAATATTCTATTGCCGATTTAACGAGATTTTCAATTTCTTCTGCAATAAAACTATTTTTCTAGATTGCTATTTTAATTTTTTAATTATAATTTTTAATACAGTAATACATTGTTGTATAGTACAATTTTTTTCATGTGTTCATATTTTTTGCAACCCATCCAAAAAGAATAATTTTTATTTTCTTTCCGCTTTTTAAATACAATATTCACTTTGAAAGATTGCATCAAAATTATGTGTAGGTGCTGTTATTTCCAAAATGAATTCTTCCGGTAATTAATTCTTAAATTACGGCTTTAGTTCTTCCATCATGTACAAACTAAAGCCATTATTAAACTAAATCTAGCAGAAATGTGATAATAATGTAATTTTGAATCTTTTCATTTTCAGTTCTAATTATGTCTAATCAAATAGCGATTTAAAAGATACATTTTTTCATATTACCATCATTCTAACGTTTTCCCAACATATAATTTTCTTCGCAGGAATAGATTTTCTAGATAAGTCATTCATTTCTTACATAATTTTGAGATAATTCCATGCTGTATTCTTTGTAATTTAAAATTTATTTGATACTTAATTTTACAATACGAACATTTATCACATTTTCACGCTTTTCTCTTTTTAAAATTTTTTATCTCCTTAAGACAAAGATTTGTCTTCTACAATTTAAAACTCAACAATTTTAATTATGTTATTCCCATTCCGAATTTCCAGAAGAAATAATTGTTAGTGTTGAATTTTCCTTATTGAGGCTCAGTTTTTTTGAGAGATAACATGGGTTTTGAAGTTACAATTATTGATCAAGCGTCAAGTTAATTTTCTAGTTTAAGTAATTGTATGGCAATTTAAATAGTTTTAAAACACCAGTTTTTTTTCAATCTAGTAGATATGAAATAAAATTGATGAAGATAAAGTAATCAGAATTTTTTAAAACTCTTTCCTCGCTTGGCGCATTAGATGGATGCAGTTTTAAGTAGTAATACAAAATAAACAGCGAACCTTCTTTTTTATTTCATTAATAGGCATTTGTATCAGAAGATATTTATTTTTTGATAATTATGGTTAAAGGAAAGGAAATGAGAAAACACTAAACAAAAGAATAAGGAAATACTCAATATTTGAATGAAGAACTCACATACAAGGATGCGGAATCTAAGATTTCAAGAGATCAAATTTGATTTCAAGATTTTGCTTAAAATAACACCAACTGTCAGTCGTTGTTGTTACAAATACGAAACGAATGATAAACTAGATTTTCTAAATTTTATTTATGCATCCAAAACGGATTTTTTTAAAATTTCGTCTTTTATAAAACACAAATCTCTGCAAAGTCCTGTCCTGCTCCCTAATCTTAGAAAGAGATATTCTTAAGCGAAATGAGTGAATTACATCAGGAGTGAATCCCTTGTTATAGTCACTCAGGTCATAAAAGCCATTCCTCTTCGGGCCATTGTGGCCTGATAATCTCGGCATTGAAACTGGAATGTTTCAGGTTTAAAACCCGATTCCATCGAAGAACCGCCATATAAGCGGATCTGGTGCATGTTAAATACGTCTGGGCCAAACTTCCTCCCGCTGGTGCGGTATGGTATGGAAGCTTGGGGACGGTGGGGCCGGCTCAGGGGTTGTCCACGTCATAAGACAGTGGTTCAAAATTAAGAGATCCATCCCAAAATAGCCCTAGTGTTGCCTTTGAAACGGGATGTTAATATAAATAAAACTAAAAAGCAATTCTGCCTAGCCCAGTTGCAGCGAGTAGTTTTAGGGGCGAAGTCAACTTCTCCCTCTAATGTCCCAGGGCATCTGACCGATAAATGCTACTCCTTAATTGATATAAAGAATCATTTATTTTCATTACTGTCAAACGTTATGAATAGTTATTGCTTCATTGATTCTGAAAGCAAATTCCTAAAAAGCATCACATAAAAATGATCATTTATCTTGCTCATTCCTTTTTTAAAACCAAATAAACTCGCCAAAATATAGAAATTGTTTCATAAATTAATTTAAAGGTATTTAAAGAGCTTTAAACCATGGAGATTAATTAAAATTTCGAGATCTAATTTTTTGAAAATATAATACCTTTATCATATATATTTCACATACAATAAATTGTATTATCTTCTGGAACAGTATCAAATAAACGAGCGAGACGCCCACCTTATATCAGAAAGGCATTTGCAATAATTTTTATATTTGCAAAAATAAATTAATGAGTAAATTTGAATTTCTTTAGATTTTATTTAATTGTTTCAATTCTTACATATTCCCATTGCTTCTTTTTAGAATGAGAGACAATTCACTTGAATTTTATAAATTTCTTTCATGGTAATATGGAATATTTTGTTTTCCATCATACATTGAATGCCATGTTTTGGACTGATCCATCGACACAGCATTTTCCCTGTTGTCTCAATTGTTTCAAAAGGTTGAAAAGGCATTCCTGTGAAAAAAAATTAAAAAAGAAATTCAAAATTTATAAGGTTTAAATGAACAAAAAAATGAGAAATCGCATTGTTTGAGGTGGATGAAATTCAAAATTCTTACAGATTGTATTAAATTCGAAAGATGTTTTTTACTTTATACTTTCAAACAAAAATATTCCATTTTCTGTTCAATCATTACCCATCTTCTCTTAGGAAAGGATCTCAGATTTTTTTTGAGCTCTCATTTATCACATGACATTTTTTTCTCAAATTTTAATGAAACTGTTAGTAATTATGAAGTGTGTTTGAAACCTCTGCTGTATGTTTGATTTGTTCTGTTTGAGCGGGCTTTAGCCAGATTGTTTGTAAATTACCCACACATCTTCTTTGGATTGAGAGGGTTTCTCTATTTTGGATTATCTGTGTTATCCCACAAGACGTACGTCTGTGTAGTTTCAACACAATTTTAGGTAGATCAATCGAAATATAATATAATAAATAAATTAAATTTAAATTATGACGATATGTAAAGAAAAATGCTTTCTTACTATTCTGTTTATTCTTTTGTTAATAAATAAAAAAGAAATTGCAAAGCTCAGTTTCCCCATCTTCTAAAGCATTTTTCATCACCTTAATAGTTTGAAAGTTTATAGCTATCAACTTGGATTTATTGTTTTGAAATTATTTTTATGACACTTTGCAAGAACAAAGAGATCTCAATCGACTTCCCGGATGAAGAAGGTGCTCAGAAATTAATCCAAATGCTTCAGGGAAACCAGAAGCTAGCGGAAACAATTCAATGCAAAACACCATCAACTAGATTCCCGAAATGCATTGTGTATGATATCCTAAATGGAAAGCAGATGCAAAGGTGTTGGAAATACTGGAGCTCAACATCAAAGTTCCCATAGACTCTCTGAAGCCAAATTTTAAAATTAAGAGAAGAGGGGACTGTAGTCACTTGGTAATCTCATAAAATACTGAATATATCAAAACTTTGTTAAATCAGAAAGTTCTCAGTTCAGCGTTCGGAGATGCTTCAAGTGCCAACGCTATGGACACATTCAGACAAAGTGCTTGTCCTTGAAGAATTTCTGCTCCCATTATGGCCATGAGCATCAAGCTAAGTACTACAGAAACAAATTGGAATCATGTATTAATTGCCATGAAGAAAAAACGCAGAAAGGGGCACGATTCAACATCGACCATTTGGCCTCACAAACAATGTCCCACGTATTTGCAGGAAATAGCAAGGTATAGAATGACACTATAATATGTATAGCAACAATATCCCCAACTTAAAACTCTATACCATTTGCGTCTCAACAGTCTTTTCTCCATTCCTTCACCAGTTTCAATTGATTTTCTAACCATCCTTCAAATCAACTTAGTCAAATCAAAAACAAATACTTCAGCCCTGGCTTAAATGACCATGAACCATCTTCCAAATATAATACTAGTTCAAGAACTTTACATAAATAAAGAAAAAAATCACAGGAATTCCATCTTCATGGAATCAATATCTTTCCAACAACCAAAAAGCAGATCTGATTGCACTTCCCTCCTGCCAAAACCCAGTTTTTCTCCATTCTACGGAAAACACGCATCAATTAAAATAAAAATGTTTAAAGGCTCACTAACAATAATCTTCTCCTATTCTTCGCCATACTCAAACATTCAGAAGATCACCAAGACCTTGAAATTCTTCTCAATAGCATCCATACGGAAAGGGCTCTCATAGGGGAAGACCTTAATGATCACAGTAAAATCTGAGAAAATAGAGATGAAAATATCAGAGTATCTTTAGTGGAAGATTTCATCGCAGTAAATTATTTGTTTCTCCTAAATGATAGAAATTCTCTCCCCCTCCCCATTTTTGAAACTAACAATGGAAAAGGTTGGGCAGACATATCAATCGGCAAAGGGTCATATCTCGCCTTACTCTGTAACTGGGAAGTCTTCGAAGATTACTCGCTAAGTGATCACAAATATGTCAAAATTTATATCTCCTCTCAATGCCAAAGCTCGAGCTACTATCATTTTAAAACAGTTTATGGTCGTCACAGTAAAATGATTCAGAAACTCAACATTAAAATTCCAAAGCTTCTCAACCCAATAGATTCCTCTCAAAAACATGAAGATATCTCGACAGTTACATTTAAATTACAACTTGAACTCTTCAAGGCTTGCAGAGGTAAAAAAATTTCTAAAAAGGCTAACTATAACATTAACTTGTGAACACAGGACATTAAAATCAAGAACAAAGAACTCAGGGCATTAATTAGAAGAGTACAAAACTCACAAGGGTCTCTCAAACACCATTTTATTGAAATAGTATCAAAGAAAAGAAAATAATTAAAAAAGGCCACCAAAAGAGAAAAATGGCCCTTCTTTCATAACCTCTGCACCCCATTTGGTAAACCATATAAAGAATGAGTCAAAAATGTCCAACTACCTTCAGAATTCTTCAAGCTCTTGCGGTATTCCAACCCTCAAGATCTTGAAGAGTTCTGAAAGAAAGAAGTTTCCAATAAATTCTCAAAGCTCTTTACCCTCAACCACAAGATATTTCACTTCCAGAAATCTTGACCAGTCAATTCATCCAGGAACCAATATTTTCAAAAAAAAAAAAAAAAAAGAAATAAAACAAGCCATTTGTAAAGTCCTCATCTAAAATAGCACCTAGATTTAACTCGATAGATAAAGTAATACAGAGGGAAAATACAAGAATTTCTCGGATATTCTCCAAAATCTCTTCAACAGATGCATTCAAATGCAATGTTTCCCTACTTCACTAAAAAAAGAATTATAGTAATGTTTCACAAGAAGGGTAAAGATAAAACCAACATCAGTTCTTACAGCCCCATATCTCTTCTTCCCACCATCGTCAAAACTCTTGAAAATCTACTCATGGAGACTTAACTATCACCTCAGAGTAAATTACTTGTTTCATCCAATTTGTCTTTAGTGACGGAAAGTTCAAAAACAACGCAACCCAGCAATTAACCAAAAAAAAAATCATAATTTCAAATAGCAAGAAGAACACACTATAGTACTTTCCTTAGATATCTAAGGCGTTTTCGATAATCTGCAATTTTCTTTCATCTGCAATAGCCTCAGTAAACTTAATTTCAATTCAAAAACTACCAAAACACTTAAATATATCCTAAAGATTAGAGAAGTCCCTCTTCAAACATCACAAGGCACTGCCACCTGGCCACAGCAGAAACGTTGTGAACAAGGCCCCTGTTCTGTCCAATTTTTCGGAATCTTCTCGCAAATGAAGTTCTTTTGGAAAAATGTCAACCCATCATTTATCTCCAGGCACTTACAGATGACTTTGTTTTTGTTGTAGCTGAATCAACAGGAGCCAAATTTAAATCAACTGTCCAAGGCGCTTTCTCAATCTTCAAGCGATGGATCGACAGATATCATCTTCAAATTTCTGTAGAAAACTCATGCAATGTTCTGATAAGCAAATTAATCAGCGGATCAACAAGTAAATGGAATAACGTGACAATCAAACGCCAACAATCTTTAAACTACCTCGGTGATACAATTGACAATAATCGTAACTGGGTCCCTCACCTCCTCAACATCAAAACGAAGGCGAGTCTCTTATATCAAAATCTCAGCCGAACTGCTGGCTTTACATGGGGACTGAAAAAAGAATTCAGGCGCCATCTCTACTTTACCGTTTCCGAGAGAATGGTCCTTCGTGGAGCATCAGCTTAGGTTATCCTCTCTCATCCCAGCAACAAAGAATCCTAAGCTCTATAAAGAGAATATTTCACCTGAGTATTTCTAGAGCATTCCACACAACTTCTACTATAGCCGCCAAGTTATCGAAGGAATTCTTTAATTCCCCGATAAAGTGGAAGCAAAAGCAACCTATGTAAGGGCCAGATCTCACCAATTACCTAGCCATTTCCAGAATTTAACATTATATCTTGAGAATTTCAAGATCAAATGCTCCCATACGAAAGTCTTGCCCTCATACTTCGTTTTTGAAGACAGAATTTAATTCAAACTATAATTCCAACCTACAAATAAGACTGATATTTTTACAGATTGTTCCAAAATCGAAGAAACAACCGTTTTGCCTTCTGCGTCTTCCAAAATGACCAATTAACTCATCAGTTGCTCGGCAAACTGAACGAAAGGAATTCTGTCTTTCAGACCGAGCTGCTGGCCATTAGGGAAGCGTGTAAATGGGCTAGCAAATTCGGCCTCGAAGAAAAAAAAACCATTCTACCATTCGGTGAAAATATGGAGTGATAGTGAATCCATTTTCAAAGCGGTCTGCTCATTTTGCACCTCAAGCCCAATTGTACAGGATATTCTAGCCATTCTACTCCATCAACCTTCTATTCAGTTAAGATAGCTTAAAGCTCCCGTGGGCCATAACGACAACGACCCGGTCCTAGAAGCCATCTCAAAAATATATTAATTGAATTGAACCCACAGCGGCGGCAAGAAGAATGAGACAATGGCTCAAACATTTATCAACTTATTCCCAAAGTCTCCTTTAACCCCTCATCTTGGAGCAGGCTAGATATAATATTTGCAACCGTCCATGGTCCTTTCCCTTCGCACTTCAAGAGATTTCATATCAAAGGAACGGATCCCTGTGGCTGCAATAAAGTAGGTGAGCCTCTTCATGATGCGACAAGTTGCCCTCTCACCACATCTTTTCATCTTAACACCCCATCCAAGAACTCTAACGAAGCTCGTGGATCAACGTTATGGGAAACAAGATGTCTGAAATCAAAATTAGAAATCTTGTGCTATTTCTACAAGATAACAAATAACTGATTTCCCAAAACCCTGCGCAGAATTGATTTTTGAAAAAAATTTTGCCTCATTCTTCAAAAAAACTGTTCTCCAAGAAATATTTACTTTATCAAAATTCCTCAATCCAAAATTCTCACCATACACTCCCTTTTTCATTATTGTATTGTATATAGATATTAATTTGTGCACTAATGTAAACTTTATTTTTTTTTTACTTAATAAACTTTTTCACATATGTCCATTCAACCGACAGAACTAGAGATTAAAAGTTCGGTGATATTCTGCGGCGAAATGTAGACTTTTAATCAAACTGTTATTAACAATTTTAAAATGACCTTCACATTATAAGGGGTCATTTGCATGAATAATTGTATTATAAAGCTTATTTTATCTTTTTTTATTTCTGATTTAATAAAGCTATATTAACTTTTTATAAATAAATAAGTATTAAGCAAATGCTTTCGATCATTTACATTTATCTATAACTAGCTACATGAAATTGAATTTTTTTGAAGATAGAATTCAATACAATTACTCCTTAAATCAGTGAATACTGGTTCGTCTTCGAATCTACCTAATAGAGAATGATAACCTAAAAATGTAATGATTTAAATTTACGTTTATCATTTATATATTCATAAAAATGTATGATAATTGGTCTTATTTGTAGACATATTAATTCTTTTTTATCGCTTGATTAATAAATTTACATATTTAAAAATATCTTACAATTCCTTTTTCACTTCTCGAACAGGTTTCGGCCTTGTCTGAATCACCACAAACTTTCTGAAATTTAAAAATAAAATTAATAATAAAGTATACTCCTCAATTTGAAATACTTCTTTGAAATTCTTGAATCATATTAACATATTTAAATCAAAATGATTAATTTGATAATAAAAGATTTTTTACACTTATATAATTATGTACAGAAAACAATACATATTTTTTATATTATCGTTAGATAATTGATGATAAATGTTAAATATTAATATTAAATTAATATTTATTTTTTTGGTATTCCGAAACCTAATTTTGTACTTCATGCAATACGTGCTAAATATTTCATTACAAATATTACCATTTTCATGACAAATTACTTTAGAAATGTAAATTTTCCTAAATCTAGCACAAATTTTAGATTAAATGTTACTGAAACTTTAAATTATATCCGTATCAAGCAAAATAATACTCTGATATTACATTTACTTCAAAATCGCCAACACAGCTATAGAATTTTTATTGCTGAAATTCTCATAAATTTCTTTGTTTATGCATATCATATCATTAAAATGTTAAATTTCATTTTAATTTCTATGAAATAGTTCATTTTCATTTTTCATACATTTTATTACATTAGGAGATCAAACAAGCCATCCATTGATTAATTTATTTAATTGGTATAAATGAAGATATCACACACTAAGTTATAGTTGAAACGAATCGCATTATTGCTCTGTAGAATAGTTTAATTGCTCATTGTACATTTTTTTTATTTCTCATTCATTATTTGTATATTGATGCAAACGAACGTAAAAGATTCATGTATTTTCAATTCAATTTAATTCATCGTAAAAACTGCTATTTTCTTAACCCTTTACAGGGTAATTTCTTTCTATTCATATTATGTTTAAATATTTTTAGGCTTGAAATTAGAATAAGAAAAGGGATTCATTTAGCTTATTAGATAAATTTAATTTGATTAATTAATTAATTTGGTTAATTAATAATTAAGTAACAAATCAAGACACATCATTTTGTGTGAGATAAAGAACTAAAGCATTTAAGTTTCTGTCTTTCTAAAAAAAATTGTCAGAACTTATGCCAATTTACATAATTTCATACAAAGATTGATAAATTTGGTGGGAAGCATACTTCCCACGGACCTAGAAAGGGTAAAAAGACTTTTTCTCTGTGTTGATTTAAAGCATAGCAAGTAAGCCTTTTTTTCAATTGGATATAAAATTAATCATAATTAATAAAAAAAAGTTCTTAACTCGTAATTAAATTATGTAACAACAGGAATTTATTCGTTGTAGGAATATATCAAAGTGCATTAAAATTCTCCACAATTCTTATAATTATAGAATTCATGTATACTATTAACCACAATAATGTACTAATCTAACAGTTTTATATAATAAAAGTAAAAAATTATAGTTTTTAGATAGTTTAAATATTCCATTTTTTTTTTTTTGACTAAATGGCATTTATAAGATTCAATGAATTTCAATCAATTCAATGAATCCGTTAAAGCAATAAAGAATGCCTAAAAGTCACTCAAGTCTTAAGCACTTTTTCTTACAACCTGTTCACAAAAAATCGTTGATGTTCCAATAAAGTTTTCTATTTCTTATATAAAGTATTTTAATAAATTAGTAATAAAACGTAATAATAAATAAATAAAATCTGAATTTTTTTAAATACATTTAATTTTTAACTTGGAGTTTTTTAATCCCAAAAAATAGAAAATGCTGTCACGACTACTAAAGTATTGAAGTTAAAACTTGATCAGAAACAACATTTAACGCATATCAACTTGTATAAAAAGGTAATATAATAGTTTTAAATAAAAACTATTTACAAAAACTCAAAAAAAAAGAATTTCAATAATTGCCATAAAAGGAGAACATATATTTTATTTCTTACCTTATGGTAGGCCAAAATACCATTTATTGTTTGATTATAGGCATATCGCTGTAAATCAGAAATAATACAAAGATAAAATAAATGATTTTTTGTTTAAAAATAAGTATAAAAGAAGTAGGAGCTGAGAAAAATGAAATTTACTATAGTGAATCAGTACAAATGAAATAATTTTTTAAATATAAATGAAGCAAGAAAAATCATTAATGTATATTTTTAGAATTGATTAATATTGCTAAAATAAAAAGCGGTTGTTTTGAATAAAAAAATAAATTGCGAGGAATGATGCTAATCATTTATTCCAAAATTAATAAAGAATCATGAAGGATTCATTCATGAAGTAATTACTGAGCAATAAAATATGCTCCCTTTTAGAAATAACTTGTAAAATACAGTGGGTTCGAAAATTCAGTGTAAACCTGAAGGTATAAATTATACTTAACAGATTAAATTTTACTTTAAAGAAATTTTATTTCCATTAATGATGCTGAGGCGCATTCTCTTCCAATATATCAAGAAAATATTATGTAGCAAAATTCATTTTTATAAAAAAATAAATAAATGAAGGAATAAAAAAAAATAAACACTTCTGCAAATGAATGTCAGATGAATAAGTATGCAATTTTATCAATTTTTTTATAATAAGCAAATTAATATTTAATTGCAAAACCTTTTGCCTCGATCACATATTGTCGCTTAGGCATGGATTCCAACAGATTTTTTTTTTAGCTGTTTCAAATGAAATTTTAGCCTACTCTTCCCTTAAGACTTTCTTGAGATCCTCTGGTCGGATTTCTGCAACTGAATACTTAGTTTTCTATAACATTTAAGTCTAGGGATTGGGGTGGTATGTGTAGTTGTTAATGGCAGGTATATAATAAGTATAACTTGACAATCCTCGAAGTATGCTTCGGATCGTTGTCTTGCTGAAAGTTGAATTCTGATCCTGAACTTCTCCTAAAGTATCAGCATTATTTTTTAAAGCTATTTTTTAAAATGTCTAGATATATCAATCTATCTATAATGCATCAATGAAAACAATTTCTTCATTTGTTACCACACAGCACCAAACCAGAACGGATCCATGCTTATACTTAATCACCTTTATTGCGATTAAGTTCCTCTCCAACTTTAATCCAAACTTTATATCGTTTACCACTCCACATAGATTACATTTGCTTTCATTAGAGAAAATAACATTTTTCCCAATAATTTCAGCTTTGAAATATATTTTTCGCGAAAGCGATTCACTTCTTTCAGTTGTTGCAATTAATGAGAAAATTCCGTACAATGAAATCTCGCATTATGAAGAACAAACACATCTAATAGTTTTAGCTGAAAATGTTTCCTGATTACTCCATGATCCAAGTTTTGGGGCGCTGAACTTTGGAGTTTTCTTTATTGCAAATATAATCTTCCTCTTTGCAGTAACGCTCAACACTTCTTTATGTCCTCTTTCTGGAATATTGGCCCTACACTCAGTTCTGCAATGCTTTTGCAGTATTGTTTTGGTCATAACCATTAAGTTTCCCAATCAATGAGGCATTTTCTTGAACAGATTTGCCATTGATCACCTATTGACCATTTGATGACTAAACAAAGTATATTCTCCGAAGCTACCCTCCTAGAATTCATTACAAATGTTTTTATGGTAAAGAAATAATTCCATTTGTGAAAAATTATAATTACTTTTATATGCTTCTAGTGAAACTATAGAATGCTTTAAAAACAATTTTCAACTGAAAAAATGGTTTTGATTATTTGACCAATTCTCTAGATGTATACTCAATTTCGTGTTTACCATATGAAAATTATATAATTGAAATATCTTAAAGATTTCATATATGTTTTTTACTCCAATATGTTTTTAATGTACAATTTAATGTTTCTATAAATATTAAGCTTAAATGGTAAGTTTATATTATATGTTTACAATCTTTTAAAGAAGAAAGTGAATGGTGCATACATAATTTTGTGATCCACTATATACTATATATGTATTTGCAATGTAGGGCTTTTCCTTTTACCCTGTTAATAACTTTCGGCGATTGAATTTTTGATATCCCTTAATCTCTTATTCTATTTCAAAATCATTATTTTTATTTGTTCTAATATTAAATGCAAAAAATAAGGCAATATACTTCTATAAACTCGAGTATTTACCATCTTGTTTTTATAAAACTGGTCTGAATTGAATTAACTCAAAGGGATAAGTTTCATTAGATTCAAGAATTAAATAATTGAATTAACATAATTAATTAATTAACTTTGGGAAATATTTCCATTATTCTTAACAGTTTGTTCACCCTCAATTGAATCATAGTTATAAATTGTTATTTAAAGGGATTATTTGTAAGCTTCTAATAACCATTCTAAGAGAAAAAGGGCACATTTTTGGCGACATCTCGGAAACTTTTGTATATTTCTCAATTTTTTTGCCTCAGTACAAGAACATAATTTTAGTACACAGAAGTTGTAAAATAAATTTATGAATAAAAGATATCTTTTAGCATATATTCTTAGCATGCTTTTGAGAATAAAGTAAATTGCAACATACTAAGATTTATACATGAGAGCAAAGCATCTTTATTAAAAATTATGTTATTATCTTTAACGGTTTTTTAAAGGTGTACAAAAAAAATCTATGCTTATTTGATTAGTATAGCGAAATATTTCAACTGGTATTCAACTGGTAAAAATATATTGTTCTCATCACATAAAATTTCTGCACCAAATGAAATAAAATTGAAAAAAAAAATAGAAGTTATAACTTTGGAACAAAAATATATTAAAAACGGAAAAAAAAAACTCTTGATATTTTCTAATTCATATTTGACAAAATCCTTCTAATTATATGCATTCTCATTATTCTCTGTGTGGTGTGAGGGTCTATAATCAGGTATGGTCCATATCTTTCTTTTTTTATTTACTATGATCCTAACTACTCTCAGGGCTTTACATATATTCTGTCTATGGCACAGCTGATTACTGTTGCTTAAAATATTTTTAAAAGGCAGATAATATATTCTTGTGGTACTAAAATACTCTTGTTATACTTTGTTGTACTAAATAGAATATCATTTGCCTTTTGGGCATTAACTGAATGAATTAAAAATTCAGCACAGAACTACAGTTTTAGCATAAAAACTACATACAAATTACTTAAAGCTAATGTACTGAATTTCTAAATAATCATATTTTTACACTCAGGATTATATAGATTAAAATGCAGTCAATCAGATGACACACAATTTTGACACAGATCTTTAAATCTTATTGGAAGATTTGAAAATACAGTGGTGTATTTTTCTCTGCCACTTTTTCAAGAAATTTAATAATTGAACATTTATGCTGAATTTAATTCAAACTTTTGTCAAGAAATGTCAGACTTAATATTAAAATGAAACATTTATTGTTTATATATTAGACGAAAACAATAATTTAACATTATGTTGTATGATAAATCTTAATAATTTATAAGATACAGAATCTATTGAGAAAAACTTTTGAAGTAAGAAATGATATTTTTTATGTATTATTATTGCATATGAATATATCTTGATATTATATCAAAAAACATGCCTAGCCTAGAAATAATTATAAAAGGCTTCTTTTTAGTATAGATAAAATGAAAACTAACCCTTGTAGCATCATCATGATGGCAAAATTCTCTTACTGCACCGGAAATGTCATCACTTTTGTAGTGGAAGAAATTATTTTTCGTTAGCTGGTATGCTGATTTCAATTCCTAGAATAAATAATAAGTAAAAATTTCATTTCATGAAATCATGAACGAGCTGAATTTATTTCAAATCAACACTTTTAAGCAGCAAGACATTTTTCCTCTCGATATTTTCTCGTATATTAATATATCCTCAATGTTGCTTTTCGACTTTATAAATTTTGCATTTACAGTCCATATTATCGAAGACGCTTGAGTATCCGCAAGTTATTTGCATGTTTTAACAATACGAGTGTCATGCGGCAGCTGATTTCAGTAGCTGAAATGCATTCCCTCATACTTTCATATATATTAAAACAATTTGGCACGTTTTTGTTTAGTAGTATAAAGCAGAAAATTAAGCACCTATTTTAGAAATCCTTTCATCGACTGTTTTTGAAATTTCAAACAAATTTAGGTTTTTAGTGACAAAATTATTGACTAGATCTCCTTTATCTTCATTACATTTAATGATTACTTACATACTGCATAGTGTGGTCAAAAATTTCCGGACAATTTCGGATATTGCATTATGACACATATTTTTCAGAATGTTCCCATAAAAATTTCAGAAACGATTTTCCAACATTGATCGTATAAAAAAATTGCGCTTGAAGATACATACGAAAATTCAATCAAAAGAGTTTTCGATCTAAGAGAGAGCTGACCAGAAACCGATGAAAAAGAAAAATTATTTTCATTCCCAACTTTGCACAGAAAGCAAACGTTAATTTGAAACTTTCAATGATTGCTTTATTTTCCATGTATATTTGCTTCATACATTTCCATAAATATAGCGTATAAGTTCAAAAAATTTAAATTTTTCCACAACATTTTTGTTTATTGAATTTATTTTTCATATATATATAATACGAAATATACAGAATATATGAAAAATATTATATTAAAATATTATATATACTATATAAATATTTGAAAAAAGGAGTAATGCAAAACAACCCCCCTCCAAGCCATAAGAGCGAATGCAAAACTAGATAGAGCCGCGCAACAACCCCATCCAACAAAGAAACACAGGCGGCTGAAGGTTCAAATTTGGAAACTGGTAGCTGACACAATCATACACCAATCAGCCTCTAGGGGAATACGCTGCGGATTTTCAACTAACACCACAATGCTACTTCCGCTTACCTCCACCTACAAATTGTCCTGATATCGGTATTAACTTTGTTTACAAAATAAACATAAATACAATAAACATCATAACATGCTCGGTTTCATCATGCCATTAAATTAAAATAGTAAACAATAAAAAGAACAGAATAAGAAACACTGCAGGAAAATGCCATCGTAATCAACTCCACAATAATTCTCTTACAGTCTGCAACATAAGATGAATCAAAAAGAAAGAGCAAATCCGAATGACTTCAGCCACTCAAGCCCACTGTCTATATTTTCTCATTCAAATTTCAGATATACACTGACCCATTACTTGGGTTTTAGAAATACTCTTAATCTTGAATCATAATAAGTACTACTCTTAATCTGAATCAGAGAAGTAAAGTACTAATAATGAATAAATATTGCATAATTTTGAATGTAAAGTTTGGCAAAAGAAGCAGGACACCTAGGCCTTTACTATATCCGTAGAATTTCGTTCAACTGCTGAGGAAAGTGAAAATGATGATCTTGTTTGTTGATACGGTTATTCAAGAATTAGACTGGCTTCCTCTGCGTTTGCAGCACAATCCAATGGTGCACTTATGGGATAAATTGAAACGTAAGATATGAGCATGTCTACAAATGACCACATCCATAACAAATCTTACCACTTTCTTTCACAAAAATAGCATGAAAATTTTCCAAAAATATTCTGAAAACGTAGGGTAGCCTTTTTTATAGGTAATATGTTTCCTTGTTGCAATATGCGTTCTCAAAAGAAGCCAGATCCACCCAAACACTACCAATTCTGCATTAAGTTGCAAATAAAATTACATAATCTTGAACTTTAATGCTTCAGTAAACAGTAATGATTAATATCACAAATTAGTTTTTATGATGCCTAATCTAGAGCAGTTTATATTTTGCATTTCATTTACAAGTCAGAAGAGGTATTTAGCTTATTTCTGACTTGTATAGAATTCAGTTCAAATATTCAGAGATTCAAGTGTAAAATGTATCTATTTCTTTAAAATATTACACAAATTTGCTTCACTTCGCAATTTAGCTCACTTTAACATAAATATCATTCTGAAATTTTTAAATCAACTATCCTATATACCTTGGAACTTAGAAAGAAAAAATATGCTACAATTTTTCTAGTACATTTCCAAGACATACCAAATATTTAAAAATATTTCTATGTTAATGTAATTTCAAGATAACTCGTTTTAGAGAGTTTTCATTGAAAATATTTTTATTCACGTTAATTTATTCTATAAAAAACTAGTTAATTATTAAAATTATTCAAGAATGATGCAACAAATAGATATTCTCAGCAATATATTCATTATTAGGAAAAAAAGTTTGCAATTTTTCTCATTTGCAAGACATAGTTAGATTTAAAATTCGAAATATATTCTTATTGATCAATTTGGTGATTTTATTAAATATTGGCTGAAAAGAACAAATCAATATCAAAATATATATAATCGAAAATATAGAAAACAAAATTTTTGAACAGTACTAAATTACATTAATTCTTTTATTCATAAGAATTTTGCCATAAAGCCCCCCAAAAATAATTTTGAGACGTGAGAAGATATCTGCAGTTTTACCTCTGGTTTCAATGTACTAAAGCATTTTTCTATTTGGTCTGCCGATGGTCCATCTGAATTAAAAAAAATATATTCATTTTTAAATACTATTTTTAATTGAAATACATAATTAACATTACTTGCAATAATTTTTTATCATTTCTGCAAGAAAAAAATTAAAAACATTTGGAAGCATATGGAGTTTTTTGATCACTTTTCGGTTTAGCCATCAAGAAGAAGTGGGTTTGGAAGTAGGAACAGGAATTCTTTTAGAATGAACACATGTTTTTTTAAACTTGTATGCAAATTTGTGTGACAAATTAGCATATTTCAGCATGTTGAGATTCAACCAGTTTCACACACATAATTTTCCTAGTTCTAGTTTTTATTAAGATTTCTGGTTGTTGTTTCTTTTAAAAAAATTAAACAGCTCCTTTTTGCAGTGGCTCCTGTTTCTTCAGAATTGATTCTTGTGAGGTGGATTATAGTATCTAATATTTCCCATTAGTTTGTTTTAAATGTAACAAATAAAAATCCATTTTTATCAACTTAATTAGCTGATTAAAACTGCAAAGAAATTTTTTTTCTATATTTGGAAGTATCGAAAATGATTAGAACTTAAAATGTTATATCATCGGATCGAAATTTTAACTCTACACAGCTATATATATTAAAAATTGAACCTTATTATAAGTATAAAAACCATTAATTATCATTCAATTTGTTTCCTGAAATGGTTTTTGAAATTATTAGACACATTTTAATTACGATCAAGCTTCCAAAATAGTTCATTTAACAACTGCCCTCAATATAGATCTCTGACCGCTCGGAAAAATATAGGATGCGCACCTTTAAAGGAGCCTTGATTCTGTATATAACAAATATAACTAAAGATATGCTGATCAAGTTTCCTAGACAACTCCTTATCGGTAGTCATGTCCTTAAGGTATGCTATTTAATGAACAATAAGGTATACCATTTAATGAACTATAATAAAACGTTATACAGGACTTCCCATTTTAATTTCATATTGCTTCTGTATTGAACTGTTTCTATGGACACAGTATAATTTTGATAATCTTCTAACAATTTCTTCTACACTTTTTCAGTCTTACTATAAATTCCAAATGTCAATTAAATCACAAATCGCAATAGGAGAAGAAAGTTTAAGAAATTAAAAAAAAATTGAAAAGTGGTGAAAAAGACATTTATCTTACGATCTTCGGTACATATTTATATATCCTTATATAACAAAATCATGAAATTAGTATATTTATCTCATTTCTAAAGAAATGGACCGAATTATTAAACTTTCCTTTTAAGCTCTTTTAATACATCTTGCTGGTTTAGTCTAAAAAAATATAAATGCAAATTAAACCTTAATAATTAATTAGAATATTTAGTTGGTGTAAGCAACATATTAATTGCAATATCTTTTGATATGCAGAGACAGGATGTAGTGATAAAAACCAGAAATATTTTAGCTATATTAGTTACTAACAATTCCAAATGCTTAAAAATGGAAATTGATAATCGTTGCTTATACAAGAAAATTTTAAAGAAAAGAAAAGGGCAGAGGGTAATACAGACACCCTTAAACTAAAAATGCGACAGCAATGGCAAAGTTGAAAAAATAAAACGAAAAATATGCAGCTCTTTCTGATTTTTGAAGGAATTTATGTTTTTAGTTTTTATTTTCAATAGCAAATTTAAAATATAATAGAACAAATGGTTCTCAATGTAATATGGCTATTAAAAGTAATTGACTATTTAATTATTTTCACCAATACGTACATTTCTATATCTCAATTAAGCATAAAAAGAAATGATATAATTATACAGGGTGTTGCCGAATTCGACCGACAAATTCAGAAGGGTGAAAGGAGGCATCAAGAGGATAAAGAATCATCATACAACATGGGGTCCCAAATGACGTTTAGGGGTTGAAAATCGCAAAAATATAAGAAGTCGGTAAATTTTTGGAAACTGTAAAAAATTAATTAAAAAAAAATACCAAAAGGTGTTTCAACTATGAATTTTTTTTAAGTGAAAGCACATTCTTGAAGGCTATTTTTCATGTAAGTAACATGTCGATTTGATGAATCAGGGGGTCGTAAATTATAGAAAACGAAAAAGTAGTTTAGAACACTTATCTGCAAAAATATTAAAACTTTAAGAAAAATAAAATCTTGGAAAATATAAGGAATTTTATACTCTTAAATTTGATATAAGTCTGTAGTGTGAAAATTGAGGAGGTTTTAAGATATTCAAGAAAAACTAAAATGTTTGCCAGGAAACATCGCTCTAACATCGATACCGATATTTACAGACCATGTTGCCAAATTCGAAAGGTAAATTTAGAGAAGTGATAGTAGGCATTAAAGAGATTAAAAATTATCATAAAACATAGGTCGCAGGAGACGTTTTTTCTGTGAAAATCACAAAAACAGACATCGAAGAGACAATTAGACTGGCCCTAAGAATGCCAGGATTTGGAGCAAGATAGTCGAGAAGAAGAAGTTTTCTCGTTTCTAAATTTTTCATGCGTTCGAGAAATATAAAAGCTGCGATCATTGCAGAATTGATGGTTCGAGGAATATAAAAGCAGCTTATATTCATTAAAGAGCAGTACATAATTGATAGTCGATAAGTTTCATTCGCAAACAACATGTTAGATTTCACGAATGACGAATATGCGGATATGCATTTAATTTAAGACCGAGCGAATGGTAATGGACGGTTAACACAAAGAATATACCAATAGCAATATCCAAGTAGGCGTTGTCCACACCACAGCACCTTTGCAAATATTAATAGACGGTTGCGGGAGACAGGATCCTTCATTATAACGAGGCCAAATGCAGGGCTCGAACGCCTCAGTGGCGCAAAGTACCTTGTTTTCTTGCAGCACGTCCTTCCGGATTTATTGCAGGAAATACCGGCCATTGCAAACCAGAACATGTGGTTAATGCATGGTGGTGCAGCAGCGCATTTTTTGAATTCTGTACGTAACTAACTATATGATACATATCCTGGGACGTGGATTGGACATGACAGATCTGTTGATTGGCTTCCAAGCTCTCCGGGCCTTCATCCCTTGGATTTCGTATTCTGGGGCCATATAAAATATCTTGTTTATCAGGCACTTTTGGATTCATTGAAAGACCATGTAGCACAGATCGTCGTCGCTGCTGGAGAAATCGCAAGCACACCTGGTATGTTTGAGCGCGTCCGGTGGTCCTTTAAACGTCGGTTTCGATTGTGTAATGACCTTCGCAGCCCCAACATTGAGCAATTTTTATAAAAGTTTTTCATCGTCTAGTTTCTTATGTTAAAATGTCTGTGCTGCAAATGCATGCAGTATCTGTATTCCAGCAAATAAATTTTCACCGTCGTTTGCGACTTAATATTTCTGTGAAAATTCTTATCGCCTTGGTGCCTACTATTACTCCTCAGAATTTTTCGATAGAATTTTGCAATATCTTCTGTAAACATTGGTGCCGATGTTGCAGTGATGTTTCACGGCAAACATTTTAGTTTTTCATGAATATCTTAAAACCTCCTCAGTTTTCAGACTACAGACTTGTATCAAATTTAAGAGTATAAAATTTCTTATATTTTCAAACTTTTATTTTTCTTAAAGTTTTAATATTTTTGCAGATAAGAGTTCTAAATTACTTTTTCGTTTTCAATAATTTAGGACCCCTGTTTCATCAAATCGGCATGTTACTCGCATGAAAAATTGCCTTTAAGAATGTGCTTTTAGTTAAAAAAAATTCATAGCATATTCGGCAACACCCTGTATAACTTCGAAATGTTTCAAAAAAAGTGTCAAAAAGTTTAATATTATCCTTAAAAAAGCAAGATGGGCAAACTTAGGACGAAGCAAATAATTCTTGATTTTGAAGGCTTACCCATTTGCAAGTAATACAGACAATGGTGGCTTGCTCATTATAATTGCAGAGTTGAAGCACCTTTTAAAACTATTTTTCAAAGTTACATTTACATTTTTTGTCGAATTCATTTGATTTTCCTTTCTGAGAGAGTTTAATTTTCACTGTTTAATTTTGTCTGAGTTTTAATTTCAGTGTTTAATTTTCACTTTGATAATCTGGTGCAAAACAAAAATCAAAGTAACAAACAATAAAAACGTGAGTTAAATAAAATGACATAGCAAACAAGAGAAATGCATGTTAGCTGATTTTACGTCAGTCTATGAAAAGCCGCCATTGCGCACACAGCCGATTGACAGATTTGAAGACTAAAATAATATTTTTCCCTCTTTGAACTCAGATCCTCTTCTTTTATTCTTTTATTTTCACTCTCATCCAAAAATTTCCTTCGTTTCTTCAGTGTTTTTCTTTCTTGATTTTACGATAGTCAAAGAAAACGCATTGCAGCACCATTGATTGATTGATTTGTAGATTAAAATAATCTTTTTCTCTCTTTGAATTTCAATAATTTTCTATACCCTTTTTTTTTTTAAGCATACTCTTATTTCCTCTTTAAGAATATCGGTTTAGCTGCTTTTTGTCTCCTTAAAAACATTTTTGTAATAAAAAATATTTTTATTTTCATTGAAAATTCGTTATATATATATATATATATATATATATATATATATATATATATATATATATATATATATATATATATATATATATATATATATATATATATATATATATATATATATATATATATATATATATATATACATATTATTAAAGATCGAAATTGGGAAAAAATACGATATCAAGATAGATTTTTTAAATGTTATTCAGATGAAAATCTTTATAAATAGGGATCAATTATTGTTTATTAATACACGTAAAAAAAACAGCGTTTCAGATTTCAAAAAAAAAAAATATTTCATAGTTTTCAATGAAGGAAAAACTGAATTTAAAAAAAAATACAGGATATCAAAAAATACTATGCTGGAATAGCATGTTACTCAAAAGTTCCCATACAGGAAAGCCCAACAGAAGTAAAAATTTCACCGCTCATTTTATTTTAAATATGGTTGGTTCAATTACTATAAAAAATAAATATTATTTTGTTTCTCATGTTTAATTTATAGTGTAATTGATGCATGGTTTGTTGATGATGTGGCTGATTCGCGTCAATTTTATAAACATACTATAAACACGAAAACATGAAAATATGTAACAAATGTTACAAATATTGTAATAAATAGCAACAACAAATTCCATATTTGATTCTGAAATTTTGAAAAAATTAAACTAATTGTAAGTGAAATAGCATTTTTAATATACAGTTTATTGATAAATACTTTTATAATACTACTAATTTTTGAAATGGTGAGACGACACTGACTACAGCTACTAGTGATCATATTTCTTCGCAGCTACATTTCTAAATCCTCTTGTGATTCATACAGAAATGATAATGCTTCGAGAAAATTAATCGCATATTATTTAAAAGCATTACAATTTCCATCTCGTTAAGTTGCATATTATATATATATATTTCAATTCAAGAACTACACAAAAAAAGAAGTAAACCTACATATATCAAATTAAAATGACCACTTTCGAAGGTAAACAAAGTATAAATATCTTTACCCACAAGACAAATTATTGGATTTAACACAGCATTAGCACCTTCGAGCTTTCAATTCAAATTTGTACTCACATTATTTTTTTCAGACAGGCTTTTAAACTTACTTTAAACCTCTAAAACCTTTAACATTACTAACATACAACCAGATGCTATATACTAATAAAAGATTCAATCTCATACGATTGTGATATCAATACAATTGCCCTTAATCATTTCATATAATATTAAAATAAAACAAGAAAGAACAGAAATTCACAGCTGCCAGTCAGTTCGTAAGATAAATTTGAAATGTGTCTTTAGGAATTTTGTTTACTACATAATAAACTCATTAAAACTTTTGATTTTGAAAGAAAGCTCAATTTAACGATTTTTCAAATTTTATATGAGTGTAACTTTTTAATACAAATAATGAAAAAATGGAAATTGATTTTGATAATTTCAATTCCGGATTTAAAAAATTCAAAAATTTATGACATGCAATGTCAATTTTAAAGAAAATGAGCAACATTTCTAATTTTCTTTCGTTTTGCTGACATTAATTTTTCTGAAATAGTAATATCCATTATTGTTGACAGATATGAAAAATAAAATTAACCAATAAATTACAAATGGTGTTATGATCTGAGTTCCTATTTTATATTAAGTAAGAAGAATAGCTTTTCATCTAAAATATTGCCGATAGGATAATTATAATAATCTAAATTAGAATCATGGCTTATTACCGATTATTTATAGATTAAATATCAATTTTTTCGCTTTAAACAGTATATAAGAACAATAAATATTCCAATATACATCATTTAAACAATTTCTTGAAAATTTCTATTCTTACCTGAAAAGCATTTAGCATACGTATAGCACTTATAGTATTTGTCCAAGTCTTCTGGGTTAATTGTCAAACCTTGAATGATAAAACACAAGCTTGAAAAGCTCAAAATCACTAGGTTCAATTTCTTCGCCATCTTGGACTATGGTGAAAGATCTATGAATTTTGAGGCATTTCAAGTCGCTTTTATATCTTGCATGAATCGGATAAAAATTTTTATGAAACGTTAAGTTTTGCAATAAAGTTATTTGTTATAATACTGAACAAAGAACATAATAACTCATGACATTTCCTGCACGTCATTTCTGTCCATATTGACTTAGATAAATTACTGTTTTCGTATTTTCTTTTATAATTGATTTCAAATATTTGCTCCTTCAAATAAAACTTAGCTATTTTTGTGAAGAAAAGATCACGTTTGTATGAACTCAAAATAATATTGCTATGGAATAAATGAATGTACAAAATATTAAATTATGATTCTTTTATTAATTTTCGTATTAATTTGCCAGACTTTGAAAGATAAATAATTTAATTCATTAATTTCAAATGCTCATAATATTGAGGTTTTGTTTAAAATATTCTGTAACACTATTACGTTATTGAATGAATCTATAAAATGCATTAGAAAGCTTGATATTAGTATCTTTTCTGACTTTAGAGATTTTTCTGGATACTTATATCCCTTTACGTTACAATTTTTTACAAATTAAAATACTCTTATCCCGATACAATAGAAAAGAAGCCTTCAGTTTTGGTATGATAATGAATTTCAGGGAACTTTACTGTATTTATGAGCCGACGATTAGACAAGGATTTTATGTAGAGGAGAGTGTTGTATCTCTGTCCGGTTGTACCTTTGATTACATCTGCTTATGCTGACACCGGGCGAAAAAAGTTGTGTAAGTTAACATGTTTAGTATAAAGATATCATTTGTTAATTACTAATTATTTGATTTAATTTGCTGTTTTTTTATAAAATGGGTACTTTGAAGATTAAAAATATTTATTTGATTTCGCTGCTAAATAGTGAAAATTATAAAAGTAACATTTTGCTTCATAGTATTTTTTATACAATTAAGAAATAATATTAATGTGTGTATACTATAGAAAGATATTAATTTACTGTTTTGCATCAACTGTGATTATTCTATCCCAAACCAAAAGGGAGTCAGAAACATTTAAATGTGAATATTTGTCATGATATATCTGTGACCAAATTAATGTGCTGTTTCTTTCATCAGGCCAAGGCATAATATCACTATTACGGAAATAACAAATTATATTTCATCAAGAAAAATTTCTCAAATTGTGAGGAAGCTGATAATTTGAATGTGCCATCTCTATTTGACCCGTGATTTTACTTTCTATCGTATGAGATTTTCATTCTGTTCTGAATGTAATGGCAAGAAGGTATATGATATAAGGATCCCAAGTAAATCTCATCTTTTCATTTCTCTGTGGAATGGCAGAGTATTCTTGAAAGAAAGCCAATAAAAATATTTTTGAGTTGTACGCTTTCTTTAATCTATAATTTGGTATATCTTATTGAGGCATATTTAAATTGTAACTGGCTTGATTTTCAAATTACTTTTTGCCTGAAAATCTTTACTTACGTGATTTTTTTCATTTTTAGGTTACTTTTACTTTTAAAATCTTGCAAGACTATTTACCTTCCATTATCTAAGCACTTTATCAATCATAGTTGAAGAAGTTCTTAAAATTTTTTCTTTAATACTACTTGGCAACTATAAAATTCTTATAACTATTCCAGTTTTGGAGATGACAAAAAAATGGGTAGATTATCAAGACCATTCAGTCTCAAAACTATCATTTAATGCATCCGTTTAGAAGGGATGCATTTAACCCACTCAACACTTGTTACAACTAGACAATGAGCAACTATATGCTAACACTAAGTAATAGGTGAAGCATTTTACCATACATAACGTGGCCAAATTGGGCTACTAAATCTAATTCTAAATAATATCATGGAAATCTTTAATGCCATATGTTATAGATTTCTTTCTTTTTAATAAGAATATTTTTACTAATGACTAAATTCAGCCTTCATCTGCAATTAATAGTGGACTATTCATCCACATCTCAAGCATGATTCAACCATTTCGTAAACACAGATTCTGACCCACACTCTTGCCAGTCTACATATACGATGAACCTCCTTAGTGGTCCCCCTTTAAAATATGACACCTTTTCCTAAAACTCAGTAAAGAACAGGAATAAGTAAATAAAAGATTATCACTGACAAGGTAGAGAAGTACTGCATTTTAATCAAACACTACTCGACAGTGAGGAAATAATATTTTCTGATAAACATGCTTTCCCATTTAAGGAATAGTAAGAAATCTCGATTGTCTTCATTTATGGATATCTGTTGAGAATTTTTTCTTGTATCCGATATAATATTTTTTTTCCTATAAGCTCGAGTATAAACACTGGTAAAAATGTAAGCAAATTCATTCCTTGTCAAACAAGTTTTAAGTGAGGGATAGGTCTTTTATTTGCTAGAAGCATCAAATATCTCTCAGATTGCTATGGTAGAATTCGAATTCAAATTGTTCTATAAAGACGCATATTGTCTTGATACCTTCTTTGAATTTTTTCAATTTCTCTTGATTGTTATCCGTCTTCAAATGTTGCGTTATAGACATCAATCCTCTTCGCATTTGTAAGCTGATTGTTTGTCTAGATCAATTCCTTTTTAGCTACAGTGAGAGTCATTTCAACTATATTTCAACTATATTATTGACTTATAATATAAATTAGATATATTCCATTATTAACTTACTAATCAGAATCAAACAATTTGTAAATATCCAATAAAAATAAAGTACAAAAAGAAATAAATCAACTTGAACCTAAGCTCATTCAATTTTTTGCTCCAAAGAAAAGTAAACACTCATGATTCATTCTCCTTGAAATGTTTTAATTTAATAAATTTCACCACTTTTTTAGAGGATATTGATAGAAGTTAATGTCTTATTTTCTTCCCGAATTTATTATTATTTTTTTTAAAAAAATATGAGAGATTTGGTGTTGAGGAAACACACAAAACTAGAAATGAGAAAATTGATAGTAAACGTGAAGAAAAATGGTAAATTCTTACATGAAATAGAAAAAAAATTGTTTAAAGAAACTACTGTACAGTAAAAAAAAATCTTGACAAATATTCTAAACACAAACAGACTAAATATTTTGAGGAAACAGGAAAACCAAAATGACTTGTTGATACAGAAGTGAGAGTAATAGTACGAGAGGTCAAAGCTAATCCAGCTGTAAGTGCTCTTGAAATATTTCAAATTACCTCGCAAAGATCAGTGAAGACAGTAAGCACTGTAAGGGGAAATCTTCATGAATAGGGATTACATAACATATTCTACGTAAGAAACCTTCACCACGAAATCAAACCAGAAAAAGCGCTTGCATTTGGCCAAAAAATACTTTAATAAGGAAATAGATTTTTTGAATTATATTTTATTGAGTGATGAGAAAAAAAAAGAATTGTTTGACATACAGAAGTTCGCAAAAATAAGGAAACCAAAGAATAAACAATCCCGTAATAAGTAATGAGTTAAGACAATTAAACGTGGGAGTGGTTCGGTTTTGATTTGGTGGCGCATGGAGGCAGGAGAAGTCGATAATTTAGTATTTGTCTAATCTGCAATGAATAAAATGGACTACTTAAATATTTTAAAAGATAATGTTGCCTCTAGCGTTGCGACTTTGGATTGCTACAAAGCTGGGTTTTCCAAGATGGTAACAATCCCAAACACACATCAAAGATTGTGAAAGAATGGTTACTTTATGGTGCTCCGAAGACTTTGAACCATCCTCTACAGTCACCAGATCTAAATCCCACTGAAAATTTATGGGCATATCTTGAGAAAAATGAACGTCAAAGAATAATTTCTTATAAAGAAGAAATGAAACAAATTTTCTTAGATAAATGGTAAAAAAACCCCTCTGGTAATCTATGCTAACAAAAATCTGGTAAAGTCTATGCCTAGATGTAAAAAGGCAGTAATAAAATATAAATGACAAGAGACAAAATATTATTATTACAGCTTTCATATTTTTTGTCGGTGTCAGTGATTTTTACTCTGTTTACTTTTTTGACGCATGAAATTTGATGCTTTACTGTTTCAGTTGAATTATTTCTTTTGGAATTTGATTTAATTAAACGTTTACATTAATTTAATTTTTGATTTAATTAACGTTACAAGTTGTTACATTCTATATAAAAAAATTAATAATTGTATATATTTACTTTATATTATAAGTCTATAATATATTTGAAATAAACATTCTCTATGTCAATCGTGGGTGTTTACTTTTCTTTGACTATCACTGATATTTAAATTATTTGTTAGATTTCCTCCATCTCTCTACCATTGTGAGATTACTTCATAGCTGATTTGAATATGCTTCACCAAAATTTTATGAAATTTAACCATTACTGCTTTCAAGTTCTGTATTCGTGTCTATTTCATTTGAAATGTATGCCAATAGTTTACAGCCTAGAAGATGTGAATGTCAAAACTACCTCTTATCCAACTAAATAATTTTCCTATCTTTTTGAAATTTTCAAAAATCAGAGATAACTTTAAACTCAAAAACTTGCTTTTTCAATAATTTTAGGGTACTAAGTTCCCTATAATTGAGACCGAAGATAAATGAATCGCTGTGAAATTGAAAGATGCTTAGAATTTTTATAAAGTTGTACTTGATTAAAATGTTTAGCTGTGTATTATATTTTTGTTTATCGTGATTATTCACGAATACAGAAGTTCGAAATTTATCACGCAATTTTACATTATCATTATTAATTCTAAATTATTTTCTTTATTGTAAATATTCTGTGATTTCTTGGCTGTTATTCATTGTTATGTCTGTGCCTTCACAATGTTTCCTTTATCAAATTGCATCACTTTTTATCATTGTCTTTTTTTATATGTATTTCCCTGATTGTGTTTTACAATAATTAAAATAGTTTAAAGTTTCAAAGAAAGAATAAAATTATTAGATGAATATCATGGATTTAGTAAGATTGAACAAAGAAACATAATATATTGGAATAAAATATTTTTAGGTTTCATGAATAAGCTTATTTTTGAAGATTTATGTTTATTATTCAATTCAATTTTATCATGTTTGAATTGCAATAATATTGTCTCTAAAATGCCATATGATGTGATGTTAGTCACAGTTAAAACTACATTCGTACACTTGCTTTCATGCTATATAATTTTCATGTTTTCTTTCATTGGAACATGTTTCCTTATAAAGATTGATTCAGCTGCTTCTATAACATATAAAATTATTTGCAGATATTTATTAATAAGATTTAAAATATTAGATTTACTAGACACCAACATTTATGCTATCAACTGTAAAATATTTATTTCATGGATAGTAACCTTTATATATCGTAACACTTTTTATGATATATGAATGTGTACACTGATTTATACTTGCACCACTACATGGTTTTACACTTTTCGAAGTATATTTAAATAATTTAATAAGCATCTAATATTACTTAAATTTTATACGTTTCATGCTTAGAAGAAAGATATTAGGTCGAATTTCATTGGACTCGCTTTTTGATAAACTTACAGTTACTGAAAGTTTTCACCAAACGTTTTCGTTCACATCCTGGACTTTGACCATCATTTCCAAGCTATTTGAAACTATAGATTGCATCAGACACTGTTTGCCGAGGCACATTAAGCAAACGAATGACTTCATACTGTTCGTTTTCCAACTTTAAAATGACATTGTTAAAAAGTAAAAAGTAAATTAAAAGATACATTATAAAATATGTTATAATTGAAGTGTTACACAAAAAGAAATAAACAAAAATTAAAAAGAAATTAATTAACTTCTATTCTATGATGTAATAACTTGTCCGAGTTTCTTTTGCCGTACCCTGTAAATCAAATCAGAAAATGGTAAAATTTGAATAAACTAGGCTAATTTCGTAAACTTTCTATAATTATTCATTTTAGGGAAAAATAATAAAATTGCTCATTATTCTGCTTGGAAAGATATGTACCTGTCACAACAGTATCATCAACAACCATAGTACCGAATCAAACTTTCAATTCATATAATTAACCACCAACATCAAATCAAAATGTAATATTTCGCTTCCAGTTCTACATTCTCTTTACATTCTCATGTCAACAACAACATTATGTGTTCCCATATCAAGCTCCCGTATTCTGTACCACAACCACAACAATAAATTCACAATATCACAATTATTTTTCAAAACATATCACGACCTATATGACCAGAATTACTCAACCCCACAAGAATTGTATGATTTCCTTCAAGAATTCTTATGATCCATCAAAATCTCTTACTTAATTACATTTATTTCCAAGAATCTAATCAAAATTTTATTCAATCAAAAAATTAAATGAATCGTAGTTATAATATATTTTAATAAATACGTAGATGTGCAAACAATCAATTTTTAATATAATAAATATACATATTGTGAATATATGATAAATTTGAATGTATCTTGTAAATAACTTTTTGCGAAGATTAGACAATTTAGTGATTTCATTGTAAGGGATTTCATTTCCTTTCTATATAAAAATTTTATAGATATTGCCGAATGGCTACATATTTATCCATTCATTGAAAAATATTGCACTTATGGGTGTAAATGCATGTTTTGGAAACCGAATGAAAAATCATTTTCCTATTCACAAAATATACGATGCCTTCTCAATTTTCATTGCACAACGTGTTATGAAAAATATCATTGCACTTTCAAATTTATACGCATTTCGTTTAATTTCTCAACAAAAATTTTAAAATTTAAGGAAATTTTGACTCTGGAGTTTTCACCGAAAGCAATTAACTATTGAAAATTTTAATTAATGAATTTATTCATGATAGGCAATACTTACACATATTTTAATAAAAATATCACATATTAAAAATATAAAGCTAATTTTCTAAAAAAAAGTTCCACATTTCTCTTACAAAGTGTAAGATCCTATATAAATACGATCCTTTATTTTTGTGAAAACTTTATAGAAAAAAAAAAGATTAAAGAGAATATTGGTATCTTAGCCTCCATCCTGGTCATTAAGCTCAACAACATAACTTCAGAAAATTAATGTTTTTCAGCGCCAAGCAACAGTTACAATCCCTTCTACACCTGCTCTTCAAATTATCTGCAGACTAGAACTTACGGATTTTATTTGCAAATATAAAATACTATCGAAAAAATATCTGTTTTCTAGGTAACTGATGGAAGATTCTAAGATTACTTGTGCAAATGGTTCTCTGTGATTACTTCAGTACGGTGAGATTGTTCTCAGCCCTCTGCAGTGCTCTCTTTTTTACAGATGGTTCCACACCTATTGGCCATGTGAGAACAGTGGTCAGTATTTTTGGCACAGACTACATGGAAGAAACAGTACAGATTTGATGATCATTGCTCGTTTTTTCAAACTGAGCTTCTGACAAACTCTATACAAAACTCTAATCTGGAAAAAAATTATAATAGATATAAGGATATTGGATATCTATTCACTTATAGAATGCAAGTTCTGAAAGTCTTATCCTAAGAATGGTATGATTTAAGAAGTCAAGAAGCTTGTTGATGAGATTGTCTCGTTACGCTAGATTAAAGTCTACACTGGTATAACTGGAAATGAAGCGGCCGATAAAGCGGCTTAGGTTGCTGTGATTAAAGGTTATATATTTCAATATTTCGAATAAATGTTAATTAAATCAATTAAAATTTTATTAGAAAGCCTTATACTAAAAGTTATTTCTTTTGTGACAAGACCGCTGTGATAATAAAGAGAAAGGTCTATTTATGTTTCAGATTTATACTAAGGACAAAACTTCTAGAGGTATAACCAATGGATATCTTTTTAAAATAGCAGCGAACCATGGTTTGTATCCTAAATACTTGAGAAGATTCAATCTTCGAAATTGCATTTGCCGCTGTGAAGATGATGAAGATATTCAGCATTATGTACTCCAGCTTCCTTTCACCAATCACCTAAGAAAGAGGATATTTGATCAATCTAACAGTTTTTCTATCCGCTCGAGCGGTCCTCTAACATCTGAAGTTAAAAGTGTTTCGGACTTTGTTTTTCAAAACGAAAATAATATTATTTTCTTCATTGAAAGTCTTGTTACCATTCAATTTATTGCGCGTGAACTCTGCAACTTGTCTGAGTCATTCAAGGATTTGTCCATCACTTGACGAATTCTGCCGTTGTCTAGGCCATTCAATTTTTTTTTTTTTTTTCATATGCAAATTCGGCCTTAGTCTTAGACGCTATTAGTTTATAATAAAAGTTAATTTTATTGGTTTTCTTTTTGTATTAACTTTATTTTTTTTAATTATTAGCATTATAATTTTCCCTCATTTCTTTCTTTGAGATGTACTTCAATTTTTCTATTTATCTCCTGTTTCGAATCTTTCTGTTCTTAAGCTTTCAAAATTTTTCTTCATTTTTTCTTTCCTTTTCTTCTCTTTTTTCTGTACCTTTTGTGCACCTAGTGTATGCTGTATATTGCCTTTGCCTTCTTTTTTCGCAAGACTTATCTTTTGGCAGAAAAATGCTGTGTTTTTATCTAATATTAATGAGTTTTTTATCTGTGCAACGTCGTTGTTCGGAAACAGCCTGTGTTCAGCAACCTAACCAATTTTATAAAAAGTTTTCAGCCAAGATTATACGGAGCTCAAGAAGGATGTGACGAAGTAGTTTTTAAGAATACATTAAATTTTGAAGTGAAATCTGAATATATTTGAAAAAATATGAGTATTTTTAATAAATAGATTTTAACTGCGCATAGACAAATATAGTATTATTTTTTCATCATTTGAAAGCAAGATATGTGGAATAATTCAAATAAAAATTCCAGATGATTACTGTTTAGATATCAGAAGATATCGGTCTTGCCACGAGCTGGATATCAGTTATTCTTTAACGGAAGTTAGATAATGAGAAGTTATATATAAGCTGATATTGTTTAAATTATAAAAGATTAGAAATAGACTAAATATAGATATATAATAATTAAGTGATCCATTATACAAACGAATGCAAAATGTAAAACAGAAACTCTCATTTCAACAAAAATTCCAATTTAAAATAAATATGTAAAATAGAAATAGACTTCAATATTGTTAATACAAACCAGTTTATTAAGAGAATTCCTAGATATTCAGAAGCATATAAAATCAAGGAAATATATCACAATTTATAATGGAAAATTTAATTATCACTAAATATATCATTATGTAATTTGAGATTAGAAAACAGAACTCAACATTTTTTTTAAATAAATTATATTCAATAATTGAAATTTAAACTTCAAAAGCCTTCATATTCAATTTTATTTGAACTTTCAAAGAAAAATTTGCAAATTAAATTACATATTATTAAAATATTATGCTATATAACATTATGCTATATATTATGCTAAATAAATTATAATTATATATAGCAGTATTTTTATAATCTTTTAAAAGCATATTGCAAAATAAATTATTATTTTTATCAAAAATAGATAATAATTGCTTGCAACTTTCATTGGGTGTAATTTTTAATTCATATCATCTATTAAAAGAATATAGAGAATCATAATAAATACTTCATACTTAACACACTAGACTTCTTTCCCTTAAAGAAATTTTTTAACTCATATTTTTTTTGAAAATTTGAAGTGTTGCGTGGCTAATACACATATACTAAATGTGTCAAATGTTTGGTAGATAAGGTCGAAATGAAGTACTGAAGTAAAAATAAAAAAAATATTAACAATAATGTTACAGTTAAACCTATTAGCAATAATATTGTTTATTAGTAATGATGTTACAGCCCAAGAGGGCTTACAGGCTAATTATGAGGTTTTTTATGTCATAATATTTAATTTCAATTTTTTAAAATGAAGGAAATTAAAAAACGAGTATTCCAAAATTCAATCATATCAAAGCTTTTTTGATAGTTATAATACGTATAAAAGATTTTTGCAACAAAATTCAACCATGTTTATTTCCGCAAATGTATCGTTAAGAATACACATTCAATGATAAAATTTCATTAACAAAGTTGGGATTGTTTGAAAATACCTTAGGTTCTATAGAAGTTGATAATAAAAGTCAAAAGAAAATTAATTTTCGATATAGCTTCACATAATGTAAAACTGTTGATTAGCAAAGTACTTACGTCACATTTGTCCCCAAGTTTTCTTCTTCCGTCAAAAAAATTTGGAGACATACGTTTTCTAATTTTAGAGGGGTTTGTCATGAATTTGGATTGAAAAGTTTACATTAAAAATGAAAGTTATTCACCAAATCTAAATTATCACACGAAAATATTTGTCTAAAATTTCATTATTCCAGCGATTCTCAAACTGTGGGAGAATCGCTTCTATTGTGCTCGCGCCCCCCTAGGAGGGAGCGAGCACAATAGAAGGGGGACGCAAGAATATCCAAAAGAAAATATTTTTTTTAAAAATTGATTAATTGACTGAAAGGAAAGCACACATACACATAGAAAACAAAATACATTTCGAAATATTTAATAACTTATTAAAATAAAACAACTTAATTAATCAAAACATACTAAATTAAATAAAAATTTAATAATTATTAGTGACTTCCTTGGGCCTATTTTACAGAGCAAAGTTTTTTGAAGGAAGGCTTAGTATTAGAAATAGCCACTCTGAGTTCTGTTTCTATATTTTGTCTTCAAAGAAGCCACAGCAGAAAATCCAGTTTCACAAAGGTAGGGTGTTGAATGGTAATAGAATGTAAAATGTCCTTGTTTTTAGTTCAGAAAAATCAACTTTACTCCTGCTCAAATTTTAAATTGGCAATTAAAGGCAATTTTTTAATAAATCAAAAGTGATTTATTACAAAATTGCCTTTTACTTTCGTCACTTGTTGTGAAGTCAATGCATTTTTCTTCCTCATCAACTGAGAGTCCTTCGGGTGTCTTATGAAATGGATCCCTAATGCATTCGTAACTTGCTATCAGTCTGTCGTCAGCATGAAAATACTTTTTAAAATTCTTTGCCAGCACTGCTAAATGATTTTCAATGGTTACAAAAACAACTTTTACATGTTCTTCTTCAGTCTTGTAATTTTAGTACAATCATCCACATTTACAAACCTTGTTAGGTTTTTTGCTTTAAATTTCTGCTCCATAATTCCAATTTTCTACAAAAAGCATTAACTTTATCACTCGTATCCAACATATGTGTATTTGCTCCTTGGAGTTGAAGATTCAAGTTATTTAATTTCTCGAATATCTCGACCAAGTACCTCAATTTCATCACAAATAAACTATCGCAAAAATTCTCGGCCTCCTGTCTGTTTTCTTCTTCTAGGAAAATAGCGATTTCTTCTCTTAATTCATAAACACGTTGCAAAAATTTCCCACATGATGACCATCTTGCCTCGCAATAAAATAGTAACGCTGCATGTACTGAAACCACGTCTTTACAAAGTGCGGAAAAGATTCTCGATTTCAGGGATCTCATTTTTATATAATTTACTACGGTTACAACCGTAGTTAACACAATATTCAAACCTGGACTCATTTCCTTCGAAGCCAAAGTTTGTCTGTGGATCATGCAATGTTGCACTGAGGCGATTTTTGTTTTACATGTGCTTGTATACCTGGGAATCTTCCGGACATTGAACGAGCACCATCGGCTCGTATTCCGATGCAATTTTTCTATTCTATGTCTGCCTCGTTCATAAAATCATTTAAAATAACAAATAATGCGAGCGCTGATGTTTTGAGTTCTATTGGTTTGCAGAAAAGTAGTTCTACTACTGACATATTATCACAAATTCGAACATAGGCAATTAAATGAGCATTTTTATTACTATCTGTTGCTTCGTCAAGCTGTATTGAAAACTATTTGTCACGAAACTTCGAGGAAGACGCTGTACATCTTCAGCTATATCGCCAATTTGACGGGAAACATTATCATTTAAAAGAGGTATGGACTGCAATTTTTTTTTGAAAAATTATCTCCAAACATAGTTTCTACAATCTCAATGGTTGCTGGCAAAATAAGCTCTGCACCAATGGTGTGAGGATTTCTACAATTATATGAACTTTGTATGATGCAATGAAAGCTTTTTTTTTACAGACAAAGTTTGTTTAAAAAATGATTTTTGCTTGTTATATGATTTTAATTTTAATTCGAAGAATTCTCTGGGTTTGTTGACGTACTCACTATGAAGCGTTTCAGAATGTCGTTTAAGTTTATTAGGTTTCATGCTGTCTGTGGCCAACATTTTTGAGCAATTGATACACAGGGGCCTTTCTTCTTCATTTACTTCAGTACTGGTATACCCAAAATTTAATTATTCTTGAGAATATTTTCTTGATTTTATTTTCGGAACCACGCTCGTCTGTGTACTTGTTGATGCTTGACTATCATGTAATGCTTGCTCACTTCCGCTTAAAAATTTATTCATGAACCTGCATAAATCTGCTGCCGTTAATATTTAATATGGTGAATTGCAGTTAACACGAAAACATATATAACATATAAATTCACGATAGATTCGATAGTGATAAAAGGATCGACTTGAATGAGACTGGCTGGAATTGAAACTTGCTTTATCGAATATTTTCCTTCTTCCTATGAGAAAACATTTGCTCCTAGCATGCTCGAGACGGCATCGGTCGTATGTATTCCCTTCCACAAACATTGCTATTTTTTTCACTTTGGTTTTGTCATGCTTCTGTTTTATTTCTTTTATTATTCGAAAAAATGTATTCCCAGTTTCTAAATTTATCTCACCCCGTCTAGGTTAACTTTCATTGATGAATTTTTCTACTTTCATATTCTTTTAAAGTTATCTCCCTGTTTGGCTTTCATTTCAAATGTAATATTTAAATTTTCTCCACTTTCATTCGCTTCTTCTGTTCACCGCCCGCTTGTCCAAAATGCAAGATGTGGTTTCTCGCCAACGTTGGCTCGCTTTTACTCTTGTTTTGGCAGTTAATTAAAAGTAGTTTAAAAACAGAATCCAAAATACTCAATATACATTATTGTTATATACATTTTATTGTAAGCGGGGGGAGCTATGAAAATTATGATTGAAAACTGGACCACGAATCCTGAAAGGTTGAGAAACGCTGCATTATTCAATTGTCATGATTTGGCTATTGAACCTCTGAAGAAGAACAATAACATTAACCCTCCACTAGTCCTTTCTCTCTTGATAGTGTCATTTTCAGACAGAGACTAAAAAACCAATTTTGATGAAAAGAATTTAAAACATTTTATAAAGATTCTTTATATACTTCCGTTCATAATTAAGATACCGTGTAAGGAATGATGATGTTTTTCTTCTCAGTTTTTTTCATACAGGAAATCAATTAGTACTTCTGTCTTTCTCATGGTTAAAATAATTTTTAGAGATATTTTTATAGTATTCCTTTTTCCAACTTGCATGTGGATTTTCAAAATTTGGATTTTCTACCATTGTAAATTATTGATATTTAATTGATAGTTTTTTAAACGTATTTCAGATTTAAAATTTGATTGGCACAGTTAATCAAATCTCATTCTTAAGGATTTGTTTCAAATAATAAGTAATTTCAAATAATAAAATTTATGATATGCAACAATTAAATTCTTTCGAATTCTTCGAATTCCAATTTTGCTAAAAAATATATATATATTCTAATTTATACATATAGCATTATCCTAACTTTAATATAATTAATGCATTTGTATTAAAATTTGTTTTCTCATGAATATATTACTGTTAATTTAACAAACATTTTTTTTTCTTTTGATTTTTATTCCTCCTGTTCAGTTGTATCTTTACAAATATATGCCATTTTATATGATTAATAAAACTGATATATATATATATATTTATTTATTTATCTGATTGCAATCCTCAGATGCTTGCCTGCTTTAGGTAAGTTTAGGTGTACCAATTTTAAGGTTTCAAGATATTTTACTCCCTTCAAAACAGAACAAAATCAAATACTTTCATTACTGACATTTCTCTAATGTTAAATAATATTTCTGACATTAAAAAAATGTCAAAATGATTTTTTTAACTAGAGATTATTATTTCGCTGAAATTCGTTTGCTTTTCGATGTGAGATTTCTGTTTTAAACGATGAGGGAGTTGTCTGATTCTCTGTGTAAGCTGAACTTCTCAATTATGTATAAAAAAAAATATTAAGACCCGAAAGACTTAATTCGGGATATAATTCAATGGTATATGAATTTTAATTTTTTTAAATATATTTTATTTGGCTAACGAAACTGTAGGAAAATATTAGCAAATGCATGAATGTATGAGTATCATATTAATACTTATCGTGAAATAAGATTTTTAATTTGTTTCAGTTTTCAGTATTTTAAAAATATATATCAAAATCATTTTTGTACATTTAAAAGTAAACAAATTGCAGAAATAATTCAAAACATAGATATTTATGATTTCGATGTTTACAATTACAAAGATTAAGAAATATTTTAACCGGGAAGAAAGGTGTTCTTTCTCCTTAAAATGAGACATTGTGTAATATTTAAAACTCGCGGTCGACATTCAGTCCTTACTTGATTTGATGAGATCAGGCCTTATTTGATTATCTTCTAGGGGATATTTGGCATTTTATGTATTGCTTGCATATTAATATTCTTTTGCCGCTTTAACGAGATTTTCCAATTTCTTTTGAAATAAAACTATTTTTCTCGATTACTATTTTAATTTTTCAATTAAGTTTTCAAATTAATACATTGTTGTATAATAAAATTTTTTCATTTGTTCATATTTCTTGCAACCCATCCAATACGTATAATTTTGATTTTCATTCCACTTTTTAAATGCAATATTCACTTTGAAAGATTGCATCAAAATTAGTAAATGCTGTTATTTCCAAAATGAATTCTTCCGGTAATTAATTCTTAAATAACGGCTTTAGTTCTTCCATCATGTAAGAACTAAAGCCATTATTAAAATGTCACTGCACCAAGCTACTAAATATAGCAGAAATGTGATAATAATGCAATTTTGAATCTTTTCATTTTGAGTTCAAACTATATCTAATCAAAGAGCGATTTGAAACATACGCTTTTTCAAATTACCATCATTCTAAAATTTTCCATACATATAATTTTCTTCGCAAGAACAGATTTTCTAGATAAGTCATTCCTTTCTTACATAATTTTGAGATAATTCCATGATGTATTATCTGTAATTTAAAATTTATTTGACACATTATTTTTAAATGTGGACATTTATCATATTTTCATGCTTCTCTCTTTTTAAAATTTTTTATCTCATTAAGACGAAGATTTATCTTCTATAATATAAAACGTATCAATTTTAATTATGCTAATCCCATTCTGAATTCCCAGAAGAAATCATTGTTAGTGTTAATTTTCCCTTATTGAGGCTCAATTTTTATGACAGATAACATGGTTTTTGAAATTACAATTATTGATCAAGCGTCAAGTTAATTTTCTAGTTTAAGTAATTGTATGGCATTTTAAATAGTTTTAAAGCATCAATTTTTTTTTTCAATCTAGCAGATATGAAATAAAGTTGATGAAGATAAAATAATCGGAATTCTTGAAATCTCTTTCCTTGCTTGGCGCATTATATGGATTCTAAATAGTAATACAAAATAAACAGCTCGCCTTCTTTATTAATTCATTATATAGACAATTGTATTAGAAGACATTTATTTTTTATAATTCTGGTCAAAGGAAAGGCAGTAACGAAAAACTAATCAAAAGAGTAAGAAAATACTAAACATTTGAATGAAGAATTCACATACAAGGACGTGGAATCTACGATTTCAAGAGATCAAATTTGATTTCAAGATTCTGCTTGAAAGAACACCAACTGTCAATCATTGTTGTTGCGAATACGAAATGAACGATCTTCTAGATTTTCTAAACTATATTTATGCATCCAAAACGGGTCTTTTAAAATTTCGTCTTTCATAAAACCCAAATCTCTGCAAAGTCCTGTTCTGCTCCTTAATCTTAGAAAGAGATATTCTTAAGTGAAATGAGTGAATTACATCAGGGGTGAATCCCTTGTTATAGTCACTCAGGTCATAAAGTCCATTCCTCTTCGGGACATTGTGGCCTGATAATCTCGGCTTTGGACCCGGAAAGTTTCAGGTTTGAAACCCGATTCCACCGAAGAACCGCCAGTAAACGGATCTAGTTCAGGTTAAATACGTCGGGGCCAAACTTCCTCCCGCTGGTGCGGTGTTATGTGGAAGCTTGGGGACGGTGGTGCCAGCTCAGGGTTGTCCACGTCATATGACCGTGGTTCAAAATAAAGAGATCCGTCCCAAAATAGCCCTAGTGTTGCCCCTTTGAAACGGGACGTTAAAATAAATAAAACTAAAAAGCCATTCTTCCTAGCCCAGTTGAAGCGAGTAGTTTTAGGGTCGAATCCAACTTCTCCCTCTTATGTCCCAGGGCATCTGACTGATATATGCTGCTCCTTAATTGATAAAAAGAATCATTTATTTTCATTACTGTCAAACGCTATGATTTGTTATTGCTTCATTGATTCTGAAAGCAAATTCCAAAAAAGCATCACAAAAAAATGATCATTTATCTTGCTCATTCCATTTTTAAAACCAAATAAATCTCACCGAAATATAGCCATTGTTTCATAAATTATTTTTAGGGGATTTAAAGAGCTCTAAACCGTGGAGTTTAATGAAACTTTCGAGATCTAATTTTTTGAAAATATAATTACCTTTACCGTATATGTTTCATATACAATAAATTGTATTATCTTCTGTAACAGTATCAAATAAACGAGCGAAACGCCCACCTTATATCAGAAATGCATTTGCAATAGTTTTTATTTTTGTAAAAAAAAAATTAATATGAAAATTTGAATTTCTTTAAATTTTATTCAATTATTTCAATTTTTACATATTCCCATTGCTTCTCTTTAGAATGAAAGACAATTCACATGAATTTTATAAATTTCTTTCATGGTAACAGGAAAGGTTTTGTTTTCCATCATGCATTGAATGCCATGTTTTTGACTGATCCATCGACACAGCATTTTCCCTGTTGTTTCAATTGTTTCAAAAGGTTGTAAAGGCATTCCTGTAAAAAAAAATGAAAGAAAGAAATTCAAAATTTATTAGGTTTAAATGAACAAAAAATGAAAAAGCATAAAATTTGAGGTGAATGAAATTCTAAATTCTTACAGATTGTTTTAAGTTCGAAAGATTTTTTTACTTTCAAACAAAAATGTTCAATTTTCTTTGCAATCATTTCCATCTTTTCTTAGGAAAGGATCTCAGATTTTTTTTTCAGCTCATTATCACATTTATCACATTACATTTTTTTTTCTCAAATTTTAATGAAACTGTTAGATGTTATCAAGTGTGTTTGAAACCTCTGATGTATGTCTGATTTGTTCTGTTTGAGCGGGCTTTGGCCCGATAGTTTGTAAACTACCCACATATCCATTTTGGATTGATCGGGTTTCTCTATTTGGGATAATCTGTGTTATCCTATGAGACGTACGTCTGTGTAGTTTCAACGCAATTTTAAGTTGATCAATCGAAATATAATAAAATAAATGAATAAAATTTAAATTATGACGAGGTGTAAAGAAAAATGCTTTCTTACTATTCTGTTTATTTTTTGTAAATAAAATAAAATAAAAATAAATTTCAAAGCTCCATTTTCCTATCTTTTAAGGCATTTTTCATCATCTTAATAGTTTGAAAGTTTATAGTTATCGAATGAATTTATTGCTTTGTAATCAATTTTATGACACTTTGCAAGAACAAAGGTATCTCAATCGACTGCCCGGATGAAGAAGTTGCACAGAAATTACTCCAGATGCTTCAGGCAAACCAGAAGCTAGCGGAAACAATCGAATGCGAAACACCATCAACTAGGTTCCCGAGATGCATTGTGTATGATATTCCAAATGGAATAGCAGATGCAAAGTTGTTGGAAATACTGGACCTCAACATCAAGGATCCCAAAGACTCTATGATGCCAAATTTTAAAATTAAGAGAAGAGGGGACTGCAGTCACGTGGTAATCTCAGGAAATCCTGAATATATCAAAACTTTGTTAAATCAGAAGAAGGTTCCCATAAATTGGAGAAAAAACAACATTCTATTAAGGAACACTTCATCGTTCGGGGGGTGCTACAAGTGCCAACGCTATGGATACAATCAGACAAAGTCCTTGTCCTTGAAGAATTTCTGCTCCCATTATGGCAGTGAGCATCAAACTAAGTATTACAGAAACAAATTGGAATCATGTATTAACCGCAATGAAAAAAATACGCAAAAAGGGGCGGGATTCAATATTGACCATTTGGCCACACAAACAATGTCCCACGTATTTCAAGGAAATAGCAAGGTATAGAATGACACTATAATATGAATAGCAACAATATCCTCAACTTAAGGACTATATCATTTACGTCTCAACAGTCTTTTCTCCATTTCTTCACCAGTTTCAATTGACCTTCTAACCATCCTTCAAATCAACTTAGCCAAATCAAAAACAGATACTTCAGCCCTGGCTTAAATGACCATGACCCATCTTCCAGATATAATACTAGCTCAAGAGCCTTACATAAATGAAGAAAAAGTCACAGGAATTCCATCGTCATGGAATCAATGTCTTTCCAATAACCAAAAAGCAGATCTGATCGCATTTCATTCCTGCCAAAACCCAGTTTTTCTTCATTCTGCGGATAACACCGCATGAATTGAAATAAAAATGGATAAAGACTCACTAACAATAATCTCCAAATCAAAACAAGAATTTCCCGGATATTTTCCACAATCTCTTCAACAGATGCCTTCAACTATAATGCTTCCCAACTTCACCAAAAAAAAGAATTATAGTATTGTTTCACAAGAAGGGTAAGGATAAAACCAACATCAGTTCTGATCACCCTATATCTCTTTTTCCCACCATTTTCAACAGTCTTGAAAAACTGCTCTTGCAGAGACTTATCCATCACCTCAGAGTAAATGACCTGTTTCATCCAATTTGTCTTTAGTGACAGAGAAAGTCCACAGACAACGCAACCCAGCAATTAAACAAAAAAAAATTCATAATTTCAAATATCAAAAAAAACACACTATAGTACTGTCCTTAGATATCCAAGATGTTTTCGATAATCTGCAATTTTCTTTTATTCGTAGTAAACTTAATTTCAATTCAAAAACTACCAAAACATTTAAATATATCCTAAATATTAGAGAAGTCCCTCTTCAAACATCACTAGGCACTGCCACCTGGCCACAGCAGAAAGGTTGTGCATAAGGCTTTGTTTTTGTTGTAGTTGAATCAACAGGAGCCAAATAGAAATCAACCGTCCAAGACGCTTTCTCAATTTTCAAGCGCTGGACCGACAAATGTCATCTTCAAATTTCTGTAGAAAACTCAAGCATTCTGATCAGCAAATTAGTTACCGGACCAACAAGTAAATAGAATAACGTGACAATCAAATGCCAACAATTCTTATACTACCTCGGTGTTACCATTGAGAATAAGCTAACTGGATCCATGACCTCCTCAACATCAAAACGAAGGCAACTCTCTTATATCAAAATCCCAGCAGAATTCCTGACTCCACATGGGGACTGAAAAAAAATTCAGGCACCATCTCTACTTTACCGTTTCTTAGAGAATGATCCTTCATGGAGCATCAGCGTGGGCTTATCCTCTCTCATCCCAGCAACAAAGAATCCTAAGCTCCATAAAGAGAAAATTTATCCTGAGTATTTCTAGAGCTTTCCACACAACATCTACGGTAGCCTTACAAGTTATCGACGGAATTTTTCCATTCCCCACTAATGTGCAAGCAAAAGCATATGTAAAAGGCAGTCCTAACCAATTACCTAGCCATTTCCAGAATTTAACATTCCATCCAGAGAATTTCGAGATGAAATGCTCCCATACGAAAATCCTTCGTTCATACTTCGTTTTTCAAGACAGAATTTAATTCCAACAATAATTCCAACCTACAAACAAGACTGACATTTTTACAGATGGTTCCAAAATCCAGGAAACAACCGGTTTTGTCTTCTACGCCTTCCAAATTGACCAATTCACTCATCAGTTGCTCGGCAAACTGAACGAAAAGAATTATGTCTTTCAGGCCGAGCTGCGTGCCATTAGGGAAGTGTGTAAATGGGCTAGCAAACTCGACCTCGAAAAAAACCCCATTCGACCATTCGGTGAAAATATGGAGTGATACTGAGTCCATTTTAAAAGCGATCTTCTCATTTTGCACCTCGAGCCCAATTGTACAGGATATTCTAGCCGTTCTACTCCATCAACCTTCTATTCAGTTAAGATAGGTTAAAGCCCATGTGGGCCATAACGACAATGATCCTGTCCTAGAAGCCATCTTAAAAATATATTAATTGAATTGAACCCACAGCGGCGGCAAGAAGAATGAGACAATGCCTCAAACATTTATCAACTTATTCCCAAAGTTTCCTTTAACCCCTCATCTTGGAACAGGCTAGATATAATATTTGCATATGTCCATGGTCCTTTCCCTTCGCACTTTAAGAGATTTCATATCAAAGGAACGGATCCCTGTGGCTGCAATAAAGTAGGTGAGCCTCTTCATGATGCGACAAGTTGTCCTCTCACCACATCTTTTCATCTTAACACCCCATCCAAGAACTCTAACGAAGCTGGTGGATCAACGGGAAACAAGATGTCCAAAATCAAAATTAGAAATCTTGTGCTGTTTCTACAATAACTGATTTCCCAAGACCCAAGCCCTGAATAAATTTTTGTTTCGTTCTTCAAAAAAATCTCTTTTCCAAGAAATATAAAATTATCAAAATTCCTCAATCCAAAAATACCACCGAACACTCCCTTTTTCATTATTGTATTGTATATAGATATTATTTTGTGCACTTTATGTAAACTTTATATTTTTTACTTAATAAATTTTTTCACATATGTTCATTCAAACGACAGTGAATCCTAGAGATTCAAAGATCGAGGATATTCTAAGGCGAAAAGTAGACTTTCTATCAAACTGATATTAACTATGTTACAATGATCTACAAATTCCAAGGGGTTATTTGCATGAATAATTGTATTATAAAGCTTATTTTCTCTTTTTTTATTTCTGATTTAATAAAGCTATATTATCTTTTTATTAATTACTAAATATTAAACAAATGCTTTTGATTATTTTCATTTATCTATAACTGGCTACATAAAATTGAATTTTTTTGAAGATAAAATTTAATACAATTAATCCTTAAATCAGTGAATACTGGTTCGTCGTCGAATCTACCTAATAGAGAATGATAGCCTAAAAATGTAATGATTTAAATTTACTCTTATCATTTATATATTCATAAAAATGTATGATAATTGGTCTTATTTGTAGACATATTGTTTCTTTTTTATTGCTTAATTAATAAATTTATATATTTAAAAATATCTTACAATTCCTTTTTCACTTCTCGAACAGGTTTCGACCTTGTCTGAATCACCACAAACTTTCTGAAATTTAAAAATAAAATTAATAATGAAGTATACTCCTCATTTCGAAATACTTCTTTGAAACTCTTGAATCATATCAACAGATTTAAACCAGAATGATTAATTTGATAACCCTGTGAGATTGTTTACACTTAATTATTTATGTATAGAAAAACAATAAATATTTTTGTATTATACTTAGATAATTTATGATAAATGTTAAATATTAATATTAAATTAATAAAATGTTTTTTGGGAATTGCTAGATCTAATTTTGTAATTCATGCAATACGCGTTAAATATTTCATTACAAGTACAACAATTTTTATGACCGATTACTTTTGCTATGCAAATTTACCTAAATCCAGCAAAAACTTTAGATTAAATTTTGCTAAATATTTAAATTGTATCCGTATAAAGCGAATTAATTCTCTTATATTACATTTACTTTAAAATATCTAATACTGCTATAAAATTTTTATTGCTGAAATTCTCATAAATGTCTTTGTTTATGTACATCGTATCATTAAAATGTTATTTTTTAAAAATTTCTTTAAAATAGTTCCTTTTTATTTTACATACACTTTATCGCACTAGGAGATAAAACGAGACACCCATTGATTAATTTATTTAATTGATATAAATGAAGATATCACACACTAGTTTATATTAGAAACGAATCGCGTTAATGCTCTGTAGAATGTTTTAACTGTTAATAGTACTTTTTTTTTAATTTTTCCTTCATGATTTGCTTATTGATGCAAACGAATGTAGACGATTCATGTATTTTCAATTAAATTTAATTCATCGAAAAAAGTGCTATTCTTATAATTATGGAATTCATACATGCTATTAAACACAATGATGAATTAATCTAAGTGTTTTATATAATAAACGTAACAAATTGTAGTTTTTATACAGTTTAAATATTCATATATTCATATTCAGTTTAAATATATTTTGGTTGAATGACATTTATTTCATTTATAAGATATTCAAGGAATTCGTTAAGAAAATAAAGAATCTCTAAAAAATGACGAAAGTCTTAAACCCTTTTTCTTGCATACGGTTCTTAAAAAATCGGTGAACTTCCAATAAATTTTTCTATTTCTTATTTAAAGAAGTGTAATAAAACATAATAATAAATAAATAAAATCAGATTTTTTTAAAAATAAATTTAATATTAAATAGGAATGTTTTTCTATCCTAAAAATATAAAATATTGTCACAACTTTACGCTTAAAGTATTGAAATTAAAACTTAATCGAAAATAAGATTTAATGCGTATCAACCTGTATAAAAAGTTAATGTAATCGTTTTAAATAAAAACTGTATTCAAATAGTCTTATTCTAAAAAAAATTTGATTAATTGTCATAAAAGAAGAGCATATATTGTATTCCTTACCATTTGGTAGGCGAAAATACCATTTATTGTTTGATTAAAGGCATCCCGCTGTAAGTCAGAAATAACAAAAAAAAAAAAAAAAAAAGAAATAAATGACATCGTTTAAATATAAATATAAAATAGGTCGCTGAGAAATGAATCAGCACAAATGAAATTTTATAAATTCATTTTTAAAATACAAATGAATTAAAAAGAGTCATAAAAGTGCTTTTAGATTTAATCATTTTTTAAATTATTTACTATTTTTCAAATAAGAATCGATTGTACTGAATAAAAACATAAATTGTGAGGAATGATGCCGATAATTTATTCCTAAAGAAATTAATGAAATCAAGAAATTAAATTAAGAAATCAAATGATTCATTCATGACGTAACTAGTAACAATAAAATATATTTCCTTGTAGATATATAATATACAGTTGTTCCAAAACTCAGTATTCACCAGAAGGTATAAATTATGCTTTTATTTAACAGGCTAAATTTTGCTTGATGAAAATTTTGTTTTTACTAATAATTCTTGGGCTCATCTCCAACATGTCACATTTGTTACAGAAAAAATTATAAAATAAATAAACGAAACATTTCGACGAAAAGAATGCCAGAAGAATAAATAAGTAATTTCATTAATTTTTTATAATAAGCAAATTAATATTTAATTGCAAAACCTTTTGCCTCGATCATAACTTATAATTGCTTAGGAATGGATTCCCAACAGTATGTTTGGATGTTTCAACTTAAATTTTTGCCCACTTTTCTCTTAAGATTTACTTGAGATCCTCATCATGTCCTGTTCATGGGCGGATTTCTCCAACTGAATACTCATTTTTCTATACCATTTATGTCTTGGAATCGGGGTGGTGTGTAAAGCTGTTAAGTGCAGTGATACAACAAGTATAACGTGACAATCCTCGAAATAGGCTTCGGATCGTTGTCTTGCTGGAAGATGAATTCTGTCACTTGTCCTAATTTATCGCCACTTTTTTTTAAGTTATTCTTTAGAATGTCAAGATATATCAGTCTAATCATAACACTGTCAATGAAAACCAGTTCACTTAATCCATTTGCTGCCATACAATCTCAAAGGACGGATTCACACCCAGATTTAACCATCTTAAGATTCTTACATATTCTTAAGATTATCTTTAATTTTCCTCCAAACTTTATATCGTCTATCACTACATATAGATTAAATTTGCTTTCATTAGAGAAAATAGCGCTGTTCAAGAATGATTCCGGTTTTGATTTTTTTTTCTGTGTGTGGAATTTCCTTTTTTAGTTGATACAATAATAATTGAATCCCGATAATGAAATTCTGTATTATGAAGACCAAGTCTAAAGTTTTAGCTGGTAGTTTTTCCGATTGATCGATGATGCAAGTTTTAAGGCGTTTAACTTCGGAATTTTCTTTACTGCAAATAAATTCTTAATCTTTGCAGTAACGCTCAAAATATATTTACGTCCTCTTTCTGGAATATTGGTTATACATCCAGTTCTGCAATGTATTTGCAGTATTGTTTTCGTCACAACCATAAAGTTTCTCAATCAATGAAGCAATATCTCTAAGAAATTTATCATTTATTGACTATTTGAAGATTAAATAAAATACATTCTCCGGATTACTCTCCTAGAATTCATTACAAAGGCTTTTATGATGAAAAAGAAATTGCAATTGTGAAAAATTATTATTACGTTTATATGCTTCGAGTACAGTTATAGAATATGTTAAAGAAAATTTTAATTGATAAAATGTGTTGATTAACTTTCCAATTCTTTAGATGTATACTCGATTTCGTGACTTCGAATTTTATGTTTACCATATGAAAATTTTATAATTGAAGTACCTTGAGAATTTCATATACAATAGGTAAAAAAACTCCCGTATTTAGCTATGACTATTAATGAAAGTTTAATTTTAGACACAAAATATTTTTTTTATGAAACTGAAAAATTAATTTTTTACTTTCAAAAAAATTAAATGATGCAAATAAAAATATTTTATTTTATTTCAGTCAATAAATGTCTCAAGAATATTTTGTTAAATATGATTCAAAGGGCAGAGGACCTATGTAAAAATTAAAAATTCGTAATTCATCGGAGCATTTATTGGTTAAAGTTACATTAAATATAATTATTCAGTTCCTTTAGACCATTTTGTTAACAAATGTATGCCCCAAATTAGCTGATGGTCGCTGATTAGAATGATTATCCTAAGTATATTAAACCATGTTTGACTTAAATGAAATTGTTTTATTGAATTAATAATATAAGTATTGTCAAAGCTCATAAGAAAATTTTCCTCCTTTTACATTTCAGAAAATATCTTATTTCATTTTTTTTTTCATTTTATACAGAAACCTGCCAAAAATTACAATTTCATTTATTAAATTTGCAATAAGAGTTAATTTATCTTTTAATTTAAACTTCTATCAATGTGATGGCAACACGTTGATAAAAGCTATATATATTTTTTTTTTATTTGACGTGCTTGTGCAGATTAAATTATATTTTTATTTTAAGCGAAATATATTATTGAAAAATATGGTTAAAATATTTCTTTAAAAATTCGTTAAAAATCTAGGCATAATTTATGAATTAAAACATTGGTATCATTAAAAAGATAATTTCTTGAGCTGTAATTTGATGCAAAAATCGATTTTGTGTTGTAATACTTTCTGAAGTTATAACGACAAAACGCCGAAATTACACTTAATTTTTAATTAATTTAAATTCTAATTAAAAATTTAAAAAATAGCTTCAAGGTGCACATTTCCGATCGATTCCTAAGATTATATATGACAAACACACACAATATGCCCACACACACAGAGAGAGATTGAGCTTTATTTATAGTACAGATTATCACATCGGGCTTTGGCCAAGGATTCCCGGCCACTTCGCGAAGTGGCCAGCCAAAGTAGAAGATACAATATTAATTGCAAGTAATTCGGACTTTAGCCAAACTTCTTGGCCAGTTCGCGAATTGGCCGAACTTCGGGCTTTGGCCATAACATATATGTTTGTGTGCGTGTGCATTTTCTATAATACACTATAGTTAGTATAATCTATATGCATAAATATTACCTCACATCACCTTTTATGCATTGCATTGTGCATTTAGACAAGAGGTTTGATGGTAAATTAAATCTGATTTCAAAAGGTTGAAGCTCTTTACTATTCCAAGAGCTTATCGCACAATATTTAGAATTGCTTGTTATTTTGTTTGGAATTCTCCAGGCATTGGTTCAGATTCCGAGATGGGGAACATAAATATTTGTGATTATTCTTCTCTTTTATTACAAACTTTGAAAATTGTCTACACTGTCTTTATAAAAAGTTGCAAACAAAATATTCCGTTCATTAAAGAATGACAATAAATGTTATGATTCGAAAAAATGGATATTTTAACCTGTTCAAAAATTTTCTATGGTTGATCAACCAATGTCCTTTTTTTATCGAATTAAAATTGTTTAATAAAATTTTAGTAATTGTTTTATTTTATGGAGATTTTTATAAATTCTTTAAATTACTACTTTGTTTTTAAAAAAATGTTATTTTTGTATCATTTCAAAAAATGTAACGTTTTTATTATTAAATTTGCATTTATTCTTTTATCTCATTGTAATATATATTGATTTACATGGAACATAATTTGGGGCATCTTTAAAGAAATAAAGAAAAAAAAAAGATGTTCTAGTCATGTTTCTCTTTTATTTATATATTTCATTAATTGATTTGATAACTTTACAATGAGCTTTAATTTTATAGACATACAAAATATATGTTCTAAAATATCATCTTGAAAATGTGTATTTTTTTATTTTCATGCTAATTTACGATATAAAAATAAAGAAATAAAATACATAAACTCTTTACATTCATTACATAAAGCTTTTTATATATTCTCTTGTTGAGAGATAATAATAATAAAGAAATTATGCTTGCTTGTGTTGCGGCTCTTTACAAAGCAGTCTGTTTGATTTCACAATATAATCTACCAAATTTGGCATAGGTACACTTTGTAGGAGGGAATGTGCACTTCCGACGAAATTTTTTTATTTGCGATTAATTACTTTCTTACTATGCAAATAAGATTTTCGCATAAAGAAATTTAAATTTATAATAAAAATTTCAAATATTGCATTTAAATTCAACAGTTAAAAAAATGAAATATACAAAAAGCATGGGAATATTTTAAAGTTGTTATAGCCTTTAAAATGGCACTTTACCATACGATCCATATCCGTATTTTATTCCAATCCTAAACTTTTTGTACAATCCCTTTTTCTTTTTCATACTTTTATAACTACATATTTTCGAATAATGCTAAATCATTTTTTTAAAAATCAAATTATTTTCATTTGATAAACTAAGGACTCGTAAAAATTTTAATAATTTTTTATCGTTATGAATGTAGGCATAAAATTAATTTAGTTCGATTTTATCTAAATCGAATCAGCTTGAATTCTTTATTTTCTTTTTCTCTGGTCTTCATTTTAAATAGCCTGAAGAAATGATCTGCCCGATATGTTCTTGCATACTTTGAAAAAAAAGTCTTTTTTATGATTACTTGGCAAGCCTATTAAAAAGTTATCTTCGCCAATTTTTTGGCTGGCTTATTGCTGAGATGTGGTTAATAAAGAAACAGTAGGAAACTGCTTCTGTTTTTTGGACGTCTTTTTTCCGACATATTAAAATACTCAAAATCAGGCACAGAACTGCAATTGTAGTCACAATTATTTATTATGTATATCTTTTATCTTTTGATCGATTTCATACTTCATAATTGATAATTGTTGCTATTATAGAATTTTAGTACCAGCTTCTTCAAATTCTCAATCGTCTGAAATCAGAATTGAATAAATTCAAGAAATCACTTGATAATTTAGCTCATAAATTTTGAAATAATTTTTCGTTTTCAGAAAAAAAAGTGTACAGTATTTCAATTTTTTAGAGCTTCAAAAAGTGAGTAAATACTAAGATATATCATACACAATTGTGGAATAGTTTTATTAGTTTAACTTTATTTATCGATTTCTATTTATTCTGGTTTCATTCCGTCAATACATTTCTTCCTTTCAGGATTATCATTTTTAATCATTTCAGATGCCTTTTCCGCTATCATGATGATTGGAGCATTCGTATTTCCTGAAGGAATTGTTGGCATGATGGATCCATCCACAACACGGAGGTTTGTGATACCCTTCACTCTGAAAATAATAATAATATAAAAAGTAAAAATGAAATCTACGATCTCAAATTTAAAGTTATCATGTGAGAACATTATTTTTAAGTCATTACTTGTTTTAATTAATTAAGTCATTAACCAGTTTAAACCGGTTAAAAACAATCACGAGGCTTCTTTATCGGTCTCTTTCTCTCTCTCTCTCTATATATATATATGTGTGTGTGTATAAACGTGTGTGTGTGTGTGTGTGTGTGTGTGTGTGTGTGTGTGTGTGTGTGTGTGTGTGTGTGTGTGTTATTTCCAAATGATAAACTATTTACCAATAAATTCTTAAACATATTAATTTATAAAGAATTTTTATGAAAACAGATAGTTTTATAAACACAAACTGCTATTTTCTAATTTATGAGATTATAAAACAATTTCATAATGGATTAATCTTAGAACACGCGTCAAATCCTTCAATGTTTCCCACTTAAGAATGAATGGATATTCCCACCCACCCCGTGGGAAAGAGAAAACACTTTTATCAAAACTATTATTAAACGCGAGTGAATTTCTTTTGAACATATTATAAAAATTAAATTATTTAATTTTCTCCGAAAAAATTACATTCCATGAAAATAACAGCTATGGTGTCATAGCTCTAAGTCAATCTTTTTAAAGTACATCAGCTGTCAAAGAAGCAGACGTAATAATAAAACAATACTGATAAAAGCAGATAAACCTTTAAAAAAACACATCTGCTTTCAAACAAGTAATAATAATAATGCAATACTGGTAAAAACAGGTGAAGCAGAGGAAGATGAAAATTGCCATTTATGCTTTATTCATTGCCTATGTGATTTCGGGCTTCAATTATTCATTGAGTACGCGAGATCCAAAACTCCCTAACCAAAACAATACCATGTTCTCACATGATTAAAAAAAAATTCTATCGAAACTTGATTCAGGATTTTTAGACGTAAGTTATATTTAATATTTCTCAGATAATTTACATTTTTAATAAATGATGTATAATATTATTCTTAAAATAAGGCAATGATGTTATATATATATATATATATATATATATATATATAAATGGAAAAGCGACATAAATCTAAAATGCATAAATGTGGTACAAAAAATAATAAAATAATAATAATATAAACTCAAAAGTAACTGCGCATTATAAAAAGACTAAACAAAAAAGTAAAGAAAGATAAATAATAAAGAAAAAGATTTAACGAACTTTTAGGATGGGCGGAAATCAGCCGGTACATTTGAGTTGTATCAAGCGATGTGAATTTTGCTGCGCGTTTGTGAGAGTTGTCAGTTGAGAGCTTAGAACATTTGGAGACAATGCAGATAAAGATTAAAGAATAAGTTATAAATGTTAAAAAAATGTATAAAGTTTTAATTAAAAAGTGATTAGAGATATATTAAGGGAAAAAAAAGTTTAAATGGGAGATGTCTGGAAGGGAAAAAATGTAAATGTAAATATATGTAAAATGTATAATAATTAAATATTCAGGTATTATTATCTGAATATTTAATACCTTTAAATTCTGATCAAAAGATGCATTTTTTAAAGTTCAATAATGCGTACAACCGGAACCCTCACAACGCGAGGCAAAAGTAGAGCCACTTGATACAAGTCAAACGTACCGGATGACTTCCGTCCATGCTAAAATCCTTTTCTCGTTATCCTTCTTTAATCGTTAAATCCTTTTCTTTATAATTCACCTTTATTTTATTTTTTTTTTGGTTTAGCCTTGTTATAATGTGAGCTTAATTTTGAATTTATATCATTATTTACTTTTCACCTGAGATTTAGGTCGCTTTTCCATCTCTATAGCTTTGGTCTGATACAGCATTCGAGGTAAAGACAATATCAATTATAAATTATTGCAGGACGGGATGAAACCGAATTCTTAGACTCAATATCATTTCGAACCATAATGCTTTACAAATACAAGAAATATATTACTTTGCAAGTTGCTTCAAACATAATCGATGTAAGGGAAGATTGATGATACTTAGAGAAATTTTGGTTTCATTGTTTTAAGGCGGTTTCAACTAAAGTAAACAAGTGCAAAAAATTAATGCTGAGAAGTGGGGAACTGTTTATTTATCTTATTCTAGAGAAGGCACATGCTTCCCAGTTGTGTAAGGTTTTATTGGCACGTATATAAGGCACTGGCACTTACCCATGACAGTATGCTCAATAAAAAATGAGGTAAAAGGATTAATTTGAGCAGCAAAGAACATACCCCCCCCCTCGAATTTCTGTAGATGGATTGTTGATTTTCCGATTACAACAATGTGCTCTCTCAGGTAGCCATTTCAGTATTAAATACTTTCAGACAAAAAGGGCATGACATCTTTTATTATACCAACTTACTCGCCTGACATATTTTCATGCGTTTTTTTTAATTTTATTTATTTATTTGTTTTACTGTTTTGTGCCTCAAGAGGGCTATAGTAAATCTCCGATGTGCAGATGCTGAGGAGATCAAGAAAACGTTCGAAGAAAGATCGGTTTCACCACAAATAAATATCAAAAATGTTCTTATAATTGTTTTACCAATTTAGCACATATATATATTCGATGTAATAAAACGTATTCTGAAAATGATAAGATTATATTATAAAAAATTGAAATACAATGTTTTTTTTCTAAAAAAATTATTTCTTTAATTTAAAAGAAAAATTCTATCCTCATATAATTAAAAATTGTATAAAAGTAATTAGGTACCTTATTTCTGTGTTAAAAATAACTTTCAACGTGTCGGAAGAGTTAAGCCAAAGCCACATACTTCCCTCAGTATAGCATTTTTCCAATTTTGACGTTTCTCGCTTATTTTTTTTTCCAAAATAGATTTGGATTTGTGGAAATTTGAATAATTAGGCTAAAATATTGAAATTATATCTCAAGAGGTCTTTGTGATTTTCTTTTAATGTGATAAATATGTGTAAAGATCTCTGATCAAATCTTAAAAAATTTAGTTTTATAAATGTAAATAGATACAGATTTTTTTTTTTGCCATTTATGTAGAGATTCAAAAATTATTTCCAGCATTTCAAACTTAATATTAACAATGCAAAATTGATTATGTATTACGATTACAGTTCCCATCAGTTATGCTATCTTACAAAGTACGTTTCTTCTAAAGTTCTTAGAGGAATTTGACGATAATAATTAATTTATTGAATATTTGTTGAAGATCTTTCATGAACTTCCAAAGCAGCTGAAACAGAAAAAAAATCTTTGTTAATGTAAATGGAGTTTTAATTTTCTGAAAGAATTTTCACGTTTATCGTCCCAATTTTTTTTTTTTGAATGATGGAATGCTTCTTACAGCATACCTAACTATGGTAGGTAATATACCTCTAGTATATTACCTAGCATATATATATATATATATATATATATATATTGTATTTTTTAATATGATCGAAAATACAACCATAAGCTAAAATTCACAATATTTTTTCCTACAATTCTTGTTCTTTCTATGTGAATTGTGTGAATAAATTTTTATGTAAATGAGAATGATGCTTTGCTTTTACTTTAATTCAGGATCCACGACTGTTGTCTCATCATCTGGATTGCCCATTTTGCAAGTGCCAGAGGGATGGTAAATATTGAGGGGATAACCCTTGGCGACGCATCTGAGGTAAGTATCTGAATAAATTTCATGCTTCTCACAGCCAGGCATCTTAATCGAGAACATCTTTGCTCCGATTTTCTCAAAAGCAGATGTATTTGTCACCATGTTCACACATTGCTTCATAACTAAAAAAAATCGAAGAAGAAAAATTTAAAGTTTATAATAGCTTTTATAAGTTTAAGCTATAAAAACTGGGTAAAATTCTCATTAATGAAAAATAAGTAAGAATTATTCATAAATTGCTAGTAGAGAAATTAGAGAAATAACTAGTAGCTAGTAGAGAAATAACAAACATGTGGTAATATACGAAATTTGAAATAATACAGCATTCGAATACATGAAGTTTTCTGATTCTCTTTCGCCCATTTTATGAATATTAAATTAAAAGAATCTTTTAATTGCCTTTATATTTAAAAATATAATCGTATTTAAAAATATATTATTTTAATAGAATATATGTAAATATAATTCGTTCATTAAAATTAAAACTGATACTCAAAGAATAAGTTTAATATGAATATGTTTAATGATCTTGTATAGTTAATATATGAAGAGAACATATATTAACTATACAGGATGAAAGCAAGATCTTTCACTCTATACAAGAATTTATAGAGAAAAATCTGTTTGCTTAGACATATGTTTACTTTTGTAAGTGTAAATACTGCAGTTGAGTTGGCTTTTAGGCATATTATTTCAATAAGTTTCAACGTATAACAGAAATTTAAGGTGTTATTCTAGTTCTCGCTACATTCGATCAACAATTATTCAGCAATACATACATGACATCTTCTATCCAATCATTCATCGTTTTAATATCGCAATTTGAGACCACTGTTTATTTATTTTAAATATATTACTTTTTTATCTATTAGCCGTCTTTGACGACCAACTGGTTCTCCAAGAATAATGCTCTTTAAAATTTTCAATTAAATATTTGTCTACCTTGCTCTTTTAATGACTTCTTCAGTAAAATGTATTTAAGTTTCAAGTAGATAGTCACATAACATATTATTATAGAAGACTTACGATGCCGGCGTCCTGGCATAGGGGTAGCACGTCTTCCCCGTGATCTGGGCTCCCTGGGTTTGAGTCCCGGTTCGGCCATGGTTGTTCTTCATCTATTCTAACAGTGAAATGTGTGAATGTAACCCCCTGTAAAAAGGGGTTGGGCAAGCGAATGTGATGCGTCAGTAGCAAAATCGTACTCTTGGCCCTAGTTGGCGCTACTAAAACAAGAGACGTTCCCTTGGCTTAAAATCGCTGACTTCGTTAGCGAGCTTGTCCATGGCAAGTGCCATTATAGACAACAACAACAGTTTGAACAAAACGTTTTTATATTAATTGAAGTTAAAACACTTCCGCTTCAATTTAAAGTTCAATTTTTACGGGAGCTGACTGAAAATCAGCGAGATACATAGTACAATGAACAGGACGATGTAAGGCTTGTAAAATAGCATGAGTTATATGATTATCAAAATTTAAACTTGAAAATATTTTGCTAGAATTAATTAAAGAAGCTACTAAGAGACAAGTTATATAAAATAATGAATAAAAATTTTATCAAGCGTTAATTTTGGCGAACCGACTGGCCTCAAAAGGCGGCTAGTTAAGCTATATAGAGTGTTCTTAACTCTCTCGTGACAAACGGAAGCCGGAATCGCGGTTAGAAAGAGTTCATTCCAGATGATGAAACGGAATTCCCTTTACAAAAGATTAAATTATAATCGTCTTATTCTTAACACTATCTAGTTTTTCAGATCGAATTGTAATGACATCCAGTTCACTGTTTTTTCAAATTTTAAGCTCTTATTTTAAACTCTACAGAATGTTTACAATTCATTGCATTGTAATGCATTGTTTACAATTCATTACATTCGCATTGCTATTTCCAAAACTTTATATAAAGTACGAGCTACTATTCAAAATGATCTAGCATTTCTGCTGATTGTATTTTATTGAAATAAAAAAATATATAAAATTTCAGAAAAAGAGAAAGATACTTCAAAAATAGAAAGAAGCAAGCGAATATTCCTTGGGGAATATCATTTGTTTGAAGAATTTCTTTCGTTATGTTGCAATGAATGTTTTCACTGCTCTCATTAACTATTCATTTTTTGTAATTAATATGTAATTTTTTCTTGGCAGATTTTTTTTTCTTTCACCAAACATTATTTTGTGTTTGGCAAGTTTGGCCTTTTACTTAACATTGTTTTGAACTTAAAATTTTAAATATAAGTACCCTATATTTCAGTTCAACTCTTCTTGGTTACCATTCCATTGATTCAATTAATTATTTTTTCCCTAACTAGTTGAATTAATTCATTCAATTAATTATGAAACTGTTTGATTCCATAGACAGGGATGCAGGGTGGTTCTTTCTTCTGTATATGGAAAAATAAGAGAATTTATCTGTTAAAAATATAATTAATTTGTTTCTCAAATATTTTCTATCGCTATACAATCTCATAATTCCATTCATATGTTTGCTATACTTAATTCTTTCGGGAAAATACGAAGATTTTCGCAAAATTCTATACTCATTAAATATGCTAACAATATTATCAAAAGTGATTAATCCAATATATCTTTTATAAAATAATCTCCATAAATCAATTGAATACTTTAATTTATATACTGTGTAACAAGAAGTTTCTTTTTGAAAATGCCATGATTACAGAATTGATCGAATTTTTATAAAAACAATTTGGAACTGGTGTTAGAAAATATTTTTTTTTTCTTTTAAGAAAAAATAAAGTAGTGGGAAATTTACGAACCAAGAAAACGATATATTTCTTAGCTATTTCTTTAATAAACTATTATAAGTTATCTGTTATAATAATAAAATATGCTAAAATTAGTTTTAAATAAGAAATATAGTACACATTTTAAAATGTTTATGATATTGATACAACTCACTATCAACCACTTTATTGAGATCCTCTTTATGTTCAAATAGATTGAAATCAATTAAAGGATAGGCGTATGGATCATCTGATTTCAATCGAATAGTTCCTCTACTTTTAGGTTTCAGAAGAACAGGGAAGAATGTGAAAGTGTTTTCTCCAATGTAAGGATTGTATACTTTCTCATATGTCTGCAAAATACAAAATGAGCAATAATTAGACTGTACGTTATAAACTAAATAACATTCACGCTGTAAAAGTAATTCAAAATTCAGAATGAGAACATTTAGAGTAAGTAGAAAAAACAAAATTGAGCCAAAGTCGTATGGACTTATATGACAGGAATCGCGTGATCATCTAGAGGAACTAGAGAACACTAATGTCGAATCGTACTTGTATAACAGCTGAAATCTCAGGAATTGGGAAAATTTTATTTTTGTATAGATCATGCACATTCTCGATTTCACAACATTTTTTAAAAAATCCTTTAAATCACAGTATGATTGCTTTATAGAGAAGGCACATGAATTCGTGATTTCTTTCATTAGCCATGTCGTAAACAGTGTTGACGACAGTGCAGATTTTTTTTGTCAACAAAATCATTGTGCCCATCAACTAAACTAATATATTGCTTCTGTGGCCGACGTCCTTGCATAGGGGTAGCGCAGCTTCCCCGTGAGCCGGACGTCCCGGGTTCGAATGCCGGTTGAGGCATGGTTGTTCTTCATCGGTGTTCTGTCTGTGAGGTGTGCGAATATGGCCTCCTATAAAAAGGGGTTGTGCAAGCGAATGTGTGATTTTCATCTTCGTATGAGCTAGAAGTCAGACTTCTGCCCTCGGCTGCTCAGGGGTCTTTATCCTTAGAAGCTACTGCACCCCCCTTTCCGTGGTAACGCGGACACGGCATCATCATCATAGTTTCGGCGCGTAATCGGAACTTTACTCTCTTAGATAACGTTCACATTAATCATTTGGATGTGAAATCAACATTTCTTAAACATATAAGATGGCTTTAATTCGTTCTAACTCTATGATTCAATAGAAAATTCACAAAGTAAAGTATTCTATTGATTCTTTTTTTGAATTACTAATAAATCTTCTTCTGAAAATGGGAACTTCATTTAATTAGATAATAAAAACAAAATATTTAAATGATTGGCCCTCTGATTGTAACGTTGGCGAACATTCGCCTATACATTCTACTATTTCCTGTGGTATGTTGGATAGTTTTTAGGTTTCCTTCCTGTCCTGAAAATCTGCTCGTTAAACTTACTGTATTTTCTATTTCAAAGTTACTATATTCTATTACCTCCTCAGATATTCCAAAAGCTTGTCTGGTAATTCCGGTGCTATCAGTTGCTAATGAACCAGATAACAAAATTATTTGTACGTCGGGCCAATCCAAGTTTGCATCATTGTACTTGGTGTTAAGGAAAGCCATCCCTTCAATGCCACAAAGAGTTGTATCTGGTCCTGTGATAAGAAACCATTCAGCCAAGAAATTCATTATTATTTCTACGGATAAAACCTCCTTTTAGTTCGAAAACACCATTAAATCATGTTATTTAAATTGGATTTTTCTTTCTTTTTAATTTATTGCTCGACTCTTTATAACGCTTAATTGCACATAATCTCATCTAGTATTTAATTTGAATTTGCCCTCAAAGACGGATATTCTGCAACCCATCATATCTTCTTTTTTGATTAAAAGAAACAAATAATTATACAAAATCTCGGACAAAAACTTCGTGAATTGTCTAAGAGGAGAAGATTAAAATAGCAGGCACAAGAGAAACCTATTCATTCTTCACTAGCTGGTTGTTGGAGTCATTTTTTCACGCTGTATGTCCACTAGCAGCTTTAATGCATTAATGCAGTTTATATATATATATATATATATATATATATATATATATATATATATATATATATATATATATATATATATTGTTTTACCAAAATATGAAAGTGAGCCTTGAGGACTAATATATCTCGGCTAGTGTCTATGGAAATTACGACACCTCAGATTCCTTTATAAATTGATTGTATTGTATTATAAATTGATTGTAGTATTTTCTTATTTACAAGAGAGATATTTTATATTTTAAACCTTATTTTGTTATAATAGACAGTAAAATAAGGAGATACCGTTTAACAATTTCAGCACTAGGAGGAAAGGAGAATTACTTTGGAATTTGTGAAAAAAAATTGATCTTACATGAGTGATAATGTTTCAAAGTTGAGATAGTCTGCTGAAAAGTTGAGATATATCAAATATTAATTTATTTTATCAATGTTTCAAATTTAAGATAGTTTGCTTAAAAGTTAAGACATAGCAAATATTAAAGCTTATTTAGTTTTTCTTATTCTTCTAATTACCCTACCTTATTTCTTATACATCTATCTGACTCATTACGAATATGAATAAACAGAAAATGTTTTCCAATGTAAATAAGCTTGAGATTATTATTTTTACAAATTCATGATTAAAAATTCATTAATGTATAAAATCTATGTTATCTAGGTATTTATTTCGTGATTTAATGTTATTGAGTACGCCATTGCGTGTTACTTTCTTTCAGATACTAATGGAATTAAAAAAAATACTAATAATCAATAATGATTCCATTTCACTAGTTTGCATTAATCTCTAGAAAAATATTTACTGTGTTTTTACGGAGATCTGCTAGATCAGAAGTTGAGGCATGCTCTTCAGACAAATCGTTTAAACCCTAATGTGCAATTGAATTTAAGGAATTTATACGAGCTTACCTTTTGAATGCAAAAAAAATTATAATTATTCATATATAATATCTTGACATAAGTCAATACTTTTATATATTTTTATATATAATTATCTTAGCATAAGTCAATTCTTTCTAATACACTTACTGTAGATATCCTATATAGAATATCGCGAAAATTTAATACGGTTAATATATTTGTACCTGTTGCCTCTAATTTATATTTCAATAGACTAGTTGGTAAAATAGCCTTCTTCATGAGAATAGGTTCTGGATACTTCGTTTTAAAATTCAGTATTACATTTCCAACATGGTCTTGCAAATTATTACCAACTGGAAGATCAGCAATAACTTCTATCTGAAAACAAAAGAAGAACAAATAAAAAACATTAATGCTTTCAAAATGAAGTTGGTAAATCTGCATTTTAAGTACAGGTGGTTATGAAAATAATGGAAACACCTTAGATTTACAAAGTTTACTTAGTACTTAGTTACTTAGGTTTATTTAGTTTCTTTGTAAGACTCCTTTATTAATATGATGTTGGACCGCCGTTGGCATGCAATACAGCTTGGATTCGCCTAGAAATTGATTCATACAAGTGTTGAATAGTGTTTAGAAGAATATTGTACGATTCTTCCTGGAGATATTTGAAGTTCTGGGCGAAATGCCTGGTGGAGGATATCGATTCCGCATTGAACGCTCTAAAATAGACCATAACGTTAGTTCTGGATCAATTTGGTCGGGTGACTGTGCGGGTCAAGGCATATGTTTAACTTCACCCTTATGTTCATCAAAGCATGATTGGACAAGTTTCGCTGCATAGATAGGTGGATTATCATTCATGGAAAATTCCATCTCTTGCAGAAAACAAAGTTTTCACTATAGCATGGACCTGTACAGCTGAAATTTCTCTATGATTCTCCCCAGTTGTTCATCCTTTCAGGGTTACGATTGTCCAGCATAAAACCACAACATGGCTGCCCATATCATGACAGATCCACCTCCACGCTTGACAGTTGGAAGGAAACAATGACGATCATATGCTGGTACAGGTGTCCTCCAAACGTGCCCCCGTCCTGTTGTAGGGAAAAGTGTGAAACACGATTCGTCAGACCATATTACTTTCTTCCACTTATCAATCCATTAGGTTTTGTGAGTGCGACACTATTGTAGACTACGTTTATTATTAATATCTGTGACAAGTGACTTGGGAATTACTGCTCTGCCATAAATGTTCTGTTTATGAAGGTTCCTTCTAACTGCAATCACTAACACCGGAGAATACAGATTGGTATTGCGCTCTGTGGTCACTTTTGCTCCAGCTATTCGCTTTTTAGACATTACAATCCGCTTTGTCAAGTTGATCCTAAAATTTGGGATGAGCTTCACTGAGCTTCTTTTTCATCCCACTATTTTCCTTTGTCGAACTTGTCTTGACGCACTGTGTGTAGGCTGTCATGACTTTAGACATAGTACCTCTAGAAACGCCTAAAATTTGGAATGTTCCAGTCACACTTGCTCCAGCTATACTGCCGCCTCCTAAAATTTGGCCTCTTTGAAAATCAGAGAGATCCGACATCTTACGTTTTTGAAAAAAAAAAATCAAGAATTACAGAACTTCAATAAAGCTAACGCATACTCCCAGAATATATACATTGCAATGTATAAAATAACTGGTGGCTGTTATTATATTTTAATGCCTATGAAGAGCATTCAAAAATTCACTTTTATTCACAAGTGTTTCCATAATTTCGATAATCACCTGTACATAAACAACAGAATTTTTTTAACTGCCTTGCGCTTATGATGAAAATTGCCAAGTAGATCTAAATGAACTTCTGACTATCATATTGTGTAGTTTCCTCGAAATTTGAGAAATATCTATAATTTTCTGTCTTCAGCAGCCAGTTAGTTTGTCAGTGCACATTCCAATCCTGTACTAGATATATATGGAAAGTTTCGGAGCTCTGTATTATATGGTACAACTTGTGGAGTACTAACTCACAAAAAAACGCGCATGCATTCATATGTATTATATGCAAATAAATGCAAGCATTGATGAATTTTATTTCCAAGTTTTTGTTTATTCCTTATTTTTTTAACACTTCAATCGGATTTTAGAAAATATAAGTAGTTCACTGTCTTGATTTAATGTTGGACGTTAATTTTAGACCTTTTATTTAGTAATAAATTTAATATTAAATTAGATTATAAGTTATTTTATTTCCTTTAACTTTTTCTTAGAACTTTGGGTTTTGCATTATACCTTCACCCATCATTTTTAAATAAAAATCATGCTCTAGAAAATTATAATTCATTGATTTCTGGGCCCATTTTTCAATATCTGATTAAATTATTGCTATTTATTATATAATTATATAGACTTGAATGTGATGAAGAATTATATACTAACTATTAATAACTATGCAAATGCGATAAATGGTAGCAAGACATTTTGATAAAACATTTGTATCAGAATTGTGCTTAAGATGTTGAATTACAGAAATATAATTTGAAGGGGAACATTCATCGATATAAATTATAGCATGAATTTAAATATATCAATATAATTTGATAAGTTAAAAATTTAAGATAGAAAGTGATTTAATTAATATAACTGTTCTTAAATGGACATAAAACATATTTATAAACAATTTTTTCAATCCTTGACATTTAAAAAACAATATATGTATGCAGTAATAAAATAGAAACTCATCTCTAAAATATACATTTTGAGGGGTAACTGTTTTTGAAAAATATAGTAAAAAAATTCTTTCTTCGAATTTTCTTAAATTTAATTATCGCATTTATGTCATCAAATACATAGCTATTGAAAATTAACAAACATCTGGCGTTAAAACACAATAGTAGCAAGATAAATATTTTTTAACAATTACAAGAAAAAAATCATGCAGAAATGTGTATTCTGATCATATACATTGTCGAAAGCCTAAAGACAATCGAAACCATTTATTCCTTTCAAATTAGAATTTATCTTCGAAATGATAGCATTAGAGATTACTTATTATGTATAATCAGAAAAGAAGGAATGTTAAAAAAAATTGGGACGTCAAGCTAGTAGCATGTCCTTGAAAAAGAACAACGCTGATGAAACATGGTCCATAAAACGTATGCAGAGCAGATTCAAGTGTTATGTTTCTTGTCACCTCCTTACCTCAAGTGTTTCTCAGCTATTTAAACCAGATGCTGAGATGAAGAAAGTAGTTCTGGAGAGCTTAATATAAATGCCAGGGTATCTTGTTTGGATAAATATCTCAATAATTTAAATAAAATGTTTTGAGCTGACATAAATTCGTCTCTCTAGATTCGCTCCTTATTACGTGAACAGTAAAAAAAATTATACTATCGTCTAAAGAAAAAGAAGTTCACTCATTTTATATAATAATTACATACGTTTTGTTTGCGATAAGAAATCTAAAATCTGTAAACTGGTTGTTGAGTAACTGAATTGAATTACTCGTTTGAATCACTGAGCCCAATACATTTCTCTGTAATAAATAAACACAAACACTACTGGATTAATTTTATAGAAATTGCATCATAACTTTCAGATAGATTTGAAGGAAATCTGGTTAGAAAGTCTGAGATTATAATTATAATTGGAATAGCAGCGAAATGAAAACTCCAATGCTAAATAAAAGATATTATGTTCTCAAAATATGGTTTATTATCTTTTATTTTATTAGGACAAAAGCTGAACATTTCTTTCAATATTTCGAGTCAACTATATGTCTAAACGCTTTTTCATTAAAAATGAGTGTGTATTATTAATCATGTAAATCACTAAATATAATGTACATAATAATTTATTGATTTCTTATTAAAAGTTTGTCTCTCATCATGATGCTGAGATGCAAAAGAATCATTATGAACAGAAACTGTTAAAACGTTTGTTTTTTTCAGATAATCGGGACCAATTATCGGAGAAAATGGATTGCTCAACTACCTCAGATAATAATACTACGGTTAAGTTCTCAACTCAAACAGAAAATGCATTTTAATAATTTCTATTCGCAATGATGGACTAATGCACGGAATTATAAATTAATAGACAGTAAATTTCTGTATTGACTCTGTTCGCTGATTCAATTTTTCAGGATAATTATTATCCAACTTGGGCATATGTATCAAAACACCTCTTTTTTTAAAATTGTGATTGATGTTTCAACAAAATTGTGATATTCAGGAGTTTATTGAAGGCTTTATTTATAATCATTTTCTCCATAACAAAGGCTATAGATTAATTAAATGTTTGATCTTTGATTTCCTATTATCATATCAAATGCTACACTAATTGGAAGCCTTAGCAAAAGAAAAAATATGATGCGGAAATGTTCTAGTGTGCAGTTGGAAAAAAATACTGTCATGCGATATTTTAATTTCTACAGAAATAATTCTATGCCTAGTTTTGAAACTCTGACATCAATCGAATTTTTCTATAATGTGAATATAATGCTTTACTCACGCCCAAATCCTCCAAATGCTCTTTTGGTCCAATTCCAGAAAGCATGAGTATTTGAGGAGAATTGATGGCTCCACTACTCAGAAGAACCTCTTTTCGAGCGCGGATGTCGTGAATTTTGCCCTCTTTTTGAAATCGGGCCCCATAAGCATTTTTATTCTTACTGATAAGAATCTAAAAAAGAAAATTGTTTTATTTAAAATATAAGTTCTAATTCTCTTCCAACAATTCGAAGAATTTCCAAGAGGGAAGAATGCAATAGGACAATAGGATGCAATAGGTATATTATCAGATGATTCAATCATATTAGTTTTAATAATGGATTCACATTATGAAGTACTTTTATAAATCGCAAATCTGTATTCATTTTAGAAAATACAGAAAGATTTGAAAATCCTTGATTTTTTAAAAAATTAAATATAAACTGAGTAATTGCAGTAGAAACACGCAATTTGTACAGAAGTTCTACTAAAAATAAAAAATTCTTTTCCTCGAATAAAAACAATATATTTCTGATTTTTTTTTCTCTCTCTCTCATACACACACACACACACACACACACACATATATATATATATAGATATATATAGAGAGAGAGAGAGAGAAAGAGAGATTTTAGCACTTCTCAATGCATTGCAATTAAAAATTACAAATACCAAAAGTTTTTATTGTAGTTCTCTGTTATTTATTATATATGTTCATAAGCAAGGTTGAAAGTGTCTAAAAGAACTATTCGTTTAATTTGTGAACAGGCGCAAATAGTTATAAAAAGAACATCTACAATTGGAAAAAAGTGTTTGCGCTATACATATGGTGTTATTTTAGTTCCGCGTTGGGTGAAGTTCTGAACATAGCGGATTAAATATAAGAGAAAATTTAAGATAAATTTAATGTTAAATTTAAGAGAAATTTACAAATTGTGCATCTTTTTTAATATAGAAGGAAATGACTTTCTGCGTGTCTTAATACTGAAGATAAAAAAGTTCAATTTTAAATTTCTGCGATTTGTTGCAATATTAGTGTTGATTTCTTTAAGGAAATAAATAATATGAAATTGCATATAAAAATTGCAAACAAATTATGTGATTAAGACAGAAAAGGCAGAGTTAATTGTTCATATTTTATACCTATAATTTTCATCTCGAACAATTAACGATTTGCTGAATACTGCCTTCCGTCCAACCTTAGTGGTATAATGATAATGCCTTTGCTTCGTGGTAGTTAGATAAATAATTTCAAACTTATTTTCCTTGAAGAACCACAAAGAAAGCGGGTTTGCTACCTGTTAGATTAATCAGAGCTAAAAGTTCTCCCATTGGTATTGCATGAAAATTTGAAGAGGGTTTACTATCTCAGGGGCCTTTCTCATCATCTATTACTTTATCAGCATTATTGCAAAATACGAGGTCTGTCTCAAGATAATAATCCCCTAGTTATGCTTTTAAACGAAAGGAAAGTACAATTAATCTTCTTGTCGACACATAAGGAAAACTGCAAATGGTCACATTTCATAGCTTCTCAATTCCCTCTCACTGGCCTATAGGTGTCTTTTTAAACCAAATATATCCGCTTACGTATTTAAAGTTTGAAAAAATATGCGCTTTCTGACTTGAACATATAAATGGGAAGCAGGGTAATGTTAAAATACATGGCTAAATTAGTTTAATCATATTAACGTTCCGTTTTAAAGCAACATTAGGACTATTTTGGGAAGGACTTCGTAGTTTTGAACCGCGTTCAGATGACGGGGACGACATCTGAGCTGGCACACCTCTCTTCACATTTCCACCCCACACCAGTAGGAGGACGTTTAGCCCTGACGGATTTAACGTGCACCACGCTTACATGACGGTTCTTCGGGGGAATCGGGTATCGAACCTCAAACCCTCCGGTTCCGAAGTAGAGACCTTACCAACCAGGCCACCGAAGCCCTTTGAGAAATGAAGTACAATTGCATAATATAATTTAAAGAGATAAAGACTTGTACTGCTTACTTTTTGAACATAAGCTTCATTGACAATGTGCAGATTGTCTCTGTCTTCGGCAGGTATAAGAAAAGCTTTAGCTGTACTGCATCTCCTGCCGTCTCTTATAGTTCCTTGAATTTTTGCAAAACCTGCAAAAAATTGCCACTATAGCGCATTTTGAAAAGAATTATTGGGAAATAAATACGTTCCTATTGAGTACGAATATGCAGAATACTTTAAGCTTCGAATTGACTTCGTAATTTCTTGTTTTATTATCTCAGTGGTAATGACCATCACTTTCCAATTATGCCAAATAGAAAACTTTTGAAATTTACCTATGCTTGACTTCAAGGAGCACATTACAAGTGAAGTCTGAAATATTCATGGCTTAGAACAACTAAATTTAACTACTGTGACTTAAAACTACTGACCAGACATTCTGATATTTTTTTAATAAAAAACGAGCAAAAAATAGCTGTTCATGATATTTTCCTATCATGATAAAAATAAGTTTTTAGTCTAACAGATCTGATAAACTTAATTAACCCCAAAATTTTTTTCTAAACATCCGTTTTAATATTGATCTATTTTCCTGGCAGTTTGATACGATGAATCCTGTCAATATAACAGTGGGCTAATAAGTACAGTATAATTAATATTTCATTTTGATTATTTTATTTTTAAAGGCCGAAAACTAATTTCATATTTTTTGCGCATTTAATTAATTTTATATTTATATCAATTTCAAATGTTGTTGCAATGGATAAAGATCTAGTTTGTTAAAAAAAATAGTAGAACGTAAACTTCTTGACAAGAATGAATAAATCTAATACTTGCTTCTTAGAAAGCATCTTTTTCGTTTGCTGAATTTTAAGTTCAATTTTTTGTAATTATTATCTACCGTTGTTGAAACGGTGATTTAAAATTTCTATTATATACGAGCTTCTAATTAGAACTATTTCAATTAATGAAAATATGGACATATATTTCCGGACAGTTGAGAAGATCGACGATTTTCTTGTGCATGCTTTAATGTCAATATTTCATCACTGGAAATAATGTTTCAGATTTATTGATATTTGAAAGATTATTCATTGGTTAGAGGTCAAGTACTGTAATAATTTTAAGCAACAAATCGCGGGTTAGAATTTTCATTACATTACTTTATAATTCTTTTATTTATTGCGCTCATATATCTTCCTAAATCAGTTCTAGAAAATTATAGAACCTTTAGCAATTTAATTAGTAAGTAGTTATTTTTTTTAGTTATGTAATTTCCTTTTTCGATATCTCAGAAGATAAGGCTAAGACTCAAGAAGGTATCTGATGCAGGTTAAGTCTTTCTCCCTAATCATTCAATAACAATGAAAAAGAAGCCTCAGTGAAATACTTAATAAAGCAATGAAAACGGTTTGAGTTTCATCTTCACAATGATAGCTATGGATGAAAATTACGTAAAAACAAATTATTTTTGGTTAAATAGTAAATTTTTGGAAACTAAAATTGCACGGCAAATAAATTAGAGTTTTTAAAAAGGTAATTTTGTAAATTTTAAAAAAGGTATAAAAATTCGCTTCTTCAATGATATTTTCGTGATTTATCGTGGAAAAATGTCAAAATTTCGTTTAAATTCAAATTGTTAAAATTCTCATTAAAGCAACAAACAAAAGCGTTCTAAGTTACACAATTATTCCTAAGTTTATTTTTGCCATATCGATTGTTCTGTGTCCGACCGCTTTTCTGTTGAGAGCCAAAACACATATTCTTCGATTTTCCCTAATATTATTAGCAGAAATAGAGTGAATTTTATTGAAAGTTTTGTATACTTATTTTATAACAATTTACTTACCTGTTTCTTGAATTACTTTTTAACACAAACATTATTTTTATTAAAATTACATAATATTTATTATCCTCCGCTGTATTACATAATATTATCCTCCGCTGTACTCATTTCGCTGTTAATTCGAATTTTTCCAATAGAGAAATTTTCTGAACAAAATACTTTTACATGAATAAGCAAGAATAATTATAAATCTTTTTATAATTTAAACGTTTTAACACTTTAAAACTGATTTTTTATATTCTAATTATAAAGAAAATGAGAGTATATGAATTCTTTTTTCTTCAACAAACAACACTGGTGCAAACAAAAAAGGATTTAAAAAAGTCTTAAAATTAATGCAAAGGAAAAAAAAAACTTAATTTATACCAATGGCCAAAACTTCGCAATATTAAAGCACAAATCCTATTTTTTAAAAAGAATACTCGAAGAATAGTTATAAGTTGGTATTTTGATGCAAATAATCATTTAATCGCTAATAATACGATCTCTTTTTTTAAAATTATAGAAATTAGAGGTTAATCTGAAAATCCTTTTCTTTTTTTTTTGCTTGTAAACAAATTACTTGTTTTTCTCTGATATATTTTTGTTAAGGCTTTTTTTATTACTATACGTGTCTAAATCTCATTTATAATTTATTTCCTTTGATAAAGTTACAGCATAAAATATCATGTCAAAGTTATTTGAATGGTTGAAGCATCTAAGACATTATAAATTTTTCAAATCGATAAATCTTTCGCAATATATTATTCACGCTGATGAAATCTTATAATTAGATCATTTGAATTAATCATATAGAATTAGATCAATGGAAACTCTCGGGAAAAAAACATAGTTATCTAAATTTCCTCTTTTTTTAAGGTGAAACTATGATGAATGTTGCAATAAATAAACACGAATTTTATGATTGATAAGAAAAAAATGCTATTGACATAAAAAAATTCAATTAATACAAGATTGTCATCTAATTTATTAATTATCTCTAAAGATAATGAAAATTTGTCCATTAAAGTAACCAGTCTAGCGCTGAGAGAAGTTTCTACTTGCCTGTCTGTTTTTTTCCATTAATATCTGTGTATTCGTAGCCCAATTCCCCCGCTGCTTCTGCAAAAGCGTCTTTCATTTCATTTGTTTCTTGTGGAGTGCTCACCGTTAAGAAGCCACTTGTTGAATGATGGCCTATAATATAGAAAACCATACACACAATTTTTATTTCAAAATGCAACCTTTAGCTATCATTTCATTATTCGATAAGTGCACATTTTAAAGTCAACCGGAGTACCCCCCCCAAAAAAAAAATTAGTACACTCTCTTAAAAAAATCCTTTTTTTCTTCCCATATAAAATTCTAGACCTGGAGCAAAGCCGTTATTGCCATGAGTACTGAGAAATAATTTTTAGAGTACCATAGTACCATACATGAAAGTTGTGCAATAAAAGCCGATACATGTGTATTTATTGCATGGCATTGATGAACAATATTTAGGAAATATCTATCTTTGATATAAATCTAGTGTTTTTACTCAATCGAACGTTCGATTTGTGATGATTAAACATTGTTATGTTGTTAATATAACATATAATAAAATAAATCAGAAAATAAAATATGTAATTCCATCTGATTGAAACCGAATATTGATTTGGAAGTACAATTGGAGTCGTAAGATCATATACGAAATTCATTTATTTAAGTCATAGCGTTTGCGGCCATACAAAAATGTAGATCAACATATAATCTGCTCTATGAGAGATTTGAGGAAAAATTGAGAAAGAGCTACATTTCAGGTGCTAAAACTGTTCAATACCAAATTCAATTTACTTAAGTTGCGCTTCTTTTAATTATACTGTTTACATGCATTCAAAACTATAGGGTAAACAGACAATGAAATCCTTATCAGATTTGTCTCTAAATTTAATACGGATGCACATTTTAGGTGCTAAACCTGAACATTAAATTTTATATATCTAGATATTAAGTTATCGTGCACTCAAATAGCCGGACAAAACAGAGTTCCTCTGCATGGATTCCATCCAAAATTTAATATAAATCTTCAAGTTTGTGGTGAATAAAAGCAGAGGTTGCTGTGAATTTAGTGGATTTTCTAGACAAAAATAGACGAGCCCTTAAAAAAAACATTTACTATCCAGCAGCTGGCACCAAATCATGTCAAAGTAAAAACAAAAAAAATTAAATAAACAAGACATAGCTCTCCCCACACACAACAGACGGCAGCCACTTTTATATATATATACGTATATATATATATATACGTATATATATATATATATATATATATATATATATATATATATATATATATATATATATATATATATATATATATATATATATATATATATATATATATATATATATATCCGGATGTGGCATAAATTCGTGCAAACTTCAAAAAATCATAGTAAAAAAAGTAATGATCGAAAAAAATGCGAATTGCGGGAATATGTTCAGAGAGCCTTTAGATTTTGTTATTTCATTAAAAAAATGTATTAAAGTGACCGATAGATGGCGCTCACACGTCATACCGAGACTGTTTATGCAAATCAGTATAGCTATAAAACACAAGGCTGGAAATGGATCTGTCATTCGACGCTAGTAGCATGCTATCGCTACCGGATAGATCATTAGGGGTTAAACTGTTCTATAAAAATGGTGAATCTGCGACTAACGCATTGCGACAGTTACGGGCGGTGAAAGGAATTAAGGCGAAGAAAATCCCAATTTCATTGAATGGGATATTTAATTTAGTCCGCCGTTTTGAAGAAACGGGAAGATTAAAGGATCGTCAACGAAGTGGCAGACCATCCGTCAGTGCTGAACGCGTCCTTGTTATCCAAAGAGTCATGAGAAATGTCGCAGCCGAGTCTCCAACGGGGAGTTCCAGTGCACGTGAAGCAGGTAAAATAACAGGAATTCCGGAAAGATCGATCCGACGCAATCTGCACGAAATCTTGAAACTGCATCAGTGCAAGATAGAGGCATTTCACCAGTTGTTGCCAGCAGATTGCGAGAAAAGACAAGCCTTTGCAACATGGGTGATCGTACAAATGGAACGTGACCCACAATGGTTACTGAACATCATGTGGACAGATGAAGAACCCTTTTCATTGCATGGTCACGTCAATACGCAAAACAGTCATATCTGGGCAGAATCCAATCCTCGTGCGTACATGATCAAACCACTACATTCTCCACATGTGACTGTTTGGTGCGGTTTCACTGTGTCCTTCATTCTAGGCCCTTTCTTTTTTGAAGAGCGTTATCCTGTATCCGGTTGGAAAACCTGTTCCGTCCCTGCAGAACGCTATCTTAGGCTTTTGCGAGACCGTGTTATACCTGCTTTGCAGCAAAGAGGTGCATTATCTTCCGTCACCTTCATGCAGGATGGTGCCCCGCCCCACGTTGCTACTTCTGTTAAGACGTTCCAAGACACATTCACTGAGGCCAGAGAGATAAGCAGAGAATGTAAGAATGAGTGGCTCTCACGATCGCCAGATCTTTCTCCAGCGGACTTTTGGTTGTGGGGATACCTGAAGTCTCATGTCTACCGGTGCTCTCCTGCCACTTTGATGGAACTGAAAGATGCCATTCAATTGGCCGTTAGTGGCATCGATGCCGACATGTTACGCGCAGCTGTAATAGGCATAGTTACGCGCCTCATTTGCTTAATACCTTGTGTTGGCAGTCACGTTGAGCATCTTTTGCTTTAAAATAAAATGTACTATAATGTTACTGAGCTCTGTTTTCCTGATTTGCATAAACCGTCTCGGTATGATCGTGTGAGCGCCATCAATCGGTCATTTTTAAATACATTGTTTTAATGGAAATAACGAAATCCAAAGGCTCTCTGAACATATTCCCGCAAACCTCAATTTTTTTCGAGCATTACTTTTTTTATTTCTTTATTTACTTAAAGTTTTTCATAAACTAAATTTTTTACAAATGGCTCGTCGCACTATAGTAAAATAAATTGATACCCAGTTGCCACAGTGAACATGAGATTTCTAACAATTTGGTCCATGAAACAAATTTAATCTGTTTTTGAGTCCTCATTTTCACAAACAGAGAGAATGTCTCATTAAATACATTAGCATACCTTCTGTCTCCACTAGTCTTGACTACTTAAAGGGAAGGAATAAGAAACAAAATTTCAAAGACTCGTTTGACCTGTAACGATATTTATGGATGTTTTTTTATTTGCGGTGATCTGTTTGCACAAGAATAAAAATGAGCATTGTCAGTCGAAAAAATCGAAATATTTTCAATACAACCATAATATTTAAGATTCTTTTGTTCGAACTCATACCTTCATATAACAGCGTTCGAAATTCCATTTCGATTGTTTCAGCAGATAGGCGGCTAAGGGGAAGTTTATGGTGAAAGTCTTTTATGGGCTACCTTATATATTCCTGTTACAAACAATGTTTGGTTGACTGGAAGATAGTTTTTCAACAATGCGTTCTTTACATGGATTAGAGAAACTTTTAAAAATGAATAGAGTTTCGGGGAAATTTATAGTTAGATTGGAGTTCATGCAATAATTTAGTTACTAGGTCACAGGGAATTACTTAGATCGTGGCTTTGACAGCTTCTCTCAAAAATTGATATCTAGGATAGATAAACCTGTCAGACTATTTATTATGGAGAACAATGTTCCCAAGTTAATCCAGAAGATATTTCCTGAAATTACTTCTTGCATCATTTTAATTTCTCTAAGTGTTTTCTACCTTAACAGTATTTACATTAAAATTTGCATCGATTAAAATAAAATTAAAGATTTTTGTATAAAAATGTAAAGATCTTTATATCTATGCGCATAATCTTTATATCTTTTAACCTTTTTATACATCTTATTTCTACAGTAAAATATTATGATAACGAAATACATTGGAATAAGAAACGTAGCAAGATTTAAATTAAATCCTTTAATAGAGAAGTTAACTCCTTCACCTTCAATATTATCCATCGAGTTACAGAATTATTTCTATTTAAACCTGCAAATAAATAAAAAGTACAAAGGAATTTAGGAGGGAAAAATCACTTGGAAACACTTCAATACTTTATGTTAATACAGGGTAAACTTTATGTTAATACAGGGGTTGAAATAACAATAAATACCCACATAGGAAGTGCCATCCAATTAGGACGTTAAACATATCCATAGCTCATGTGATTAAAAACTTATTTCACAACTCATATTAACAACAGCTATTTCGCGCAAGAGCACATTACCTACCATTGTTTGCGAATTCAGGATCAGTGTTATTTTCTGATTTCAGAAAATACGAATAAACATCTTTCCATGACCATCCTGTTGCTCCAGTTTCAGCCCATTGGTCGTAATCTCTTTTATTGCCTCTCACATACAACATACAGTTGATAAGGCTGGAACCCCCAACGCCCTTTCCTCTGGGAACTGGGAATTGCTGCAAAAAAACAAATATAGAGAATCGCCAATACGTTATTTATGTTTTAATTATAATTTGTCTATTTTCCTTAGGTATCCTCTTCATTATTGCAACTCTGTAATGTAAATAGTTCAAAAACCATATAAAATTTGACTTTCTATAAAAAAAGAGCATTCTTTCTTCATTCCAGGAAACATTTCTTCATTTTCAAATGGTTATTTTGTCCATGTACCATTTATTGCTATGTAATTTTTTTTAGATTTAAGCAAATTTTATATTTATAGCAATTGCATTGTATCTGCTTGATTCTTACAAACAGTCAGTATTTTTGGTTTATGATCTAAACATAAAGGGAAATACAATAATATTTTATGCTACGTCCTCCAAGAGTGACCTAGGCTTTTCGAAGGGCACCCCTTAAAGTGAACATGGACTTCAAGGATTATGTATCTTTAGTATTATCTATTTTATCTTCTTGCTGATCCTTGAAAATACTTGAATACCATTCCACGGATAACTCAAAAAGAATCTCACATGGTTGAAATCTTCACTTTTTGTATTCTTTTAAATTTGCCAGTCACTTTGAAAATACGAAAAATAAGTCGGTTTAAGGAGATATTAGTTTGAGTTTCAAAGCAATTCTTTAAATTTCAGATCCTTCATCTGAACGAATCGACTGTAATTAATAATTTAAATAAATTATAATGGGTTCATCTTAATTAACCTCAAATTTATCAAGCTCCGTTTATAAATCCAAAGTTTTAACTGTGCTTTATATTCAAAATCTTAGCACTACTAGATTTTTAGAGTTTTCTTATCGAAGTAAAATATTTGAGGAAATATATTTATTCAAAATTTAAAATGGACAGTTGACAGATGATACGTTTTCAAATTAGTCTTTTCTGAAGTGATAATATATAAGCTTTATGGAAAATTCTCTTTTGATAATAGCAATGGTGCTATGACAATTTCTCTATGCCATCTGATAGAATGATATATAACATATAATATGATTTTATATCTTATATCCTGAAATTTTAGAACACGTATTTTTAGATATCCTGAATATTAAGTAATACAAAAGAGATTTAATTAAAATTAAATACAGTGAATTTTTCCGTCAAGCCATATAGTTTCCAAAGGCCTATAGATTTTTTATAAAAAAAAAATTGAAAAGATATCGAAAAATATGCAGTAATATAATTAAAAAACATGCTTTTCATCATAGTTTTCTGTATAATATAATAAAATTAATTAAATCCAGGAAAGTGTTATGCGTATAAGAAGTATTGTAAACTAAATATTATTAAGACTAAAAGAAATTTTGGATAACAGGAAAATACCCTATTTGGATATCCAGCTCCGGCCCTTTTCTGTGGCATCGATAAGAACTGCCAGTCATTATCGGTAAATTGGTTGAGAAGGCCTCCCACAGGTATTTCTGTAATGGGATCCACATGACCACCGGCTTCCAGCAAAAGGACCGTTACACATGGATCCTCAGACAGACGAGAGGCGAGAACGGAACCAGCGGACCCGGCACCAACTGAGGAAAAACATTGCATATAACTGTATTTTAATGATTGCGGTAAATATCTTCATCTCTTCTACAATAGCTGGAGAAATTATGCAACCACGCACTTGCTACCAATTTATGAATTTCAGGTTTATTAATGAAGGTTGTGTAGAAGTGTATGTGTAAAGCTTATTCTAAGGCATTGAGCCAATTTCAACCTTTTGCAAAAAAAAATTAATAAGTTAATAATAATTTTGAAAAATTTGTTATACTTGAAATTTGGGGGAACATTTTTCAAAAACAACAACATATAAAAACTTGTCTTTTCAAATTACAGAACTTCTAATTAACCACCGATAGATTTTTGATTTTTAAATTTAAATAAATGAATGAAAAAAGTAAAAGGAAAAATAATACAAATTATAAATATAGCTTATATGTATATATTTGAAATGAGTGTGTGAGTCAATTCATACGCCGTACATTTATCAAAATGACATGATGAAGCTAATGAAATTCGTGGCCTATTCAGCATAATAATAGTTAACAAATGTTTAATAAAATAAAAAATAATTTTGAATTTTTTTTATTATATTTTACAAATAATCAAGTTCAAATAAATGTGATTTTGTAAGAATATAGGTGGGGGGAAAACTGTGGATTTGAAATTATTGAAAGACAGATTCTTGGCTTTCTTTAATGTTTTCGATAAATATATAATCAGCACTTTATTGCATGAAAATAAGTTTTCTTCGATAAATATAAAACTCGGTTTTTATTGTATGCAAACAGATTCTTTAACAATTTATATTAATTTCTGCATGCAGTAAAATTTTTCAGTTAAATTTTATAAATACTTTCATATCAAATATATTCTAGAGGCAATTTTTTTTTTTAAATTTTAAATCGTATTTGGATATAATTGTTTTATGTGTCTTAAATCATATTTGCTTCTATCATTGGATACTAAGCAAACTAATTTATAAAGAAAGATAATATGCAGAAAACTATAACAGAGGATGCTTTAGATCGTGAGTTCTAAGACCGAAAATGGCTGATATTTAATTTGGAACTGATATGAAAAAAAAATCTTTCATTATTCGAAGTATAAAAAAATAACAAATATTAAAACAAAATGTTTGAAATATTCTGAGAAAACTGAAAGAAATACTTAATTTTAATTTAAAATTTAAAGAAGTACTTAATTTTCCCAATGCTAATGTGAAAAAATATTATGCTAAAAGCTACGCTGCTTCTTAACTAGCAATTCTCATCAAAATTTATGAATTTTCTGTGTTATCAAATGAAATTCTTTGCTAAATTAATATTTATATTTTTAAATTGTTTACAGTTTAAGCGGAAAAAATTAACACAACTCTAATGATTTTCCAAATTTTGCATTAAAGTAGTAATTTTAAAGTAGTAAAGTTAATGATGGGCTCGAAAGTAGTAATTAACTTAGTATTTTTTTTTAATTTGTAAATTTCAGTAATGAGTAAAAATATGAATTGTGAATGCAATATTTACTCATTAGACTGTCAATTTTAGTTTTTGAGATAGTTTCATCGAATTTAGATACTCTTTTTAAATTTAAATTTAAAGAGCGTGTGATATATACAACTTTCAGAAATCAATTTAACAGAGATTAGCGCAAAAATATATTTGAAGAATTATTAAAACGATTCCTGATTTCTCTTTTTCCTTGTAATTTTTAGTGAAATTTAAATTTTTTTTCAATAGTTTTTCGAAAGTTATTGGTTAAAATGTCGTCAATAATTTCTGAAAGAAAAAATGAACAAAACTTGCATTAAAACTATTTTCAAATTCAAAAATTTACTTTTAATTTAGGATAACACATGAGGCGGAATCGATCATTATCTTTCACCTTTTAAAAAATAAGTACCATGTATTGCTTGATTAACAAATTTAAATTGTTTTAGAAAAAAATCTTTTTTCTTTTTCTTGATTGATTTAATGGCACGCATTTTCATTTTCAGAATGCTTAACTTAAAATCAGTGAGTAAAGAACATTCAAATTAACAAAGAAAAGGAAAACTATGAGAAAACGTGATTTTTGATATTTGGTAACAAATGGGTAACTGAATTTTATTTTAAAAAATAACGCTGAATAGCAAAAGTTTATAATAACAATGATAACCGAGTAAAAATGATAAAAAGTTCTACATACCAACGATATAATCATATTCTTTATGAAAATAATTTGATAAATCTGGTTGATATGCAACATATGGAAGGGTGTAGAAAAAAAGTCGCATCAAGGTCCTAACTATATCAAGAATACTCATATCCCAAGGCATATTTCAAGATATCAATAGAAATGTATTTCACTGAGATGACGAGGTCTCTTTTGCACCATTATTTAAAAAAAGAAATTTTAAGACTCTATAAAGAATCTAGAAGCTGGCGTCACGTATGATGTCATCAAAAATCACATCATCATCAAGTAGCAGAAGAGTCAACATTTATTTCTGCTGTTAAATGTGAAAGATCATAAAATATTATTTGACATCAATAGGCTTATTTATAACGCAGGACATAAAATGTCTGAATCGTACCTATGTACTTGCAATTTAAATCTATTATTTCTTATTTATGCATCTGTTTATTGCATGCACTAAGGATTTGCACTAGAGACAAAGCCTCTTAATTTGAGGAAACTTATTCTCCATGTAAAGATGCGACCAGCTGGGAAGTGCAGGGACGACTTACAAACGCGTTTCACAATATGCATTTCCGCAAATTATATCAAACTGGAACTTATTTCTTAACTCTCCACTACTTCAAATTGTTTAAAATTACACGAAAAAAAATTCTTCTAGCCCAAAAAGGGGTAAAAAGTACTTGTTTAGTATATGTTATTGCATGCATGTCATCTAAAATCACATCACTTTATATTGCTTATAATTTCCGCATTCGAGGATTTTATTTGTGATGAAAATCATTTTAGGTTCTTCTCATTCACATAACAAATCCAAGATTTTTTGACATATATTGGTCTTTTCTGCTGATTAATAGTGTTTTTCATCGGATGAAAATAAGTAAATTAAGTTTTCATTTTTATTTTCATTTAGATGAAGTTTTTATATCTCCTTCGCAAACTTTCAATAACAAATGTCAATAAATTTTATTTTATTACATATACTTCTAGTTCAGTTTGGATTGATAAAGGCAGAAATAAATATCCTTAAAATATTGTAAATGCTTGATATATATATATATATATATATATATATATATACAGAGAGAGAGAGAGAGAGACATTTCTACATACACACAGTGTGTTCCAATAAATGGATCTAGCAGCTTTTATTTCTGCAAATATTACACACAGACATTTACTTCCTATTGCCAAGTTTTATCAAAGGCAATTGCATAAAAATACTTCGGCTACTATGATTATTGATAGTTTAAAAAATAAAATTTTTATTCATGATCACAATATGAAATTGTCATTTAATAAAATGATTATCTTATATTCATCTATCCACGCATAAAGTTCCACATTCTATTTGCCAAATTTGCTGGGATATTTTTTACATTTAGAACGATAAATCACATATTTCGAAGGAATGTTTATTTTAAATGATCCAATTCAGCCAATACAGAAAAATAGTCGAATAAAAAATTTGTCTCCTAGTATATCATCCAAACATCAAGACTTGAAAAAAATGTGTTAGTCATGTTTAATGTTATTGGTCACTTTGATTGGTCAACAGTTTCAACATAACAAAGAAGAGAAGAGAAATTTGAGAGACTGAATATTTAAGAAATCTCAGAGAAGTACTAGAACGCCGAAGAAGAACATAAAATGCTTTCATCTTTTCCGAATGATCCTATCCTAAAAATACTTGTTAATTCTGTAAACTTCCATTTGGTCACCAAAGTCGCCGAGTAAGCGCCAAACTGTCGAAATTTTTGTCGTTGAGCTCAGAGATCATTAATCTGGTAATCGTTAATTTCAATTTAATTAATTTCCAATATTTTATCTTAATTTAGCCCATAGTAACTTTATTCTAAAATATTCTCTTATTTCGTGATCCAGTGCCACTTTCTCTACTTAATTAATTCAAGAGCAACTTTGTAAATTGCTGAATCGGTTAAACGCCTCACTTTCCCACACTCCGCGTGAAGAGACAAATTATTTTTTAAATCTCCCTGTGTTTCCCCTATCTCTTTGACGGGTGTAACGAAAATCCCTATCGAAATCTTAATAATATAATAGCACTGTAAAGAAATATTTTTCCTATCAATTTCTCTGGTTATATAAGACCTGAGATAAAATGTCCAAGAACTTTTTCCTCATTCCATTTCTGTATCGTTCTGTGTGCTCATCGCTTGTACATATGCTTGCTTCTTCAAAATGAAATAAAACGACGTCACGAAATCAAAAGTATCTTCACTGTCTTCAAACTGCATTCTGCTTTTATATATATATATGTAATTATGGATTTTAAGCAAACAACAAGATTAGCAAAAAGTACTTAAAAAGATTAGTAAAAAAATATTTCCCATTTCAGAGGCATCTAAAATGCATTCTATTTAACAAAATAAAATAAAAATTTAACTATGAATAATCAAATAATGCAATTGAGATTTATTAAATAAAGAAGTTTATTACGCCTAGGATTTAGAAATTCCAAGTATTTTTTAAATAGCTTTAAAATCGCTCAATATGAGTTCTAACTCATAATTTATTAAAATATTTTTCTTAAAAAGAACGTTTTTATTACGTAATTAGCAATATACAGATAGGCCCAAATCAAAAACTTTTCTTGGAAATTAAGCTTACTCTTACATCGTTTTCATGAAAGTAGGAAGGTCAGTGATTAACCCAAAACTGTCTTACATACTTTTTAACAAAGGTGTTGTCGCCTGAAATCATTTTGGAATTTGTATGAGGTCACCAATGTTCTGCAAAGTCACTAGCCAATAATAGTCCCGAAATATTAATCTTTGGAGCGAATTTGTCATATTTACTGAATATGGCGCGGCGATTAATCTCTAACATGTTGTTAATAGTACCCGAAAATCAAATTTGACATTTAGATGCGTGTTACTCTACTGATTGAAACTTAATACAGTTCTCTAAATAAGGGCTCTAAATCAGGAAGTCGAGTTAAATCATACAACGATTCCAAAGTTATGAAGGAATTCGTGGAGATAATTTTCAAATACAAGTCACATAAAAACTACATATGTTTCAATGAGAATTATTCTAAAGACTGATACACCAGTTTACCAACTAACTCCCCTCAGGGTATTTATTGAAAAAGATGAAGTCAATCGACAACTAGAAGAATGATTGGGACAGCGAATGCTTAAATCTAGTTATTCTGAATACTCTAGCCTTGTTGTGCTATATAAGAAAAAAAAAAATAGTATTTCTAGACAGAGCTTTTAATACAGAAAAATGAATCATTGACTCACCAAAGACAGGTTCCCTTTACTTTTAATACAAAATAATAAAGACATTAAAAGTTTACACCACATTACGATGGATAATGAGCTATTTTAATTGACATTACATTGCCATGTTAATGTCTAGGAAGATAGCTGTAAATTAACTTCTTCCAGTCTTCTAGGGGTTCAATTCAACATTAAAAAGCTGAACCATGAAAATGCACCACAATTGCCAATTTTGATTTAATTGGCAATCGTGGAGCATTTCAAAGTAAATTGTATAAAGTCCCCGTCCTGCAACAGGTGCACAGACTTGATTTTGTATGGATAAAAAAGCAAAATCTCCCGTGAGATATTCCGTGCATTTGAATACGGCATATCCAAAAGAAAGGAAACAACTAGTAAACTCACACTATTGTGCGGCGACAGACTGCTGGCTTAAACGAGCGCGGTCGTAACATTTTCGAAGTTGGAAGACGGGATATCTTTTTTTTTTTTCTTCTTCTTCTTTTCTGTCCTCTACCTGAAGGTGCCCATTTTTTTTTCAATTTTCTGCATCAACTTCGGTACTTCACATGGAGACTTTGGACTTCTTCCTTCTTCCTATCCGCTTCATACGACGAAATTCCTTTGGAGCTGCGAGGGAGTTTTGTTAGTTCTGGTAGAACAATTTCACCAGTAGCGCATTTTCTTGCAACGTAGGCATAACAAACAAAGAAGAAACTAATGTTTGTCCAGAATACACTTTCTTTTAATCCAAAGAAAAATTGTAATAGACATGCGCTGTAACGTAAATTATGTTTCACATTTTCAATATATGCAAATAAATTCCATTTGTGTTACAGCGCCATTTATTAGTTAATATTTGTACTAATTTTTTTAAATTAATAAATGTAAAGTGCGTAATCTGAATAATCTTTTGTTAAAATTTTATCTTATTTGGAACAATAGAACGCATTTTAGAGTCCTATGAAGTGGGTAACTTAATTCTTAGCCTATATTATAAATGTACTTGATACTTTAAATAAATTCTGAAGGTCCGACATTACTTCGAGGTTTTCAGTAACTACCGTATTGTAGAGGGAATCTAACATTTATAAATGAAATCTATTAAGGAAACGAACAAGCTGAAAGAATCCATTGTACTTTCATGTCAGTTTTAACAAAATTGAAACTGGATGATGGCCATTAAATGTCGTGGATACATAGGCATGCTACAAAAAATTTTGAAGACTTATAACAGTTATAGTACGAAATGGTACCTCTTCGAAATGTATATCGACATCAAAACGAGAAACAAAATGCCCATCATTGTCAAAAAATTGCTGACCATAGAGATGATGTAAGAACTACAAGAACAAAGACGCTTCTTAGACAAGATACAAAGAAGAATATCTAATTAACACAGTTCGAGAACAAAAGTCTATCCGACAGCAAAATGAGAAAAAACATCCAATAAGCATAAAAAGGATTTAGTAGAGAACCAAAAAACGTAATTCGGTTTGGTTCACCAAAGGGAATCCCAGAATAGTTTTGAAAAATAAGCAATTAGCCCTTTTTTAAACAGCGTTGTAACTCGGCATAACAGCTTTGTAATAAGCGACTGTTTAAATTATCTAAATTAATAAAATTTTAAAGATTTATTAATAAATAAGCATTTATGTATGTTGACATGTTTAACGATAAAATAAATAAAATTTCTCTGTTTATTTCTTTAGTTTTCATTCACTATACAAGTGCTTTAATATTGTCTGAACTTTAATCTTCGCAGTTTCAATAAAATATTAAAACATTTTTCAGGACTAAAATTTCAGTCAATCGAATAATTTATTTAAATGATTCCTCAATGAATGAAACATTTACCAAATAGATAATATTCATGTGAAGAATTTGAAACAAATTGACTTCATGTTACCATCAAATAATAATGAATTTTATATTCAGCATATTCCTATTTTAATTAAGATAGATAGAAAACAGTTTTTGACATAATTTTACAAAATATTCAGTATCAGCAATTATGACAAAAAAAAATGTTTTTAAAGATAAATTGCATTAAATGTAAAAAATAATGAATACAAAAATCTTTATGCAGAAGAATGTTTAACTTTCATAATATATATATTCTTTCACAGGTTTATTATCATTATTATTCTCTAGTTTATACTTAAAAAAAAAAAAAAAAAAAATTCCTCCGAATTTTCATGCCCGAGTGTCTTTTTAATTTAAAAATAAATTTCATTGGATAGTAAAAGTCTTGATATTTAGTTCTTTTCCTATTTATTGCTGTAATTTCAATCAGTTTATGAAATAAATAATATTATATTCGTGAAATATGAAATAAAGTTATAAAAATAGTAATCTTTTAATGTTGTTCATTTAACGGTATATTTTACGTAATATTACTGATATATTAATATAATTCCATTCGAAAAATAATCATTTCATCTTTCTGCTACATCATTTTGAAATTAAGGTCCTATTTTATCACTGCAGTGGAATTTAGGTTTGGTTCTCCAACTGTATAGTTTGGATATTCTTGCATGATATTGAGTTCTTTTTTATAACTTGTATCTCATCTTACCATTAGACATCCTCTTCATATCTTCATGTGAAACTATATTCAGACGGAAATTTAATTTAATAATTGTTACAATGTCAAATCATTTGGCACTAAGCATTAAGTTTCATATTATTTCTATTATTTTGTTTTGAAGAAGGGTTGCTTCTTCTCGAAATCCTCTTTTCACAAACATTTCCTAGCAATAATGTATATTATTTCGTTAGTATAGATTTAGGAACACAGATGGCAGCACGAATCCAAAATTTTGTTTATTATTGACTACTCCTATAGCATTCATTTCCAACTGCTACGTTCAGTGGTGGCTGGGTGGTCGGCTGTAAGCAAGAAGAAGTTTTGATTTTCTAGAAGAAAAATGTATAATTCTAGTTCAGAAAAGTTTTAAATTCAGAAGGTCTATTTTACTTTTAGTGCTGACAATGTGAGTTCTTTTTTTTTACTTTTGTTTATAGATTTTTTTTTTTTTTCGAAATATTTCTCGACTGAGTTTTTATTGTTTCAAACAATATATTAATAGATGTAACATTCCTATTTATATGAGTATTTCACTAGAAGCATTATTTTTATCTCCTCTTTTAGAGACAATATTCTAGCTTTCAGAAAAAATATTAGTGCATTGCTTCCTTTTAGAGACATAAAAATTTTTTTTCTATACTTCGTTCTTAAAAAAATAAATTCCATTTGCTATCAATATCAGAGCATCATTGTATAATGTAAAATAATTAGCCATGAGAAAACTAACTTGTAATTTATTCTTTCCCAACCGATTGATGAATTTGCAAATAGCATATCTAAAACAAAAATATTCAATTTACAAGATAAAAAATAAAATCTTAGCATTTACAAATATATGATATTGCTCATTTAATGGCAATTTTTGCTTAGTATTTGTTGATATACTTATTTAATACGGTTTAAAAAGTAACTACTTTTCTTGTTCGATCTTTAGCATGATAGAGCCTTGGTAATTCTTTTTAAAAATGATTATTAAATTGAAATATAATTTATGAATCTTAAATGATTAACAAAATTTACTGTAAGTATTTTATCACTCAAATTTTCTCCCTCAAATCCATAGATTATTTTTCATTGGTTTTCCTCATGAACGGATGTATTTTTTTCCACGAAATTCTCTTTTGAAAAATATTTAATCCGAAATTTATTTATTTATTTTGTTATTTAAATAGTTACCCAAAAATAAAATTTGAGATTCAGATGCGTGTTTCTTTACTGATTGAAACCTACTATTAGCCTAGTTAATATAGTTCTCTAAATAAGGGCACTAAATCAGGAAGTTGAGTTAAATCATACAACGATTCCAAAGTTATGAAGGAATTCGAAGAGATAATTTTCAAATACAAGTCACATAAAAACTACATATGTTTCAATGAGAATTATTCTAAAGACTGATACACCAGTTTACCAACCAACTCCCCTCTGGGCATTCATTGAAAAACATAAAGTCAATCGACAAATAGAAGAATGATTGGGACAGAGAATGCTTAAATCTAGATATTCTGAATATTCTGGCCCTGCTGTGCTATATTAGAAAAAAAGATAAAATTTTTAGACAAAGCGTTTAATGCAGAAAAATGAATCGTTAACACTTAAAGACAAGTTCCCTTTATCTTTAATACAAAATATTTTAGCAAAATCCGAGATATAAAAGTTTTCACCACATTACGATGGATAATGAGCTATTTTAATTGACATTACATTACCATGTTAATGTCTAGGATGATAGCTGTAAATTAACTTCTTCCAGTCTTCTAGGGGTTCAATTCAACATTAAAAAGCTGAACCATGAAAATGCACCACAATTGCCAATTTTGATTTAATTGGCAATCGTGGAGAATTTCAAAGTAAATTGTATAAAGTCCCCGTCCTGCAACAGGTGCACAGACTTGATTTTGTATGGATAAAAAAGCAAAATCTGCCGTGAGATATTCCGTGCATTTGAATACGGCATATCCAAAAGAAAGGAAACAACTAGTAAACTCACACTATTGTGCGGCGACAGACTGCTGGCTTAAACGAGCGCCGTCGTAACATTTTCGAAGTTGGAAGACGGGATATTTTTTTTTTTTCTTTTCTGTCCTCTACCTGGAGGTGCCCATTTTTTTTCAATTTTCTGCATCATCTTCGGTAGGTCACATGGAGACTTTGGACTTCTTCCTTCTTCCTATCCGCTTCATACGACGAAATTCCTTTGGAGATGCGAGGGAGTTTTGTTAGTTCTGGGAGAACAATTTCACCAGTAGCGCTTTTTCTTGCAACGTAGGCATAACAAACAAAGAAGAAACTAATGTTTGTCCAGAATACACCTTCTTTTAATCCAAAGAAAAATTGTAATAGACATGCGCTGTAACGGAAATTATGTTTCACATTTTCAATATATGCAAATAAATTCCATTTGTGTTACAGCGCCATTTATTAGTTAATATTTGTACTAATTTTTTTAAATTAATAAATGTAAAGTGCGTAATCTGAATAATCTTTTGTTAAAATTTTATCTTATTTGGACCAATAGAACGCATTTTAGAGTCCTATGAAGTGGGTAACTTAATTCTTAGCCTATATTATAAATGTACTTGATATATTAAATAAATTCTGAAGGTCCGACATTACTTCGAGGTTTTCAGTAACCACCGTATTGTAGAGGGAATCTAACATTTACAAATGAAATCTATTAAGGAAACGAACAAGCTGAAAGAATCCATTGTACTTTCATGTCAGTTTTAACAAAATTGAAACTGGATGATGGCCATTAAATGTCGTGGATACATAGGCATGCTACAAAAAATTTTGAAGATTTATAACAGTTATAGTACGAAATGGTACCTCTTCGAACTGTATATAGACATCAAAACGAGAAACAAAATGCCCATCATTGTCAAAAAATTGCTGACCGTAGAGATGATGTAAGAACTACAAGAACAAAGACGCTTCTTAGACAAGATACAAAGAAGAATATCTAATTAACACAGTTCGAGAACAAAAGTCTATCCGACAGCAAAATGAGAAAAAACATCCAATAAGTATAAAAAGGATTTAGTAGAGAACCAAAAAACGTAATTCGGTTTGGTTCACCAAAGTGAATCCCAGAATAGTTTTGAAAAATAAGCAATTAGCCCTTTTTTAAACAGCGTTGTAACTCGGCATAACAGCTTTGTAATAAGCGACTGTTTAAATTATCTAAATTAATAAAATTTTAAAGATTTATTAATAAATAAGCATTTATGTATGTTGACATGTTTAACGATAAAATAAATAAAATTTCTCTGTTTATTTCTTTAGTTTTCATTCACTATACAAGTGCTTTAATATTGTCTGAACTTTAATCTTCGCAGTTTCAATAAAATATTAAAACATTTTTCAGGACTAAAATTTCAGTCAATCGAATAATTTATTTAAATGATTCCTCAATGCATGAAACATTTACCAAATAGATAATATTCATGTGAAGAATTTGAAACAAATTGACTTCATGTTACCATCAAATAATCATGAATTTTATATTCAGCATATCCCTATTTTAATTAAGATAGATAGAAAACAGTTTTTGACATAATTTTTCCAAAATATTCTGTGTCAGCAATTATGACAAAAAAAAATGTTTTTATAGATAAATTGCATTAAATGTAAAAAATAATGAATACAAAAATCTTTATGCAGAAGAATGTTTAACTTTCAAAATATATATATTCTTTCACAGGTTTATTATCATTATTATTCTCTAGTTTATACTTTAAAAAAAAATTCATCCGAGTTTTCATACCCGAGTGCATTTTAATTTAAAAATAAATTTCATTGGATAGTAAAAGTCTAGATATTTAGTTCTTTTCCTATTTATTGCTGTAATTTCAATCAGTTTATGAAATAAATAATATTTTATTCGTGAAATATGAAATAAAGTTATAAAAATAGTAATCTTTTAATGTTGTTCATTTAACGGTATATTTTACGTAATATTACTGATATATTAATATAATTCCATTCGAAAAATAATCATTTCATCTTTCTGCTGCATCATTTTGAAATTTAGGTCCTATTTTATCTCTGCAATGGAATTTATGTTTGGTTCTCCAACTGTATAGTTTGGATATTCTTGCATGATATTGAGTTCTTTTTTATAACTTGTATCTCATCTTACCATTAGACATCCTCTTCATATCTTCATGTGAAACAATATTCAGACGGAAATTTAATTTAACAATTGTTACAATGTCAAATCATTTGGCACTAAGCATTAAGTTTCATATTATTTCTATTATTTTGTTTTGAAGAAGGGTTGTTTCTTCTCGAAACAACCCTTCCTAGCTTTTCACAAACATTTCCTTGCAATAATGTATATTATTTCGTTAGTATAGATTTAGGAACACAGATGGCAGCACGAATCCAAAGATTTGTTTATTATTGACTACTCCTATAGCATTCATTTTCTAACTGCTACGTTCAGTGGTGGCTGGGTGGTCGGGTGTAAGTAAGAAGAAGAAGTATTCATTTTCTTGAAGAAAAATGTATAATTCTAGTTCAGAAAAGTTTTATATTTAAAAGGTCTATTTTACTTTTACTGCTGGCAATGTTAATGATTGTTTTTTCACTTTTGTGTATAGATTTTTTTTTTTTTTTGAAATATTTATCGACTGACTTTTTTATTGTTTCAAACAATATATTAATAGATGAAACATTCCTATTTATATGAATACCTCTCGAGAAACATTATTTTTTTCTCCTGTTTTACAGACAATATTCTAGATTTGAGAAACACATTAGTGCATTGCTTCCTTTATAGAGACATAAAATTTATTTTCTATACTTTGTTCTTAAAAAAATACATTCCATTTGCTATCAATATCAGAGCACCATTGTAAATTGTAAAATAATTACCGAGAAAAATATTCTGCAATTAATTCTTTCCCAACCGATTGCGGAACTTGCAAATAGCTTATCTAAAACAAAAATATTCCATTTACAAGATAAAAAAATAAAATTTTAGCATTTACACATATATGATATTGCTCATTTAATGGCAATTTTTTTGTTTAATATTTGTTGATATACTTATTTAATAAGGTTTAATAAGTAACTACTTTTATTGTTCAATTTTTAGCTCAATTTCACGACATAACTTTCTGACGAGCATGATGGATCCTTGGCCATTCTTTTTAAATATGATTATTAAATTGAAATAGAATTTATAAATCTTAAATGATTAACAAAATTGGCGGTAATTCTTTTATCACTCAAATTTTCTCCCTGAAATCCATAGATTTTTTTTATTAGATTTCCTCATGAACGGATGTATTTTTTCCCCGAAATTTTCTTTTAAAAAATATTTATTTAGAAATTTATTTATTTATTTTATTATTTAATTATTTATCCGAAAATCAAATTAGAAATTTAGATGCGTGTTTCTCTACTGATTGAAACCTACTAATAGCCTAGTTAATACAGTTCTCTAAATAAGGGCTCTAAGTCAGGAAGTCGAGTAAAATCATACTACGATTCCAAAGTTATGAAGGATTTCGTGGAGATAATTTTCAAATACAAGTCATATATAAACTACATATGTCTCAATGAGAATAATTCTGAAGACTGATACACCAGTTTACAAAAGAAACTCCCTTCTGGGCATTTATTTTAAAACTTAAATTCAATCGACAAATAGAAGAATGACTGGTACAGCGAATTCTTAAATCTAGTTATTCTGAATATTCTGGCCCTGCTGTGCTATATAAGAAAAAAAAAAAAAAGATAGTATTTCTAGACAGAGCGTTTATTGCAGAAAAATGAATCGTTAACTCATCAAAGACAAGTTCCTTTTAATACAAAATATTTTAACAAAATCTAATATATATAAGTTTATATCACATTACGATGGATTATTAGCTATTTTCCTCGACATTACATTACCATGCTAATGTCTAGGAAGATAGTTGTAAATTAACTTCTTCCATTCTTCTTCAACATTAAAAAGATGAATCACGAAAATGCACCACGATTGCCAATTTCGATTTAATTGTCAATCGTGGTGCATTCCTAAGTTACTTGTAAAAAGTCCCCGTCCTGAAATAGGTGTACAGATTTAATTTTGTATGGATAAAAACACAAAGTCTTCCGTGCGATTTTTCGCACATTTGAATACGAAATATCCAAAACAAGGGAAACAACTTGCAAACTCACACTATTGTGTGGTGACGGACTTCTGGCTTTAACGATCGCGGTCGTAACATTTTCGAAGTTGGAAGACGGGATTTTTTTTTTGTCCTTTACCTGAAAAAATGCCAAGCTGCCCATTTTTTCAAATTTTATAAAAATTAATTGTATGCCAAATGCATTTGCGACCAAAAGAAGGAAAGATATTTGAATCTAATTCCTAAGGCGGATGCACCTTTAAGAATTTATGTAGATTTAATTAGTCTTTTACTATCAACTAACAAAAATTACCAATATACAGGGTAAGCAAGAAATAAGTTACCCACTTCAGATTGTTCTAAAATGCATTCCATTGATCCAAATGTGATAAAATTTGAACTAAAGATTAATGAGATAATACGCTTTGCATTTATTAAATAAAAAATAGTATAAATATGCACCGTTAGGTGGCGTTATAATACACATAAAACCATTTAATATGGTTTATAAATGTTAAATATAGTAAAATAAAAATTGCTCAATATATCCTTTATCATTTCCTTATCCTTATATTTCATATCCTTCTTCTTCAGTAAGTTTTATATTATTTCTATTATTTTGTTTTGAAAGATGGTTTTTTCTTCTCGAAATCCTCATTTCACAAACATTTTCTTCATTTCCTTATCCTTATATTTCATATCCTTCTTCAGTAAGTTTCATATTATTTCTATTATTTTGTTTTGAAAGATGGTTTTTTCTTCTCGAAATCCTCATTTCACAAACATTTTCTAGCAATTATGTATATTAATTCGTTAGTGTAAATTTAGGACACAGATGGCAGCACGAATCTAAAATTTTGTTTAGGATCGACTCCTCCTTTAGTATTTATTTTCTAACTGCTACGTTCAGTGGTGGCGGGGTAGTCGGTTGTAAGCAAGAAGTATTCATTTTCTTGAAGCAAAATGTATAATTCTAGTTCAGAAAAGTTTTAAATTCAGAAGGTCTGTTTTACTTTTAGTACTGACAATGTTAGTATTTTTTTTTTTACTTTTGTGTAGAGATTTTTTTTTTCGAAACATTTGTCGACTGAATTTTTATTGTTTCAAACAATGTAGTAATAGATGAAAATTCCCATTTATATGAATATTTCACGAGAAGGATTATTTTTATCTCCACTTTTAAAGACAATATTCTAGATATGAGAAACATATTAGAGCATTGCTTCCTTTATAGAGACATAAAATTTATTTTCTATACTTTGTTCTTAAAAAAATACATTCCATTTGCTATCAATATCAGAGCACCATTGTAAATTGTAAAATAATTACCTATGAGAAAAATATTCTACAGTTATTTCGTTCCCAACCGATTGCGGAATTTGCAAATAGCTTATCTGAAACAAAAATATTGAATTTACAAGATAAAAAATAAAATTTTAGCATTTACACATATATGATATTGCTCATTTAAAGGCAGTTTTTTGCTTAATATTTGTTGATATATTTATTTAATATGGTTTAAAAGTAATTACTTTTATTGTTCGATTTTTAGCTCAATTGCAAGACATGACTTTCTGACGAGCATGATGGATTCTTGGTCATTCTTTTTAAAAAGGATTATTAAATTGAAATATAATTTATAAATCTTAAATGATTGACAAAATTTACTGTCATTCTTTTATCACTTAAATTTTCTCCTTGAAATCCATAGATTTTTCTTATGAACGGATGTATTTTTCCCCGAAATTCCCTTTTGAAAAATATTTCTTAAATGTTTGTAGACTAATGAAGTTTGTTTCATAACGCCCCCCTTTTCCCTCGTCTGAGTTGAGTTGTTTTTCTGCTGATGCGCCCACTTAACTTCACCTTCTGAGTTGAGTAGTATCCCTTCTGCTTCACTCCCTAGAGTTGAGTTGCTACTCTCCTTCTCCTACATGACATCACGTTGGAGTTTAGGGGTTTTTGAGCTGTCTTGAAGTTGAATTGTATTATTTCTCGTTCTCCACGTGGGTTGTTATATACTGCAGTGAAGGGTGGCGAATGACGTTATTTCTGCTGTGCAATCTCGATTTTCGAAAATCTTCATTAATTTGAAGTCCTTAATTGCAGCATATTTATTTTAATTAATTTGATTAATCTAATGAACTATTTTTAATTGAACTTACTTTGTACGTTTCCGATGCGCAGGCTTATCAAAATTTCAATTCTTGCGATTCGAACCTGCGACCATCTACTCCGTAGTCCAGCACGATGACTACTAAACTGGATGTGGATTTGGTAAATTCAGGATATATAATCTATGCCATCAAAAACATAACTTGTAAAAAAAGCCAAGTCTCGCAACTCAATTCTTCTATCGTAAAAAGTTGTGAGATCCATGTAATACCAAGTCGGTCAATTTATTCAGTGCCTACTTAAGGATCCTTCTGTCTTAAGTTATTACGTAATTAGCTAACCTAACAACATCTTATAGTGACCATATCAATATTAAAAATCTTTTATGGTTTAAATAAATAGATTGACTTGGCCATCGCATGAAAACACAATGTATCTTTACATTAAATTAGATTACATTAACATATTATATTAAATTAGATTGTTTAGAGCAATTGCCAAGTCAATCTATTTATTTAAACCATAAAAGATTTTTGATATTGATATGGTCACTATAAGATGTTGTTAGGTTAGCTAATTTTGTAATAAGACAGAAGGACTCTTAAGTAGGCACTGAATAAATTGACCGACTTGGTATTACATGGATCTCACATCTTTTTACGATAGAAGAATTGAGTTGCGAGACTTGGTTTTTTTTACAAGTTATGTTTTTGCTGGCATCTCCTTTCTTTTTGTAGATAATCCTTTTCTTATTTTTGTATGTAGTCTTCCTCTTTTTCTTTTCTGGTACTACTTCTTGAGCTTTAGCTACAGTTTTTCTCAAAGCCCACTCCCTGTCTCTATGGGCTTTTCTCGTAAGCTTTGATGTTACGATTTTTGACAAGTCTGGGTAAATGCTTCTAAGTGTGTTGTATTTACAAATTAAGGATTCATGCACTTTAATACTTCCAAAGTCGACATTAATTAGATGTAAACCCTCCAGACTTGTAACTCTCGAAAGTGTCACGTAAGCGTGACCGGATGTGAATACTGCAGAGCCGATATCCATCAGTGCATTATTTAGACCTAGGCCCTGACTTTTGTGTATAGTTATAGCATAGGCTATACATATCATACTTTGAAGATCAGCTTGCTTTTCTTCTACCAGATTGATTCTCTGAAAAACACCCATTGCGTTTGCAGCTTCCACAGCTTCAAATTGAATTATTTCAAATTAGATATTGTTACAAACCTGTAATTTTGCTTCCCAGTGCGAATAGTGTCATCATACGGAAGGCCGTTTTATAGTAATCTGTATTGGATGCTGTCGGATGCCGAGCCAGTGATCCCAGAGCTTGGCGATAAACATGGCGACGAATTTGCCGACAAAATGGATAATGCTCGAAACTTCGAAAAATTTATCGATCCGTCCATTATTACACGCATATTTTAGTTTTTCCTTGATTTATACACTAAACACTAATTGTATTCTAAATTTGAAGCTTCTATGTCTGCTATAAGTGCCTTAGAGTTTTGATGATCGGTCAGTCAGTCAGTCAATCAATCAGTCAATCAGTCAGTGACAAAATTCACAAATTTTAACTAGTTATAATTCTTAAACTAATGGTTCAGATTTAATGAAATTCGAAATATACCGTGTTTATATATTGACTGCTTGGTTACTGAAAATTCAGGCTTCTAGTTTTATTCACAACGAAGTTATAGGGGGTCGAAAATGGCCTGAACTGCTTCGAGAAAAAGATGGTACGGCAGTGCCGCTTGTTTTTGCTCGACTTGGCGGGGGCACTGCCGTGCCCCCAGATTTAAATTTGACAACACATGAGAATCAATGATGTCACTTTTGCCGAGTGGCAACGGCTGCAGGTGTATATCTAAACGTGTTAGGGCAAATAGCATGACGTCACTGTAAATTGACGTGATTGTACACCGCTTTAAACAGTTTGAGAAAAGGTTGGGTTGTCCGTCTTCTACATGTTTGCTTTCCGAGTTATCATTTGTCGACAAGGGTTATACGCAGTGTGATGATCTCGCAAGAATCAAAATTGGAAATTTCTCATTGGCTCTTTTAGTAAAGTAAAGTGAACTGAGTACTCCGTTATCTCTCTCTTTTGGGCTACTTATACTCTACGGCAAACCACTTCGTTTTGGATCTTTGCCCGTGCTGCATTGTATTAATTTAACTTGTGTTCCTCTATCGCTGGGCTTTATTGAATTTGCCGAAAGATGTCATTCGTTGATGCGTATGGAAGTTCAAAACGCAAGAATGAGCAACGTGAGCATGTAGTTAAAAAATGTGTAATAACGAGCGAACGAAGCAAGAAATTTCTTTGAGTATGTTACCAAAAATATGGCTCATCTCGGTGATGGCTTGTTTGTTGTGGTGAATTCATTTCTAAAGGAAACCAGAATTCACATTCGAGTTTATGTCTTTGAAGTGAGTGTCTTTGAAGCCTGAAGTGTGGAGTTCTCTTCTGTCTATACTTCGCACTTTTCCTGCACTTTTGGATCCAGATACCATGGCTGTTGTGAAGAAAGATGTTTGCATTTTCAATCACAGTGCCAACCCCCAAATGTGTATTAGTTTACAGAGACTTTTTCAGAGGAAGGACAATTCATTTCATCTGGTACCAGAAAAAGTAATCATCAGAGGAGCTCAAGTTGGACACTTACTGGATTCATAGAATCGAATTTTCAATTACGTTAAATCTAGTCTCATAGCATACACACTCAAAGAATGTGTCAGTTTTGAAATTCAGAAGTATCCATATGATGAAAAATTAGATGACTGGGATGCTGATATTTCACAAGGTTATGATGAATTGGTCAATTTTATGTAAGTGTTTGTTGGACTGTATTTCACAAAATATATCTGTGCTTTCAAAAACTGAATGTATAGACTGTAAACAAGGGTTTCTGTTCAATATGGATGCTCATGACTGTGTGTCATTTAGTAAGAAACATAATTTTGATCTTATTTTGAAAAAGTACTTTATAATGCTGAATGGAATGTGTTAGCTGCTAAGTTTGTAAAACTGAACATTAAAAAGCCTTATTTGCGGTGGTTTCAGCATGACTTATTTACTGAAATGGATATTGTAAAATTCTTTCCGAAAATCGTAGAGTTTTATTTAAATGAAACTGTGGGTGTATATTTATCATGTTTTAAATTTTAAAGTCTTATAATAAAATTTATTTATTTCCCCTAATTTGTTTTAGTTTTTTTATCTTATTCTTTATCTTTTATATACATATTTTTTTGATACAAAGTATATAAAGACTTTGTAAATCTTATATTATCTCATTGGTTATTTGTATATGTAACAGAAGACCTATTTTTATTTTATTTAAGTTTTTATGAGCTAAAAACTGACAGTAAACTCACTTGAAAAATTACAGTTTTATAAGTTTTTTACAGTTTGCGAAGGGCTCTAGGAAACAGTGTAAAGACTAAACACATTAAAAAATGGTTAAAGGCTAAAGAGTCTTACACTCTACATAGGGCGGCAAGATGAAATTTTAAAAGGAATCGAGTCATAGTAGGAGGAATAGATGAACAGTTTCAAGCTGATTTCTTAGACATGCAGTCTCTAAGTAAATATAATAAAGGATATAAATATTTGCTAAAATGTATAGACGTGTTTTCAAAATAGGCTTGGGCAATACTCTTGAAGGATAAACAGGTCAAAGCATTTTAAATGGCTTTCAGAAAATATTCAAAGAACGCACTCCTCAATTACTACATACCGAAAAAGGAACAGAATTCAAAAACAGAATGGTACAAAATTATTTAAAGAAAATAAATGTACACCTTTTTACGACAAATAATGAAACTAAAACTAGCATAGTCGAACGTTTTCATAGAATTCTAATGTCAAAATTGATGAGATATTTTACAGAATATAATACTCAAAAGTACATAGACGTGATTCAAAAATTAATATCTAGTTATAATCACACATGGCATCGAAGTATTAAAATGGAACCGTCGTCTGTAAAGATAGATAATCAAGCACAAGTTTGGCAAAATCTATATGGAGATCTTTCCAAAGGAAAATCTGAAAAACCTTCTTTTAAAGTAGTTGATACGGTTCGTATCTGTAAGTGGAAAGGTAGATTTGAGAAAGGATATGAAAATAATTGGTCTAGAAAAATATTTACTGTACACAAGATTCTTCCTAGAAAGCCCGTGGTGTATAAATCGAGAGATTTTAACAATAATGTCATAGAAGGCACATTTTATGAAAGGAAATGCAAAAGGTAAGGATTCTGGTTATTATCCTGCAGAAAAAGTGATTAAAAAAAAGAAGTAAAAATGGAAAAATGGAATATTTTGTAAAATTTCTGGGTTATGCAGAAGAATATAATTCATGGGTGAGTGAAGTGAAAATGCTATAAGTAGTGAGATTCATTAAGAAAAATCTATTCACTGTAAAACAAAATGTCATTCTATCTGACGCTTCCTTCTGATAGCTCCTTGCATTATTTCCCCAAAAATAAAATTTCAAGTTTTGTAACTCAGCTCCCTATACCGATATCATTAGAAGGAAAATGGGAAGTTGGATTAGCCGAAATAATTTACTCCCATACATGGTATAATATAAACGAGAAGAACAATATATTCGGTTTTGATTTAGAAGACGGAAAATTAATTACCAGAACAATTCCGCCAGGCCTTTGAAACCATTGCAGACGTTTTAAAAGCAATGATACTGCCTTCACACGAAGGTAAAATCAGTTTTAAATTCAATGCTAACAACAAACGAGTAAAAATAAAAGCAGAAAAGAACTCAAAAGTTATCTTACAAGAAGGTTTGTGTGATCTTTTAGGTTTCTATACTCATTTTGTTGAGGGAGTTGAAGAAAGCTCGTTCGTAGCTGATCCGCATGCAGCTTTCTCAGTGTTTTATGTATATAGTGACATAGTCCAACCTGTCGTTGTAGGACATGTTGAAGTACCTCTTTTAAGAGTTGTGAGAATTTCTGGAAAAGACGGAGACGTTATTAGCGCTCATTATGACAGACCTCATTATGTGCCCGTAATCAGACAGTCCTTTCAAGCCATTGAAATGGAACTTCGTCTTAATGCAGGTGCTTTGGTTCCATTTGAAAGGGGAAAAGAGATAATAGATTTGCATTTTCGAATGCGACAGATCCTATAAATAGGCTTCTTAGTGTAAGCATTTAGTGTAATATTTTGATATGAATGTATTAAAAATGTACCATATGTTTGTTGCCCAACGAAATTCCAGGAACATTATTCGAATCACAAAGGTTCTTTAATTCCATATTTTGAAGGAGTGTCTTTTCAAAAAGGATATGGATTAGGTGGAATATTTTGCCGTTGGTTTCGAGCACCATTACCATTTCTAGTGAAAAGAAGAAAAGCAATTAGAAAAGAACCTCTAGTCTCAGGAACGAATGTAATTAATGATGTTGTTTCTAGGAAATATATCAAAATCGCTGCCAATAAAAGAAGTAAAGAAGCTGGAAAAAACTTGCCTCGAAAAGCTATTGGTCAAGTACAGTCAATGATAGGAAAGGAAAAATATAAAAGGAAGAGAAAACAACAGAAATAAAATCATTTCATCTAAGATACAAAAGAGAAGAGGTCGAGACATCTTTGATTCGCAATGGCTTACATTTTGAAAGGATCCTCAGAATGTGTCAAATCGGAATTGGAACTTTTTCACTTACCTCCGACTCAAACAGCGTCGAAAATGGTCAGCGGGTTGAATTTCATCCCTTGTCTAATATATTCGATGGAGGACCTGTTGAATTCCACATTTCTGGAAGCGGTGAAGAGTATCTCGATTTGAGTCAAACCCAGCTTTATGTAAAAGCAAAAATTTTGAAAGCCGATTGTTCACCTATTCTAAAAGAAACTAAGACTGATTCAAATGGTTCATCTACATCAACATCGTCATCTTCATCTACATCTGCATCTACATCAACAAAAATTAATATTGGTCCTGTTAATTTATTTCTTCATTCAATTTTCAGTCAAGTAGACGTTTCCTTAAACGATCGCCTTGTGTCTAATTCTAGCAATACATATCCTTATCAATCTTATATTGAGACGTTGTTTAATCATGGCTACGACAGTAAGACTACTCAACTTACATCTGAAAAGTTTTACAGCGATAGTCACAATAGATTGGAAAAACGATCAAAAATTTTTGAATCGAGTGCTACAGTGGATATGATCGGAGGATTACATAGTGATCTTTTTCATCAAGAAAGACTATTATTGAACTTAGTATATGTGAAAATTAAATTAATTCAAAGTAAACCTGAGTACTGCTTGCAAGGAGATGAAGGATACAAAATTGTTTTGGAAAAAATCAATTTGTTAGTTCGAAAAGTTCGTGTCAGTCGAGGTGTTATTTTAGGACACGTCAAAGCTTTGGAAAAAGAAACAGCAAAATATCCTATTAATAGAGTGCTTTGCAAAGTATATTCTATTCCTCAAGGAAGTATATCGATGGTGCAAGACAATATTTTCGTAGGACAGATGCCTAAAAGAATCATTATCGGTTGTGTGGAAAATGATAGCTTTTCATGGAACATTTCAAAAATGACCTTTCGAGTTCAAGCATTTTTACATGAATTTTATAGGAATTTATGTAGATGGCCAGCCAATCCCACATAACCCTTTCGATTTGAATTTTGATAAAAATGATTATATCAGAGGTTATAATAGTTTGCTTCTAGGATTGATAAATTTGATCAAGACCAAGGATTATTTTTGTCTAGAGAGGATTATATAAAGGGAAATACACTGTTGACGTTCAATTTATCACCGGACCTTTGTAATGGTGATCATTTAATTGAGAATTTGGAAATTGGAAATTGAAATTTTGGAGATTGGAAATCAAATTTTCAAAGGTGCTTTTGAAAACCATCTGTGTATTAATTTACGCCGAGTTCGATAACGTAATTGAAATAAATAAATCGAGGAATATTTTATATGACTTTGGAAATTGAAAATGAATGGAAATCAGATACATTACATTTTATCAAAAGACCCTCATACTCATCCCTTTTTCCGTGGTGTATTTGCATCCAACACAATTCCACTCTTGAAAGAAAGGTCTGCTTTTGTTCTGAATACCGACAAGTCATCTGAGACCGGATACCACTGCTTAGCCTTTTACCTGAAAGCTGAGAATCTTGATTTTTTTTTTTTTTTATTCGTATGGAAATCCACCTGAATTTTATGGTCGACTGCTTCACGATTTCGTTTCCCATTATACCTCTGTTTTCGGGAATTCAACACCGATGCCGAGTTTTACGTCTAATGTTTGTGGAGCTTATCGCATTTATTTTTTTAAACAATGTCAAGGACAATCTTTGTATTCCATTGTAAGCAATTTATCTCAATGTCGTAAAAATGATTTTCGAATGTACCAATTTGTGAAAAAACGATTTGGTGTGAGAATGATTTTTAACCCGTAAATAAATGCATGTATTAAAGATTTTTGTTTGTTATTTTATTCATTTTTAGTATAAATACAACCATGGATTCATTAATAGTAATCATGGATACATTACGTCTTCGTCACCCGTGCAGCGTTCTTGTCGGTGGCGCAACAAGGATGTGGAAAAACACACCTAGTAAAGAAATTAATCGATTTTAAGAAGAGACATTCTTTTCCCCCTAAAATAATTTGGTGTTATGGACTTATCAAAACATTTACAAAGAAATGTAAAATATGGAATTTCATGAAGGACTGTCTTCTAATATCAATAGTAATTCGAATGCTTTAATAGTGATCGATGATCTAATGGCAGAGCTTTCCAGTGACAATAAATTAAGGAAACTTTTCACTAAGGGAAGCCATCATCGTAATTTAACTATCATTTTTATAGTTCAAAATATATTTCACAAAGGTAAAGAAATGCGAGATATTTCACAGAATGCGCATTACATGTTTTTATTTAAAAATCCCCGTGATCGTTGCCAAATCATGCATTTTGGTCACCAACTTTATCCAAACAATGTGAAATTTTTTCGACAAGTATACGAAGATGCTACCTCAAAAGCATTTAGCTATCTACTTGTAGATCTAACGCCTCAAGCAGATGACTCATTGCGCCTGAGCACTGGGCTTTTTCCAGGAGATAAATATTATGTATATCAACCTCGTTAGTCATTTCTAGGGATTGCAATACCGGACCAAAATTTCAATACCGGTATTCGGTATTTTTTAAATCTTAATACCGGGATACCGGTTTTAATACCGGTATTAGAAAGAAAAAGAAAGAAAAAACAGGTGTTTCTTTGTTTTATTTGCCAGTTTTGTTAGAGAGTGTAAATATCACAAAAAATAATTTGTAACTTATAAATTATAACAGTATGTAATCACAAAAAAGTAAAGAAACCTCTTATTTATTTAAATTACAAAAAAAGTGTAAATATCACTATTCAGTCTGTGGTACTATTACAAATTTTTGAAATGTGATCTTAAAAAATATAGTGCATCAAATGTACTGCCATTAAGCTTGGAACATAATTTTGTCCGAAAATTACCAGCTGTCGAAAACGCTCTTTCGTCATTTACGCTAGTTGGGGGTACTGTTAGCCATGCGCGATATACTTTTTCCAAGTATTTACCTCTAAATCCCTCATCTTCAAATAAATCAATTTCTCGTCGGATGGTTTTGGATATAGCTGATTTCTGTATTGTATTTTGGTTCGTTGAAATTTTTTTATTTATCCCTAATTCTAATTTTTGTTCAAGAGACAATTCCTTTCCACTATCGACAGTAGTGACATCATAATCTTCGATAATTGAACCGAATTCTTCTGAATGTGGATAGGTTTGTGGGTAAAAAATGTTAAGAAAATTTACTCTAAACTTAATCAGATTTGAGTTGGTTCTTTCTTTTCTTCTTTTTCATTTTCATTTTTAAAATTACTATAATTATGTAAATACCATAAGACATTTTCTATTTCGGTATGCCTTTCGGTTTTTCAAAGTAATATTTAATTCTTCAGATAGTGTTGTGTGCTGTTCTTTCAGTGACTGCAACATGAAATTTATTGTTGCATTAGCTGTTAATAAATTAGAATCTCTCTTACATAATGCCTCAATAGTCAGTTTTATTGGAAGTAGAGCTGATATAGTTCTGAATATTCACTATCAGAAAAATTAATTTACAGGTTTAAGTCGATTATTGCTTTATGGATTGGATTTCTCAGTTTCAAAAATCGTTCCATCATTAGGAGTAAACTGTTCCAACGTGTTTTAGAATCTAATATTAACATATATTCTGTTTTATTTTCAGTTAGTATATATTTAAGTAATATATCCTTTTTATAGGGGAAGGTTTAAATATCTTAACAATTTTTTGAACTTAATAAATTATAGGAAGCAATTCTTGGAAGGTTAATATTTCATCCTCTTTTGCAATATCTTCTTCAACAATTACACTGTCAATATCACTCTCACTCTTACTCTTTTCAAAGTTGGAATCCGCAGTTTCTATATCCACAGTATTTGGATTCTTCTGTTCTTTATTTTTTTGTATAATACATCTATTACTCCTAATTGAATTCTATGAGTATAGCACAATTGCTGATTTGCACTAATCCACTTTCCAACTTTTTTCATAATTGTTGCTCCATCAGTCGTTATGAATACAATATTTTCTTTCAGGGATAATTCATGTTTCGCTAATTTAGATTTAAGCAATTAATTAAGCCATTGATTAGTTAATTAATTTCGCCCGTTAGGGAGACATAAAAACAAAAACGTATACTATTTTGCTATGTTGGCGATCAATTAACATATAGTGGAGACAATTTTAAAAATTTCTAGTAAATACCGAAAAACCGGTATTTAAACTTGTGAATACCGGTATTACAAAATTGCACAAATGGCTCAAAATACCGGTATTCGGTATCCCGGTATACCGGTATTGCAATTCTAAATTCCTTCATCAGATCGAATGGAACGATGGGGAATTACTTTATGATACCTTTCGCTGTGTGTTGACAGTCATATTCGAAACGTTCTCCTATATTTACGTGACTTGGAAAATAAGAAATTCTTAGAATTTTTCACCGGGCGCGAAATATTAAATCTTGATGATTTTGAATGTCCCAAAATAAAAGATTTATCGAGTTTTCATTTGCAGTGCCCCTACATGCAAGGGAAAAGTTTCCATCATTGTGCCGTCTACAAAGCCAAAGCATTTGCTAAATATCTGGAAAGTATATAAAGCCCCTTGATGAGCACATTTTATCAAATTAATCATCAACATGTGTACTCTACAACAGTTAGAGTACTTGGAAGCTATTTGTAAAATTAAATCGAAGAATATTGTTTTCAAAACGTGTCCGAACAAGTTATCAAAGCTCTGTGTGAATGTGCATTGAATGTACTTCGAGGAAATGAACCTCTCACTAAGAAACAAAGAAATAAATTAACTCCTTATAAGGCAAATTTAAGAAAATTTTCGGACAGGAAGATACCCCGATATAAGAAGAGGCAACTTCTCGTTCAACATGGTGAAGGATTTTTATCTCTTTTTTTACCATATCTGTGATCAATTCTCTCATCGAGTACACTAAGAAAATGGTCTTAATACCCGAAGATCGGGCAGAATTTGTGCATCATTTATGTGATTTAGATACTAAAATGCAAAATATTCTTCAAAGGAAGGATCTGTCTGAAAGTGAGAAAGTAAACCAATATTTACAAATTCTTCAAACATTTGTGAAAATACAACATCATCACCAGGAAACGCTAGAAACAATTGAAAGTCAAGAATTAGAAACCAGCGTAAAACAAACAGAAGAAGAAGATATCATTTAGTCAAAAAATATAAAGACTGCACCAGTTAGGTATTCAAAGACTGTAAAGAAAATTTTAGATTTCTTAAAGTCTAACCAAAAAATATTATCGTGGACTCCTGAAGGAGAAATTGTTTACAAGGGTCAGCAAATACCAAGAACTAACATTGTGAATTTAGTCACAGACTTACTTCGGAACAAAAAGAAGTCTCCAGCAGGATTCAAAGAATTTCAAGCAACTCTGAAGGACCCCGAAAAATATTTAACCGAAAATTTTAAAGAAAATGCTGTAACAAAAGCAAAACAAATGTATGCAAAAAGAAACACATAACATATTGTAACATTCCCGTTTCCCAGTACTGATAAGACATTTAAGGCCAGCTGTGTCGTCATGTTAAAGCGTTACAACTGACATTTAGCTCTTGTATAGGATCTTTTTCTGGCACTCATGTGTCGCATTCTCTGCATATTGCTCAATGTCATTACGAGTTCTATCCCAGTAAAATCACTCTTGAATTTTAACGTTTTCACGACTCCAAAATACTTGACTGCAGGTAAACTGCTTACATACTTCCGCTATTATAATTCTGTAGCAGTATTTTTAGAATTCTGCTCTTCTGGAGAATTAGTTATTGCGTGCAACAGAATCCATCATTATTCCCCAGAAAGAATAGAAAATGCCATCCTTTAAAGAGCCTAGAAGTATTATTGGTAGGCTTTTTTTCCAAGACAGTCACTCCACTAAATTTAGTTTGTTTTTTCAAAATAGACTTTCATATCTAGATCTTTCAAATGCGCTTTGTAAATCCTTACATCTGACATCATGAAAACATTTAACGGAATTACCTGTCACTTACTCGGCCTTAGATTAATGTTTACAATTTTTAATACGAAATCTTTTATGGAAAGCCTCCTCATTTCCATGAGAGATTCCTTTGCAAAGTTATAGATCATCTGAAAATAATTGAATTTCCTTTTTTCTTATACTGTCATGTTTTCTCATTTTAAAATTAGAAAATTAGAATTTCCGAAAATTAGATTTTTCAACTATTTATATAACTGCTTATTTTTAAATTAAGAATAAATTACTAACATTTTACTTCACTTCAATATTTTTTTTTCAATCTTATCTGTTGTTTTGAATATACATTACTAATTTTTTAATTCAAATTAGTGGTCATTATATTAATTTAAAACACATTATTTTGTAGTATTTAATACACCATGCATACTAAAACCTGTAGGTTCTACAAAAAATGTAAATTAACTACGAATTAACAACTATAAAATTAAATCAATAATTATAATTTTAAATTAAAATCATTGATAATTTTAAATATTAATTACAATTTTAAATTAATAATTTCAATAAATTTATTAATAGTTGTATAGTAATTAAATTTATTATAAAAATAAACACTAGTTAAAACATTTTTTAAAGAAAAAAGAATCTAATTTAATCACTGAGAATTCAAATAAATAAATAAAAAGGAAAAAAGCCCCTTAAAAATTATTTTACTAAAGAACTTTTGGAAAATTATTTTGCTATTTTAGTATTCTATGCACAAAAATTATTTTTAAAAAATACAGACTTATCAGAATTAATAAAAAATTCCTTTAAAATTTGCCTTTATTAATGAATTTTTATCTTTTTTATTTTATAACTTTTTTTGTTTCTTTAAATTGATCTGACATATCTGCTTGTTAGAGAATCTAGAGCACAAGGAAAATGGTGTATTGCATTTATCCACCACCTAAAATCCACCTGATCTCTATAAACTGCCCGAGTACAGCTTCTGTTGAATAGGATATTTTGAGACAGGTCTAGACTATTTCATTCATCTCATTAGACATTTGGGTGCTTATATCAATGATAATTAAATTATCACTGACGTCTTTAAAATTATACAAATGACATGCACCGCCGAATTTTTTAAAAACAGTAGTTAGCCCTGAACCATAACAGAAATGAAATCTTAGTATGACATTCTAAAAGAAATAGTACTCTTTGTGAAGTTGCATGGTGCATGAAGAAATCAACCAAAATAATTAGAAAATTTTATTCCATGCTACGAGTTTTCCTTTTAGTCATATCCTAGTGCAATAAAACTCTACTCGGCAGAACATAGATATTTCATATTTAATCTCTACAGAATATTTTTATCACATCGTCATAAATGCCACTGATCAAATTCATCAGATTTCAGATGTGAAGTAAGAATCGTAATAATTTATGTCGAAATGGAAACGAAATGGAAAACATATACATATTAGTATGAAAGAGTTGCTTCAAATAAAATCTCACAATAGAAAAACAACCAAATAATTGATTTTTTTCTTAACCAATCATATGCTGGGTGTTTTATTAATTGATTGATAAAATCTGATGGTTGTTAGTATCTATCAAGAGAAAGAAAAGTGGTGTCGTAAATCAGTTGAGAAGGTGAAAATCGCGAAATCCGCATACAGTCTTCGAGTTCAGAAGCCATTGTGAACACACATAACGTTTACATGTTAGAGTTAAATAATTATCGTGCCAAAATACCTTGGAAATATCAATAGAGGTTTAGTGTTAGTACATGGGAAGGAATCCTCAGTTGATAATCTCTTGGAGTCTTACTTGCTTCTCGAATGCCTATTTAGAACAACATGCCTAGTTTGTTTGCTTTTAAATATATTTTCCCGAAACTTTTATAAAGTGTGCTGCCGCATTTCAGCGATTCAGCGAGATATTTAGTTTATGAATGATTATGTCACTTCATCTTTTTACCGCAAGTGTAAAATCAGTCACTACGACACTACATATCCAGGAAGGTGGACTGAGCCATTGCTTGGCCTCTACGTTTGATGGAATGCAATCTGTATAACTTTCTTTCTATAAGATCACCTTAAATCACTCTAATGCGATGCCGTTGAATTATTTGTTATTCACGAATTTGTCCTTGATCGCAGCTATGACATCACAACCTTACGTAAGAGAGAATTTGAAGGGATGTGATGCAACGATCTCTGATTGATCTTCCATTACATCACTGTATAATGTCACAGTTTTAGTATAATATGATCTTAAGTTAAAACAGCTATGGCGTAGTTCTGTTCATGTTCCTTTTATTTGTTAGTGAATGCTTCTAGTTTTAATAGATTTTAACTTGTAAGAAAAAAGTATATTTTATTCTGATAACCAGATCATAAGAAATTTGTAGAACCTGTAAGTTACAGTAGTAATATACTCGTTCACGAGATGATTATAGACACAACGAAGGATTTCATAGCATGGATTATCGTCGCTGCGGTAGGCATAGGCAGACACCATATATGTAGCTTTGAGCTCCGGAAACATGTTTTTACAACTTTGCAAAATGTGTAATGGCAACAGTGATAGGCGCTTCCAATAACTCCTGTAATAATTAAACACAATATCTTTTAATAATTATTATATAATTTTTGTCGTTTAACCTCACATGTAAAATTGAGATTTTTAAAAACCTTATCAGTGAAATTTTCGGCATTATATTCCATCGAAGTTTTTTATTCCTCTTAATGTCTACAAACAATCGTTTGAGGAAATCAGTTCATTAATATAACAATTGGCATACTTTTCCTCATTCGCTTATCTGTTGCCAAAAGCCACCAAATTAGAAAGAGCTATAAATAATTATCCTAACATATCCTATTCTTATTTTTCTTTCTGCAGAAAAATAATGTTTTGATATGAATGCCTGTCATTTAAATATCGGACATCTGGTTTTTATTTCTATAAATTTTATCTAATTGCAATGTTTTTTGGAATTTTTTTTTATTTACATTTATTTGATTGAAACTCGCAGTTATCAATATTAACTCTTTTGTATTAAAATTCCTGCATCTTTAATTTCTATTATATTGCAAAGCAGTTAGTGGCTTTTTTTATTTACAAATATTTATGGAATCATCAGGGTAATTACGCTGCCTAGAAAATTTAAAATATTACAGATATGTAATATTTTAATATCATATTTAACTGATTTCTCACATTATTCAATATAACATTCTTTTTAGTGCATACACTTTAGTGGTTCCCCCGAACTCTGATAAGCATAAGCGCTTCAGTCTTCTATATACTTTTTTCACACGAAAAACTACACTAGCAGTTATAAGCATCACCATTATGTATGTAACTACCATTACGTAAACTAAAATTTACTGCATGCTTATTGGTGTGATTGTAGTTTGAATTTCAATGTATATGCTCAAAGAATGCGTATTGCTTTATTTTGAAATAAGCGAAAAATTTCATATAATTTCAAATATTGAATCGATTATCTAAGATTTTACAATAAATTCCATTCAATCATCAGATCAAATTTAGTTTATGCTTTCTATGAAAAAAATACAAAAGGAAAAAAAGCGTTCTTTGAAACAATTTCATGGAGCATATGATTGAGAACATAAGAACAGTTGTTCTTTTTCGCCCAGTTGCTTCATTCTCGAACCATCACCAGTCATCACTTTCCTACTCTTGACCATCTGAGGGTGAGCAGACTTCAGATCATAAGCTTGACCTATCCATGCCATGAAATCTATAAATGCTTTTGTAAAGTTCAACGTGTAACCCAATTCGCTTGTAGAATAGTCCCATGGAAAGACATGATGATAGTTGTGCCAGCCTTCTCCATGGGCCAAGAAAGAAACGAAAGCATTTTCTCTAGGCATAATATGCTTATTGTAAGGTTGGCTGCCGAATGTGTGAGCTGCACTATTCACCAGAAAAGTGACGTTGAGATTATAGCAGTATTTCAACATACCAGCAATAAAGAATGAATTCCACTTAGATTCGCCCCAATACCAGACGGGTATCGTAATTGGCAAGATGTAGCAAAAGAAAAGTGACATCGGAACGTATAACCTGCAAAATAATGCAAAGACACAAAATATTCTTAGGGAATTTACATTTAGACAATTACGCAAGATGTAATGTAATAACCATAAAAAATAAAATTATTGTATTAATACTAGTTGAAATACTAGGTTTTTCTAGGAATTCACTACTTTATGACCAACAAATGAATTTGATTAAGACATATTAGAAGGGAAAAAAATGAAAATATTGTGATACAGTAGTTCATAATCTAAAAAAGGCATAATTTTTTGTACATTTCGTTTTATATAATATGTGTAAAAATTTCATTGAATTCGACTCAATTTTTCAGAATTGAAGAATTAGTCAAGAATTATCAAAAAGTCATTGATAAATCTTTACGATTTTCTCCGATTTGCGTTTACTTATACTTTTAATAAAAATTAATTTAATTAGATAGTCCAAAAATTTTAAAAGCCTAAATTTACCAAAATGAAGGAATGTTAGAAATACACCTACAATAAGTTTTATTTACAACAATGAGCCATTTCTCATATTAAAAATTTTAATTATGATACAGATTTTCAGAATTGTTAATAAGTTTTTAAGTCGGGGGGGGGGAATTGCAGGCTTTCTATTAAAAATATAAAATTATGTAATGAAATACGTCATATAACTAAAATCATTTCTATTTAGTATTGAACAAGTGGAAAATAAAATTTCCAAATTAAAAAGAAATTAATTTAGAGGAAAAAAATTTAAGCAACTTATTTGCTATGGTAATATATTAATTTGGTTAAAAAATATTCGTTTAGGTTAAAGCATGCACAAGAATAGTCAATTTAAACGTGAAATGGTAACATGTAATAAGCATCTGTCGTCGCCGAGATTTTAAATGCGAATATACAAAGTTTCATGGTAATTGTACAATACAATGTGTATGTCATTTTTTGGGATAGGTTCAATACCTATTTATTGTTATTGTTCATTCAAGTTAGCAATGCTTGAATAGGTTGCGAATGAATTTGGATTTTTCATTTAATAATGACAATGACCGATCGTGAAAAATGATGGTGGTGATCTCGCAGAACAAGATACTAGATTTAAACTCTTCATAGAATATTTTGTCATAACAGTGGTAAGAAAAAGGTATCCAATAGAAAACAGAAATGGCAGAAATGGAATTATAAAAGAATGGTACATTGCTTCATTGACGATCATTCAATTTTCGAAAAAAAAAATCAATCATTCCTTCAAATTTAAAAAATTAAAATAGTTTTACTCGCGTCAGTATATAATAATAATAAATATAATAATATAATAATAAAAAATAACAGCAAAATTGATTCATGTTACTACTCTGAAGTACAAATTCATCGTCAAGGTGTTAAGTGGCGGAAAGGCTCCTGCTTCAATAGGACTAGATTCTCAGACTGTAGCTGAGTCCGTGTATATACACAGCCGAAAACTTGATTCCAAATGGTTATCTGACTTTCTTCTTACCAATGTAGGCTGTCACTGACACGAAGACAGAAATAATTATCATTTAGGAGGACAACAATTCTACACCAAATCCTCCATTTAGATCTCCTTGACTCCAGTTAAACCAAAGACGGTACCGTTTTTTGAGAGATAATGCTATGAAAGCTATAAAATGTCTGGCTAGGAGTTATCTCTCAAATAATTGATTTGTTATAGTTCTCTGTATCACTTTGAAGTGATTAATAGCTGAAATCTCTGCAAGGATAGAAAGCGAATACGTCAGTACTGCCTGTGTTTTACGTACCATCGGTTTGCTTGAGAACTTTCTCAAAACTTTCCCTACCAACTATCCTACTCAAAGCATATAAACTGTTATGTCAAGAAAAGAAAACAAAATTCTTCTCGAAATCATATTAAAATTACTAATGTTTTTGCAAGTGTTTTCATAATCGTCTTAAAGAAATTTTTGTCAATATTTTAGCTTATAACAACAAAGCCAAAAGATAATAAATGGTAACTAATTTTACATCACGTACTCAAATTAAACAAGAGTTACACCTTCATAGTGACATTAGTTTTATTCTTGAACGAAATTTAGAAATTTACTGTTTTTCTAACGTGAAATCGGGAAAGACATTTTTCACATATGCAAAAGCTCCTTCCAAATGGGACAATATTTTCTTGGTGGTAGGTTTTTATTTTCCGTCATTGTATTACCGTATTAATTTATGTTTAGTTTTAACATGTTTCTAAAAGCCTAAATGAATTAAACTTTAAAAAAAATTGTTTGCCTAATTGTGAAGGATAAAATATACAAGATGATTTAAAATCAGATCTTTCTAAATGCTAAGCAATGCAAACTCTTCTGTAAGTTTTAAGTTTCTTAATCATTTAAATTAAGAATTTGTAATTACTGTAAGTATAAGGAGTAAGTACATTATTTTTTGAAGATAATTTTTTAAAAATCTGTATTTTTTTTAATTAAATCATTTGCAATAATTTTATTTTTAATGTTCTGATTACGAAAGATCATAATCTTTTCTGATAATATGTATTGCTTCTATATTGGGACAGTTTTAGTCTCTGTAATTCTGTCAGGTACTAATATAACGCAAGTTCTCTTTCATACAAATATGTTTGTTCCAGAAAATGTATTGCATCTGTATGGAAGTAGAGAAAATTATCTCGACTCCTTAAACTACTTTAGCTTTTTCTGACCGTTTAATAGGGTATCTGATCATCAACCCTTTGTATATTAGTATTCATTTCCCAATAAATGAATATAAAGTATCTCTCCAAAATCTTTGCATTTGGGGTATTGTACAAAGAAAGTGCCGGCGGAGACAAGATTTTAAGACAATTAGAGCACTCGCTTGGCCTGGTAATTTATTAAAAAGTAAAATTTCATCTTATTTTCAACTTTCTTATGTAATGTTTTTTCTCTCAATGTCAGGCAATGGCGGTAAGGTCTCGGCTTCGGAACCGGACTGTTCCAGCTTGAAGGCCTAAATGTAGTGATAGCTGTTCTGGTGTATGTTAAATTCGTTGAAACTTTTTCTCTCGCTGATGTGGTGCGGAATTTTCCAGAGGGACATTTCGGCTCAGTTATCTTCCTCGCACTCTAACTGCAGTTAAAAATAACTAGGCCGTCCCAAATTATTTCTACTGTTGCTTTAAAAAGGGACGTTAATATAACTAAGCTAAACTAAATTTCTTTCATTCTCATTATAAGTATAATTAAAGCTGTTGAAGTTCCCAGTAATGGTTGTATTCTGGCTGAAAAATGCACAACAACAATTTTCTCTTCCCATAGAATCCCGAAATTGTATTACAAAATCAAATCGCATGCAGGAAAAGAAATGAAATTTTGACAGTCTCTCAGAACATTAGAATTGTAATGAAGTCGATTTCTCCACATGCGTACTTATGTTTGTGTATGTACCAGCGATTCATTGGAAGTTGTAAGTGAAAGAATGAAAGTTTCTATTTTTATGCCAGTAGGACTGAATTATAAAATTGAGAGATGCTAATAAAATTGTTTATTAAAATATGTGTGAACTCTTCCATTTTTAAATCTGAAAATGAAAAATTTGCTTCTGTCTGAATGATAGTACAGCAACTATTTCATAATGCTTATGTGCTTATTTCTGCACATCTGTGAATTTGGCGATAACTTTGTGAAAAGAATATCTTCTCATCTACCATGTTCATTTCCTCAAGATGGCTAAAGTAAGAGCAGTAAAAATTTCTCCTTACAATATCAATGATCTAAATCTGTGATATGCTATGTACTATAGAAAATTTAAATATTTATTGTCACAACCAGCTCATGTAACAAAATTCAATTGCATCGTATCAAAGTCGCTTCATAATACGAAATATTATCATAGATCCATATACTATAATGAAAGCATATCTTATTCAAAGATCAAGTGAGTCTTCGCAGCAAGAAATTTTGAAACGATTATCCGGTGTGGTGATAGGGATTAGAAAACCCCTAGAATTGCAAAGAACTATAATTCGCTATGCCGCTTTACATAATTTTCTAATTATGCTAAAACTTTTTCTGCAACAAATGCAAATTTTTGTTAAAAAAAAACTTCTGTCATAGGTTATACCAATTACTATAGAAAATGCCACGGATCTTCGAACTCTTCAAATGTATCCATCTTAATAAATGCAACTTCTTCATCTAGTGGAAAGCAGATTCTTCAGAAAATTGAAGGGATTATTAAGCGAATCGACAATCTTACGTTGAGAAACAAGTGACAAGATTACAGAAATCGCTTACATCCATATAACCGTATATGTTTTCGTTCCAGGGAATCGTGGATAAGTTGGTACTATGGAAACTTCCAGGAGAGAGCATAGAAATGCATTTCTACCTGTAATTTTTCAAAAGATTAGACCTGCGGGGGTTAAAAGCGACCACTTTCTCAGTGCATCTTGTTGCATATCACTAATTTATCAAGGACAGATATTCAGATATTTCTTTCTATTAGAGAATGTGAAAAAGGAGTATGCAATAACTGTCCACCGCGAACAATCCCCCAACAATGTTTCTGGTAAGATACTTTAGACTTGAATTTGAGAGGAATATTTGGACAACTTTTTCTAATTACATTTATTACCTTTACCAAATAGAGTAGAAGTCATTTTAAAATTTCAACGACCAACCGCCATCTAAGCAGTTATGTCCTTTTCTTGGCATGTTAACTGTTATAGACGTTTTATCAGGCAAACTGCCTTTATATTTACCTTCCGCTAAGTAAAATTTAAAGAAGGCGTTCAGAATAAAAAAGTATTCAAGTCAAAAAGTAGGTGCTAACCTGAAAAAAATTTCTATTTTAAACAAATGAAGCTGTTACAACTTTTAGATTACAAGAAAGGCTACTTTATAACATCACCTAAATCCAAATACATCTCGAAGCATTTGCACTGAAGCTTCAGAGTTTACTGTTGCTGTCACTAACATATTACAGGGTAAATCTCTGGTAAATCCCGACATACTTGTCAATTAAACTTATTTATACCCAAAAAATTGGTCCACGTTTGCCAATTAAACAATAATCAAACGATTTAGACGCATGATGGAAGAAAGAGACATTATGAGTGATACTGATCAAATGTGTCTTATTGGTTCTTTTCAACAGAAAGCTAAAAATGCAGTCCACGTCAACTGATATACTTGGGTTTCCTTAGACTGTTTTCTAGAGCTATTTAGCACATAATTTTACAGTTGATGCTTTATCTCGGAATAAAATCGACTTAGTTTACAAACCTAGCACTGTTGATTACAAGGATATTGCTTCAGCTCAGTGGATGAACTCAAATATCTTCTTCAATCAAATTCACTATCTTTAATATTAAAACAACTATATTTTCCTTTAGAAGATATATACCGTCCCTTACAAGTTATGCTCCCACAAATATTCCCCGCTCTTTCATCTCCAGGGATTACCACCGGAAGGGTTTAAAATATTTTTATATTATATCAAATATTAATATTTTTTCCTTTATAAAAATGGTTATCCAACGTTTTGTGTAGACAAATATCAAAGAGAAATATTAAAATATTGGTATATCTTGATAACTCTGCAACGATCAAAGTTTCTCTTGATACCTCTGCAACTATCCTTCGATGCACAAAAACACCAGTTGGTATCTTCGCCATACCTGATGCCAGATTTCAAATATGTATACTGATTTCATGGATCTGATTTCTCTGTGCAATAATAAAATTTATTGTCTCACAATAATTGATTAACTTAAAGATGGATAGAAGTAACACTTGCAGCCAACGTGATGCCGTGTTCTCCTATTTAGTTGGATATCCAAGCTTGGAACTAACAGAACTATCTTGGAACTAACAGAACTCATTGCTGTGACTATGAATTCTGAATTCACCAGAAAGTTAATGGACATGTTAAGAGCCACTTAAAAAGTGCAGTTGAAGGTCAAGAGAACTCTAGGTTGAGTGATATTATACCAATCAATTTCTTCGCTTCCTCTCAATGAGTATGGCATATAGTCTACAGTTGCAGAATTGATATATGGGAAAAATCCTACATCTACTGCAATCCCATCTTTTCTGCTCCCTCAATAAAAACATATACATTAATAAGAAAAACATCTAACATATACATTAATGCTAAGTGATAAAATGTATTGATTGTAATTAGTGCCAGCATCTCGTCATGGAAAAAACTCTATAATTAATTGAAGAACTTTTCACATGTGTTTTTGCGAATTGACATAGTAAAACGACTACTCTCTCTACCTTACATTGATCCTTATATATTAGTCAGCCGAAGGCAGCAATGTATGCATAATTTTCTTTAATGGAAAGAAGAAATCTGTGTTAATGGATAGTGACAAATCGTCCTTTTCGTTTGGATGATGACAACTATATTCATACTCTTCCTCAAGTATCATATTAGTATCCCGATAAAATACTGCCTCATATTCAAAAAAAATTGGTAAAACTATCTGTATAACTAGATCTGGATGGCATCTCAGATTTCTAAAAATTTTATAACAATTCTTAACATACTTTTTTACCTTGCTAAAAATATATCTTAGCAAAATTTTGTATTTCAGATTCAAGAGCGAGTATTATTTCAAAAATCGCGTATAAATGGGTATAACTTTCTTTATTTTTTCGCATTTTCTTTTACTTTGCGTTGTAAACTTTTTGTACCATAATACATAAGTTTTCCTGCTTACTAGAATAATTCTTTGTTGCGAAGCCGATCTCTTCAAACACGTGCTTACCGCTGGACTTGTAAACAGAAAAGGATAGCGGGAAAATACAGAATTCTATTTTTATATCGATATGCTTGCGCTGAGACTAAGAGAGCTCCTAATAAAGTTATTTTATTAAAATCTGAATGAATTATTTCCTCTTTGAATCTGAAGATGAAACTTTTGCAGCTATCCGAATGATAGTACAACAAATTTCAGATAATCTCTATTATTTCTTCGTAAAATTCTGCCAATATTGAGATATAAATAATAATATTGGCAGAAATTTCAAATTTTCTGTGCATGAAAATATATGCAGGTGATCTTGAAAAACACTAGAAGGTAAGAAAGGAAATACAATGCAATCGTGGATGGCAATTTATTTCTTATTTTTCTTAAAAATTTATAATGTAATATGAAAAATATGTAACTATTCCTGTTATTGTATATGTGATAACCAAATAATTATTAGACTGTAAAATGAAATGTTCCTTGTTGGCGGGATTTCTTGAAAATTTCTATGAGAATGAGAAAATCTATCTATGAGTCTATGAAAAAGAAAAGACAATATATTTTTTCATTGTAAATACGCTTCATCAATTTCCTTACCAATTACAAATTAGATGTTGCTTAATTTATACGTCAAAAACAACTGTTATTTCATCCCCTTAATGTAAGATGCATACAAGTATTATCAACATAACCGATGATCTCTTGCTTCGGATATATAGGCACAAAGTACTACAGGGTAATTCAAAATGAATATAGTGATTACAAACGGCTGTAACTATTTAATAAAAAAGAATTTATCGGTAAGATTAACACATAATGTAGACGTAATTTCAAAATTTTGTATACATATGTCATAGATGTTCTAAGTAACTTCCCTTGGTCACACGGACAATATTTAGGTGGTAGCGCATTTCACACCATACATTCTGAAGCATGTATGCAGTTACCGACGTAAGCGCATTACAAATGCGAACTTTGATTTCTTAAATTGTTTTAGGCATGGAAAGCACATACAGGCTGTGTTTATCTTATGGATAAACTAATTTCATTAAATAGTTATAGCCGTTTGTTATAGGTATATTCATTTTTAATTACCCTGTATAACGATTTAGTATACCTCCATTACGAATTTTGTCAATACTACCAACTGATTGTTCTCGGGTTGTGCTCAAAACCTCATAAAATTTTTCTTTTATTCTCATCTTTCTCATAACAACATTACGTATATAAGTAAAGCCAGAGGTATAGCCACAAGCTCAAATAAGGCATCCCCGATAAAATCTTGTTAATTGTAAGGTGAATAAACAGTGCTTATTATTCTTTAAAAGAACAGAGCTGCATTGAATATTACTGCATTGACCGAGAATGACATTGTCTTCTCTTTAGTGACAGAAAACTAAATTCTATATTATCAATTACGGTTTTTTGAAAAGTTTCTACAAATACATTTTCATAGCAGATGGCATCATCTTATGCTACTAAGCCAAATGTAAATAAGAAAATATCTCGAATATCAATCAAATCGAATATTGTCGCAATTATATAATCAATAAATATAGTATCATTAAATAAATAAACTATATTGAGATGCAATATAAACATTTTTCTACCCTTACGACAGTTATGCATACCTAATTTGAAATAATATGTCTTACATTTTATATTTACAGAAGATTCTGGTATGGATCGTATTTAGAAAGCTTTGAGTTTAAACTTTCTTGCTAATTTTCTCTTCAGAAAAGAAATACGCAGAATTTTCTTAAAAGAAAATTTAAGATGCAAAGGCTTTTAAGGGGGTCCGGGACACATAAATCGTCAAATTTTCGAAATTTTTTTTAGCTGAAAAAAATCCTGCATGCTTTTCTGCTTAAAATAACATTCAAATCGTGTTTCTATCTTAATTAGAACGAGAGATATCATAATTTTTGTTGACAACTGCTTTGAAATTCCAACTGTCAAAAAGGCGTTGCCATGGCATTTTTAACCATGTTGCGTTTTTTCATTATTTGTTGTGATCAAATTGATATAAGTCCAGATCATATAAAGATAGAGGTCTGAAATTTGAAACACATACTTTTCAAACTGTTTACTTTAATTTTGATTCAGCAAATTAAAACAAAAATTTACTCTTTTCAAGATATGAATTTTTTTTAAAAAAGTACCCAAGATTTTTTCAAAATTTTCATTCAAATTTTTTAAATTTTTTTTAAATTAATATTTTTTAAATTGGCGAATCAAAATGAAAGAATATATATTTGTGTTTGATTTAATGAAAAAATTTTGAAAATTGATCAAAAATATTTTGAGTTATATCGATTTAAAACAACGTCACTTTTTTTAAAAAAAATTAAATTTTAAGTTTAAAAAATTTTTTGAAAACTTTTATGTTGTGATTTTGCTTATTAATAAGATGGTTGATCAGTACAAAAAATTTCAAAATTTTAAATTAATTAATAAAAAAATTTTCAAAATGTGTCCCTGACCCCCTTAAAAGTATCACTGATAAAGCAAAGCATAAGTATTTAATTATATAGTATATACATTCTTACATTTCAAGTTTCGCAGTTTAAAGAAATCTTTATTTTGCTCACTTAAATAAAAAAAAATCACAGATTTAATTTCCTATTTTGCTGTTATTTTTATAAAAAATATTATCACAAGAAAACTACGGTAGATATGTATTTTAATCAAATATAATAATATGTAGAATAATTCATTAACCGATATTTGATAAATCATAGATGCAACAAGTTTTATGAGAAATATATAATAGTTTTGCTGTTGACATTTATGAACTTTTAGGGATGTATCTGGGTCCGTTAGAAGTGAGAAACTGTGAATAATATTCCAAAAAATACAAAAAAAAAATCATTCTTATGAACATAATAGTTTATTATAATTCATATAATAACAGACCCAGCAAGAGGCTGTGATATTAGATTACAATATTATCAAAGAATCCGTTGTTTTACTTGACCAACTTTGAATGCATTAACTTAAATTTTTTTTTAAAAATCTCTGATCTGGGGCTATATTTTATAATAATTTTGCTGGAGGATTCGGTTTAAAATTTATGCATCATGTAAACATGAGTGAATATCAATCGTAACGGAAGCCAACTTATGAAAAGAAACATGCTTTTAGAAGAACTAGGCAAATAATTAACTGCTTTTTACGTTTAGAAAAAAAAAATATATCCCCAGAATGAAGAACTGGGCATATAGTCGAAAATTATTGAACTGAAGACAATAATTTGACATCAATTTCCAATGTTAATTTACAATTTAATAATAACGCATACTGTTCATCAATCAATGATAATAAATATAATTTGTAGAAACAATATATATGCAAAATCCTTGCAAAAACGTTTTGTTCAAATTGAAAAAAAAAAAAAAATCGGTAAGCCTTAAAAACTGCTCTAATCCTTTCCTTTTACACTAAGTCTAGTTTATATGGTTTAAACAATTCTTATTTATTTCCGAATATAATATTGAATTAAAAGACTCTTGATTTTATTAAATTAAGATTTAAATGCCCTAGGCACGCTGACTCGAACATAATTTGTATTTAATAGCTGTGAACAGAGCAGTAGACTTAAGTTCTAAAATTGTTTCAACATTCCTCCATTAAAGAAACCATCCAGAGGTTTTTAAAGATTTCCGTTGTCGTATTAATGAATATTTTCTGAATTTCTTCAAAATTTCTGAAACAGATATTAAGACACGAATTGTATACAAGTGTAAACAAGATATATAGCGAGAGATCGATAATGAATATTCGTACCTTCTATGAAATCTAACAATCGGGTCGGCCCACAGGTCTCCAAGATAAAGAGACTTCCCTCTTTTAGCCACATCTGGATGCTTCTTGCACATCAGCCATCCTATGTGAGCGAAGAAGAATCCTCGCTTGATATTATGCGGGTCTGCATCGGTGTCAGTAAATTTGTGATGAGCTCGGTGATCTCTGCACCATTCGTAAATGTCATTCTGTAAGAAAATCGTTTTTATGGGAGTATCGTGTTAAAATATTAAATACATATTTAGATTTATGAGAATCTAATTACTTGAGCTGCAATACTAGCAAAGCAACAAAGTAGAGCTCTTAGTGGCCACTTTGCTTTATATGATCTATGACACCAAAGCCTGTGCGATCCTGCTGTAATCCCCAGTTCACCACAACTCGCACAAATGAAAGCTGCAGTAAAAAAAAAATCTTATTAAAAGAAAATTAACATAATTTAAAGACAGCAAGAAAAAGATTGTAACTCGTACAACATATTAATCCTCCAAATACAATTGCTTAAATATGAAAAAAATCATCATTGAACTTTATTACTTTTCAAGAAATTCTTAACCACTGTCTTCCATATTATTCAAGTTCGACTGATGATGATTTGGAATTAATTATGGACGATGAACACATCAGTGACACTTTCCCTGTGTGTTTTTTCTGAACTGCAGTGAAATTAATATTTGATGTTATAATAAGAGCTTCAAAAGTATACCTTTTTAAAACATTTTTTACTCGTAAGGTGGTTAAACTGGAAAAATTTAAACATCATTTAGATTAACCATCAGAGTACTGGAGATGATAACTTTTAAAATTTCCAGTCATCCAAACTGTTTTAACTTCAATATAGAGGTACTATTGTTTTACTAGTTTTATTACTTTTGCTTTTCCCTGTCATATTGTTACCATAATACGATTTCAGCTTCATTTTAACTTTTTCTTATCTAAGAGCAGTAACTTTTTTGCATTAAAATGGGACCAAATTAGTTGTAAGAACTGTAGAAAATTTTTCTTAAAAAAATCTTTTATGCACAATGAAGTGCAAGACTTCTAACTGTAGTTAATAAATATAATGATTAATATTTAAATCTAATGAAGTTAAAGAGAAAATTTTAATAAAAGACAAATGTATTTTAGATGTTTCTTGCAATATTTTATATAATGAATTACTAGAAATTAAAAAGAGACTATTTAGTATAGGTGAAGCTTATTATTTCTGGATCTTCTTAGTTCATTATTACAAATTCTTATAGGCAGAAATAATTTTTTTTAAAAAAGCGTCGAAAAATTTAAGATGTTATTAAAATTTCGACATCATCATTGAAAATCCGATATCTTTGAGAAATTAAAAATAAGATTTTTCTACAAATAAACAGTGATACTAAAGTGTAGGCATGACAAATTTATACAATATAGATTCTTATTTCAGCTATTTAACTATTAGATAAACATTTTTCATTTATTTATTAACTAATTGAAATTGTACGCCGAATCATTATATTAATCAACTAATTTATAGATTTAAACTTTTCTATTCAAAGAACAACCTGTCAATTCGAACATGAAGTTCAGATATTTTTCACTATTTTCATATTCTTTGTACATTAAATGAACTAGCAGCAGCAAGTATTTGCCTTTGTTAATAACCTTAAGTAGTTGTATTATCTTTGTTAATAACGTTAAGATACACTTTGCTTTTCATCTGGGATCGATGAAATCGATATCATCTCTAAAAGCAAGAAGAATTAGAAAATTCTTTGGTCAATATTACGATATAATAAGAAAACAAATGCGTTGCCTTCCTATATGAGTTTAGCAGTAATGCTTAATGGAGTTTCTTAATTATCTAGATTTTAATAAAAGTACTTTAAAAGTATTTTCAAAATCCAGTGTTCTCCTCGAAAATCCAAGATCTTCGAGGGTTCTCGAAACCAAGTGAAAACTCAAGATTAAGAAAACTGTAATTAATTTATAAGGAGTTGAACTCAAAAATGTTCATTGACTTTAAGATTGCTTTTTTCTTGAGAATTATAAAAGAGCGGTTCAATCAATATTGAATTTTATAGTAAAAATATACACATATAAAAAAAATCCAAACCAATCTACAGTGAAAATTAAAAACTCATAGACGTAATACATGCCAAAGACTAAATCATTTATTGATTAACAGCTAAATTAATAGTTGAATATGCACCTGATGTGTTTTTAAAATAAAATATTTACCAAATAAAACAGTTTTCCATGACGCTGATGTGACAGCCAGGTAAAGCGCATAGATGGAAGCTGCATGAAGATATATGTAAAATACCACATTGGACCATACTATCTTTATTTTGTATTCTTGTTTTTCGGAATCCTTTTCAGAATAAAATTTTTCGGAGGTGTTCGAATTTACAGCCATTCTGGGAAAAAAATTGCATATACAAACATTTATTTTAGGGTTCTACTTTCACAGAATAATTATTCTATAAAAGGACATTTAAGAAATCAGAAATATTTAAAACCAAAGACTTTTTAGCTAAATGTAAATTGAATTTAAAATCAGTTTATGAGCATTTTTATTGAGTCTTTTTAGCAAGAAACATGCATTATGTATTGTTATTCCAATGAAGAAAATTTTGTTTGAAGATTTCTTAGAAGAAAGATAATTTTTTAAATAAGTTACTGTCATGACTTCGAAGAAACTGCTGTAATTTTACTGATTATGATCCTACAGAAAACCCTAAATGTTTCATTTTAAAGAATGTATGGTACTTAGCTCATATTATCTTATGAATAGAATTAATTTATTTGGATTTGAACCAGGAAGGAATATCCTGTTTAAAAAATAAAATTCTCTGCCGAGTTCGTAGCTTAATCTATTCCAGTTAATGCATAAGACTGCAAGTGAAAGCGGACAAAATTGTTATTATTATTAACTGAATAACTTTTGAGCAGCTCCTAATATACGTTCATCTCATACGTACCTTTATATGTAAATATATGTGTAGCAATACCTTGTTGCAAATCCAAGAAATAAATCCACCTTAAACCAATAAGAGATATTATTAATAGTTCTCCGTTTGTCCTAAATGCGTCATTACCAAACGCAATATTCAGCAAAGAAGGATTATTTTGTTACCCTCCATCACTCACAATTTCGAGATTTTTTTTTTACCATCTTGTGTACACGGGACTCAGATACAAGAATTAATCAAGAAATACGAGTTTTATTTAATTTTAAGGGAAATGTAAAATAAATGAAATTTACATCATTACTTCTAGTTGAAAAATAACTTTTTAAAACTCTTTTAGCCTGTTCAGAATAAGTAATTATTCTGAACAAGTTTTCTATAAAATTTATCACTGTCTGACAGTGGATTCTTTCCGACATAACAATGAAAGGAATTTTTTGAGATATAAATGCACCAAAGTAATGCTGTAAAAGTTTATAGTTTAAAAGTAATGACCACAGCAAATAAATGACTTTTAAGTGCATATAGTTTTCAATATTTGTGCCTCATATGCATTCTTTTAAAATCCACTTTTAGATATCATTTGTTGAAGGTTAAAAAGTCCATAAATTAACTTTGAAAAATGTTGTGAATTTTTTGTTGATGATGATAATCTGTAGAAGTTTCTATTTTCTGAATAATTATTTGAAAAAACTATAAAATATATGCATGCATTTGATAAACAAAAATGCACATATAGGCAGTTTAAGTTTGAATGCTTAAAAGCTTGGAAATATTTACATATTAGAATGTATATATGCTTGGAAATATGCATATATTTGCATACTTGAACGCTATGGGCTCGGGAAGGGTTCTCAATGCTTTTTTATCATTAAGCTTTTTTTCCATTTTGAGTCCACAATTACAAAAGAATTTTTCGCTAAATACTTTGAATGTTTCGAACTGACAGAATAAACAGAATAGACAGAATAAATGAGAAATGAATTTATATTGATTTTATCCCGTATCACGTTACTTTTTGCTATTTATTTTACATTTAAGTGTCCATGTTATTTAATTTTTCTATGAATTAAAATAAAACTGTTTCATGGAAAATGCTTTCGGATTCTTGGTCCATTGTATTTATTACTTTATAGAATTTTTGATTTTCTAAACCAGTTCTAAATTCATCAATCCCTCTTGTCATCATATGGATTTGAAGAATTTTCTTCAGATGACATTTTGAAAGCATCAAAATATAGAATTTCATTCGCACTTTCCATTGTTTTGGCCAGTTTGTTTGCCGCTTTATTACCGTCATCATTTATATGTCCCTTGATACATGGAATTTGAAAGTTGGGATTTCTAAAAGGGAAAATGTGTCTTTCACTACTCGATTATTGGATTTTGGACAATTTGAAGCTTGTATACTTTATCTATTGTCGACATAAATAGTGATTGATGAGAAGGAAGAGATTGCAGATTTGACGGTTCTATTGAGTTCTGGTAGTTCAGCCTGAATGACCGCATTTTCTTTGAAGGGGCTGATTGCCTGCTGATTAGTAGTGATCGCGTCATGTGTAACACAATATGCAACCCCTATTCCTGCTTAGAATTTTAATCCATCTATGTAGATTATAAACCCAGATTTGACCGAAATCTTCTAATGATATTTGGTATGATTGGAGGCGTTTAGAGAGACCAGCCTGTGGATTGTATTCATTCCTATTCATGTGGATTGAGGCTTGACTGTAATTTCTAAGAGAAGACACTTGTGGATTGAAGAAAGTTTTCTTCCCAATTTAACTGTGGTAAATATTTATTCCTTTTTAAAAAAAATAAATATTAAATTTCAACTCAGTTCAAATAAAAAAAGGAAAATAGAATATATAAATAAGAAACAGATTGCTTTCAATACACAGGGATGTGGCAAGCGCATTTAACAAAGATCCATGGGAAAAGAAATGATCTCTGGGATCGTGGAGGTAGGACGCTCGTATTCATCTAGAGAAAGTCAGCATTGAGCAGGTGGAGTAAAAAAGAAATCACAGAAGCTCTTGTGAAATAGTACTCAGAGTCTCAAAAAGTCTCACAGTTATTTGTCTTTTCCTTTAAAATAAATCATCTCTATCCATTCAAATCATAAAGAAGTTTCTTTGGCACTAAAAGCTGGTATATAGATGCAACGTAAATTGTTTAGTTCCCAATCTACACGGAGATCCTGCAACTAAATAAACAGAAAATACTGTTTAAAAAGTATTTATTTCGTATACGTGTTCTGATATAAATTAAAGGATAAAAATCTATTATAAATATCTTGATATTAAATTTTTTTAATGCACGGTTGTAACATTTTTATTGCCTTATCTCATACAGTGTTTGGACACTTTTAATTCATAATTTCTTTACTGTTTATTATTACATATTCAATAAAATGAAACATACTTGCCTTATATCTGAATCAAGCTATCTCTAGATTCTTAAAACTGTGCAACCAAGCGAAAAAGCAAAGCTGTTACATCATATGTACAGCTATTCATATCTACACTTATGTCCATAAATTAAGGATAATTCAGAGTTACGCGGAAATGCATATATCACCTGAAAAATAACTACACACATCTTCAACCATCATATGCAAATTGCAGGAAGCCACAAGATGACACACCACAAGAGTGTAAGAGAGTAATGTATAAGAAATACAGGCAAAGAAGTAAAATTGTTTGCAAGCGCGCTATAAGCCTTTCAGTGCAATAACCGCATAGTTATGACACAAAGGACGCATTTGAATGATTTTTTTTCCTGGTTGAATTATCGGACATCTAAAATGTGGGCGTACCCAGCTGGAAGTATCCAAGATTATGGTAATGTGAGTAGTCGTTACAGTCCCCGAGTTACAACGCCGAATGAGGACTGGTATTTCGCAGTTACTGCCAAAAGAAACAGACGGAGCACATGATCAGACATGTCTCGTCAGCTCTCTTCAGTCACTGGTACGACAGTTTCAAGGCAGACCGTGTACAGACGCTTAGAACAGATTGGTCTATATGCTCGTAGGCCTGTCAGATGTGTTCCACTTACTGCAACCCACTGTCGCCTGCGCTTTGCCTGGAGTAGAGAACCTGCTTTGTGAACACACCGCAACAGTGGGCTAGTGTAATAATGCTTTCCGACGAGTCCAGGTTTAGCTTGGAGTCTGATTCTCGCCGTACTTTAATATTGAGAGTGCCAGGTAGCCATTACGACCAAGAAAACATCACTGAACGACACCGGTATGGTGGTGCAGGATTGCTCGTTTGTGGAGGAATTTTTTTGGGTTCCAGAACTGACCTGCATGTTCATATTCGAACCATGATAGGCCAAATCTATCAGGACGTCATTATGGAACAACATGTACGTTTGTATCGGGGCGCCTTGGGCGCAGAATTCGTGTTTATGGATGATAAAAGCCATCTAGTCATCATAACATCGGATTGAAGAAGAGCATTTCAATAGTAACAATATGAATTAATTTTTGTATAAGTGTTAGACTAAAACGTCAGAGTTCTATTCAAAGAGCGAAATTATTTTGTCTCGCAATCATTAGTGTGTTTTATTCTGAAAGTATGGCAGTAGCGTTCTTTTGAAAACATAATATGATATTTGAATGGCGATTAAAAATCATCAAATCAAAAGTTTCAGTACTGATTTGAAGACCGAGATCCTGGTGCCTACTGATGACATCTTAACTACAGGGTCGCAAAGCCCCAAGATCGAATTCCTCTTCTACTACAAACCCACCATATTCATGGACTTGATGTTGTGATCCATCAAGCCAAACTTTGATGCAATGCTGAAATTTGGGAGGACAATTTTAACTCAAAAGTCTTCCTTGTCATTGGAACAGTATTGGAAATTACGGTGTTATTCCCAATATACCCTCGTGTGGCTTTCATTTGGGACGTTAACATAATTAAAGAGAACTTCTTTAAAAATAGTGAACTAGTATAAATGATATAATAATTTGTATCTAAAAGGGCAGCAAATGGAAAGTGTGATATGTTCTTGGTAATACAAATTTTCTTTGAAAGCCTAGAAATAAGTCTTTTTGATCAATAAAAATCCAGTCCAATGACAGTTAACATAAATATTGTTAAAAATATGAGACAGATTGACAGTAGTAAAATGTGTAATTCATTCTCCATTTGAAATTAAATGCAAGCAATTATAATCATAAAAAATAATATTAAGATTATAACACATTTATTACAGCTATAATAAAAATATTTCTTCGGGCCAATTTTCAGCTGTTATTGTAGCATTTCTTATTTACCAATATAAGTAGGAATTCTTTTGATTGACATTTTTCCCCCAGCTATGGATTTATTGCATAAATACCATTTTCCTGATCAAATTTTTTCGATATCTTAGATACATATAATTTCAAAAGAGATTTGAGATTGCAGTTAAAGGCATTTCGAATATAAACACTGCAGGTGTTTTTGATTAGAATATATATATAAAGGCTTGTTTAATTAATAGTCTTTAATATAAATCTACAGTTTATGTACGATCATTAAGGTTATAAGGCAAACGTATACTTCAAAAAAGAAGATAATAACTATCAATGCCTTACAATTAAGAGTCAAATAATGTTGAAAACGACGCAAAAAGTTTTTTTTATGATATTTTCCTGAAATATTTTATTACAAAAACTATTTTTAAATCATTTAAAAATTAAAAAATATCTTTATTATGATATTATTTTAATTATAGCCCACCATTTTTCTCACCTCCGCCATTTTCTTTCCATCATTTACATTTTTTTCAAAGCAGAATTTCACTTACTTGCAGTTGCAAATTTTACATTTTTACAATATGTTTCTAAGTGTAAGTTCATTGAATGATGCGATATTTTTTTCATTTATAAGTTTTGCACTTTAAAATATTTTTGTCTTCCAATTTTAAAATTTTAAAAGCAATATGATCACAAGAATATCAATTCTGCTTTTCTTTCTCAGCGAACAGGAATGAAGTGTTAAGAACTTTTATTATTATATACCTGCTCAATTAATCTCAAAGTAGAGAAGAGAATTTTAATGAATGTCAAGTGATTGCTTAGACCGCACTGGCGAGAATGTGATGACCATTTGGGAAATTGATGATGAACTTGGTAAATTTAATCGACAAAAGAATTTTCAATATTAAGGTATATTTCTGTTAGGAAATAAGACGGAGAAATTCTCAACTAGCTTCCATATCCAGTCATGAGAGATATATAAGTAGAAGTACGTAAACCAGAATCAATGAGTCAAATGAATATTTTCTCTGATACTTGCTTTAGAATAAATCTGTTTAGTTTCGCATTCTGAGCACTTTGTGTTATGCAGCTAATTAGTTAGCTATTTGTTATTTACTAATATATAAAGGGATTCTAATTAAAGTACCACTTTCAAAATGCTGTAAAAAATTATCAGAATGACTTCAGATTTAAAATGAATATACTTGAGGAAGAGGTAAAATATATAGCAAAAAAAAAATTCCAATGTGTGTTATGAGATGGCGCTGTATGGGGCATACTAAAGCAGATTTGCCCGCAAGTGACATTTTGAATCAAATGCGACAATTTGGGCATCGATTGGAAATTAAACCTGCTGTACTGCTTAATGTATATGATTATTTCGATTTTTTATGACTAGAGAATTGACTTCCAAATCATTTAATTGATATGGATTTAATGATTGATAATATTAGTTAAAATCATTTAATTGATATGGATTTAATGATTAATAATATTAGTGAAAAGCCCATTTGCCACTGCAAGGTTGAACCACAATGGATGGAAATGAATGGTTTGATTATCCTTAGGCTAATGAAATTCGATAAAAGCAACAATGCGATGTGATAAAAGCAACAATGAAAACGCCTATTAATTGTCGTTAGACTTGCAATACATTATTTAATGCATAACATTTTCTGCTACAAATTGACAAACAGCATGTTACACAACAGATCTGAGTGTCTGACGGGTCACGTTGTAAATGCATTCCCTATACTATGCATTCAATTCAGCCAAATTTGTAATCAGGCCACTAAACACAATTTTAAGATAACCCCATAGCTAGACATCGAAAGTATTTGGAAATTTATTGGAAAATGACGGTTGATAATTCTATCAATTCCGAAATGCCCCTTAAACAGTCGCATGACCCGCGTTGCAATGGAAAGAGGAGCCCTATCTTGCATGAGAGTAAATCTATCCAGACATGCGCGTAGTTGAAATTTTGGAATGACCTGGTTGCGCAAAAGACTCTCACATCGTTTACCATTGACAGCACAGTTAACGGAATCCTAAGGCTAAATTGTAATTGTAATTTTTTATATTGACAAAGACTTGGAGATAAATGGGCTTCATCTATTCAAAAACTGCATTATTGCCATTCATTGCCTATTTCCAAGAAATTATAGATTAAAAATATATCTTAATGGAAGGTCAGCCAAATGGAGCTTCTGAACATGTGTAATTTTTTATGGATAATAATGCAGGGTAATTTGTAAAATTTTATGGACCGGGTTCACAGGCATGCCTAGAGATTATCTGTCCACTACAGGTTTGCAAGCCCCTGCTAGTCTCTTTCTATAATTTCGTGGCCACATCTATTAACGTAGAAGCAATTGATTTCCTCACTATGCCAGATTTCACTTTGAAAGAACCTTTCTCTTCTAATGTTTTAATCGTTTTCTTCAGGCCTTTGACAGACACAGCCATTTTTATACACTTTAATAACCGAAATTTCTCTAAAGCTACTGACCCGCTGTTCTTTTTGCCGTTCTTATAAAATAGCTTCAGAAGAATAGCATGATCCTTCATTCAGAGACTCATGAAAAGCTGCTTAGATGTAATATGAAGAGTAGCCAACTATCCAGCGTGTTTTTAACCATTGTAATGAGTCGTGCACATGAGTGTCTTTTAATTTGCATAGTACGCTGCCTGCAGAGCCATCTATTGATACATTTTGGAATCATTTTTCTTATTCCATACCATTTCCTGTACAGTCTTTCTGTACAGTAGTTCTTATTTTAACAGCATTTTGAAACTGGAACTTTAATTATAATTCTTTTGTATATATAGCTCTTATGATATATAGAACTTCCTTTTATTAAGTACCTTGTTTAGAAATATTTTCACTTATTATTATGTTTTGATCATTTTTATTACAAATCATATTTTCAAAAAAAAATGTGTTCTAAACCTTTATTATGAGAATAAATTGATCGAATCGAAATATTTTTAATTATGTTGGTTTGAGATTGTACCACAAATAAGTCATGATTTTTTTAAATCCCTTTAGAGTTATTCTTTCTTGTATAAATTTTAATCCCAAATCCCGTAACTAAATTACTTTTAGATAAACCTTTACAAAATGAAAGCATCTTATGACTCAAATATATTTTCTAGCAGTTTTCGGTGAGGGTCTTAAACGTTTCAAATATTGCTGTGCCAATGCAGAATCTATTCATTTATGAAGAGTCTCTATGAACATAAAATTCCCAAGCTTTATGCGCCTTACAGTAAATGAACTTGATGCGAAAACTTCTCTCACAACATTGTGCTGCGCGCCATCTTAAAGAAAGAGTATAATTAATATCTGAGTCTTCACGATATTATTTCTTGAAAAGAATATCTGTCCACTAAAGCTGGCCGTCAGAAAGGTACTGATTTTAAGGAGATATATTGAACCTAAACCAGAATCGGGTTCAGATGGGAAATTTCACAATATTTGTAAATTTTATTTTAAGAATCATCCTTTGTTAATTAAAAGAGGAAATACATATTGAAGAAATGATGTAATTGAAATTAAAATATTTGAAAGAAATAAATGCCAATTAGCTTTTATACACAGTTGCGATAATAAGCAGGTAATTTTACCACCATTCCAACTCATTTATATTCCTTTAAATCAATTAATGTTCAAATGCATCTAAAATAAAATATAAACAGTGCACAGACAGAGGAAATAGAATAAAAAAAATGAATCATAGTTTGCAATATTTGCTTAGTGGTTTAAATGACCACATTCCGCCTTTCTAGCTTTGCACATTAAAAACGTCAGTATGAATGAACAAATACAGAATTGAATTTGACACACTTTATATGAATAATCAGAAAATTTTCATAAGCAAACAAGAATCGAAGAAATCACAAGTAAAGTATGAAAATTTCATATGTGTGTTTGCGGCCAAATGACCTCTCCATTCATGCCAGTATTATCATTCAGGAAAGCAAATATTTGCTAATATAGACTGGTAGTTCATACGCACATGTTATAGTATGCAATTTCTTCAAGAAGTAGTTAATTTGTGAACGTCAAGATCAATGAGATCGCGAAAATCTTGGAATTGATATTTCCCATGTATTTTAAGGATTAAACAAGTTAATTTTATTTCCTTTGTATAAATTTATAAATTTTAATGGAATAGATAATACAAAGAAACAATGTGAATAAAGGATTTTACAATGCATCGTTTATTTAAACTATTTTATTTAATCTCATTATTTGCATCACATTATATTGTTTAAATCTCAATATATATGAAAAACATTTGATAAAAATTATAAATTTAACGTTTTTAAAAATGTATTAAAATTAGATCAAAATATTGCATTAGATATACTTATATTATAAAATTAATTTTAAAGTGACATAAAAATCATGTTTATTATATAATAATTATGAGAGTTATAGAGAGAACGAAAATATTCCTTAGTTTTAATTTATTCAAATTAAAATTTAATTTTTTAAGAAAAGTGCTTTGAAGTGCGTTGTGTCATACTCAAAAGTATTATAATAAACTTCTTATTTTTATGTGTAAAGATCTTTTATGCATAGAATCAAAAGGCACACAGGCATTTACATATTATCATTAAAAACAGAGATACTTAAATTTTTCCAAACTAGGATCAACTAATCAGTCGATTTTTTCTCTTGAGATCGGTCATTTTTTATGAGAATAAAATAAGATATCATTTTACAAGGAATTTCATTTTATCTGAAAAAGGCTATTTTTGTGTGCATGTTCTTGAGATTTGGTCTTTAAGATTAAAGTTAGTAGATTACAAACTTTCCTTTTTTATGTCTTGAAATAAGATTCGATTTCAAATTTAACTTCAAACATACATTTTAATTTTTCAAAAAGCTTTTTTGAAGCGATTAATATATTCTGAAATGACGTTATGTCAGTGCATCCCATCCATCGGTAAAAGAAGAAACTTTTTTTTTTGTTCTGCTAAAAATATATTTATAATATTTATTTTTAAGTAAAAAGAATTAATTTTAAGATATTATAGTGTTTTATTAATAATTTTATTAATTTTTTTGGAATAATAAAATCATATTTTAAATCCCCTACCAAATGGCACAATTAATATGAAGTCATTCAATTAACTGAGAATTTATTTTTGAAAATAAATTAAATAGTGTATTGCCATTAAGAACAAATACACATTTAAAATTTCAAAATTCTAGCATAACAGAAAATCTAAGCAAAACCGTTGAAGTTCTATAATTGCAAACTTAAAACAACTAAGAAAATAATCATTGTAATCAGATATTAAAAATCTTATTAGTTAACTATCCTGTTACTTAGCCTTATTTGAAAGATTGAATAATTTGATTTAATTAACATCTTAACTTGTGTAAGAAATAATACCTATCTGCTATACTAGGGACTAAATTAAAGTTATGCAATAGATAACAACTTAGGGAATTATTTATTTCTTAGCCTTTTTTCATTTACTTCTTAGCCTTTTTTAATTACGTATGGTATAATTTGCACAAAGGGCCTAAAATCTGTGAAAAATGACAAAAAGCAACAAAACTCACCTTGAAAGCAGACTGCGAATTTTAGTTTGTAATAGCATCTAAGCAGTTTATATTAAATTGCTGATAACACAATAAATTATATTTAAAATTAGGTCAGCAGCTTTTCATGTAATGCTAAAATGTTCGAGCTTTCATGAAAATTCCCGTTTTCACCAATTTACAAATATTTCTAGTTTATAATTTGTTTGAAGGAAATATAATGATATCTTTCAAGAAAGAATGGAAGATAATATGTTCCGTAACTGTTCAAAATTTTCAATAGTTGACAGATGATATGCATATTTGCAAGTTACAGTCAGCACCCATGAATGTAGAATCTCGAAAAAAGAGACTGAAGAGCTTCTGTATTCACAATATACTTGTGTTGGTTGTGGTTTCACCTGTGTGTGTTATTTTCTTCTTGTAGAATTTTATGCAAAAACAAGCTTTAAGATATCCACAGGTAATGCAACATGTTACATACAAATTCTAATGGAAAAAGTGATTTATTACTTATTGAGAAATAATGAATGAATGGCACAATAACATTCATGCACATCAGGATACTTCCTCATATCCCAAGCGAAATGAGGACGTTTCTGAGAACTCTTAATGAAGAACGATAGATCAGCACTGCTCAAAGATATGGCCCCCTCACTCATTGGATATAAGAACCATTGATTATTGGCTGTGGATAATGTTAATACTCAATTGTAAGGAAATCTTCTTAATTGAAATTTAAAGTTCACAAAATTTCTTGCATTCAATTGATCATACTACATGTTTGTAAATTGTCATTTATGTTGCTGATGAACGCATCGAACAAGCATTTTAGTCCAGAGATGATGTGCTTGTAAACAGGTCCCTGCTTAAAATTAAAGGTTTTCCAAGGATGTCACCGACTTGCTTGCATGTAGTGACATGTATTTTAACTTATTATTTTTTGTTTGTCGAAAATAAAATCTTCCTTCATAGTTGTCGCACACACAGTCAAATAAATTATTTATTTCCAATTTTATAAACTTTTAAACGATTTAAATATTTATGGGACATTCTGTGTAAAGAAATAATTTTTCTCTGTAACAAACATTTTGAAATAATTAGCCAATTTTACAAAATCTTTGGATAATTTGATATATTCTTGTCGTTGTTCGATGTGTGATATTTACACAGACATTTTGTCAATAAAATTAACTATATATTTAATTTCCAGGGAAACTGACAAAGATTTTCTTAGTATTTGGGAACCAATTTTTTAAAAAAAAAATCGTATTGATTAGCTTGGACTTACATGGGGAAAAAATCGATTTCTCATGTTTATTTATATAGTTTATATATGGAGACATTAGAATACCCAGATTCATATTTAATTGTTTGTATAAAGTTATAATCACAATTTACATTAATTTTATTAGAATTCATTAAAAATTTGGCTTTAGTAATATAAAAGTTTAAAAAAACTGATAATACCTGTACTGTTCTAATTTTGCTTTAAAAAGTTCATATTTAAAACGTTAAATTGAATGTATTAATTTTAGTTTACAATTTTTGTACATGGAATTCAATATGCTAAACATAAAACATTTATTTGTTCAGATGAAAATGAAAAATAAAAAGTGTGCTAGGATATTCTTGTAAATTATACTTTAATTAAATCATATTTAAGCAACTATGAGCATTAAATAAGCACTCTTGTACATTTTCCTAAATATATATTATTTTTGTGCGTATTATACTAATCAGACTATATAGCATTTTAGCAAATTTATTTAACAAACATTCGTAATTACAGTAAAAAAAAACTCATGAAATTAAAGGAATGAAGTTTCGTTGGAATGACGGAATAGTTCAGCATTATATTAAATTTTAAAAAGCAATACATTTTAAAACATTTTTTAAAAAAAATTAAATTGAAAACTTACTTACTTTTAAAAAAATTTACAAAATCACATTATTTATATATATTCCTACCTTTCAATTTTCTTCGTAGGCGGCGAGCAGCTGATCACTTCTGTTACTCATACAGTTTATATATTCCTGCAAACATATAAAAGGACTCGTAACGAAATTCTTCTTTAGATAGGAAATTCACATTTATTACTTTTAATGTCTTTATATATAAATAAAAATGATAGTTAAACATAATGACAAAATTCAAAGGAAATAAACGAAAAAATATTATCAAAATCTCTGCAGAAGAAGACTATAACCATCTCTGTCGAAAAACTCACAACTTGTAAAGAGAAATGACGAAACGAAATAAAACTCTTAGTGGTTCAGTTAGATAATACTTTAAAGCTCAAACGTTTTTTTAAAAAAATAAGGTTACATTGATGTGATAGCAAGATATAATGTAGCGGTGGGAAATATTATTCCGTGCATATTATATTATTTCGGTGAGGTATATTATTTCGTACACTCACACGTCTTTTGACGACTTTAAGAGCATTTTTTTTTGTGTGCATTTTATCGTTTCAATAGAATTAAGAGTAAATTTTAGAAATAAAATAAGGATTAATTAATTAAACATAAAGCATTATTATCTACAAATATCATTCGGGAAAGTTCGGATTTTAAGTTCGAATCTTAGAATTAGTGTTTTTATTATTATTATTATTATTTTGTAAACCTTTATATAAAGCATATGAAAATTATCATGAAGTTTTCAAAGAATGGGAAACAATTTTAGCTACAAAAATCTTAAAAATCCAAGCTTGTTTTATTTTATAATTATTAATAAAATAATTTAAATTTATTTATTAAAGTAAAATTGGACATGTTTTTATTTGCTTTTTAACTTACTGAAAATATTTTTACAAACTTTGTAAATATTGCAGCATTGGAAATAGGTAGTCGACTCCCCATGGCCGAATGGTCATAACACTGGTATCTTAATCTATAAATCGTAAGTTCGAATTCCTCTAGAGACAATGTGATTCACAGTCTGTGTAAATATATAATTCCTTTATTTCATGTTTCAGAAGATTCTGGGCATTTCTTTAGTTTATATAGACAAGTGTTCTGGACTTTTCTTATTGTCTCTAGAAAAGTATTCTGGAACTTTCACTGTTAGTATAAAAGCAAGAACACTGTGTTCTGAGTTCAGAATTGAGTTAATAAATTGGTTTAGCTCTACTTATGTATATCATTGAATTCCATACTAAGATATAGTGCAATATCAAATAAGGTATAGTGGCTCGAAAAACTAAAAGAAATCTAATGAAAAGGTTTGAAAAATTTATCGCTTAAATTTTGCCAGTATAAAATTTAAAACATCTCTAATTACCATGTTGGAAACAAGGACTTCAACCAATTTTGACTGGAAAGAACTTTCCCTCCCTGCCACCAGGGATTTGTTTACTTGCTCTCGGTTTGGCAGCAAACCAACGAAAGCGTTTCTGTATTCTCTTCTAATTTGTAAATATATTCTTAATCATGTAACATGTAAGCAAGTAGCTATTAAATAATCTTCTTAAAGATAAGTTCCCCGTATTAATGAAATCATAATCCCTGAACCTGCCACTAATTAGAAATTTGAGATTTTCATGTAACCAGATGGATACAACAACAGCAATATGTAAACAAAGAAATTCCAACTAAACAATAAAGGTAAGCGATTTTAATTGCCTATAATTTAGACATTGCTCGTGTTGCAATATTATTTGGCATCCCTGTCGGTATAATTGGTGTGGTTTATTCTAATTTAGAGGTAAAAAATATATATTAGAAATTTGAACTGATTTATAATTGAATTTATATATTATTGAATCTTACTGAATATAAATCCCGAAGTATTATCATCAATTCTAAAAAAGGATGATAAAAATCGCAGGTTAAGAAAGAAACGGGGAGTATTGCGGATTTGATGTTCTTTAATTACTACTGATCAACAAAAAAGAATCCACATACCTTTCTGCTGAACAAAGTTCGAACTAAAGTGTCCGTGATAGAGCTTGCCTACACTAAAAAATATCCAATGACTTCTCTACTGACAACATGACAAAAGCAGTGAGGACGTTTTCTTTGGTATTTTAAAATTTTTAATGCAGATTATTAAAATACAAGCACTCCTTTAGTTCTAACCGACAACTAGTTAATTCCAAAAAAACCAATATAATAATGATCCCTTCTGGCGCCATCAGACCGGAAATGAACAGATGCATCATATAAAAAAATAAAAGCAAATAAAAAAGAATTTCAGGAAACTACGAAAAAAATCAAGTTTGTTCTTTTCCCGTTGCAACACTCCCCACTTTGAGTTTATAAGCTGTTCATAAACTCAAATAAAAGTTCATAGTCTTTGGACAGGTCTCAGCAATCGTCCATAACGGGATCGTCTTGGTTCCAAATGTTCAGTTCCGTCAGGTAAGACAGGATGAGAAATTTCATTGAGAAGGACAGGCGAAGAATCCATCATCGGCTCCATGTCGGTTCCACAGTCTGATTCCTTAGAAGGAAGTGGAAGACCATCAGGGGGCTCTATCAGGGAAGTCTTCCTATCTAAAGAGATGGGAAAAGTCTCTCGTCTATTAGCACCTGAAATTAGAGGAGAATCAGTATTGTATTCAACAGGTTTATCATTTTCGCTCACTTCAAGTGGATATAATTTCTACACAGGACGCAGAAAAGAACCAAACTTGGTTTTAACTAGAGCTACTCTAGCTCTATTGTCTTTTCCTTGAAACAGTTTCAAAATTCTCCCCAAATTCCAGTTCAGTCTTTTGGTATTATCTTCAACCAAAACGATGTCTCCAATACATAAAGCAGTTTCTCTTTTTACCTTTTGTACTTCTCGAAATTGTCCCAAGTATTCCGATAGAAAACGTTTCCTTAGATCCTTTTGGATTCTGTTTCTGTAGGCCAATCTTTTATTAAACTAGTTTCTGCAATTAGGTCTAAATCAGGCACGCCGGTTTCTCTAATATTGTGCAGGAACATTGTTGGAGTAAGCCAAATCTTCGGTATCTTCCGAAACATAAGTAAGTGGTCTTGAATTCATTACTCTTTCACAGTCACAAAGAACTGTGTCCATTTCTTCATGATTTAAAGATGTCTTTCTTAAAATTCTTCTTAAAATCCGCTTCATAAGGCCGATAAGTCTCTCCCAAAATCCTCCCCACCAGGGGGCATTTGGAAATATAAAAGTCCAAGAAATAGGACTTAGTTCTTCAATATTCTTCAGTTTTTCGAAATCAACTTCCTTCAGTAGACGATGAGCACCTTTCAAATTTGTACCATTGCCTGAATAGATGACAGATGATCGACCTCTTCATGCAATAAATCTCCTCAAACCTAGTAGGAAATTTTCAGTTGATACTGAAGTTAAAAGTTCGAGGTGGACTGCACGGTAAACCGCGCAAGTTAGGATCAAAATCCAAGCCTTTCTTTCTTCTTTAAGGATGACAGGTCCAGCTAGATCTAACCCTACGATTTCGAAAGTTTCAGCATCTCTCACACGGTCTTGAGGCAATAGGCCCTCCTGAACAGAAACCGGTTTTGCATCAAATCTATTGCAAATGATGCAGGACTGTATAGCTTTTTTAATAGCTTTTCTTGACTTCAAAATCCACTAATTTTCCCTAAGATGGTTCATAAGCATCTGAACTCCAGAATGTCCATGATGTTCGTGTTTATACATTATGAGAGTCATGACAACAGGGAAGACAACAAGAATTATGGGTAGACGAAAATCTCTATGGTCTTCCCTGAAAAATATTCTGGTTTTCACTCTTAGAATTCCCTCAGAGTCTTTGATAACTTGTAAAGATTTTAACCTTTTGTCGTTCTCATCATAAAAGGCTTCTAACTGCACTTGTTTCAGCAAAATAAGTTCAGCCTTCTTGCTTTCATCATAATTCAATGGACCTACTGTTCTTCGATTTTTCCCATTCTTCAGATTCTAAAGAAACCTTAAAAGCCAAGCTGTAATTCGGACAATTTTAACATACGATGAAAATCGATGATAATACTTTTCCTCAAGTTGTAAAACAGAAGCGGTTACGATAGTCTTCTTCTTTTCTGAATTAACCACTTCCATATTTGGAAAATGAGCAGATTTTGGCCAATCTTCTTTCGACATTTTGATCCAATCAGGTCCTTCCCACCAATGATTTTTGATGAGGGTCTTCACTGTTCATCCTTTCAATGGGAGATCAGCTGAGTTAAAAATTCCAGGTACATATCTCCAATTTTCCACAGAAGATAGTTTTCTTATCACCGCCACTCTATTAGCAACAAAGGTAGCCCATGGGTCTTCTCTTTTTATCCAGTGTAGAACATCCATTGAATCAGACCAGAAAGTGCTTTCAATATCTTCCAAAAAGTTCTTCAAATCTCTCTTTATCGTATCAGCTAACCTTGCTTCGATCATGCAAGATAAAAGTTCCAATCTTGGGATAGAAATACCTTTCAAAGGATCAACCTTTGATCGTGCTTGGATTAACTGGTAGGTCACCTTGCCATCTTTCTCAACTCGAAGAAACGCGCAAGTAGCGTAAGCCAATTTTGAAGTGTCGCAAAAGACCTCTAGTGACAAGCTGGCGTCTTTAAGATCGAGGTGTGACAGCCTCAGGGAAATTTCTAATCCTTTCAAGTCTTTAAGTTACGTTTCCAAATTTCAAATTTCTTCTCGATGTCTTCAAGCAATGGAGAATCCCAAGACGCTTCCATCTTCCAGCATTCTTGCAGAATCAGTTTGGAAATTAGAATGACAGGGCAGGAGACTCCAATCGGGTCAAAAATTCGATGAGCAATGGAAAGTATTTTTCTTTTCGAAACGGATCCTTCTTCAAGAACGGGCTCTTCGAAAGAGATGGACAAAGTATCTCTTTCCACATTCCACAAAAGACCAAGAACTTGTACCTCGGGTGAATAGAGATCATGTTGATCAATGCTTTCCTCCAAAATAGGTGAATGCATGTTACTATGTCTCCAACTACGTAAGTCGAAATTTCCTAATGCCAACAATTCTCTAGAGTCTCGTTGAAAAGACAAGTATTCGTCGAATGTCTCCACACTCGTTACGCAATTGTCAACGTACATAGTCTAGTAGCTTTTCAGCTGCAGCTTTCAAATGTTCAGGTGCCCGTTTTAGATGAAAGTTTAATACTGCAGCTAGCAGAAAGGGACTACACTATACTCCAAAGACTACTCAATAATGTCTATAAATAATAACCCTTTTCATGATCGCCACCTTCCCACCACAAAAAACGTAGAAAGTTCCTATCGTTTTCGCGTAAAGCGATTTGCAAGAATGCTTTACGAATATCCGATATTACTCCTATCTTTCTTAAACGAAACCTATTCAAGATTGCAGGTATTAGTTCAATTAAATTAGGTCCTGGTTCAATGCAAGAGTTCAGAGAACAAAAGTGTCCATGACGAGCGGACCCATCAAATACAGGGCGGATTTTAGTTGTAGAGTTTTCTTTGAACACAGGTCTGTGTGGTAGGTAATGAATTTTCTTATTTTAGTCATGATCATTTTCACTATCCCTTTCAATAATCCCCTCATTTTCCCATTCAAAAAACACTTGCTCATAATCTAATAGTCTACCATTACCGTTTAGAGATCTTACAGTATTTTCAACCTTCTTTCGGCAAGTTGAAAATTATCACTAAGTTTATCATGTCCATCGATCCAAGGAATGCATACATAATATCTACCATCTTCATTTTGCGAGACCGTATTCTCAAAATGTTTTAAAATAAGATCTTGTAACTCAAGTTTCGTTTTCTTTTCACTTGGTACTTTAATTCCCAAAGAATCTAATTCCCATAGGTCCGAAATTTTTGTCTGATTTGTAAGCAAGGAATGCACCAGTAATGAATTTTTGGATTCAAAAGTGGATTTAGAGTTCGATTTTCCCATAACAGTCCATCCCAATTTTGTATTTACTGCTGTGAGACCTTTAGATAATGGTTTAATCTCACCCGTAAATAGTTTTCCTATTATGTCCGCTCCCAACAAAATATGAATTTCATCAACGTTTTTATCAAAAATTCAATGTTTGTTATTCACAGTAGAATCACTTATAAAAATATCAAGTTGCTATAATTTCTTTAAAATACGATGGTCAGTAATTCTAGATATTCCTAAACATATATTCTTCTGATCGTTAACTTCCAAAGTAAAATCAAAATTTCTATCCATACATAATTTAATAGAATATCTATCATGCACTTCAGTCATTTGTTGACCACCAAAAAGTCCATGCGTTACCTTTTGTTTTCCTAGGCTAAAACCCAACCCCTTCCTTAAAACCCAAAGTTTTAGCAATGTATTGCGAAACATAACTCTTCTGACTTCTTGTATCTAACATTGCCCTTACTAGCCGTTCACAATTCCCATTTTTGATGTAAACAACCAAAGTTTGTAAAAAACTTCTCCATCACTCTGATTACCTAGATCTGTCGATTCAGTCTGAACCAGATTTTTTCTTTCTATGTGTTGCTGTCTAAAACATAAAAATGTGTGATGTAATCCTGAACAAAATTCACATTTCGTTTGATTTATGGAACAATTCCTACTAAGATGCCGATCTATTTTAAGGCAATTAAAACAGCAACCATTTCGCAATAAAATATTCTTTCTTTCCTGTAGAGAAAGATCTGTCATCGCACGTCCTATTCGTAGTATGAGTCATCGATTCACAAAAGACACAGCTATTCTTCGTTTTGTTTCTATTTTCATTGAGTGGAGTCACTAACAGTTCATTAGCAGTAGCAGTAGAGATACCTTTTTGATTTATTCTTTTATTTTCGCGATCCTGGGATTTAAACTCCATACGTCGATTACGCAATTCAATACACGATTTATTTGTTTTGTTAATAGACTGCGTTTTTTCTCTGGAAGCTAAGGCATGAGTAATGAAGGATAACAGTTCCTCAATTTTAGAACCTGAATTTTGTTTTTCTGATTTATTGTATTCTAAAAGTAAATCAGCCAGAATGAGTTTCATGATTATTGGACACAAGATACTTCCATATTGTAAGGTTGAAATACCTAAAGACTCCAAACTTCTCAATTGAACATTACAGTTATCAACAAATTGTCGGAAGGACCGAATGTCGTTAGAATCTTTTAATGGTGGTAAAGATAATATTTTATTCATATGGGCTTGAACCAATACTTCAGTACTGGCAAATCGTTCTTGAACCAATACTTCAGTACTGGCAAATCGTTCTTGAACCAATACTTCAGTACTGGCAAATCGTTCTTTCAATATTTGAACTGCTTCATCGTACGCAGCTGCTGAAATAGGAAATACTTCTATGGTATTTAATGCAGATCCTCCAAGATGAGCATTTAAATAATTAAATTTGTCGACTTTATTTAATAAATCATTGTTATGTACAGCCGTTTCAAAGCTGTTCCAAAATGTCAGCCACTTAGAGGCATCATCGCCAAAAAAATCTGGCTATATGATATTTGGGGATTTTAATTTTGATACTTTCAACATTCTGGGGAAGAAAGTTTTCTGTTGGAATAGTCGAAGTCGTGTTTTCTACTAATGACGAATTATCCAAGTTTAACTTAGCAACATGATTAATTTTCTTTTTAGTGCGGAACAAAGTAAAACTTTATCTCTATATTCTTGCGCCGTTTCAAATTCTTCCTCAAAATTATCTGTATTAAAAAGAGGCTCAAGTTGTTGATCTACTATAAACAATTGTTCGAATTTACAATTAAGAATTTCCGAAAATTCCTCTAACTTTTCAGAATTTAATCGTTCATTAGCCGATTCAGTTTCTAAATCGTCTACAGCTTTCGTTACCGGGGTGCGTAAAGACTTCCGTTTTCATTTTAAAAAATCAAATTGCTGTTGTTCCGACATTTTAAATATTCAAAAAATACTCTTTACTAATCTAAGCATTCAATTTCCATAATAAATTATTCCCCACAATACTTCAATTTTTACACATTTCAATTTCAAAAAAAAATATTCAAAATTTCAAATAGAAAGCACATTCAAAATTCAGTTTCTATAAATATACAAAAGTATAAATTCACAAGATTTCAAATATTCAAAACTCCTAAATTCAAATTTCATAAAAATTCAAATATTCTAAATTCAAGTTTCATAAAAATTCAAATATTCTAAGTGTCAGAAATCTAACCATTCATAAATATTCCAAAAGTTCCATTTATTGCTTCAAGTTGCAAGTAATTCTAAAAGGAAATCTAATTTTCTAAACACCAAATTCAGATGGTTAGAAAAAGTTCAAATTTTTCAAAATTGAAACCGAAATTGTTCTTGAGTTCTGAAATGTTCTAATTTTCAAATCTAAATAAAGTTTTAAACAGGTTCGAAAATGTTCCAATAAATCGAAGTTTCGATTTTCAAATGCTTATTCATAAAATTCTATCAAAAACTTATCAAGCTCTAATCCCGGCAGGGATGCCATATTGCGGATTTGATGCTTTTTAATTACTAATGATCAACAAAAAAGAATCCACATACCTTTCTGCTGAACAAAGTTCGAACCAAAGTGTCCGGGATAGAGCTTGCCTACACTAAAAAATATCCAATAACTTCTCTACTGACCACATGACAAAAGCAGTGAGGACGTTTTCTTTGGTATTTTAACATTTTTAATGCAGATTATTAAAATACAAGCACTCCTTTAGGAGTTCTAACCGAAAACTAGTTAATTATAAAAAAACCAATATAATAATGATCCTTTCTGGCGCCACCAGACCGGAAATGAACAGATGCAAAAAAGCAAATAAAAAAAAGGAATTACAGGAAACTACGAAAAAAACATCAAGTTTGTTCGTTTCCCGTTGCAACAGGCAGTATCGAGAAAATCTGTTACTAAAATCTGTAAAACTATTGAAACAGAACTAGCGAAAACAGATGTAAATGTCGATACGTTAGAAGAAATGTTAGAGCAGTTTGCTATTGAGTCAAGCGAATTAAAGAATCTAGATTCACAAATTCAAGAATTAGTTTCCGAGGACAAATTAGAAAAAGAACTAAAAGAAGTAGCGTAATACATCCAAAAAATTATAACTTGGAAATTTAGATTGACCAAAAAGATACGCGAACGAACAAAAAAATATTAATTCTTTGAATGTTCCAAGTTTCCGTTATAAAGAATCATCGAACATTAAATTGCCAAAACTTGCGATATCTAAATTCTACGGGCAATCAAGTATATGGCTTTCATTTTGTAACTCCATTGAATAATCCATGAAAATGATTCACTAAGTGAAGTCAGTAAATTTAATAACTTAAAAGCACACCTATATTGTTCTGCCCTTAGTACCATAGAAGAATTTGCGTTAACACCAGAAAATTTCGAAATCGTCATAAAATTACTTAAAGAACGCTTCGGAAGATCAGATGTTCTCATTAAGACGGAAGTCCGATCTCTTGAATCTCTTAATGTTTTGAAAGAAACCTACGAAAACCTATTTTGTCCAATCCTATTAAATTCCCCCCGATCTCGTTTTAGAATATAATAAAAGCATGAATTTGATAAATATGAAATATATCAGCGTTTCTCAACCTTTCAGTGTTCGCGGCCCAGTTTGCAATCATAATTCTCATCTCGCCCCCCCCCGCTTACAATAAAATGTGTACAACAATAATGTACATATTGTATTATGTTTTTAAATTATTTTTCACTAACTGCCAAAAAAAGTGTAAAAACAAGCCAATATTGGCGAGAAATCACATCTGGCATTTTAGATAAGAGTGCGGTGAACAGATGAAGCGAATGAAAGCGGGGAAAATTTAAATATTATATTTGAAATGAAAGCCAAACAGCGAGATAACGTTAAAAGAATATAAAATTAAAAATATTCGTTAATGAAAGTTGACCTAGATGGGGTGAGCTAAATTTAGAAACTGGGAATACATTTTTTCGAATAATAAAAGAAATAAAACAGAAGTATGACTAAACAAAAGAGAAAAAAATAAGTAATGTTTGTGGAAGAGAATCCACATGACCGATGCCGTCTCGAGCATGCGCAGATTTTTTCTCATAGGAAAAAGGAAAATGTTCGATAACGCAAGTTTCTATTCCAGTCAGTCTCATTCGAGTCGATCCTTCTATAGCTATATATCGCGAATGTGTATGTTATATATGTTTTCGTGTAAATTGAAATTAACCATATTAAATATTTAAGGCAGCAGATTCATGCAGATTCATGAAAAATTTTTAAGCGGAAGTAAACGAGAATTAGACGACAGTCAAGCATCAACAAGCACACAGACGAGCGTGGTTCCGAAAATAAAATCAAGAAAATATTCTCAAGAATACTTAAATTTTAGGTTTACCAGTACTGAAGTAAATGGAGAAGAAAGGCCCCTGTGTATCATTTACTCAAAAATGTTGGCCGCAGGCAGCATGAAACCTAATGAACTTAAATGACATTTGAAAACGCTTTATAGTGAGTACGTCAACAAACCCAGAGAATTCTTCGAATTAAAATTAAAATCATATAAAAAGCAAAAATCATTTTTTAAAAAAACTTTGTGAATTAAAAAGCTTTAATTGCATCTTACAAAGTTTCATATAAAATAGCCAGATGTAAAAAACATCACACACACCATTCGTGAAGAGCTTATTTTGCCAGCAGCTATTGAGATTGTAGAAACTATGTTTGGAGATAATTTTTGAAAACAATTGCAGTCCGTACCTGTTTCAAATGATACTATTGCTCATCGAATTGGTGATATAGCTGAAAATGTACAGTGTCAGCTTTTCTCGAAGTTGCATGACAAATTGTTTTCAATATTGAAGCAATTTGATTACTTGATGAAGCAACATATAGTAATAAAGATGCTCATTTAATTGCCTATGTTCGATTTTGTGATAATATATCAGTTGTAGAAGAACTACTTTTCTGCAAATTAATAGAAAAGACAACGTCCCTCGCATTATTTGCTGTTTTAAATGATTTTATGAACGAGGCAAACCTAGAATGGAAAAATTGCGTCGGAATATGCACCGATGGTGCTCGTTCAATATTCGGAAGATTCCAAGGTATACAAGCACTTGTAAAACCAAAATCGCCTCAGTGCGTCTGGCCACATTGCATGATCCACAGAGAAGCTTTGATTTCGAAAGAAATGAGTCCCGGTCAGAATATTGTTAACTACGGTTGTAACCGTAGTAAATTATATAAAAATGAGACCCCTGAAATCGAGAATCTTTTCTGCACTTTGTAAAGACATGGGTTCAGTACATTCAACGTTACTATTTTATTGCGTGGCAAGATGGTTATCAGGTGGGAAATTTTTGCAACGTGTTTATGAATTAAGAGAAGAAATCGCCATTTTCCTAGAAGAAGAAAACAGACCGGAGGCTGAGAATTTTCGCGATGGTTTATTTGGGATGAAATTGAGTTACTTGGTCGACATATTCGAGAAATTAAATAATTTGAATTTTCCACTCCAAGAAGCAAATACGCATATGTTGTATACGAGTGATAAAGTTAATACTTTTTGCAAAAAAATGGAATTGTGGAGCAGAAATTTAAAGCAAGGAAATCCAACAGTGTTTGCAAATGTGGATGATTGTACTAAAACTTACAAGGCTGAAGAAGAACATGTAAAAGTGGTTTTTGTAACCACTGAAAATCATTTAGCCATGCTGGCAAAGAATTTTAAAATGTATTTTCTTGCTAACGACAAACTGATAGTAAGTCACAAGTAAGTTAGGAATCCATTTCATAAGATTCCTGAATTACTCAATTGATGAGGAAGAAAAATTCATAGACCGCACGACAAGTGGGGAAACTAGAAGACAATTTAGTAACAACTCACTATTTGAATTTTGGGCAGGAGTAGAGGATGATTTTAATTGCACTAAAGACAAGGGCATTTCGCATTCTATTACCTTTTTCAACATCCTACCTTTGTGAAACTGGATTTTCTGCTGTGGCTACGTGAAGACAAAATATAAATCTCGGCAGAACTGAGAGTAGCTATTTCTAATATTAAGCCTTCCTTCGAAAAACTTTGCTCTGCAGGACAGGCCCCAGGAAGTCACTAATAATTATTAAATTTGTTTTAATTTAGTATGTTTTGATTTAGTAAGTTGTTTTACTTTAATAAGTTATTAAATATGTCGAAATATATTTTGTTTTCTATGTGTATGTGTGCTTTCCTTTCAGTCAGTTAATCAATTTTTTAAAATAATATTTTCTCTTGGATATTCCCACGCCCCCCCCCCCTGTTAGTGTTCTGGCGCCCCACAGGTTGAGAATCGCTGAAATACATGAATTGCTTGACTTACTGTCTATTCAGGTGAAAACAAAAGAACGATCGTTAATGTATGCTTATCCCGTGAGTGCGAAAAAAGAAAAGTATTCATATCTCCCGTTACGTTATGACTTATCGAGCGGAAAAATAAATAATTCTAGATGTTCCTCTGCAAAGAGATTTATCAGTTCAGATTTCATCAGTTCTGAAGTAAAAATAAAAACACCTGAATGCTTATTATGCAATAAATTTCATGATGTTGTTGATTGTGAATACGTATGTTGGAAACAAGCGCTTAACTGTAACCAGTTTTGACTGTAAAGAACTTTCCCTTCTCGCCACCAGGGGCTTGTTGGCTTCCTCCCGTTTTGGCGGCAACCAACGAATGCGTGTTATTTTCTTCTATCTTGTAAATATATTCTTAATCTTGTAACTATTACATAATCTTCTTAAAGATAAGTTCCCCGTATTGATGAGTCATATTCACTGAACCTGATACTAATTAAAAATTTCAGATTTTCAGCTGCAACCAGATGGAGACAACAACATCAGTATGTTAAAAAAGAGATTCCAACCAACAAACAATAAAGGTAAGCGCTTTTACTTGTCTATAATTTAGAGATTGTTCGTGTTGGAATATTATTTTCCATCCCTGTCGGCATAATTGGTGTGGTTTATTCCAATATAGAGTTGAAAAATATATATTAGAATTTTAAACTGATTTATTATTATTATTGAATTTATATATTATTGAATCTTACTGAATATAAATTTCGAACTGTTTAATTCTAAAAATGGATGATAAAAGTGGCAGGTTAAGAAAGAAACGGGGAGTATTGAGAACATCTGTTACCAAAATTTGTAAAACTATTGAAACAGAACTAACGAAAACAGATGTAAATGTCGATATGTTAGAAGAAATGTTAGAGCAGCTTGCTGTTGAGTCAAGTGAATTAAAGAATCTAGATTCACAAATTGAAGAATTCGTTTCCATGGACAATTTAGAAAAAGAAGTAGCGGAATACACCCAAAAAATTATAACTTGGAAATTTAGAGCGACCAAAAAAATACGCGAACGAACAAAAAATGTTCATTCTTTGAATGTTCCAAGTTCCTGTTATAAAGAATCATCGAACATTAAATTGCCAAAACTTGCGATATCTAAATTCTACGGGCAATCAAGTTTATGGCTTTCATTTTGGAACTCCTTTGAATCAGCCATACATGAAAATGATTCATTAAGTGAAGTCAGTAAATTTAATTACTTAAAAGCACACCTAGGTGGTTCTGCCCTTAGTACCATAGAAGGATTTGCGTTAACACCAGAAAATTACGAAATAACCATAAAATTACTTAAAGAACGCTTCGGAAGATCAGATATTCTCATTAATACTCATTTGAATAATTTGCTGCATATCTGCCCGTTAAAGAACTCAGATGATATGGTATCATTCAGAAAAATGTTTGATAATATACAGACGGAAATCCGATCTCTTGAATCTCTTAATGTTTTGAAAGAAACCTACGAAAACTTACTTTGCCCAATCCTATTAAATTCCCCCCGATCTCGTTTTAGAATATAATAAAAGCATGAATTTGATAAATATGAAATATATCAGCGTTTCGCAACCTTTCAGTGTTCGCGGCCCAGTTTGCAATCATAATTCTCATCTCGCCCCCCCCCGCTTACAATAAAATGTGTACAACAATAATGTACATATTGTATTATGTTTTTAAATTATTTTTAACTAACTGCCAAAAAAAGTGTAAAAACAAGCCAACATTGGCGAGAAATCACATCTGGCATTTTAGATAAGAGTGCGGTGAACAGATGAAGCGAATGAAAGCGGGGAAAATTTAAATATTATATTTGAAATGAAAGCCAAACAGCGAGATAACGTTAAAAGAATATAAAATTAAAAATATTCGTGAATGAAAGTTGACCTAGATGGGGTGAGCTAAATTTAGAAACTGGGAATACATTTTTTCGAATAATAAAAGAAATAAAACAGAAGTATGACTAAACAAAAGAGAAAAAAATAAGTAATGTTTGTGGAAGAGAATCCATATGACCGATGCCGTCTCGAGCATGCGCAGATTTTTTCTCATAGGAAAAAGGAAAATGTTCGATAACGCAAGTTTCTATTCCAGTCAGTCTCATTCGAGTCGATCCTTCTATAGCTATATATCGCGAATGTGTATGTTATATATGTTTTCGTGTAAATTGAAATTAACCATATTAAATATTTAAGGCAGCAGATTCATGCAGATTCATGAAAAATTTTTAAGCGGAAGTAAACGAGAATTAGACGACAGTCAAGCATCAACAAGCACACAGACGAGCGTGGTTCCGAAAATAAAATCAAGAAAATATTCTCAAGAATACTTAAATTTTAGGTTTACCAGTACTGAAGTAAATGGAGAAGAAAGGCCCCTGTGTATCATTTACTCAAAAATGTTGGCCGCAGGCAGCATGAAACCTAATGAACTTAAATGACATTTGAAAACGCTTTATAGTGAGTACGTCAACAAACCCAGAGAATTCTTCGAATTAAAATTAAAATCATATAAAAAGCAAAAATCATTTTTTAAAAAAACTTTGTGAATTAAAAAGCTTTAATTGCATCTTACAAAGTTTCATATAAAATAGCCAGATGTAAAAAACATCACACACACCATTCGTGAAGAGCTTATTTTGCCAGCAGCTATTGAGATTGTAGAAACTATGTTTGGAGATAATTTTTGAAAACAATTGCAGTCCGTACCTGTTTCAAATGATACTATTGCTCATCGAATTGGTGATATAGCTGAAAATGTACAGTGTCAGCTTTTCTCGAAGTTGCATGACAAATTGTTTTCAATATTGAAGCAATTTGATTACTTGATGAAGCAACATATAGTAATAAAGATGCTCATTTAATTGCCTATGTTCGATTTTGTGATAATATATCAGTTGTAGAAGAACTACTTTTCTGCAAATTAATAGAAAAGACAACGTCCCTCGCATTATTTGCTGTTTTAAATGATTTTATGAACGAGGCAAACCTAGAATGGAAAAATTGCGTCGGAATATGCACCGATGGTGCTCGTTCAATATTCGGAAGATTCCAAGGTATACAAGCACTTGTAAAACCAAAATCGCCTCAGTGCGTCTGGCCACATTGCATGATCCACAGAGAAGCTTTGATTTCGAAAGAAATGAGTCCCGGTCAGAATATTGTTAACTACGGTTGTAACCGTAGTAAATTATATAAAAATGAGACCCCTGAAATCGAGAATCTTTTCTGCACTTTGTAAAGACATGGGTTCAGTACAATCAACGTTACTATTTTATTGCGTGGCAAGATGGTTATCAGGTGGGAAATTTTTGCAACGTGTTTATGAATTAAGAGAAGAAATCGCCATTTTCCTAGAAGAAGAAAACAGACCGGAGGCTGAGAATTTTCGCGATGGTTTATTTGGGATGAAATTGAGTTACTTGGTCGACATATTCGAGAAATTAAATAATTTGAATTTTCCACTCCAAGAAGCAAATACGCATATGTTGTATACGAGTGATAAAGTTAATACTTTTTGCAAAAAAATGGAATTGTGGAGCAGAAATTTAAAGCAAGGAAATCCAACAGTGTTTGCAAATGTGGATGATTGTACTAAAACTTACAAGGCTGAAGAAGAACATGTAAAAGTGGTTTTTGTAACCACTGAAAATCATTTAGCCATGCTGGCAAAGAATTTTAAAATGTATTTTCTTGCTAACGACAAACTGATAGTAAGTCACAAGTAAGTTAGGAATCCATTTCATAAGATTCCTGAATTACTCAATTGATGAGGAAGAAAAATTCATAGACCGCACGACAAGTGGGGAAACTAGAAGACAATTTAGTAACAACTCACTATTTGAATTTTGGGCAGGAGTAGAGGATGATTTTAATTGCACTAAAGACAAGGGCATTTCGCATTCTATTACCTTTTTCAACATCCTACCTTTGTGAAACTGGATTTTCTGCTGTGGCTACGTGAAGACAAAATATAAATCTCGGCAGAACTGAGAGTAGCTATTTCTAATATTAAGCCTTCCTTCGAAAAACTTTGCTCTGCAGGACAGGCCCCAGGAAGTCACTAATAATTATTAAATTTGTTTTAATTTAGTATGTTTTGATTTAGTAAGTTGTTTTACTTTAATAAGTTATTAAATATGTCGAAATATATTTTGTTTTCTATGTGTATGTGTGCTTTCCTTTCAGTCAGTTAATCAATTTTTTAAAATAATATTTTCTCTTGGATATTCCCATGCCCCCCCCCTGTTAGTGTTCTGGCGCCCCACAGGTTGAGAATCGCTGAAATACATGAATTGCTTGACTTACTGTCTATTCAGGTGAAAACAAAAGAACGATCGTTAATGTATGCTTATCCCGTGAGTGCGAAAAAAGAAAAGTATTCATATCTCCCGTTACGTTATGACTTATCGAGCGGAAAAATAAATAATTCTAGATGTTCCTCTGCAAAGAGATTTATCAGTTCAGATTTCATCAGTTCTGAAGTAAAAATAAAAACACCTGAATGCTTATTATGCAATAAATTTCATGATGTTGTTGATTGTGAATACGTATGTTGGAAACAAGCGCTTAACTGTAACCAGTTTTGACTGTAAAGAACTTTCCCTTCTCGCCACCAGGGGCTTGTTGGCTTCCTCCCGTTTTGGCGGCAACCAACGAATGCGTGTTATTTTCTTCTATCTTGTAAATATATTCTTAATCTTGTAACTATTACATAATCTTCTTAAAGATAAGTTCCCCGTATTGATGAGTCATATTCACTGAACCTGATACTAATTAAAAATTTCAGATTTTCAGCTGCAACCAGATGGAGACAACAACATCAGTATGTTAAAAAAGAGATTCCAACCAACAAACAATAAAGGTAAGCGCTTTTACTTGTCTATAATTTAGAGATTGTTCGTGTTGGAATATTATTTTCCATCCCTGTCGGCATAATTGGTGTGGTTTATTCCAATATAGAGTTGAAAAATATATATTAGAATTTTAAACTGATTTATTATTATTATTGAATTTATATATTATTGAATCTTACTGAATATAAATTTCGAACTGTTTAATTCTAAAAATGGATGATAAAAGTGGCAGGTTAAGAAAGAAACGGGGAGTATTGAGAACATCTGTTACCAAAATTTGTAAAACTATTGAAACAGAACTAACGAAAACAGATGTAAATGTCGATATGTTAGAAGAAATGTTAGAGCAGCTTGCTGTTGAGTCAAGTGAATTAAAGAATCTAGATTCACAAATTGAAGAATTCGTTTCCATGGACAATTTAGAAAAAGAAGTAGCGGAATACACCCAAAAAATTATAACTTGGAAATTTAGAGCGACCAAAAAAATACGCGAACGAACAAAAAATGTTCATTCTTTGAATGTTCCAAGTTCCTGTTATAAAGAATCATCGAACATTAAATTGCCAAAACTTGCGATATCTAAATTCTACGGGCAATCAAGTTTATGGCTTTCATTTTGGAACTCCTTTGAATCAGCCATACATGAAAATGATTCATTAAGTGAAGTCAGTAAATTTAATTACTTAAAAGCACACCTAGGTGGTTCTGCCCTTAGTACCATAGAAGGATTTGCGTTAACACCAGAAAATTACGAAATAACCATAAAATTACTTAAAGAACGCTTCGGAAGATCAGATATTCTCATTAATACTCATTTGAATAATTTGCTGCATATCTGCCCGTTAAAGAACTCAGATGATATGGTATCATTCAGAAAAATGTTTGATAATATACAGACGGAAATCCGATCTCTTGAATCTCTTAATGTTTTGAAAGAAACCTACGAAAACTTACTTTGCCCAATCCTGTTAAAATGCATTCCCGCCGATCTCGTTTTAGAATATAATAAAAACATGAAATCCGATAAATATGAAATAGATGAATTGCTCGACTTCCTGTCTCTTCAGCTGAAAGAAAAAGAACGATCGTTAATGTATGCTTCTCCCGTGAGTTCGAAAAAAGAAAAGTATTCATTTTCCCCGTTGCGTTATGACTCATCGAGCGGAAAAATAAATAATCCTAGATGTTCCACTGCAAAGAGATTTAGCAGTTCAGAATTGATTAGTTATGAAGTAAAAATAAAAACACCGGAATGCTTATTCTACAATAAATTTCATGATGGCGAATAATTTATGTTCCAGGGAGGTTTATCTGCAGACTTTAATTGTTAGCGTCGAAAATAATGATTTAAAACACTATGTTAGATCGAACATTGACCTCGGGAGCCAGAGGTCGTATGTCAGCAAATACGTAGTGGATGTTATGAAATTGAAGTGTCTTGGGGAACAAACGGTGACTCATGGACTTTTCGGAGTACTGAAAAGGCGGGAAAATCACAAGATGTATTCCATTAAATTGCGTAATACAGAAAATACTTTCTGTTGTAATGTAGATGTAATGGATCAGAATAAAATTTGCACTTCTCTTTCCAAATTAGATCCTAAAAATATCGAAGAATAAAACAATTGGGTATATTTGTTAATGATATTTGCTTAGATGAAAATCTTTGTTTGTATGAAAACGATCCCAAAGAGATTCACATATTATTATGGGCAGATACGGCAGCTAGATTATTTACAGGAGAAATTAAAACCCTTTCACCTGATCTAATTGCGATGAACACCAAGTTAGGGTGGACAGTAATTGGAAGATCAGGAATTAATAAAAATGATAGTTCCAGCACGCTAATGTCGCTACTTGTCAACGACGTAAATATATCCGATCTTTGAAGGCTTGATACATTGAATATCAATGAACCTGCGGAAACTCAAAGTAGAAAAGAACTAGAAGAAGGGCTAAGGAACATTTTGAACACAGTGTAACACGAGATAACGAGGGGCGCTACATTGTCAGTCTACCTTGGATACATGATCATCCATCTCTTCCTGATGACAGAAAGATAGCTGAACGAAGAATTAACAGTTGTATTAAAGCCTTAGAACGTGCCGAAAAGCTGGCCGATTATGATGATGTTTTTCAGGATTGGCAGAGTGAGGGCATTATTGAAGAAGTTGATCCTATGCAAGAAATCAAAGAAGGACAGCATTTCTTACCTCACCATCCTGTCTTCAAGGAGAATTCGACGAACAAAGTTCGACCCGTTTTTGATGGTTCAGCCAAAGAAAAAAATACACCTTCTATTAATGACTGCCTCGAAAAGGGACCAAATCTAGTAGAACTCATTCCATCTCTCATAAATCGCTTTCGTGTTGGAAAATATGGAGTGATATCTGACATCAAGAAGGCCTTTCTGCAAATTGGATTACAAGAACGAGTTAGACCATATCTCAGATTTTTATGGAAGGATAGAAGAAAAGACGGAAATATCAAGATCCTGCAGCACAAAAGAGTTCTGTTCGGAATCTCCTCCAGTCCTTTCCTTCTAGGAGCTACATTAGAACTTCATTTAAAAAACGCTCCAGATCATCTCAAGGAGACAGCCCAACAACTTATGAGGTCCTTCTATGTTGATAATTGTGTTTTCAGCGTCAACAGAAAAGAAGAACTTGCTAGATTTATTTCGGAATCGCAAGCAATATTATCTACTGCCATGTTTGAACTTCGAGGGTGGGAGCATTCTCCTACTGAAGACAAAACTGAAGAAAGGCAAGAAGACCGAAAGGTTCCAGTTCTTGGGCTTCTGTGGAATTTACCAAAGGACACTATATCTCTAGATTTGAAAAGTTTGATGAAAGAAGATAAAGGACCTATTACAAAAAGAAAAATCCTGTCAACCGTTCATCGAATCTTTGATCCGATAGGATTTTCTTGTCCAGTGACTCTAGAGCCCAAATCTTTGTTGCAGGAATGCTGGAAATTGGGGCTGTCTTGGAATGTTGAACTCCCTCTGCTGATAACTGAAAGATTCGAACGCTGGAAGATGAAGTTACCGAAATTGAATGATCTTGAAATACCAAGATGTATAAGTGAGGACTTTGCAGAAGATTCCAGACTTTCCATCCATGTTTTTTGTGACGCAGGTCAGAGTGCCTACGCTACATCTATCTTCTTGAGAGCTGAATCTGCTGATAGCACGTCGTGCCAGTTAATACAAGCTAGAAATAGACTTGCTCCTTTGAAAAAGATCTCTATTCCATGCCTAGAACTTTTGTCCTGCACTATTGGAGCTAGATTGGCAAAAGCAACCATATCTGAACTTGGACTTGAGAACATACCAATCTTCTACTGGTCTGATTCCATGAATGCTTTTATTGGATCAAAAGAAATGAGAATTGGGCCACGTTCGTTTACAACAGGTCCAGGTCTTCAGGATAAATGAGTTTACGGTTTACCATTTGAATCCGTAAACTCATTTATGCTGAAGATGGAGGCACATAAGTGGAACATTAAACCCAGATAACCTTCTATCATGAGTTTCCAATGCAGAGTAACTTGTGAAATCTGTTTGGTGGAAGGGTCCAAATTTTCTGCGAATGCCTATAGAAGATTGGCCTGTTTCAGAAGCTATACCAGACTTCGACATCGTAAACTCCGAAAAAAGAAAATCTATTATGTCTGTCATTAACAACACGACAGAGCAATTAGAATACTTTTCTAAGGTATCTTCTTTCGAAAAATGACCAGAATCACGGTTTGGATTTTTCGTTTTTATAAAAATGCTAAAACCCAGAAAAAAAGAAAGAAAATGCGGCATTTAGATTTTGAAGAAGAAGAGGCTGCAGGAAAGTTCATTTTAAAACAAGTTCAAAGTCAGTGTTTTTTGGGGAACGAAAAACTGAACTTACAGACATTCCTGGGTTCAGATGGTTTCTTAAGAGTAAAGACCAAAATTTCTCAAAGAAGTGATCGACCGACATTTAGATTTCTAATTTTGCTGCCTTCAAAGCATGATGTTATCGGAAAACTTATTTTTGAAAAACGTATTGAACTAGTCATGCTGGGATACAGATTTTGATGTCGAGTTTAAGAGAGAATTATTGGATCTTAAAAAGCAGGAAGACAATACGTCAAGTAATAAGGACTTGTGTAATATGCCAACGTTTTTCATCTTGGCCATTAGAAGTAGTAAATGCTCCACTACCAAAGATTGCGTCAGAGATGCTTATGTTTTTGAAGTAGTAGGAGTTGACTTGTGCGGACCACATATTTGAAAACCAAAACCAAATGTTTGGCTGTAATTTTTACATGTGCAGTTTATCGTGCAGTCCACATCGAGCTGGTAACTAGTTTATAAACAGATAGTTTTATTTTAGCCTTACGAAGGTTTATTTCTAGAAGAGGAAGACCAGCTACAATTTATTCAGATCATGGAACCAACTTAGTTGGTACTTCTAATGAACTGAAATCAGATTGGGGGAAAATACGCCATAGTAAAGAAATTCCAATGGAAATTCAACCCCCCATCAGCCCCGTGGTGGGGCGGATTTTGAGAAAGGCTTATAGGTATGTTGAAATCTATCTTAAGGAAAATTCTTGGAAAGGCTCCTTACAGTTTGAAGAATTGTACACTGTACTATATGATGCTGAGGGCATTATAAATTCAAGACCTTTGACATACTTAAGTGAAGACAATGAAGACCTTGTAGCATTAACACCTGCTATATTTTTGCAAGATGATGATGTCATGTCCGCGTTACCACGGAAAGGGGGTGCAGTAGCTTCTAAGTGTAAAGACCCCTGAGTACGCGAGGGCAGAAGTCTGACTTCTAGCTCATATGAAGATGAAACTCACACATTCGCTTGTACAACTCCTCTTTACAGGGGGGCACATTCACACACCTTACAGATAGAACACAGAGGAAGAACAACCATGCCCGAACGGAGATTGTAACCCGGGACGCCCAGATCACGGGGAAAATATGCTAAACCTAAGCAAGGACACCGGCCTTTTGCAAGATGTAAAAGAAATAGAAGTTCCAGATATAGATCAAATAGATGCTAAGAGAATGAATAAAAGATTCTTCTACAGGCAAAAATTGTGTCAAGATCTCAGAAAACGTTCAGAATCGAATATATTGGATATCTTAGGGAATTTTCAAAGATTCGTAATGAATCCAAAATTAAAGAATGAGACATTATTCTCATCGGTGATAGTAACCTTAAGCGAATAAATTGATCTTCGGGAAGAGTCATCAAATTATATCTTGGAAAAGACAAGAAAGTTCGTCTCGTGAAAGTCCAGACCAAATCTGGGTCTTTCCTACGTGCAATCCAGAGACCTTTTCCTCTTGAGATAAGCCAAAGTGAAAAATTTCCTATCCCATGTCTTCCGAAGAGTGATTCTCCATCCACAATGATGATTCCTAATGGTACTCCTATATCTAGTGTCTCTTATGCTGTTCCAGATGTGAAAAAACCAAGAAGATCCCGTTATGGCCGGCTTTTAAAGCCCAGTGTTCTACGGGACTCATTTGTTTGAGTTTCTGAAATCTACGAAACTCAAAGGTGGGAGAGTGTTGGAAACAATGACTTAACTGGAACAAATTTTGACGGGAAAGAACTTTCCCTCCCCGCCACCAGGGTTACTTGCAGTACTTGCTCTCGGTTTGGCGGCAAACCAACGAACGCGTTTCTGTATTATCTTCTAATTTGTAAATATATTCTTATTCATGTAACATGTTATCAAGTAGCTATTAAATAATCTTCTTCTTAAAGATAAATTCCCCTTATTATAGTCATAATCACTGAACACCACTAATTATAAATTTGCGATTTTCAGCTGTAACCAGATGGGGACAACAACATCAATATGTAAACAAAGAGATTCCAACAAAACAATAAAGGTAAGGGATTTTTCTTGCCTATAATTTAGAGATTGTTCGTGTTGGAATAACCAAATATCAGCAGTAATATAAAATGCAGCTTGCAAAATATTTCACAGTTAAACAGTTCCTGGCGATATTTCACAGTTAAAAAAGTATCGTTATCGATTCCACAATTGATTATTTTATTTATTCTCATAAAACATTCTATTACATAATCTTGTGGAATTTTCACAGCAATACAAATTAGTCTCTGAATCAAAATTAACATTTTTAACTTATTTGCATAATTAAAATATAATACATTTTATTCCAAACAGTAAGATTTTTCTATTTGTATAAAACTAAGAAATTTTTGATAAATAAGGTAATAAATATGTTAAGAATATTTGTATTTCTCGCAAGCATATAGACTTTTATCAATCGGTTCATAATTTTTCAATTATTTTCCCAGAAGTTATTTCAAAATTGAAGCTGAATGTATCAAATTTTGCTTTACTAAATTTTATACAGCAATCGATTTTAATTAACAATTACCATATTTTTCTAAAATGTACTAATTGTAAAAAGTTGAGCAAAAAACAATAATTGTCAAAATTTTAATTTAATATTTAATTCAGGTTTTTTGGTAATCCAAAAATTTAGAAAAAATTGATTTGTAATTGAATAAGGTATAAGAAAAGAAAACATAAGGAAACAGATTTCGAAAAAAAAAATATTTGAATAATCAGTGTCAATAAAAATAAAAAAAAAGATGAAGGAAATAGATTTTTTAATTGATATAAATATTAGAAATTATGATATATTATGCATAAAAAAGTAGAAAATCTTATGCAATCGTAATAAAATGATAAAAAAATTCCAATCGTTGAATTTGGGTCTTTTTAACAGATAAATAATGTTTCATCCCCTTAGTTACTATCGGACGTTTCATTTTCCTTCGCAGACATTGCAGACTTAAAAAGCAGCACATCAATCGATGTCAAGGTTAGCGGACCCCCTATAGCAAGCATACAGTGCGCTCGTCGCAAAATACCTTTCACCCCTTAAATTCACCTAAACGCCTCAAAGCGCCCAAGTCAGACCCCTGTTTGACGCGGCGATCTCGGACGATTTAGGGATCATAGGATTATTCTTGTAGATAAGTCCGGCTGCATATAATCGATGAGGGAAGATATTGTCAAAATGGGTTTTTTTGTTTTGAAAGCAGACTTACGCAAGTGTTGTTTTAAAACTTTTTATTGATAAAAAGGTTACAATAAATCGTCGGATGTTGCATTGAAGGTAAAAGTTGCTTTCTGGGTCTCGTCCCGTTAATTTTGATGAATTTAAAGCCTAAGAGTTGTGGAAACCCAAGATACAATTAATAAATATCATATTTTATTCGTATACTTAAGAAATTAGTTAAGATTGATAAATTATGAGTATTATTATGTTCACAATACTTCAACATATCCCGTGTGTCACAGTGGTATGAGCTACATTGTTATAATTATATGACACCATTTCCCCTGAGTTTCACTGGCATAAAGATACACTGTTACAATCATATGACACTATTTTCCATTTATGGCATTGAAATAAAGATACACATACAATTATATAACTATTTGATGTATCTTGATCCTAACATCAGAGTGGAAAATATCTAAGCAATTCTGCTGTTCAATGAGAATTCTCGTTTGTGACAACCGGGCGACAAGAAAAAGTTAAATATTTTAATAGCTCTGTTGTCTACTGATAACTCTTGTGGCATCATAAAAAATATTTCAGATATCTTTTTCCTTTGTGACATAAGGAAGGAGATATAAAGTGGCAGAGAATCTTTAAATATATTATGAATATTCATCTCATTTATGATATCAGAGTGAAAGAAAATAAAAATTCACATTAAAATAGCTTTATAATCCAAACAAAATTTATTTCGTCTACATGCATGGATGCAGAAGAGCATACATACATGAATGTAAAAATACATGCATTTGTAAGCAAGGTCATAATTATCTGTCCCCAATGCTCTACTTCAAATATCTGCAGAATTTTCTTCAAAATCATTCTATCCTGTATTAGAAATTACCTTAAATAATTTATTTTCTTAATTTTATTTAAGAAATAAAATTAAGAAAGGCTTAATTTTATTTTCATGAAAAGTAAACCCTGAAATATTCGTAAATTAAATTCATTTATAGGAACAAAACTAAAATAATAGAATGAACGTAATTCCATCATCATCTTTCCATCGTAATAGATAAATATAGACTAAATTCACAGAAATATGCAAGAAAAAGAATGTAATTTATAATTTTACATTCAATTCTTTTACACAGCAAAATTAAAAGGAACATATAAATTATAGCACAAAGTGTCAATTTCATATTAATTTTCTGAATGGTAAGCACCCCACAAACCTCAAAAATGCAACGTTTGTAAAAGTGGTGAATACTATTATTATTATTCATCACGATTGAAATTAATTATCAGAAAAAAATTATTGTCATAAAAACAAATTTATGTGCCTTTATTTATTTTAGAACTGACATATAAAAGAAAAATTACTTCCTCGGCACAGCTTGAAGCCTAAAATATTTCCCTCAGCCTAAAATATTTTTTTCGATTATTGTAATTAGTTCTTGTTATAAGAAATCTATTAAAATTTTCGGCGAAATTTTTCTCATATTTAAATAGAAATTTCGATGTAATTATTTCGACAGAAAGTTGTTATTTAATAGATTGGTCCTTTTACAACGATGTCTATTCTCAGGCATTTCCCAAAACTTTACATTTAATAATTTCGCAATTTTCTGATTGTTAATAAAAATACTCACTCAGTTTGCAAGGAAATACATATTAGTATTTCGAAAATTATTAACTTATTCAACCTTACATTTTAACTTTCTGTAGCAATAAAATGGAACCATTTCGAGAATGATGCATCTAATTTTTCGTGTACAAGAAGGTAGATAAATAATACCTCCGAAACATTATACAAAGTCTGTTAGCCATTTATATAAAAGTGAACTAACGCAAAGTTTACATGATTAATAATGAGATCTAACAAGTTTATTTTCATAAGAAATTAATCAAAAAATGTATTCATAATGAAATTTAATTAAAATTAATCCCTTTCTGAACCAGACAAATAAAAGATGCATTGTGTTTATGCAATGCAATGTTTATTTGAATGCAAACGATGCAATGTTTATTTTCATAACATTGTTCAGATATTCATGATCAAACATAAATTGCTAAAAATAGATGAGATTACATAACATGTTTTAAATGTCACTTCCTCGTAATTATTTTAAATATGATGTTTGCTTTTGTGGGGAAGCACTTCTACTTTCAGAATTTGACTAGGCTGATAAATAGCGTTGCCCACACATATGGTGATCTATCTTATGATAAGTACATTGAAGCCAGAGGAAATACTCTTATTACTTTTTTGGGAATGGGAGAAGGCTGGCATAACTGTCATCATGTTTTTCCATGGGACTATTCTACAAGCGAATGGGGCTACAAATTAAACTTTACGAAAGCCTTTATAGATTTCGTGGCCTGGTTTGGGCAAGCTTATGATCTAAGATCTGCTCATCCTCAGATGGTCATAAATAGAAAATTGAAGACTGGAGATGGCACAAGAATGGAAAAAAGGGACGAGTGAGAACAGTAACTCTTCTGCACTTGATAGCTCCGAAGAAATTCTTTTTTATTTTCGCTTCAAAACTTACTCATAGAGTACGAACTCCGACTTTACCTTCTTAACTACAAATCATTATTTTTAGCTTGTGAAAATGTATTGGTAAAAGTAATTGGCTTTTTTTATCCAAATTATAAAATGTAAAGTCTTCTCAGAAGTTTTGGTTGAAGATGAACTTTCGGTACTTTCAATATATTTTTTTAAATGTCAATCCTTCTTTTCTGCAAGTTTGTTCTTAAGCAGCGTTCACATAAGGCCAACTATTGCACGCAGTAGAAGGCCAAGCCTACTTCAGGAATACCACGAGATCCTAAAGGAGCACTGACAAATAGTTGTATCATCGGGACAACTATTTACCATTATCCCGCTCGGGTCACGTGATCTTCCTGAAGTAGGCGTGACCTTCTTCTGCTCACAATAGTTGACTTCGTGTGTAGTCTGCTTTATACTTAGTCACAATGGTGAGTAATTTATTTCCAAGTTATAGTTCAGTATCTAAAGTAATCGCAATTCATAGATCAAGAAGGCATCGATTTTAAATCTGTGGTTTAAAATAAATTTTAAATCAAAAATTAAATTTTTGTATTTTCAATATTCGATGACTTTTTTTGGAAAAAGTTGTGATATATCTTCAGTTAGAATCACATTTGAAAGAAATTAAACGGTTGTGTATGCCAAAATCTTCATTAAAAATGTTTTTCGTTATCATGGAATTGTTGTTATTTGAAAGTAAATTAACTTCAGAAATTCTGGATATTTAAACAAATCAGGAGGTTGAAATCAGAAACGATGAACCCCCAAATTTCTCATAACTGGAATAAATATATATTAAAATTAGCGTCGATTATATACATTAAAACGTCCATTAAAAAACTGGAGGGGACCGGAATCTACTGTATAGACTATGAAAGACTCATGAAAAGTATTAAAGTTCAAGGAAAAATTCTCGGAAACCATTTCTTAGCTTTGAAGAAATGACGACCATTCTTGCAGAAATTGAATTTATATTGAACCATAGACCCCTTACATATACTAGCAATGAATTAAATGAACCACTACCTCTTACACCTGCCCATTTTTTTATTTCCTGTGTAGGAAAATCATAGTAATCCTGTGCATTTTGCAGAAGTAACTAAAACTCTAATAGAAATAATTGTCTAAAATTTACAATATAGGTTTTAAAAATATGGAAAGTGAAATTAGGCAAACGCTCTGCATTTGGTAAAACATTTTTTTCATCTATAAGAATTTATATCAATCAATAATAAATTGAAAAATGCATATTTTCTCTCATTTTCGCATATAATTTTTTGGCATTCCATAATTTTTCTTAGACTTTGGCTCATTTCATAGATCATTATCCTTTATAAAATTGCTCAAAGGAAAAGTACGATTACATCATAACAATGTTTAGCACAATGTTAATCATTTTGGTTAAGTTTCATTAAAAATTACTAAAAATTCTGCTGCCTTCTCAAAAATTATATTTATAAAAATAAACTTCTATATCATTTTCATGTTTATAAATGATAACGCATTCAAAAATAATAAAAAAATCTTTACTAAATCCAAATTTTTCCTGACCAACAGAAAGTTGGTGAAATAACATTCATCTCCAAAAAAGAAAAAAAAAATTAAAATGCTCTCTATTTATTCTCTTTAAACTTATAGTAATAGTAATAAAATAAATGCCGTTATACGAGTTTTACAGATATTGTAACAATATAAATCACATAAAAATGTTCTGAAACATATTTTATGGGTCTAGTAATTTAAGGCACTTATATATGTGTGAATTTTAGGCCACCACGGAGGAATAATTAGGAATTTCAAAATAATTAAAAATGATAAAATTGTTTTCAAATTACTAAAAATGTAAACATTAATATGGTAATGTAACTATTTTAATTAGCACCGAAAAGAATTTTCAAAAATAAAAACCCGAGTATTTAATATATGCTTTTTTTTTTACATTTTAAAAATATAGAATGATGCATCTCGAAGAAACTACTCCTTACTATATACAAATACATATTGTATTTTATACCAGATACTTTAATCCTTTATCACATTTTGGAAATCGGAGTCTGGAAGCAATTTCTTCGCCCATAAATCTCGTCAAATGCCTTACTCCTTTTAGTCGCACTTTTTTGTTAGTTCATAACTTTGTTTTTCTGACACATTTTTCATTATAGACGCAAATACTCCCATCTGTTGGATGATTTTGTTTGTACCGTAGTTTAGAAGACAGTAGATAATTGTCATGCGATATTCCAATAGTAACATCATTTCTTTTGATAATCTGGTATTTAGAATCCAGCAGTTGAATACAAAAAGATCTATAAAAGAGCTAAATATTTGCACTGACTATTTTTTTAACACTGGATCTGTAATATATCAGGCTGAAAGAAAGTGAGCTTGCAATCACATATTATCCCTCAAAATATTATTTCATTAACGAAAAGGAATGGTGATACTCCGTATATAAATTATAAAATACAAATGAATACCCCTTTTCCTATAAAAGTGAAAGCATTGGCTTTTCACCGGTGAAATTATTTGTTAGTATTCATTGAACCAATGTACCCGATTGTTAACTACAACTTGCGATTGATGATAAATTAAATAGACAAGGTTCTCTTGGCAGGAGATCTGAAGATCATCTACATATAATATCTGATCTCCATCATATATGGAAATAAAACATTAAATATCTGATTAAAAAGAGCGAAATGCCGTGGATACTTCTTTGTGGAAAACAAACGATTTGAATAAAAGTGTAGGAGAAAAATTACTCATATGAACACAAAATGTTCCCAACAATAAAATTTTTTTTAAAAAAAATAAAATAAAGGCAAATTTCCTTTAAAACCAAAATCTAAAGGAGTTAAAATAATGCCAAAGTGCCAAATACGATCATAAATCTTTTAAAAGTAGAAAATAAAGTTTAGATTAGAGACTCTACGAAATCTACTCTGCAAATGTTGAATACAGTCATCATTTTCGATTCAAAAGTAGTTAAAGAAATGCAACGGATTAGAAAGAGAAATGGCAGACAAATGCCGAAACATATTATTGTGATTCTATCTCGGCCAGAACTGGTTTCATTTCCTTTAGATAAGGTCGATAGCAGTTTATTCCTCCTAAGCAAAGTAGTATGAAAAGAATCTTTTATGTATTTCTTTTTTTTCGAACGATTCTTCATCGCCACAAAAGCAGGCTTAAATAAATAAATGGCAGACACATTTAGAAGAGCATACCCGAGAGTATTAGCAGCATCTATGAGAGAGAAATAATTGCATCTCCTATCTTTAGTATTGAAAATGAAAATTTTTTTGCAGATTCCATTCGCAGTTTTTAATTTCTTTCAAAGCAATTTTCTTGAAATATAGGATGCAATTAAAGGTATGAAGCGAATCCAAGTCTCCCCTTTACTTCGTTGGATATGACCAGCATTAGCTGTGGTTCCATCAAAAGCAATTAAGTTATCTTTCATAGGGTACCTACAAAAATGATTCATCGTGTCTTTTATTCATTGTAACTGTCATAGCAAGTTCCATTCTCTTACAACCTTGGAAATTTCCTTACAACGGGGAAGAATGTTTTTGGGGTGCATTATGAGCTGCGTATAAAATGCAAGGAATTACAATTCAATCAATGTCTTTCCACCACTTACAAAATATTCAGTGTACTAACAATCTCAATAATTTCTGTCAGTTGCATGAAAGCAGCCCAGTCTTCCTGCTGGAAAAAGAAACGAAGGAGATAAGAATTCCCATCTCCTCTATCAGTATGGGGGAGAATTAAAGGGAAATTACCACTATTATAGAAATCACCTCTAACTTTTACAGTTCGAAGTGAAAAATTCAACAACTGTAACATTTCAGGGGAACAGATGGGCAGATCAAGACTATGAATGCGCATGTGAATTCATGGAATAGCATTTTTTCATCTTTAATGAGTAGACAGAGACAGTTATTAGAGATAAACTGTTCATTCTATCACTCATAAAATATTTAGTACTATCTTAACCCTACAAAGTATTGTGTAAATTGAAATAGAAGAGTATTAGAAAAGGTCAGAGAGCTGGTGAATTAAGTTGTTTCTGATTAATGACATCATTTGGGACAAATGTATAGAGCAAACCGTAATAAGTGATGTTTTATGAATCTGAACTATCACAACCTTCAAAGAAGTATGAATAATAAGGAGTACGTGGAAAAAAAATTGAAAGTTAAAACACAGACACCACAAATTATTTGTTCTCCCTGAATCCTCATCATAATGTTATAATACTGACATTTAATAGAAACGTTATTATTCCAAAACGGGGAGGATGAAATCTGTTAATGATACACTTACTGTTAAACATTTTGGAACTTGGGATCGTTTTGGAACGAAGGTACCATACAAGAAACTTTGTTAGAAATGGAACCATTCATAAAAGGCATTTGAGTTGGCGAAACATCGTAATTCACTGTAAATTCATCCTACTTTTCAGACGGTAGAGGATATTTTTGGGCATGCGAAATAAGGACGACAATTTCTTGTGAAATAAACCATCAGTCACTAATCTAAAAAGACAGAATTCTATGCAATAATAGAAGGTATTTGTTTCACATCTATTTATGAATAGGCTTTCTTTGAGTGCCAAGGGTTTCTGAGAATCACAGTTGCATTTTTTACAAGGCTTGGTTGTAATAGGAGCCTCATTAAGAGGCTGATCCGACTTGTAATTTACAAGCAATTCTAACCGATATCAGATTCAAAAACATGTTTAAGATACGTGTCGTATTGAATTCCGACAGTTCTTAGCGTACGTCAAAAGTGTGGATGTTCCAGATGCCAGTATAGAAGTTCTGACAATTTATCAAACTTTGGGAAATGTTACTTTTCTTTAATTTTTACAGCAATTCTGTCTTTTGGAATTTTCCAAGCAGGACATGGGTGAGAGAAAGGAATATGTTCTCTTTTATAATTGACCTATTATTCCTTAGATGTATGTACATTCAGTGCTGTAGACTCGTTGTAAAGTATTATACAACGAGTCTAGCTGCAAATAGCTTTTGAGAGGCCAAAATGCTAGCACTTCAAATCTCTTAAAGGATTTGGATTGTAAGGTCTTGGAATAATTTAATTAAATCGGTATTTCATGAGAAGTGAGAAGTAAAAAGAATGGTGACAAAGTTTCTTGGAGAATGTTAAGAAATTTATCAGGTTCTGCTTTTTACAAAATATTAATTAATGTTTTGAAATATTTTAACCGTAAGTCTGGCGCAGTATCCTCGGGTGTAGCTCTTACGCCGCTAAATCCTAAACATACCTTATCCAATCTCTCGCATCGAGGGAAGAAAGAAAGAAAATGGACAACCTGCACAGTGAGGTAGGAAAGATAAACGTGAATTCTGGCTAAATCACCTGGGTATCTAAAAGCCATGTCATACCTGGAAATATGCCCCTGATGATGATAAGCCATGGAAATTCTTGTTAAATGCCATGCAGTCTGAGTGATTTTTAACATACTGCTATTAAATCAATCATGGTGTGTCTTTAAAAAAATCAAATGCTGCTGATTTTGTTACTGTTTAGAAAAAGTAGGTAAACTCAGAAATGAGCTGGAAAACAAATGTTAACTAATGAACAATTAAGGTTAGAAAATACTTCAATTATTTGATTCAACTTATCCGAGTGTACATTTTAGAGGAGATCCTTCTATTACTACTGATTTTGCCCGATTTTCCTCAGAGCAGCAATTCGAATACTCTCGTGTTCGAATTGGTATTTTATTAATTATGTACTGAAATTAATTCTTATTCTGCTTTGCTTGAATTGTTGTTCAGTTAGATTACAGGGACAAGTAAACAGGAGTGTTAGAGATCAAAGTGATGATGTTTTAGAAATTTTAAGCATCGGATACAACTTTTCTAGTTCACTTTTGAATTAAAATTAAGGTTAAGAGCTTAAGCTATTGTTCAAAATTCAGTCTTGTTTAAGAAGACTGCTAGTTTTTAGATAATCACTCAACACAGCTATTTTAAATGAAAGATGAAATAACTCAAATGTCTGTACTTACAAAAATAACTGATGGTTGTTTCAGAAATATTCATTCGTTGCTGCAACAAATGGAAATTATCAAATTGAAATTTGGGGGGGGGCATAAATAGCCCTAGTAAAGTGTCCAGACAAACTATTAGGCGAGAAAATTCATTGTTTGAAATTTTTATTGGTCGTATGGTATCTGAATGGCAGCAATGACTAAGATACGACATAACGTAAAGCCATTCTTAATTCCTGGTCTTATAACACTGAGTTAACTAAACCAGTTGGATGAGTACAAGATGGCAGGAAAAGAAATGGTTAAAAGAAAGAAAGAAACGAAAAACTATCCAGGTATCTCCACGGAGAATCTCATCTGTGTCAAATCCAGCACAGCTATATTTGATCTTTTGGCGAAGTAATAATTAAATGAAATGAGCAAGAATACCTAAAATCAAATGGTAACAATGTGCGATATTTGGGTGAGCGTAATTTCCAAAATAATTATGAACAAAGGAAAATAAAATTAAAAAAACAACAACAACAGAAATGTATCCTCAAGCTAAAGAAGAGGGAAATTATAGAAACTAGAAAACTAAGCTCTGAAAGTAAAGGCATTTTTAAACGTAGGTGTTAGAATGAATATAATCTCCGTTTCCTTGTTTCATAAAATTAAATCATTTGAAACTCCTCCTGTCTAATAAAATGCAATTGCATGTTTAACTGCGCTTTCTAATGTTACTGGTAATATTGATAGTAATGACTAGAATTTCATTGCTCATTTTCTTGTTTATGTTTCATACTTTCACCTTGCTTTTGTAACATTTTGAGTCTAAATTGTCTAAGTGTTTTCAACTTAATGTTAGATTTCAAGAGAATTTTTCAAATACAAAATGTCTTGTTATCGATTGCAGAATTTTGACACATGTAACTAATGAACAGGATAATGTGCAAAGGGAAGTTAATAGATTTTTCTGTATAAAAATCTGTGCTTGGTAGAGTGTTATCTACTTTGTAATTCTTTTCTTATTCACAGCAATAATTTGGCATTAAAACTGATAGGGTGGCAGTTATACGAACAATCGAAAAATAATTTTAAATAAATCACTAATCTGAAAACTTATCAGATTCCTTTTTGATTCCTAAAACTATCTGAAATATGAGTAAAAATAATCAACATTTGGCTCTTATTTTTAACTGATACTCCATTGAATTTGAACAAAAATATAACTCTTCTTAGGATTGTACCTTTCCATCAAGATGTATTAGTGCAAAATATTGATTCTGTGAGTTCAAATATCATAGGTAAGAAAATCGATTGGCTGATAAAGCGAACATAAATAATCTTTTTGGTGAATAAAATATAAAAAAGTACAGAAGAGCTTTAAAATGATAATCTAATCTATTATTTACTCTGGAATATTATGAATTAAAGGAATGCTCAATTATTCAGCACGCAATTCACGCTACAAATGAAATTCTTATGTATCAGCAATACCTATAGAATGCCGTATAATAAAAAGCCAGAAAGGAAACACCAAAAGAAATGTTTCTAGAAGCGCGTACTATACAGAAGTCGAATATCAGCTATGCTTATGCGCCAGTCAGAGGACCATAGCGATTTATTGCCAAATCAGGAAATAAAATCGCAAATTAAATCCAGAGAAATTCTTTCTTGTCCAATTGAAATAAGATGACTGATAGTTTGTCAGGTTCAAAAATTTTAACATAAAAAATGAGCATGACCTCTTAATTTTTTGAAATGAAAATGCATTCAATAACATATGCATCATACCGGCAGAGCAACTTAGTTTGAATTTAATGAATATAAAATCTTGTTCTTTTGGTCTAAAGAATGCAAGAACTAGTTGGACTGATGAGAAGAGTTTATTTTAACTGGGATAAATGTACTCCAAATATCCTGTTATATCGATTACATTTTAATTGCATCAAAAAGTTTTGATTACGATATTATTTAGATAGAAATAATTTTCAAACGGCAAGTTAAACAAATATAAAATGTAAACCTATTATATTATCATTATTACTTGAAATTACATATCTTGGACAATCGTGAGAAAGGATCACGTGCTTCCTGATAAAAAGAATTTGTATTTTATTAAAAATGCCTTACAGTCAAAATCCAAAAATCAAGTGATATCATTTTATATTTGGCAGGCTTTTAGTGAAACTTCTCACCAAATGATTCAAAATTGGATTTAAATTCCTTTAAATTTAACATAAGATAATACATAGTGTCATGGACCGAAAGAGATTAGTTTACAGATGTTGCTTTAAAAAATATTTAATTTCGGAATGATATTTGCCATATTTTAGTTAACTATTTGTAATTTGAACTGTTACGAGCAAATATGCCTTGGGAGCTGTTTTAGTTCAAGAGACAGTATTTCAACACCCTATTTATCGCCTTTGCTTCTAAAACATTTGGCACTACAGAAGCTAAATATTCAATGGCAAGAAAGAGTAAATTATGTACGATTTATGGCATAAATTATTTTTAAAATTTCTTTTATGGATTTTTTTTTTGTGCATAGTGATGAACAATGAATGTCAAAATTGTTTAAATAAAAGATTCTGACTCCAAAATTTGAAAATAGATTTTAATTCTTCAGCACTATTCATATACACGAACAGGCAGATTAAATTTTTCTAATTATCTTTCCTAGGCAGTTTACAAAAAAGATAAATAGAAACCAAATTTAAAGGAAATTAATTCTTTAGAAACTCAATATTCTTCTTTTAATCTAAACTCTTTGCCATTTCAAGAAATTATCGAGAAGCAAAACTCCGGAAACGTGGAACCTCACAGTAAAATGTATAAAATTCATAGTAACTCTTTAGTCCAACCATATTCAAAATGCGTTTCATGTTAAATATATTTCTAGATAGTAAATTTTCATATTCTCGAAGTAGAAAACAAAAGTAAAGGAGCTGAAACATCATCAATGTCATGAAGGGAAACATAAAAACAACTTTACAATTGTTAAAGCAATGCGTTGGTTGAGCATATATACATTTTTTGTTGTTGGTAAATGAACAACAATCTGGAAAAGAATGGATGCTGATGTTTGCACTCTTAAAAGAGGAAAATGCCATTTTCTTTAAGTGATTACTTAATGTACCTGTATAAAAAATTACAATTTTTATTATTCAATATGTTTAAAAGATTTTCCAAAGAAGAAACACCCATAAGCCATTGAAGAAGTTATTTTCCATAGTTAGTGTATTTTTATTTTTAGTAAAGATTGAGATTTTATTATGTTACATGAAAACTTTAGCCTCATTTAATATAGACATTGCAAACTTTATTGATAAAACTATCAGCGTTTTCTTGAATTGCGATTCGTAAGTATTTATTTAAACAGTTGTCTGACTCAAAATTAAAGACGTAACAACGAAGCAATTTATTTTAACTTCTACGGTAAAGAAAAAAATTGCTTCATAACTTATAGTAAATACAGAACACGGAGCTGCGTCTTTGGAAATTAGGTAAGTTATGTCATAGCATTTTCAAAAAATGCCTCATTCCCTAAAATAAATTAGACAGTACACTTTTCTATTGAGAAACCTATTTCCTATTTGATGTTTTTGCAAAAGTGTTGTAAAAATTAATTTTATGAAAAATGAAAAACTACGAAATAAGATGGACTCTCGATTACTTTTGTTATAATTATGCATACCATTTAATTTAGAAAATGATTATAGATGTACGTATAAATTGTCTTATTTATATAGGTATTTATAATCTAAATCTCGGATATTTTGGTATAGCAACGATTTTTAGAAAGAAGAAAGAAAACTGATAAGTTCAAAGATTTGAAGGCAATTTTGATAAAGTATAAATTTTGTTAACCTTAGCAAGTAAAGTACAATTTTGATCAATGACAAACCGAAACAGAAAAAAACAGCAAAAAAAAAAAACGATATACAATGACTCAACTGAATATATTAAAATTTTAAACTTGCTGAAATTTGAACTAAAATTGGGTCAAGTAGTTATAAAGAAAGGCAATAATTTTAAAAGATTTTTTTAATGTAAATTGCTTTACATCAATATTAAAATGTTAGTTTTTTTTCTAGATAGTAAATGCAAAAATTATAGTATCTGGGTACATAAATAAATTTTAACATTGATAAAACAGACAGAGTTAGATAAGAATTTCGATAAAAAAGCATTTGATAAATATTATGCTCAAATTTTCATTAAAAATTGATTAAAAATCAAAGAAATATTTTATATGACTTAAATTGATTTTACTGAAATGCTATTTGTTTTTAATTTTAAGATAGTGTAGAAATAATTTATATGAAATGATATGTTCTGAAGTTATGGCATTTGTAACATCCCCTCCCTTCAAATAAGCTAAAGACATTTTTTTAATAGAGCCGGTAATCCTCTGAAGGAGTGAGGAATGTAAGCAATTTTAATGTAAATTTGTAAAATGAATGTAATGTAAATTTTAGATTACTATCTAACTAAAGTATTTGTTTTCTTTCCTGATACTTCAGTCACTTGAATCTATTTTGCTGTAGAAACGAATTTATAAATAACATGATTAAAATATTTAATTGTTTAACAAATTTGCATGTTAAACTTATCTTATTTTATAATAATAAATATCACGCTTGAGGAAATTTTAGCATTTCAATGCTATCAGTCTTGCAAAATATAGAGCAGAACGATATTTTATATTGAAATTGAAGAAAAAGAAAAGAATTATTTCTGTTTTAATTTGCATTCAACACTTTGTATTTTCAGCTATATTTTTATATCTATAATAATTTTTTTCAATTAAAGCAAATTCTTCATTAATAATTTTCTTATAGTCAAAGATTGAAGTAATAAAATTGAAAGAATGGTAAAAATTGGTTTCTTTTTCATTTAATTTAATTATATTTAAACATTATTTCAGCTATTTGATACAGTTTTATTAGTTACACTGTATACGTTTCTTCTTGAGTTTTCATCTTGCAAAGAAGCTGAAAATTGTACATTGCATTTACAATTTTCAGATATATAAGTTTCAAAGAAATAACTCAAAATTCTAAAAGTCTCGTCATTTTTCCCCCATAACTATTTAACGTTATAATAGAATTACATTCAATACCATTATAACTTCAAATTTTACAATTATACATAGTGGTTATAATTAAAGTTCCCTATTCTGAAGAGTCCTATAGAATCCGTTCTGCTTTCCACCTTTCAGATTTTAATGAAATTTGGTATATACGTTGTATGGACCTCGGGAAAAAGATATATGTAATAAAAATAATTCAATTGTTGACCACCAGGGAGAATTGTGGCGCCAAAAGAAGGAAAAAAAATCTGTCAGAATCATTAAAATATATTCAGTTACAGTATGTGCTCAACGTGTGCGCCTCTGACAACACGTACGTGTTGAAAGTGCATTATAGTGCGTTCAATGGTAACGTGAAGAAATTCTCGAGGGATTTCAGTAGCATGACATTAAATGCTGGCTTTCAACTCAGGTAAAGTAATAATTCCTCCACTATAAACAGGTCTTTTATTAATACTCACAACCAGAAATCTCAAGAATTTAATTGAGTGAATCAGGAGGCCAAGCATCCGAAAAAGCTCTGGTTACACGATTCTCGCCAAAATTATCACGACGCAGTTCTTTGATTTGGCATCCAATGTGAGGTGTTGCTCCACCTTACAGGAACACAGTGATCTGCAAACATTTCCATTCTTGTAAAGCAGGAATGACCTGCCGTTGAAGTTCGCTGTACCGTGCACTCATGACAGAACACGTTTTAAGACATTGAGGAATGAGAGTTTCAAAGAAAAATTGTCCGCGGAAAAAATCATCAGTTGACCATGCTGTCACATAATCAGAATATAGTGTTTCTTGAAGCAGGACGTTAGGATGTGAAGTAACCCATTTGCGGCAATTTCGATTATTCATAGCTCCATCTAAAGAAAAGTGTGCCTCATTTGATAATAGAATTTTCCAAGGCCGCGCGTCATCAACTTTAATTCTCGCCAAAAATTGGCAAGCAAATTCATAGCATATTTAAAGGTCTTGAGGTTCCAACTTTTGCACCATGAGGATCTTCTACGTATACCATTTTAAAATGGATAACAGAATTTGTCGTATTAGCGACCATGGAATCACCAACTCTCGTGACACCGATCGAGCACTTGTTGAAGACTAGATGAAACTTCAGGCTCTTTCAACCACAGCAGTTGCTACTTCATCGATAGTTTCATTCGCAACCAGTTTTCACCCTCTTCCTGGCAGCACACCCAAGTCTCAATCTCTTCGAATTTCCTAATCAACTTCTACAAACTGTTCTTCGACATGAAACATTTCAGCAATTTCTGTAAATGGCGATATTGACTTAGCCTAGACTGAAAAATTGTATAAGATAAGATTCCTGAATTTGTTCTTACTGAAAAATTAGATAAGACTTTTGAAACAGTAATACAGAATTCTGAAAGGAATGAATTATTACGTGAAATAATGAAAGCTATACGGTTAATCAGGGAAGAATTCATCGTTATAGATTAATTTCGAAACACGTAAAATTCTCCTTTTTTACAAATTTTCTATGGGTCTACCCATCGATACTTTGGATTTTGAAATTGTTCCTTTCATTTGATACATCAGTTCTCGTGGTTAGTACTTTGGAAACTTCTTATTCTTAATTTTCTTTCTTTCTATTGATATGATTAAATCGATGTTATGATATATAAATATAGTGTATAGTGCAAGCAGTGTTTAGTTTGGGGGTATTGTTTTAGTCATCCAAACGTCAGAATGAATTTCATTAAATCATAACCAACATTCCGTTTTTTCAGATCTATTATACATCCCCATTATTCCGAAGGCACAGAAAGAAATAACAAGCAGTCATATAATTTACATGCTGAATTACTAAAGCTGTGATTATCTGCAAATCTTAGTGCAGTAATAATTTGCTATTCAATTGGGCCTTACATTTAATACTTGTTCTTGTTAGGAATACTTGTTAGGAAATTGTAAATTATTCATTTATGAAGTCATTTTAACACACATTCTATATTATGTTAAACATTCTTTGTTAAATAGAAGCATAGTAATTTTAATAAACACTACTTTCTATAATTTTGTGTCTTTTCTTATAATCATTTCTGAAATGGATATATGATTATTTTATTTACTTGGAAAATTAACGGGTTGGGTTTTTTAAATACGCATAGATGTAGAATTGTTTACATGCAATTTAATAGTATTATAAAATACTAGTGATATAAAAAGCTTTAACTAAATGTTATTAGATATCTAATTAAAGTGTAATCCATAATCAGCTTACTCCTAACAAATAATCAAATTTTTAGCCTTATAAACAATATTGGAAAAATATTTACTTAATTTAATTGCAAATTTTCTGAGAAATTTAACTTTTGTAATGCATTTCGTCTATTGAATGCTATTTTGAAAAGATGGTTTTGAAAGTTTTAAAATGAAGCTTCTTATGCAAATAATAAGGATAGTTACTAAGAAATTCTAGATAAAGAATGGAATGAAGATGTTTGGGAAAAAATCATTGGACTTAAACTTTATGTTATGCCAATTTTAATTGAAAATACTTGATGAAAGTCCGCTTTCAACTAGAAAAGAACAAAATTGATTTTTTTTTACTTCATTCTGAAAATGAGTTTTTATTACGTGTATGAGCATATACTTTCTTTTTGATGGTTTATACAAGATATTGTTCGAATGTTTCCACGAGTCAAAATTCACCTTTCAGCAACAGGTAGCTTTGCCTGTTGAATAAAAGGCGCTATAATCTTCGATGATAGTGTAATTTTTGTAACTTTATTTCTTTTATCTCTTGCTATTTATTTCCATACGTAACAAAAGGCCAATATCTATGATTATTGGTAATTATTTAATAACTTAATCGTCTTCTAAAGTGATTTCTATTTTTTTTTATTTGCACCGGATGGTTATGATTAAAGTAACTCAAAGACGTGTAATAATCAAAGATTCTGGTTGAAATGGTTAATTGGAACTTGTTTCATGTATTATATAAATTAAGGAGAAAACAAAACTGCAAAAAGACAAAAAAAATTAAAATATTGGCCACTAGATGAGGCTTTCTTTCTAACTTAGGAAGTTCTTTGTGCAAATTAGGAAAGTTTAAAATGCTAATAGTTAGTGTCAAAAATTATTCACCATACATTAAGAGTAGAAAAACTGAGTCTCATAGATCAAGTTGTTTCATGAGAACTGTAATAATAGTGTAACTATACTGTGAAAATATCGAAGCTTTGAAAACTTAAGAAACTATTGCCTATATCTAAGAATGGATTGAAGATAATAATTACCAAATTTGAAGAGATGAATGTTGGGTATACTGCCAGGAAGAAGATGGGAACTGGTTTGAAATGAAAGTATAGAAGAAATAGAAATGACTCAATTGCTTTTCTGTTCCAAACGGAGTAGTGAATACTCATAATTATACTGGTTTATGTATGTCTTAACGTTGGGTCTAAACAATCTCTACATTCTGATTATATTACTGTTCGATGAGGTTTACTGCGGATTCCATTCTTCGCTCCAATTAGTTTGGGGAGAACACTCATTACAAGTTCAAAAGTTGCGCCGCCACTGTGCCCATTACTGTGAGCTTTTATGGGAACAAATGATATCTGAATAACAAGAACGTGTTTTTTTTTTCTTTACTGTCTTCTTTACTGCAGGATAGCACAGCCCTTCATATTTCCAGAACGACTGAAGTTGGTTAATTTGGAAACAATCGGGTAATGTCGATACATCTTCTGACTGCCTAGCCTTCTCTTTCTGCACACTTGAATTCTTAAGATTTTTGTTCGGGGAGAATTCATAGAAGGTCGTGTCCTTTACAAAAGCTTGGGTTGGAAACAAGAATAACACACCTTGTTACTAAAATTCCTCAGAAACCGGTGAAACGTACTACTGATGAACACATTATAATAAGTATTGAAAACGTCAGTAACGAAAAATGGAATGCACATTGAGCAAATAATATTATTAAAGTTTTGTGTATTACATTTGTGTTTTTGTTCTTATTGCGCCATCTTTTTATGTGATGTCGAAATTTAAACTATTAATTTCCGTTGCAGTTTCACTTCCCCATTATCCAAATAATGTTTATAACATATTGCAACAAAACAGCCAATTAGCAGGGTCTCTATATAAGTTAGAGTAAGATTACTTTAATTATAATCACCCTGTAGTATTAAAATAAATTAGTAAAATAAAATGCATTTTTTTATCAGAAATGGATCAAACAAATGAGAAAACAAACAACCAGTCTGTGTCCGATTTCTTCGAAGGTAGATCTGTCTTTCTGACAGGGGCATCAGGTTTTCTGGGAACGGTAAGACCAACATTCTTACCCTTATTTTAATCTTTATTTCTTGTATAAACATTTTTCCTGAATGCCGCATAACAGAATACAATGTGATTGTAAGTCATTTTAAAGGTTGTCATTTAATATTTGTTTTGAAATTCAATATAACATTTCCCTGGTAATATCGTCTTTTTCTCTATTAATACAATGTCTTAATGAGATGAATAAAGTATCATTAGATATGAATTCTTATTAACTTCTGCTATAATATGCTCATTTTACGTTATATCTATTATTTAAATTTTAATTTAAACAGTTAAATTTCAAAAACAAATTACATCAATTTCATTTTTGAAATTGAATTTTACTACAATGTCAACGACTTTATAAGTACAGCCACATTATTCTTGAGTGAATAAGACAGCCCAAAAATAAACGAATGTGTTATGCAAAATATTATATAAGGAGTTCGAAAAATTCAATACGTTGCAACTCCCCATTATTCATAATGAAGGGAATGCCTGACTATCAATTGTATTCTCTAGAATTCTTAGTTCCTTAAACTTGTTATCAGACAAATTAATTGAAAAGAAAAAAAACTATCGTCATTTTGATTAGAATTTACAGAGACGACTTAATCAAAATGAGATTAATGGTCGACTCCCACATATAAATGCATTGTCACTGCTGGAATGAGCCATTGCTGTGAAACTTTTGTCCTGCCATAAAATAGCATCTATGCTATTTCAAACTACCTGATAGCAATTCACAAAACAAGATGAATTTGCATTAAAATTTTAATATCATAGTTCGATCGATAAATAGCTGGGACAAAAGTTTCGAAAAGATGAATTTTGCTTTGCCAAATGCTGCAGTTTCACATTAATAACTGTATACAATCTTTTCATGAATAACTAAATCTAATAATTTTTTTATATTTGTGTCCGTATATAATTATTCAAAAATATTGCATAAAAAGCGAGATTTTAAATTAATTTTTTTCGTTAAATTATCTTTACTATCTTGTCTGAGTTCTAGCCGAATATTTAATCAGTAAATATATCATTCCAGTAAAAGAATAAATCTTTTTTTGAGAGAAAGAGAGAGAGAGAACAAAAGAAGGTTGGCGTTGTTCGTTTTTCAATAATAACTACTCGCGAAGGAATTTTAACTCAAAGATATTCTGCGAAGCATATTAAGTGATAAAATAATATATTTCTATAATATAAAATAATATATTTCTATATATTATTTCTATAATATAAAATAATATATTTCTATATATATATTTCTATAATATAAAATAATATATTTCTATAATATAAAGAAATTGAGGGACATGGTGAGAGCATGTAGGAGTACTCAGATCTCCTTCTCGATTATTTTTTTATGCAAATGCATTGTTGCTGTTATTAATTTTGCAATTTTGGTGTTTACTAACGAACAGGAAAAACGGTAACGGTGTTACAATAAGCATTAAAATTGGTATCTGATAAAAGCAATTTTTTATGTACTTGAAAACTGATATTTATCCATTCAATGATAATAGTTAACTTAACATGCGATTTTTTTCTATTTTTTTTCCCTAATTTGAGCAATTATTAGTCACTGAGATTGATTTGAAACAAATCCCTTGATTTGTCCCTATTCAACAGAAAGAAATGTGGACCTATCTTTAAACCTTTGCAGAGGCAGTAAATTGTCTTATTATGTCACTAGATTGACAATTGGATACTTTCTTTATTAAAAATCAAATCAAGCTATCATTCAAATGATGACATAATGGAAGAAAATAAAACTAATCTAATTTCTGACGATAATCTTGAGGAAATGGAAGTGCCAAGTCTCCCTTTAAAATCAAATTAATGTTATATATTTAATTTTTTATCAGCTATGGATTTATTACACACACATGCTGAATAATACACTCATGTCCATAAATTAAGGATAATTCAGAGTTACGTGGAAATCGAACAGCTATTGGTATCTACACTCATGTCTAGAAATTAAGGATGACGCGGAAATCGAACTCTAAAATACATATATCACCAGTATAATGACTACAATCCTCAACAATAATATGCAAATTGCTGGAAGCCACCAGATGACACCGATAGTACGTCACAATGACGAGAGTGTAAGAGAGAGGTGTATAAGGAATACAGGCAAAGAAGCAAAATTGTTCGCAAGCGCTTTATAAGCCTTTCAGTGCAATAACCGCATAGTTATGATACAAAGGACGCATTTGAAAGATTTTTTACGTGGGAGAATTATTGACCGTCTGGAATGTGGGCGTACCCAGCTGGAAGTATCCAAGATGATGGTAATGTGAGTAGACGTTACAGTACAGGTCGCTCACGAGTTACAACGCCGAATGAGGACCGTTGAAAAGAAACTGACGGAGCACAGCATCAGACCTGTCTCGTCAGCTCACTTCAGCCACTGGTACGACAGTTTCAAGAAAGACTGTGTACAGACGCTTAGGGTAGATTGGTCTATATGCTCATCGGCCTGTCAGATGGTTTCCACTTACTGCAACTCATTGTAACCTGTGGTTAGCCTGGAGTAGAAAGCACATGCATTGTGAACAACGCAATAGTAATATTCCCCAAAATCAGATCGATAAATTGATACTCAGCATGCCTTGGCGTTGTACGAACTGTATTGCATCGCCTGGGAGACATACTATGTATTAACCATCATACCAACCATGTAATATTGATATTTGTAAATAAGTTTTCTTGTGATTTTTTGCTAACTGGAGCAAATTACAAAATTTTTATTAATGATATCAAACATATAGCATCTTTCTTGCTCTTTACCTTTTGTTTAATAAATAGGCTTTACAAATAAGTCGCATTTGTTTTGCTTCAGACTGTTTTTTTTCCCCTGAACTTGCATTATCCTTAATTTATGGGCATGAGTGTAAATAAGATAGACTAAAGAAAATATTTACCAGATTAATAAGAAAATGACATTAAGTTCCAAAGAGAGGAACAATAAAGTATGAAGTATAAGTACCATATAAAAGAAAAAAAAATGTATGTACAGCATCTCTCTCTCTCTGTGTATGTGTACTACTGCTAAGAAAAAGTGTAAGTGATCTCTTTGATCAACTGCTTAAGCGGAGTGAAATTTAAATGTCTTAATCATATGCAGTAGTAGCTCGCGTTTCGGGAATGCAAAACTGCAGATCAACAATTTTTTTTCAGTGTACAGATGCTGCAATTCATGCATTTGATTTTACATAAAATATAAAAATTCATACGCAATTTAGCATATTTCCTTTTCAAATGTTCTGGCGAAAAGCAGAAAGAAATGGAATATTTTGAAATTCTCCATATTCGAAGTGTTTTATTTGGTGTATTTCTATTTTGCGAAATGTTCTTTTGTGCGAATTTGAAAATGGTGGTTATTCGCATCTGAAAAGAGCTGTTTATTTGCAATTGAGCTTTTAACATCGAAAAGAGCTGTTAAGAATGAAGATACTACCAATACTAAAAGATGTTTAAAACAATTTATTATAACGCGAAAATATCGTGGGGAAAGAACCTTAGAAATAAACAAATATTAATATAAATCATGAATGAAAATAAAAAAAAATATTAATTACATACAAAAAAAGAATAACATTTTTATTAAATTTTTCATAGTTACTTTTTTAATTCTAAATTCCATTAATTTTATTATTTTTTTTATTCCATTTTCATATTATTTTTGCTTTCCAATGTGAAAAATCGCAAAAGAAATGCTTTCAGTGTGACTGCAAATCTAATATTATTTTTAAAAATCTTTTTAAAACATCTATAGAAAACTCCTGTCATGCAAAAAATACTCTAAAATACCGATGGCTTCAAAGAAGTGAAATTCTCAAAGAATATGAAATAGGTCGGATACCTTGCCATGTATTGTGATAAATATCATACTAGTATGCATGATATTTGAATAAATACAAATAAAGAAAAATGCGATTTCTAAAGGAGTTTCAATAGATGTATTTAAACTGAAAAGCGAAAAGACACACATGTAGTTAAATGTAAAAATAAGTTCATTGTTTTTTCTTTTTCATGAATTCGAAATGACTTTCCGAGATTTAAAGCTCTAAAAATCTCTTTTTTTCCCCTGAAAATTTATGAAATTATGTGCGTCCATGTGTACAAGATCGTGATAATTTAAAAACAAAACAAAATACTGAAATAAAATTTGATATGAAGTCTTAACACAAAAATAGTATTTATAAAAGTTTTGACAAAATCCATCAAAAAGAATATTTGCTTCTCCGTTTGTTTGCATTTTCATAAGATCTAGCGTTCAAAATAAAATAAATAAATAAATAAATAAAATTAAAGTATAATTTAGTTGTTTAAGATTCTTTTTAAAATAAAAATTCTAATGATTTTTTAACTAATTAACTAACTAATTATTAATTAAACGGATATAATTATATTGATAAAAAATAATCTATTATAAAATGTGGCTCTGTAAGTTAAGAACCCAACAATAGAAAGGCTTGAATTTGCTAATGGTCCTGGCAATTTACTTGCGCTTACATATAGAAAAAATAATGCACAAATTAGTTCTCAATAGAATTAGTATTATCTTTAAAAACACTAAATTATCAGAAATCTGGAATCTTGAATAGGTAAGAAGTTAGCATACCGGAACTTTTAAATTTCTTTTTGGATTAAAATTTTTGAATTTTTTTCAGCAACCTGTATGTTTCTGGAATTTAATAGAGTACAAAGTAATGTTTTCTTTCTTATTTTTCCTTATGTTAGGTTATACTGGAAACGCTTCTTAGATGCTGTCCAGGAATTGCATCAGTTTACATTCTTCTACGATCCAAACGAGGTCTGATGCCAGCGCAAAGAAAGGAAATTATTTTTGAGAAAAAGGTAAGAAAGCAGGGACTTTTCTGCCAAAAAATTCATTACATTTTAAACGACTTTTTTTTTGTTTGTTTTTGATTAATATTTTGCATAAAATGTTTTGATGGTACACGTCTCTATTATTTGCCCTCTGTTATTAGAAATAAAGAAAAATTCGGACAAAAAATAATAAAAAATGCAAATTAAATATAATTCCTACATAAAACAATTTACTCTATAAGAACGTTGTGCTCGATAAAAATAATGTATTCAACACTATTAAAAATTTTATAATCCTCTTTAGAAATTAAATATGATTTCAATATGAAATAAAATCAGAAAAGAAAGTTGAACAATGTAACAAATTATAAGAATCACGTAAATCACGTAGCACGTTATTAAATCACGTAACAATGGTCATATCGATGTAACAAATGATAATAAAGGTATCATCGATGATATATAAGAAATTTGACTTTTCTTGTAGTCGTATTATAAGATATTATGACCGTGTTGTGGTTTGAAATAAAAGGAATCATTCTTTGAACAATAATTGAAACATTAATTTTTTTTCGTTAACATATAGGAAAATATATAAATTCCCTTAGAAATTATAATAAAATTTATTGAATTTTATTTTTAAACCTAAAGTGATTACCAAATGACAGGTTTATATTTGCATTTTGAAAATAATTTGGAGGTTCCCACGTTCAGTTATATATATATATATATAAAAGTAACCAAAAAAATTAGCATTAGGTAATTAATATGTTAGACTTTTAGTCTTTTTAGGAAATCTATATGTTTAGACTTTTTAGTCTGTTTTCCCTCACAGAAAAAAAAAAAAAACTTTTTTGAATTTCTGCCTGAGGATGACACTTGAGAAAGTTTTCAGGCCAGATTCTTATTTTATTTGGTTTATTTTTGTTATTTTGTTTCCTATTAACTTGGTTTTTATTACTATTATATGTGTGTGTTTAAACTTTTGTTGCAATTCTTAGTATTTTCTTTAAATACAACAATAAATTTTACATCTTTTACAAGGTATTTGCTGTTTTGAAAGAAAGAAGTCCTGAAATATTCGATAAAGTTCATGTTGTATCTGGAGATATATCAAAGCCTGAACTGGGATTGAATGATGAAGACTTGCAGTGCATTACAGAACAAGTTTCCGTAGTTTATCATTGTGCAGCGAACATAAATTTAGCAAAGCCAATAAGGTGATGTTTTTATAATCCATTAAGAAAATTAATAAGAAATTGCACGACAAATGTGCTTATTTTATAATTTTTGTTGCAATACTGTCACTTCTCTTTACCGTAATCTCGTACTGTGCGTTTCAAGAATCAAGAAATAAATTAATCATTTGTTTTCCAGACAGTGATACACACATTCATTTTTGAAACAAAAACCTAGAAAGATATTGAGCAATAATGCGAAAGTTTTAATCTTGTGGAGACTTCCTAACAGCCATTTTCAGACTGAGTGTTCATCTTGATGCTAACAATATGTTTTCTTAAAAGAAAAAGGAAATCGTAAATTGATAAAATTGATTTCTGATTATTGCTCCATTTCTCCTCTTGAGCCTGAATTGTTGGAATGAATCAGAAATGAAATTTACGATTTTATTTAATGTTCCAGATATGTAAATTTTATGTTGATAATATAAAAAGCTTTCAAAATAAATCAAAACTATGAAAAAGTCGATAAAGAGAGAAAAAAATGTCTTTTTTAATAATATTCTCTCTTCCCTTTGAAAAGAAAAATTCTAAAATTATGTCCTAGTATACTGATATCACTTTCACATTTTTTTATTAATGTTATTGCGGATTTGATATCATAACTGGTAGGAATTCTAAACTAAGCTAAAAAAAATTCGTTTATCATGGATAGTTATAAATACTATATGTCTCTTATGAAGCACATTTCTTCTAGATTTAAAAATATTTAATGTTTGTTGTAATTTTAATTTTAATAAAGGATTTAATCAGAATAATTAATTCTTAGCTTTATTTGATTTTTAGGTACATAATGCAGCAAAATGTTTGTAGTACCGAAGCCATAATCGATTTGTGTCGAAAGATGAAGAGATTTTGTGTAAGTTAAAGAATTTGGTCTTTTCCTTCTGAATAATATTTAAACAATTCATTTCTGTCAGAAATCTAATTTTTTTTTTAAAGAGAAGCAGTAATATTATTTACTACTCAGTTTTAAATACGTTTTATAAGTTACCAAGTAATATAGAATAATTGCTTTGTATGAACTCAATAGTAATTTTACTAATTTTAATACCAAAATTACAATTGAGTTCAAACAATGTATTTTATAAGATAAGTATACGCATTGTAACATTATTAATGAAAATAAAATCCAGAAATAGTTTTAATATGAAAAGAAAAAGATGTCTTGTAATTTATTTATCTTCAGAAAATATAATTTTAATTTTAAAAATGTTGTTAGAGTTATGTAATTAGTCCAATTAGATGAACTAAATTCTACTATTTCTTCACAAATTTCTGTAAACACAATTAGATCGAAATTAGGATTAAGCTAAGCTTGATATTAGTTCACGACGAATGAGGCTAAATATGCCCTTTTTGGACTGTGTAGTTACTTCTTTCTGTGTTTTCTCATATGATACAAAACCATATACTCTTTGTTCTGTGCCTTAAATTTCACTTTATTTTGATTTTTCGCCTTTTTTTCCCACTTCTAATTTGCGAGGATCACTAGTTTTTATAATAGCTATCCTATTCCTAAAAGAATGCAATTAAGAAACCAAGATTATTATCTGGATGGCCAGAGCAAGATAATAACATTTTTGTTCCGATCAACTTACCTCGGGTATATATCTGTCTGTGCTGGTGTGAAACGTGCTGGTAACATAAAACTCAATTTACCTTATCATAAAGGCCTCAATAAAATTATAATTGAAAATAATAGCCAAGCATGCATATTTTTTGAAGAAATAATAACATATTTTGATAATTACTGTCAGTTTTCTGCTATTTGTTTATTGTGAATATTTAATTGATAATAATTAAATGAAAATACTTTGCCCTAATTTTGCCTTTACCATAATGTATGAGGCCTTAAATTGCATTTATATCGTTTAAATGCTTACTTTCTTGTGACTAAAATATTTTTAAAAATTTTGCCTATGAAAGCGGTATAATCATACAAGTGTACAACTATGATAATTCCGTTTTGTATTTTCACAACGAGTTTATTATTATACTATATTGCAGCATAAGGAAGATTTATCAATTACGCTTAAGGTATTAATTGGTATACCGTCAAACTGCTTGTCTGTGGTTCTAATACCGATAACAGTAAATTAATATAAGAACAATTCTCAATAAGGATTATTAACTTTATCATTTAGTTTTATTCTAGAAAATACTTGATATTTTTTTTTAAATTCGAATAATTATTCTAAAATATTCTTTAGTTGTATAAATGCTAAATATCACAAGTTGTTGACAAATTCTTTGTTATATTTCATTACTAATTGCTTCAAATTAATAAATATATTTTTTTTTCTAAATTGTACTTGTAATTCCTCAAGTCTTCATGAGAAGATTAGTAAAATCGACAGGAAGAGATTTGCCGATCATGGGCATACCGTGCCTTTGAAAAAGCTGCCATTCAAAACAAATATATCCTAAATTTGTACCGTATATCCCTGAAAAAATATAGCAAAACCTCTGGATGAAGTCGAGTCAATTGTATTATCGGCTACTCATTATTAATGCTTGAAACCAGAATGTTTCCTGTATAAGACATAAAATTGCTGCATGCATACTCGTCTAAATATCATTCGCTCTCAAAGTGTTAAGAAATGTCTTAATCTTAAGAGGAAAGGAATTTAAATGGCCTTAACAAATGAACCGAGGATAATGATCGAATGTTGAAATTCAACAAGTGGCATACTTAACAAAGCATATTTTAGCAAATAAATGCGTCAATTGTAAAAAAAAAAAAAAAAAAAAAAAAAAAAAAAAAAAAAAAAACTTTATTTTTTTACAAATTGAATTGTAATAGAAGAAGTCCCTCCGATAAATCGAACTGATAAACTTTCAGATACATCAACATAATCGAAGAAATAGAAAAAGATGAATTTGAAAAAGTTTTGGCATCTGGAATGTTTATCAGAATTCCCACAGGGATGATGATGAGATTCCCAGTGATAGAATTCCCCCACTACCGATGTGGAAATAACATCAAGAGGTTGTATTTACATCCTTAAAGGAACGAATGAAGAATAGTTGAACAGTCTGATTTCACTGCAATCGTCTTGTATATGCTGCTACCGAAAAAGTAAAACTATTTTCAAAACTTATCAAATTCACCAAAAAACTGTCAACCAAGTTATGTATTAAAATTTTTTAAAATCGAATCTTATTCGCTGAATTATTCTCAGTCTAAATGGAGGTCAGTTCTCAGATACCCGGAACGGTTGCCTAGACAATCAATCGCTGATTCTTCACAAACAAGGGAAACTAAGATGGACCATCTTGTGGGGAGGAAAAATCGTCAATCAATTGCAAAATATTTGGAAATTTCTGCACGCTATAACAGATAGAGAAACTATACGTTCTCTTGTGTATTCTGTATCATCTTTTTCACTAGTCTCGCATAAATATCGTCGATACTCAAATAAAAGTGTTTCCTGGCGTTGTTCCTTATACTCAAATAAAAGTGTTTCATTACATCGTTCTGAAAATCGGTAATAGAGATTTTGTATAGCAAAATGGGAAATATATCTAGCTTTTTGCCAAGAAACATCCGAGAGTTACGTTTTGAATTCATAGCTTTACACATTTCAATCTTGATGTCTTCATTTTAAATCCGTCTAGAAGCTTAGAGAAACGTCTGAAACAGTGATAAACTGTGGGGGTGGATTATGTTTCGGAAATATTGTAAAAACAAAAGAGCAACGAGTGTATGGATATTGTGCGTCATAAGAGATTGCACACTGCTCTCCGTGGTCTATAACTAATGTGGCAGTGTCAGAATTGGAAGTTGAAAAACATCTAAGTATACCATTAGAAAAGAATAAAAAATAGTTCTTTGAAGTAGCATATTTATCATCTCGAGAAGGACTTAATAATATGTCGAGAACAAAATCTAAAACATTTTCATCTCAAGCAGCAAAGATATTATCATAATTTGCTATATTTTAACTATTGGTAAACCATGCTTCGAGTTACTAAATCCACTTTTGGTTTGTTTATTCAAACATTTGGCGAGTTAATTTTTACTCGATTTATTTCGAAATTGAAATTTACTTTAATGAGATTCATCACATCACCAAGAAAACCTGCAGTACCAACTATCCAATGTAGTAGGGTTTAGAATCTAACAAAACATAAAAAAATTAATAATAAATCAACAACAGTTTTCTGGAAAAACATCTCAACGCTTTGGAAAAGAAAAGCAAACCGCTAGAAAAGAATCTGCACATGCTAGTTTGAGTTAGCATATTGTCATCGAACTAAAGATGCATATTAAAATAAATGTCAACAAATGTTCTAATTCGAATTATTGAAAGTAATCGGCTAATAAATTATGGAAAATAGAATTATCCTCCTTTTCAGCCGGTTTAAGTTTGAAATAAAAACACAATGCGTTCATTGTTTTTATTAATTGCACATATCTGAATTTCGTTGAAACTTATGCAAAGTGAAGAGATAGCTGTAAAATTATCAAATCTTCAAGATCACATTTTAAGTCATTAAATATATATATATGATTTTGACATATTTACATATCCAATATTTCAAAATTTAATTTGATCATTAATCCAAATAGAATTTATAAAATAATGGAATAATTTTATTTACAAGCTATAATATAAAATAATAAACCATAATAAGAAGACTTTCAGTACATATGGTATCATAAAGAACAGAATGGCTTAATAAAATGAAAAACAGAATAAAAATAGATTAGTTTCTGTCGTCGATCCTGACGAAACCATTATTATTAGTGGATCCTAATGATATCCACTATTAATGAGATCGTAAATCTTAAGGCTGAGAGGTAAAAATGAGTAGTGAATTAACTCGAAACTAAAGGCTTTGAAAATGATGCAAAATCACGCGATAGTTGATTTTGTATCATTTTTATTGTTTGTTAGATTATAGATACTTGGTAAATATTTAACAAGTTGAACTAACTAGAGTTCTTATAAAATTAATAACTGTTGAAAAGAATATAATTTATAGCTAAAAAATTTAAAAGTTAATAATTTATTTGTGAACTTACCTACACAAAAGTCTGAATTAAATGATATAGTATAATTTTGAAGAGATACCTCGACATTCTTTTTCACTAATGGAGTGTGTTCTTTCCGATTAGAGGAATACAGCATCTAGATAGCAGAGATAATGAGGTTGAATTACGACATCTAATTTTATTTCACTTTTTTCTACACGAGATTTCATATTGAATGTTAAATTTTAACTTAAAAGTTTTGAGCGGAAATTAAGCGGAGAAGAGATTTTTAGTGTATCACAAGGGATGAGATGCCCTTCTCGATATCTCTTAACGATTCCAGATGATGACAGAATATTGATATCATAAAACTCCAAAATGTTGAATTAATGTTATTCGAATTAACTAAATTAATATTAATTGCATAAAAATTTAATTATTTCTTTTTTCTTTTCTCGATATGCCCACTGAAGGCAGCATGGCTATAAAGTAAAGCATATCCAGATGAACAGCACTTATTACTGTATATTTGGCACTGTATATTGTATTTTACAACAGAAATCAAAGTGCTAAGTGACTTTGAATTATGTTTTAGGTTCTAGTGTATACATCATCATCTTACTCTAACAACAGCCACGATGATTTACCAATAAAAGAAGAGGTTTATAGACTTCCTTTTCCTTTACAGACATTCCTCAGTGCCTTGAAGTAAGAAAATTATCATTTTTTTTATTCCAGATACCTACTCAACATTTTTTTTTCTTTGCTAAATAAAGTTACTTTAAATTTTATTCCTCTCTAATCCGTACTACGAGTGCTCAATGATAATCTTTTCTATGCAGCTACAAATTTTAATCCAAGTTACAATACTAATTTTTTAGCATGTTATCATGAATAGAAATTTAAAACATGTTTGAGAAAAAAAATCAATGATTTAGGCGCATTCTTATACCGTTTCATAACAAATGATGACATCTGTCTCAAATTTCCAAATTTTCAAGAGGAAGAAATTTGAAATTTCTTCCACTTGAAAATTTGGAAATTTTGATCAATAAAGTATAATTCTGATATTGTTATCATTATTGCACATTTATTATGAACAGTCAATCTCACGGGCACATCAAATTTGAAAAAAATCAGATGGTCAATGTTTCTGAAATGAAGTTTTCCGCACTTATCTGGTATTTATATTCCTTTTGTAAAATTTAGAAAAATGATATGCTTTATAAGTGGTGGTATTTCCTCCTACTCTTGGCTATCTTACAATTGAAGATGGATCTATCCATGAAACCATTTACTAAACAAATGTATTTGATGACACAATTAGTTATATCATTGCCAAATAAGTTACGTTTTCATCATTTTAGTGGTGAACAGTAATATTTTGCTTAAAATTAATTGCGCAAACATCAGTTTTCTTTATAAGGATAAGCATAATGTATATATGGTGAGTAAGGCACAAGCCATGGAGAGTAAAGTGCAGAATACGGAATAGGAAGGCAGAGAGAAGGAAAGAGATGGTGTGAAAAAGTATCTTATTATGAATTAGATTCGATATTTTCTGATGGATAAACAAAAAGGATCCACAAACCTTTCCGTCGACCCTTTTGACGTTCGATTCCAATTATACCGGGACAGTGCTTGTCATCGATTCTCGTTCTAAAGAACTCAAACTCAATAAATAAATGCTCATTTAGGGAACTGTAATTCACTTTTAGTCCACACTCAATAGTTTGACAAGAGCCGATGGTACACACATCTCTTCCCGGCTGCTTGCCACTCAACTCACTGTTTTACACAAAAACTCTTTTTCATACAGATGGTGCGACGGTAGTATGCGCAGATACATACCGCCAGGCGTTGCAATGTTTTAACATTCAACAAATTTGTACTCTGTCTCAAATCAACATATATAAAATTCAGAACAATAAATGTAATAAGTTTCTCACATGACACGATATAATGAATAGTATAACAGAATAATCTCAAATGGCACACAAAAATTTGGTAAGTTAACAAAATAAAATGACTTATACACTAGATTACGAGTAAATAATATTTAGCATTCAATAGGCAATATACAAAATTTTGAAATTGGACGTTTGAAAATTCCTTTGTTTGTTTTAATATTAGCAACACGAATCTTGCCATCCTTTCCCGGAAAGACCGCCACAGTTCTACCTATTACCCAATTGCACACAGCCATGTTATCTTCCTTTATTACAACCATGTCTCCTTTCTTTAAGTTTTGTTTATCAAAGTACCACTTCGATCTTTGGTGCAAGGTTGTAAGATAGTCATTGTGCCATTTTTTCCATATTAGTTGCTCAAACTTTGTGGTTTTTTTTGCCATAAACATATTCTATTTTTTAATATATTTGCCAAATTTGGCTCCAATCACGAAATGGCCTGGTATGAGAACGCTCAAATCATCGACATCCGAAGATAAAGGAGTAAGTGGCCTAGAATTCAAAATGGATTCAATTTGATTGATTACTGTTAAAAAGTTCTAATAAGTTAATTTCTGACCACCCACTACTCTTTTCAGGTGAAACTTGAAGGATCTCACCCCAGCTTCCCAAAGTCCTCCAAAGTTAGGGGCTCTAGGAGGCAAAAATTTCTATTTTACATTTTCATTACTAATGTAAACACTTAAACTCTCATCAGGATTGTTGACCATTTTAAACAATCTTTGTAACTCAGTATTGCTCCCTATAAAGTTTGTACCGTTATCCGAGTATAAAATACTGCATTTCCCTCTACGCTAAAAAAAACACCCTTTTAAAGGTAGCTATAAATGATTAACTCTGTTATAGGCTCAAATGCACAGCTTTTGTGACGAAGCACACAAATATCGCCACATAAATTTTTTGGTATGTGAATTTACACTGGTGCTTTTATTTGTGAATGGCCCACAAAAGTCAACTCCTGAAATCACAAATGGAAAGTTTATACTTACACGCTCTTTAGGTAGGTCACCCATTACCTGGTTACACGTTACTGGTTTAGCTTTAAAACAAGTTACACATTCAAGGACTATTTTTCTACTATCAGCTCTACCATTAATCGGCCAAAGTCTTTCCCTTATAGTAAACAATAATGCTTGTGGTCCTATATGCAAATGCTTAATGTGATAACTAGTAATTATTAATCTCTTTAGCCGGTGATTACCTAGTAACAATATCGGAAACTTTTTGTAAAAACTCAAATTACTGTTGGACAGTCGTCTACCAACTCTTAAAATACCTGCTTTATCAATAAAGGGATGTAAATTTTTTACCTAACTTTACCTTGAGACTTCACCTGAACATTTTAAATAATTCATCTCTTTGGCAAATTCACTTTGTTGGACTAAACTTACCAATGAAAGCTCGGCTTGTCTGAGCTCATCAGGGAATAAAAAATCCTCTTGATCTGTCATTTTTCTTTCTACAATTTTCGATGAATCTATGAACATAACTCACAATACCAATAAGTTTACTATAACTATTACTAATTTTTAGAAAATTATGAAGAAAATTATTGTTATCACTTATAAAACAATTAGAGTTACTAGATGGTTTAAACTCTTTAGAAAAGTCATCTGCAATAACTCTGATTAAGATGTCTCTATTTGGGTATTCACTGCTTCGCAAAAATGATGGTCCCTTAAACCACAGTTTGCAATGATGAAGTTTATCAGGATCGAGTGCTCTGGAGATGAGGTCAGCAGGATTCTCATTAAAAGGAACATATCTCCAATTTTCAATGCATGTGAGGTCTTGAATTTGGATTATCCGATTGGCAACAAATGTCTTAAGAAGAAATGGTTCTTTGCGAATCGATGAAAGAACTATCATGCTGTCACTCCATAGATAGGTGAGGGATATTGGTCATTTGAGAGCATGCATCACCTTTTTCACTAACTTGGCTATCAGCACTGAAGCGCAAAGTTCCAACCTTGGGATGGTAACCCTTTTTAATGGAGACACTCTCGATTTACTGGCAATCAATGCGTGACCATCTTCAATACACTTACAGTAGATAACTGCACCATAAGCGACTTCTGATGCGTCAGCGAACCCATGGATTTCTATCACTTTAGCTCCCTCTCTAAGTATAGATCTTTCAAATTCCATGCTACTAACACTTTGTAACGACTCGACGAAATTTGACCACTCTTTAGTTTGTTTCTCAGGCAGTACCTCATGTCAATCCAGCTTTAAAGACCATAATTGCTGTAAAAATATTTTTGCCTTCGTCATTACAGGTCCTAGTAATCCAAGAGGATCGAAAAGTCTTGCTATAGTGGATAAAACGCAGCGTTTTGTGACTCGACAGTCTTTCCCTTGAGACGGCTTGAAATCGACTTTAAAGTAAAGGCTGTCCTTTTTGGTATTCAAAGAAAATCCTAAAACTTCCGTTTCCTCGGAGTGTGTAAAATTATAGATTTCTTCACTACTTGATACTAAGCCTTCACAATTACTATGCCATTTGTGCAGTTGCATGCCAGAATTTTCCAAGATATCAATTAACTGCCTTTGAAGTTCTTTGGCGATAACTAAATTATCAGAACCGGTTAACACGTCATCCATATAAAAGTCATTTTCAATGACGGATGCAGCTAGAGGATAATTTTCTTCCTCTTCATTCGCTATTTGTTTCACCGTACGAGTTGCTAAAAATGGTGCACTCACCGTTCCATACGTCACAGTATTTATTTCGTAAGTTTTGACTTGTTCCTTCAGAATGCATGCACTGTAACTTCCATAGAATGCGCTGTAACTTTCTCTGGCTTGGATGAATCAAGATCATTCGGTGCATTTTCTTTATGTCCGCTGTGACGGCATATACATATTTACGAAACCTAACCATGATGGAAAATAAATCACCTTGCACTATTCCTCCGTTATATTATAAGGAATTTAGGGAATTTCCGTTTGAAGTTGGATAACTTGCATTAAAAACAACTGTAAGCATTGTTGACTGCCTATCTGGTCGATAAACTCCTAAATGAGGAATAAAATAAGTTGCTTCTTCCTCATCATCCTGAATTTCTGACATGTGCCCTAACTCTAAATATTCACGTAAAAAGTCTCTGTATAGGAACAAGTAATTTGGATCCTTAATTAGGCGTTGCCACAACAAGTTTAATTTTTTCAGCGCAAACTCTTTAGATTTTCCTAAACACTTAGGATCTTCCTTTAAGGGCATCTTTACAACATATTGTCCTTCCAAATTTCTCGAAAAGTTATTTTTGAAATGTTATTCACAAATTATTTTTTCTTTACTCTCAATTAAATCCGTTTCAACATTTTCAATTTCCCAAAAACTTCTTAAAGTCTTTTCGAAATCAGCACTTTCTTTGACTAACCCGCAATGTATTTTATTTTCTTCCGTGTTAGAAATACTCCCACAGATAACCAAAAGCAGAATTTTGTAAGATTAGATTGAAATTTGGTGGACATATTTGCCCTGGTTTCAACAGTTCAAAAAAGGCTTCCGCTCCAACCAATAAATCAACTCTTTGTGGAATATAAAAATGCTCATCAGCTAAATTAATATTATCTAACCCTCCTACGCATTCATCTACTCAGTTTGATGGAGTAAGATCCATAATTCTCGGAACAACTAATAAATTTAATTCAGTCTCAAAGGTTCGGGCCTTGTTACACAAAGTAGCGGATACTTGAGATCGAACAGAAATCGCTGAGTCATTTAACCCAGACACTACGATATTTATTTTATTTCTTCTCAATTGAAGTCGATTTGCACATTCTTTGCTAATAAAGTGAAACATTGAGCCAGAATCCATTAAAATCCGTACTTGACATTCATTTCCATAGGAATCACATAAATAACCAAACGCTGTACTCAGGAGAACTGTTTTGTTTTTAGGTTCGGTTTAGATTTTGTTTTAGGTTAGGTTTTAGCTGAAAAGACGTTGGCGCCAGACGTTGGCCAGTTCATTGCTCGCTGCCGGTATGAATGTAGAAGCTAATGGGAGAAGGGAGGGTGACAGAATTCTATTTTCACTTTGTTTTTTATTTGATACCGTACTCGAAAAAAAGGTTTCATCTTTTTCTTTTGATTGACCAAAAGAATTCTGATCTCGGGTGAAATGTAAACTAATATGATGCCTCTTATTGCATTTAGCACAAGAATACTTTGATTTGCAAGTACTCACTTTATGTTTCCCCAGGCAATTAAGATACAAATCGTTATCTTTCACAAATTGTACTTTCTCATTAACAAATAATTTCTTATAATTAGAGCACATATAGAGAGGATGAGCATCATTACATAGAATACATTTCATACTTTTTACATCGAATAAAAAGGTCTTTGATACATTTTTCACATTGTAATTTTTATTATGAGGAACAAAACTCTTTTATAGGAATTTTCCTAGAGATGACAAATATAAATCTATTTCCTTTCCCAACGTAATTGGATCAAACTAGGTATCTGCATGTTTTACACTTATATGAGAAGAGGTTTCTCTATCCAAAGTTTGGAAAAGTTTATCAGAAATTATAAGCTGATTTAATGTTTTGTAATCTGACACATTCCTTAATTTTAAGTAATATTCCCAGCTTGTGGTTAAACGGGAAGAGAACTGAACATTGGTCTCATTTAAATGCCGCGTGGTCATTCTGAAATTCTCTAGACAGGACTGAGTTGTTGGCTGAAACTCTCTCAGCACATTTTCTTTAATTTTCTCATATTTATTTAGATCATCATCATCTATGTATGTGATTATATTAGACGATCTTTCACCTAGCAAGTTAAGAATAATCTCAGATTTATATTTCTCTGGTACCATAAATGCTCGCTCTAAAGATGAAAAAAATCCCAATTTTCAGGTTTGCTTGATACTTTAATTGTTAGCGTTCTAATACTCTTTACTAATGAGTATAAGGAATCATTAGGCTCAAATGATCCTGCATTATTTTCTTTTGCCTCGGCACGAATTCGCGTTATTTCAATGTCAGTTTTTGCTCTTTCTAATTTTAACTTCTCAAATGCTAATTCTTTTTCATATTCTGCCTTGCAATTAAATTTGCAAGGTCACTTACAGTTTCAGGTTCAGTTTTAAATTTGTCGCTTTTTTTAATCATATCAATTAGTTCTAAAACTGTCATTTCATCACTTGTGTTCAAACAAAGTTCTTTGGCAATAAACCTTAAATCAGCCTTTCTACAAGTCTTAAACGTTTTGAAATAAGGTACAGTCAATAAAGAAAACAAAACAATCCTACCTCATATGAATAATTTTTTTATCCACAAGATAAAATTCAAGGCGCGACGGTACTATGCGCAGATATAGAGCTTTCCTGGAAAATATCCAGGATTCGAAACCTAAATACGCATAAAGAAAGTTTCAAGGACCCTTCTTGAAATTTTTAATCATTATTTAATGGTTGGTATAATAAACATCACCAAGACGCAGCCTCTCCGTACGAATTTTTATACAAAGAATCATCTACTTACAAAAAATAAAAATAATAAGTGTTCAAAGATCATTCGCTGGAGATACCAGACAGGAAAGAGGTGGAAAGCTCCCATATTACAAAATAATAACAGGAAATAGTTCTCGTTTATGGTTTATATATATATATATATAAAAACCCGAGTGGGTTGGTTTTCTTTCGCAACACTAATCACTTTGAGTTTATAAGCAATTAATAAACTCAAATAAGTTCATAGTCCTTGGACAAGCCTCAGCAGTCGTCCATAACGGGATTGTCTTGATTCGAAATGTTCTGTTCCGGCAGGTAGAACAGGATGAGAAGTTTTATTCGGAAGGAGTTGTAAAGAACCCGTCATCGGCACCATGTCGGTTCCACTGTCAAGTTCCTTAGAAGGAGGGGGAAGAGCAGCAAGGTGCTCCATCAGGGAATTCTTCCTATCTAAGGAGATGGGAAAAGTCTCTTGTCTATTCGCATCTGAAAACAAATGAGAATTTGTATTGTATACAACAGGTTTATCCTTTTCCCTCACTTCAAATGGATATAATTTATGCAAATTCCGGAGAAAAGAACCAAACTTGGTTTTAACTAGAGCTATTGTCTAAACTTGGTTTAACTAGAGCTTGGTTTTAACTAGAGCTATAGAGCTCTATTGTCTTTTCCTTGGAACAGTTTCAAAATTCTCGCCAAATTCCAGTTCAGTCTTTTGGTATTATCCTCAACCAAAACTATGTCTCCTATACATAAGGCGGTTTCTCTTTTTACCTTTTGTATTTCTCGCAATTGACCTAAGTATTCCGATCGAAAACGTTTTCTTGGATCCTGTTGGACTATGTTTCGGTAGGACATCTTTAATTAAAATTAATTACTTCAATTAGGTCCAAACCAGACACGCCGGTTTCTCTAATATTGTGCAGAAACCTTGCTGGTGTAAGGGGTTCCAAATCTTCGACATCTTTCGAAACATAACTAAGTGGTCTTGAATTCAGTACTCTGTTACAGTCACAAAGAACTGTGTTCATTTCTTTGTGATTTAAAGATGTCTTTCTTAAAATCTTCTTCATAAGACCGATTAGTCTCTCCCAAAATCCTCCCCACCAGGAGGCATTTGGAGGGATGAAAGTCCAAGAAATAGGGCTTAGTTCTTCAATATTCTTCAGTTTTTCGAAATCACCTTCTTTCAGTAGACGATGAGCGTCTTTCAAGTTGGTACCATTGTCTGAATAAATGACAGAAGGTCGATTTCTGCTTGCAATAAATCTCATCAAACCCAGTAGAAAATTTTCAGTTGATAGTGAAGTCAAAAGTTCAAAGTGGACTGCACGGTAAACCGCGCAAGTTATGATCAAAATCCAAGCCTTTCTTCCTTCCTTAAGGATGACATGTCCAGCTAGATCTAATCCTACGATTTAGAAAATTTCAGCATCTCTCACACGGTCTTGAGGCAACAAGCCCTCCTGAAGAGAAACAGGTTTTGCATCAAATCTGTTGCAAACGATGCATGACTTTATGGCTTTTTTTATAGCTTTTCTTGACTTCAAAATTCAGTAATTCTCCCCAAGATGGTTCATAAGCATCTGAACTCCAGAATGTCCATGACGTGCGTGTTTATACATTATGAGAATCATGACAACAGGATGATCAGAAGGAAGAATTATGGGTAGACCAAAATCTCTACGGTCATCCCTAAAAAATATTCTGGTTTTCCCGCTTAGAATTCCTTCAGAGTCTTTGATAACTCGCAAAGATTTTAATCTTTTGTCATTCTCTTCATAAAATGCTTCTAATTGTACTTCTTACAAGAATGTACATTCGGCCTTCCTGATTTCATCATAATTCAATGGACCTACTGTTCTTCGATTTCTCACATTCTTCAGATTCGTAAAAAAACCTTATAAGCCAAGATGTAATTCTGACAATTTTAACATATGAAGAAATTCGGTGGTAATACTTTTCCTCAAGTTGTAAAACAGAAGCGGTTACAATAGTCTTCTTTTCTGAACTAACCACTTTCATATTTGGAAAAGGAGCAGATTTTGACCAATCTTCTTTCGACCTTTTGATCCAATCAGGTCCTTCCCACCAATGATTTTTGATGTGGGTCTTCACTGTTCATCCTTTCGATGGGAGATCAGCTGAGTTAAAAATTCCAGGTACATGTCTCCAATTTTCCACAGAAGATAGTTTTCTTATCTCTGCTACTCTGTTAGCAACAAATGTTGCCCATAGACCCTTTTTTTTATCCAATGTAGAGCATCCATTGAATCAGACCAGAAAGTGGTTTCAATATCTTCCAAATGCAAATCTCTCCTTATCTTATCAGCTAACCTTGCTCCAATCATGCAAGATAAAATTCCCAATCTTGCGATAGAAATGACTTTTAAAGGAGAAACCTTTGATCGTGCTTAGATTAACTGACATGTCACCTCGCCATCTTTCTCAGCTCAAAGAAACGCGTAAGCCAATTTTGAAGCGTTGCAAAAAACACTTGTAGAGACAGGTTGGCGTCTTTAAGATCGAGGTTTGACAGCCTCCGGGAAATTTTTAAGTCTTTAAGTTGACGTTTCCAAATTTCAAATTTCTTTTCGATGTCTTCAGGCAATGGAGAATCCCAAGATGCTTCTATCTTCCAACACTCTTGCAGAATCAGTTTAGGAATTAGTGACAGAACATGCGACTCCAATTGGGTCAAAAATTCGATGAGAAATGGAAAGTATTTTTTTTTTCGAAACCTGCCCTTCTTCGTGAACGGGTTCTTCGAAAGAGATGGACAAAGTATCTCTTTCCACATTCCACAAAAAGCGAAGAACTTGTACCTCGGGAGAATAGGAGTCAGGCTGATCAGTGCTATCCTCCAGAATAAGTGAATGCATGTTACCATACCTCCAACCACGAAAGTCGAAATTTCCTAATGCCAACAATTCTCTAGAGTCTCGTTGAAAAGATAAGAATTCTTCTAATGTTTCCACACTGGTTACTCAATTGTCGACGTACATAGAACCTAGAAGCTTTCAGCTGCAATTATCAAATGTTCAAATGCCCATTTTAGATGAAAGTTTAATACTGCAGCTAGCAGGAAGGGGTTTCACGATACTATAAAGACTACTTGACAAGGTCTGTAAATAATGACTTTTTCAGGATCGCCACCTTCCCACCACAAGAAACGTAGAAAGTTCCTGTCGTTTTCGTGTACAGCAATTTGCAAGAATTCTTTACGAATATTCGATATTCTCCTCTTTTTCTTAAACGAAACCTATTCAAGATTGCATGTATTAGCTCAATTAAATTAGGTCCAGGTTCAATGCAATAGTTCAGAGAACAAAAGTGTCCATGACGAGCAGACCCATCAAATACAGGTCAGATTTTGGTGGTAGAGTTTTCTTTGAACACAGGTTTGTGTGGTAGGTAATGAATTTTCTTATTTCTGTCATGACCATTTTCATTAGCCCTTTCAATAATCCCCTCATTTTCCCAATCAAAAAACACTTGCTCATAATCTAATAGTCTACCTTTACCTTTTAGAGATCTTACAGTGTTCTTGAACCTTCTTTCGGCTAAATGCAAATTATCACTAAGTTTATCATGTCCATCAATCCAAGGAATGCATACAAACCTTGCATATCTACCATCCTCATTTTGTGAGATCGTATTCTCAAAATGTTTTAAAGTCAGATCTTGCAACTCAAATTTCGTTTTCATTTCACTTGGGTCCTTAATTCCCAAAGACACTGATTTCCATAGGTCCGAAATTTTTGTCTGATTTGTAAGCAAAGAATGTAACATTAATGAATTTCTGGTTTCAAAAGTGGATTCAGAGTTCGATTTCCCCATAACAGTCCATCTCAATTTCACATTTACTGCTGTGAGACCTTTAGATACTTGTTAATTTCACCAATAAATAGTTTTCCTACGATGTCCCCTCCCAACAAAATATAGCGCAACATAACCAATTCTGGCTCGTGTGCCATAAAAATGTAAACCTCAACCTCAACTTCAACCCAACAAAATATGAATTTCATCAACGTTTTTATCAAAACTGCAATGTTTGTTATTCACAGAAGAATCACTTATAAAAATACCAAGTTGCTTTAATTTCTTTAAAATACGATGGTTAGTAATTCTAGATATTCCTAAACAAATATTCTTCTGATCGTTAACTTCCAAAGTAAAATAAAAATTTCTATCAAGACTACATAATTTAATAGAATATCTACTATGAACTTCAGTCATTTGTAAACCAGCAAAAAGTCCATGCGTTATCTTCTGTTTTCCTAGGCTCTTCAAACCCAAAATTTTAGCAATGTATTCTGAAACTTAACTCTTCTGACTTCCGATGTCTAAAATTGCCCTTACTAACCGAATGTCGGTGGAATCTTTTAATGGTGGTAGAGATAATATTTTATTCATATGGGCTTGAACCTGTACTTCAGTACTGGCAAATCGTTCTTTCAATAATTGCACAGCTTCATCGTACACAGCTGCTGAAATAGGAAATCCTTCTACGGTATTTAATGCGGATCCTCCCAGATGAGCCTTCAAATAATTAAATTTGTCGACTTTAGTTAATGAATCATTATTATATATAGCTGTTCCGAATTGTTATATATAGTATTTCAAAACTGTTCCGAAATGTCATCCACTTAGAGGCATCATCTCCAAAAAATCTTTCTATATGATATTTAGATATTTTAATTTTAATACTTTCAACATTTTGGGGATGAAAGTTTTCTGTTGGAATAGCCGAAGCCAAGTTTTCTACTAACGACGAATTATCCAAGTTTAACTTAGCAACATTCTTTTTTGTACGGAACAGACAAAGTAAAATTTTATCTCTATATTCTTGCGTCGTTTGAAATTCTTCTTCAAAATTATCTGTATTTAAAAGGGGTTCGAGTTGTTGATCAATTATAACCCATTGTTCAAATTTACAATTAAGAATTTCAGAAAATTCCTCTAACTTTTCAGAATTTAATTGTTTATTAGACAATTCAGTTTCTAAATCGTTTACAACTTTCGTTACCGCTGAGACTTTCTTTTTCTTTAGCAATTTAAACTGCGGTTGTTCAGACATTTTAAATATTTAAAAACTACTCTATTTTACTAATCTAAGCATACAATTTCAATAATAAATTATTTCCCTACAATACTTCAATCTTTAAACGCATTTCAGTTTCACAAAAAAATATTCAAAATTTCAAATAGAAAGCACATTTAAAATTCAATTTCTGTAAATATTCAAAAGTATATATTCACGAGAAATATTCTAAACTTCTAAATTCATGTTTCATAAAATTCAAATATTCTAAACTTCTAAATTCATATTTCATAAAAATTCAATGTTTCGTTTCTTAAAATATTCCTGATGCTAGTTTCAGAAATCCAATCATTCATTAATATTTCAAAAATTTCATTTATTATTTCAAGTTTCAAGTAATTCTAAAAGGAAATTGAATTTTCTAAATTCCAAATTCAGTTGTTTAGAAAAGGTTCAAAATTTTCAAAAGTTTAAATTGAAAACAAAGTTGTTCATGAGTTCTAAAATGTTCTAGTTTTCGAATCTAAATTAACTTCTAAACATGTTCGATAATGTTCCAGCAAATCGAAGTTTCGATTTTCAAATGTTTATTCAAAAAATTTTATCAAGAACTTTTCAAGCTCGTATCCCGGCAGGGATGCCATATTATAGATAAGATTCTATATTTTCTGAAGGATAAACCAAAAAGATCCACATACCTTTCCATCGACCCTTCTAACGTTCGATTCTAATTGTCCCAGGAAAGAGTTTACAAGGAAAAAAAAAATATCCAGGATTCGGAACCTACATCAGCATAAAGAAAATTTCGAGGAGTCTTCTTGAAATTTTAAGCATTATTTAATGATTAGTACAAAAAACATCACCAAGGTACAGTCTCTCCGCACGGAGCTCTATCACGACCTTCGTAAAACAAGGCCTCACAACTTATTTGTGACGTCACACGGGTAGGATGATTGGCTGCCATGAGCAGAATCCCGCTTTCTTCCTTGATGTTTAGGTATACTTTAAATTCACTTAAAAATAACTAATTATTAATATTAAGACATTTACCTTGCATAAAATTCAAAATTATTTATTTTTTCCCTGTGTGAATAAAAGAAATGGCATGGTAGAAAATCTTAAGGTCCTCTATAGCTTATTGACCATTTAATAACATTCAAACTTCATTTAATAACATTTAAATCACAATGTAAATTTATTAGATATTTACATTGGGGTATTATTGTTAATTTTTCTTGTTTTAATGGAGATTTTTTTTCTTTTATTAAAAATCGTTTTGTTCCCTGGAAATATTTTTTAAAGCTTAAAATTAAATTAATCTAATACTTTTTAAAGCTTTTGATGATTTTTTATTGTAGTGACAGGTAATACATGTATTTTATAACATAAAATTGTTTACTTCTCAAATTACTTATGAACTTTCAAATAAAATATTAATGTATTTAATATAAAATTTAAATTTTACACCAACTAATTCTGTTGATAAAAAGGAATTACTTTCACAACTTGTTTTTTCACATTAAGAATTGTTTTCATTTAATATATTAGTAATTCATACAATTTAATAAACTAGCTTTTATTATATCCGATTTTACATTTCAATGCATTTATAATTAATTTCAATTCAATATGTAGAAACAGTAAAAAAAACACAAATAAAAAAAAATTACACACTATTTGACAAGGTACACAAGGTAACATTTTATTTACAGAGAGACAATAACAAAATACATTTTCTTTTCCAACTTTATTATAAATTTCACATAGACAAATGAAAATAATTATAATATTAAATAAAGTTAAAATGCAAATTACTTCTAATTTGGAAGAAATTAATAAAGGATGACATACCTTAGTAGTTTGAGAAGTGCCTAGACAATAAAAATTATTTTGTTTGCTTTTTGAATTATACTCCATGTATTTTATTTAAAGTTTTTAAATTTTAAAACTAAATCTGAAAAAGTGTTGATTTTTTTCAATCTACTCTCTTTTTGCTATGTTCTGGAGACTGCTATTTAAAGCTGCTTTTAAGTTTTCTCATTTTTTTATGTGTTGCCCTATTCATTGGAGTTTCTCTTCTTGCTTTTGATTCTGAGCAAAAGTATGAGGGTAAATTAGGGAAAATTGAAGGTACAGCATCAGGTACAAGCCTAGAAAAAAAGAAAAAAAAAAGTGGAATTCTTTAGAAAAAAAATTAGTAATTTATTAAAATCAAAAACAGAATAGATATTTTCTTAATACATAAACTAAAGTTAACGTATGTTGGACAGTATTAAATAAAATCATGTTGAGTATTAAATAATAAAATTTAAAATCAACAGAAACATTCATTCATCCAAAATAAATACCTAGTTCAATATTATGTTGGAATATCTATAGTAATTATTTATACTATCATTTAAGTAATACAATATTCTACGTGAATTTATCAATTGATTTTACACGGTATGAAAAATTGATTTAAAAACAGTAACTTTTCATTACTATTTTTTTTAAAAGTTTCAGATATTTTGTAAAAGTTGCATTCATTTATAATTAAAGATTGTGCATAACTAATGATATTTAAAATAGTAATAAATATTAATTATTTTATATATATTCTGATGATTTATATATAAACAAATAAAAACTACATTTTCTAAACCTATATGAGCATGCAATTCATTTTTTATTACAACTATATCTTAGTACTAAAGTTCGTCTCAAAAGTATATGGACATGCGATTTTTTGAAGTTATCGTTGAAAGAATAAAGCATTGATCACGAAAAAAATTAGTAGCATATGGAATCATAAAATACGTATATTACAATACAGAAATATTATACTTGTATCATAGATTGTGTGTAAAAAAATGAAATTCAAAATATGTCCCAAAAATATATGGACAATGAAAAAAAATCGCTTTTATTTCTTCTGTACCAAAAAATTTGCATATTCTGTGGTCTATACATCTGACGTAACAACTTTGGAGTATAATATCGCAGCTCGTTCTTCAATTCTTCAAGTAATTGAAAAATACCTCGCAACGTTCAATTCTCTGCTGCTGATATCGCTATAATTTGGCGTTTAAAAGCTGAAAATGTTAAAGTTTCTGATATTGCTAAACAAATTAAGCGTAGCAGATTTGGAATTTATGAAATTTTGTCGAAAGATGCAAATTCTATTGTAAAAAAGCGTACAGGAAGACCAAGAAAAACATCCCAGCGACAAGATAGAGAAATTTTGCGCACAGTTTCAACCCATAAGAAGTCTATTCGTGAAATTACGAGGACTTTAACGTTTTCAATTTCAAGATCTACTGTTCATCGTTGCATACAGTCAAGCAAATTTCATAGATATCGCAGAATGCGTCGAACACCTATGCTGAAATTGCACCACAGAAAGGCACGCATCCTTTGGGCTAAAAAGTACATGCATTGGACGGATGAATAGTTAAATGTTTTCTTCAGGGACGAAAAAAATTCAATTTAGATGGCCTTGATGACTGAGCATACTACTGGCATGATTTACGAAGAGAACCTCGTGAGTTCTTTAGTCGACAACAAGGAGGGGATTCTCTCACGGTGTGGGGCACGTTCTGCTTCAACGGAACAACCGATATTGCTTTTCCTGATGGTCAACAGACCTCTGAAGATTATCAAAATGTCCTCAAAAGCAATCTACTTCCAATTGGAAATATCCTAGGAGGGAAAAAACTGGAAATTCCAACTGGATAATGTGTCGATTCACACCTCGCACTCAACAACAGCTTGGTTTACTCAGAATCAAGTGACTGTTATAGACTGGCCAGCTATTAGCCCAGACCTGAATTCCATGGAAAACCTTTGGGGAGTACTTGCACGGGATATGTATGCTCATGGTCGTCAGTTCTCGACTATTTAGGAATTAAAGCAACAAGTAGAGCAGAGTTGGTTCTCTTTAGAGCCACACTTTCTTCAAAATTTAGTTCGAAGCATTCCTGATAGGATTTCCGATATAATTAAAAGCAATGGATTCAAAATTTGAATTTAAATAAAAAATATTTGAAAAGTGCATATATTTTTGGGACAGCCAATTTTTATTATTATTTTTTCACATTCTATAAAAAACTATACTGTATTTCTTTGTTGTAATAAGCATCTGTAATCATAATATAAGTTTATTATTTTTTTTCATGATAATTGCTTCATTTTTTGAACTATTACTTCAAAAAATCACCTGTCCATATACTTTTGAGACGCGCTTTATATCTTACTACTTACAAATATCATTCATATTGTTTTTACAACTATAACTTTTAAAATAATATTTTAGAATAAAATATGTTTAATATGCTACAAACTATAGTCATGATATATATAATTAAAAATCAAGTTTTATTATTCATTAGATGACTTTAAACTTTTTTTTATCAGAGCATAATAACAATAAATCACTTAAGTACTTTGTAAGGTTTTAGTGATAATTATTAAAAATTTCTAAAAATAATTGCCTTTTACACTCTAGTGGTACTTGAATAAGTTCTCCTGTACTGGTATTAAACGCTTCTTTCACTGTTAAAAACTGATTTTCTTGAAAATGTTTAGAACAGACCTAAATGTTAGCAATAAATATTAGGCCAAAATCATATTTTAAAAAAATATGTATGAAGTACAGTAGATTCCCGATTATCCACGGGCGGGTTATCTACGCCTGCCGCACAAAGTTTTTGTACAAGCGTAAAGCAAAAAAAATTAAAATGTTCACAAAACTGAGCGAAACGTTAACATCGTGCTTATTTATGGCAAAAATATCCCAGGCCTTCTCGGAACCTTTCCCTCTGATGAGTAATATGTATTACATATGTATTAATTGTTCTGTGTATCCTTGACGCCTCTCGTAAGTGTAAAGCACTTTTCAATTTTCATTAACAAAATACATTTTAGGTTAGTTTTGAGTAATATACTAAAATATTAAACGTTAGTTGAACATTTCCTGCTATTTATTTTACGTTTTATTGTACATAAAACGATTTTTCTAAGTTGGAATGACTGTTTTCTCTTTTGCTATACCTGTTTTCAGCTTTTTTCGGATTATCCGCGATTTTTGTTATCCGCGGCGGCCGCGCCACCCAATTCCGTGGATAATCGGGAGTGTACTGTATAATTAAAAAGATACAGAAACAAAACATTTTAAATATTAGGAACAAATAAACAAAAGACTATAAGAAGTAAAAATAAACCGAAGTTTTTTATTTAGTTCAAGCAAACAATACCAAAGTAATTGGAAGCATAAGCAACTAAATGTGGAGCAAACAAAAATGACAGAAGATAAATGGAAGTTATACATAATTTTAAATGCTTCGCATTTCAGAAGAATTAACTAAAAATTGTACAAAAAAATCAAACTTACCTTACTATATTTAGTTGGTACGAAATCGTTCCTCTTTATTTCAGAGATCCATGCTCTTCTAGTGTTTTCATCGCTTGGAAACGAAAATACAGAAACATTGGAGCTATTTTTTGTGTAATTAATTTTATAATTGGGGACACAGCAAGCACTAGGCATCTTCATTACGATAAATTAAAATTAATATGCAAAAAACATCAGAAAACTTTGAAAAAAAGCCAATAACACATTTTCCGTTCTTCACTACGATAACGACTACCGTTTTCTACAGAATTCATCCAACCTCATGACTTTACGGGATGAAAGCGTTGGGAGTTGGGAGGCCTCGTATTTCGAAGGTCATGGCTCTATACAAAGAATTCCCTGCTGAAAAAAAAATGTTCAAAGATCATTTGTTGGCGCCACCAGACAGGAAACAAAAACAGGTGCAAAGCTCATAAATTACAAAAAAAAAAAAAAAAAAAAAAAAAAACAGGAAATAATTCTCGTTTATGGTTTATATATAAAAAACAAACAAGTGGGTTGGTTTTCTTTCGCAACATATCTGAACTTATATAGTATTAGAAAATAATTTTTTCGACAGCGTTTTGATTTCAAGATAGAGATAATAGCCCTAGTAACTCAGAAGTTGCAATAAACTCGTTATTAGAGTCATTAAAATTATTTGTAGAACATAGAGCAGTAAAAAAACATTATATATATGAAAATACATACACATTTAAGTAATATATAATTTACGAAGTAACTCTTAAAGAGCAGTTCTGATCAGTTATCATATATAATATAAATTCTTCATGAATTAACCTGAAGAAGAGAATTTATTGTCCTTCAGAATTTTTTTTTAAATTTTTTTTCGTTTAATAAGGGTGGAAATTACACATTTTCATAAAAAAATGTAACACCACTGTTTCACAGTACGATTTCCTTAATAGACAATAGTATAAATATTGGTAAATAACAAAATGTCTCTGTTATCGTGTACATTTTCTATTAGTAGGGTGCATATTGACATTTAACTCGTCTCGCTTGACATTGCATCTTGTGAACGTGAATGGACTGTATTTCATTGTATTTATATGTTATAAAAATTATTAAAAAATATCTTTATAAAAAACATTATTGTAAAAATGAATCTAAAATCGAAGTAAAACAGTCTGTTAAATTTTACTCTAAATTGTTTTTAGCTTTTTTTTTTCTTTTGCTTTTAGATTGTTTTTATATTCCAAGAATAATCTCATCTATAAAAGATAAAAGAATATCAATTTGTTAAAATGACTAAATAGTGATTATTAATGTCTGTTCTTTTTCTTGGAAATAAAATGTTACTCATAGCAGTTAATAAATGTTATTTCAGATTTCTACATATGTAAATAGTTATTTACTTGATTTTTCTCTTAACTTATATTTTATTTTCAACTTTCTTTAAAGTTTTCCGTGCTTCACGGACTTCGGAATTCAATAGACAAATTAGAAAATTTTATATTTCTTTTAATTTTTCAGGGAGCAAGACGACAATAAACTTCTGGAATTGACTTCACGACATAAATCCGATTGGCCCAATTGGTATTGTTTAAGCAAATGTATATCTGAAAATATCCTTCAATATATGGCGTCAGATCTGTCAGTTGCCATCATTCGTCCATCTATTGTTGGAAGTACATGGAAAAACCCGATACCAGTAACTATGTTTTCAGAAATCCTCATAATTGAAATTAATTTTAACGTAGTCTGATTCAACGTCTCTTATTTTAAAAGGAAAAAAATTATGTCGATATCGATAAATAGTTTTTCAAGATTGTAATACGGTTCCCTTTCCACGTTAATAGCATGGTTAAAAAGAGAGATTTATACGATTTATTAACAAATCCTGAAAAGATATCAGGTCAATGACTACCGATATCGATTACAACAAGAAAGGTTCTGAGAAATGTAAAAGTTATAGTTCCGTGTCAATTAAAACTGATATCTAAAATTCTTTTGGATAAGTCTATGTGACTCCAAATATTGCGGAGAAATAATAGAACCGGTTTGGTTTGGTTTGGTATGTTTTAGTGGCGCAAAAGCCATATTTGACCATGTTGCGCCAAACACATGACTTATCTTGATATTCAATGTTCCAAGTAAGACACACAGAAACAGAAAAAAAAAATTAAAAACAAACTCAAAGGAGCTTATTAATTCCAATGTCATGTAAAAACAAAAACAAATTTGTGTGGAAATAATCTCCCAGCAAGTCTTGTACTTTAATGTTATTTTTACCAAAATGGTTTCGTCTAAATGTATTATAACTAGGGCATTGCACCAGAATATGCTTAATGGTTAAAAGACAATGACAGGAGGAGCATGTAGGCGTTGATTCTGAATTGAGAAGATGTTTGTGTATTAATCTGGTGTGTCCGATTTTAAGACGATTTAATAGAATTAATTGTCTTCGGCTGAAATTATTATTTTTTGTAGATCTTACCAAGGGCTGAACTTCGTGTAGCTTATTTTTATCTTGCTGGTCCCTAAAATTTTGCCATTTTTTCTCAAGCTGATTTTTTATAGCTTGCAAAACATCATTTAAAGGAACAAAATTTTCAATTATTGCTCTACAACTTCTTGCAGCATTATCTACTGTTTCATTTCCCTGAATTCTTGAATGCCCAGGAATGCAACAAAATATTATCTGTATACCTTTCTCTGATAAATCAAGGTAATATTCTATACATTTCACTACTATTGGATGACTTGAAGGAGAAACATTTTTGAGAGCTTCGATTGCACTTTTGGAGTCTGTGTATAAAATATTTCTTATATAATTCTTTTCTGCTATTTTTATCAAAGCCCTGTATATAGCGTAAATTTCCGATGTGAAAACGGAGCAAAATCTGTGCAATCTTTCTGAAAATATCTCATGCCTTAGCATTACAGCCGCACCCACATTGTTACCAGCTTTGGATCCATCTGTGTTACCAGCTTTGGATTCATCTGCTTCATAATTAGAAAATTGTTGTCTGTTAGCGTTAAAAATGGACTGATAAATCAAATTTAATATTGTCGGCTTACGCCAGTTTTCAAATGCATCAATAAAATTTATAATTGTATTTTTCCATGGAGGAATTTCATCCGATTTATTAAGGACTGGGGAGTCTTCTATTCCTAGATCTTTGAGAATTTGCCCTATCCTGAAACCAAAAGTGGAAATGAATGATGATCTCAATGCGAATAATGAACTATAGATAGGATTTATGACTTCATGATGTAATGGATGAGAATTGTCACTTTTTATTCTTAAAAACAAATTAAGTGCCAACATGTTCCGTCGATGCTCTAAAGGAGTCTCGTTGCAAACAACATACAAATTCATAACTCGGAAAGTTCTAAATGCACCTATTGACAATCGGAGACTCTGATTATGTATAGTATCGAGATGTCGTAATGTAGATTTCGAGGCAGATCCATAAATAGCACTACCATAATCAAGTTTTGAACGTATTAATGCTCTATACATCTTGAGTAAGCAGCCGCTTTCTACCCCGTACCATAAGTTGGAGAGTATTTTCATTATATTCATGGAAAGCGTGCATTTCCTTTTCAGATAATCAATGTGTGGTTTAAAGGTAAGTTTTGAATCAAGAATCATACCTAAAAGTTTTATTTCAGAAACAAAGGGAAATAGTTGGTTATTTAATTTAAGTTTCGGATCTGGGTGCAATCCTCGTCTTCTGCAGAAATGAATTGCTGCATATTTTTGAGAAGAGATAGCAAAGCCGTTAATTTTTCCCCATTCACAAATGTTATTAATCGCTTCTTGAAGCTTTTCCCTTATGATACCCATGTCTTCACTTGAACAATGTATCTGGAAGTCGTCAACATACAATGAGCCATTAACACCGGACGGAAGATTAATTCATTTTTAAATTAATTTTTATTAATGATTAATTTTTTTAATTAATGATTTTTTTTATGATAAATAACATTACACTTAGGACGCTTCCCTGAGGAACGCCTTCGTCTTGATGGAAACTATCCGACAGAATATTGCCTAATCTAACTTGAAAATTCCTCGTTCTTAAAAAGTTTTCTATGAAAAATGGTAAATTCCCATGGAGGCCGATTCTATATATGTCCCCCAATATACTATATCCCCAAATTCTATCGTAAGCCTTTTCTATATCAAACATTATCGAAACTAAATGTTTCTTGCTTACAAAATCCTCTCTGATTGATGTTTTCAATTGTAAAATCTTGTCCAAAGTGCTTCTGCCTCGACGGAAACCGCTCTGAAAAGGAGATAACCAATACTTTCTTTCTAGAATATATATTAATCGAGCATTTACCATTCTCTCCAAAATTTTGCACAAACAACAAGTAAGTGCTATGGGCCGGAAGTTGTTTGGATCTTTGGTGTCTTTCCCTGGTTTAGCGATCAGAATTTCTATTGCTTTTCTCCACGAATTAGAAAAACATTTTTTGTGCCAGATTCTATTAAATAGTTGCAGGATGTTTTTTAAAGATTGTTCATTAAGATTGTTGATCATATAGAGATGAATATTATCAGGACCAGGAGAAGTAGCCCGAGATTTTTGTAATGCTCTTTTTAGTTCTATAAAACTGAAGTCAGAATTATATTCCTCGTTAGAGTTTGTATTAAAATATAAATAAATTCTTTCTTCATTTAATTTGTAAGATATAAAATCTTGGGGGTAAGCTGCTTCACTAGACACTTTAGAGAATGCCTCACCCACTGTGTTAGCTATTGCCTTAATGTCTGTAATAAGTTGTCCATTTGAATTTAAAAATGTCAAAGGAAATTCATTTTTAAAAAGGCTAGACATCTTTCTGACTTTGTCCCATAATAGCTTGGAGCCAATCCATCCCTTTATAGAATTAACAAATGTCATTCACGTATTTCTCTGACTTCTCCGTCTGATTAATCTAGCATATGCTTTAGCTTGTTTAAAAACGATAAAATTGTCCGTAGTAGGATAACGTCGAAACCTATTCCAGGCTTTGACTTGTTTCTTCTCAGCAGTTTTGCAGTCGTCATTACACCATGGCATCCAAAGTTTTGGTATCTTTCCAGATGACTTTGGAATTGCCGTATCAGCTGCTGTCAAATTTTTTTCTGTAATGATTTGGATAGCATCCTCTATATTTTCCATATCTACCATATCTTGTGTAATAAAAGCCATTTGTGAAAAGAGAGTCCAGTTTGCTTTATCAAAAATATATTTTCTTGGTTTTTCAGGATAAACTATATCATTATCCTTATATGATAAAATAATGGGAAAGCGATCGCTATTATGGGGGTTCTCTGCAACATTAAAAACCCACTTAATTGCTAAAGGTGGAGAGCATAAAACTAGATTTAAAGTATGGAAAGTGCGGCTTGGTATATGAAAATATGTGTTTTATCATTCAAAAAACAGAGATCATGGTCTTCCATCAAAGTTTCAAGTTTCTGCCCTTTTAAATTAAGATCTGTACTTCCCCAAATCGGCTTGTGTCCATTAAAGTCTCCCATTAGGATAAAAAGTTGAGGGAGTTGATTTATTAAATTATTAAGTTCATTTTGCTCTATGTTATCGTTCGGGGGTAAGTAAATACAACAAATTGTTTGTAAGGAACCTAAATGAAGCTGAATTGCCACTGCTTGGATAGGGATATTTAAAGGTATTTCTCTATTCGGGACGGCTTGGGAAATTAAAAGAGCCACACCACCCGAAGCTCTAGAACCCTGGGTGTACTCTTTTCTAACTATATTATAATATTTTATTTTGGTGGACTGATCTGGTGTAAGAAAAATTTCTTGTAAACCAAGGCAAACGGGCTGGTATTTTTTTTAAATATTTTTTAAATCTTGAATATGAGAACAGAAACTTTGACAATTCCAACAAACAATATTATTTGCCGTGTTTTTTGCTTTAAGAAGTTATTTTTTCTTCCCCGCTTGTCGACATTGCATCATCTTCAGATGGATGAATCTTAATATCATATCTTTCATCATGGTCTTCATCGTATTTCATTTGTTTTAATAATTCTTGCTTTGATATTGTACGCTTTTTTATTCTGTCTTTTATTTTATCATCTAGGTTTTTCTCCTGAAATTGTATTCTAGCTTTCCTCATAGCTTTCGTTTCTTTCGAGGTTTTCGAAAGTTTCTTTGGTGGTTCCTTTTTATCAGTTTTGGCAGTTGGTATGCATGATGAAGAAATTTTGTTTAAGCTGTTAGAAAATGATGTTCTTCTTTCGTTGTTTAATTTCAAAGGATTTGATTGATTTTGTTTGTTATTGCTATCTATTGTATACGTGCTTTTGTGACTTCCAGTTACAGATTTAGTTTCAATGAATGCGGGAAAATGGTCTTGTTCATGAGTGTTTGAGTGGATGCTGAAACCATCACTCTTTTCACTGCAGTAGAGTAGGAGATGCCAATTCTAGGAGTTCGCTCCATTACTATTTTTCGGGCTTCTTTAAAAGAGAGATTTTGTTTGGTTTTGAATGTTTGGATTTCTTTTTCCTGTTTCCAACGAGGGCAAGATTTAGAATACGCTGGGTGGTCCTTTTTGCAGTTTATACAGGAAGGAACATTTGAGCAAGTTTGATTATCATGGCCAGTCTCGGAGCATCTCGCACATGTTTGAGTACCACGGCAATCCTGAATTGTAAATCCAAATCTTTGACATTTGAAGCAGCGCAAAGGATTTGGAATATAGGGCCGGACAGGGCAATTGAGATATGCTATTTTTACAGATTTAGGTATTGTTGGTAGATTAAAGGTAAGAATGAAATGTTTTGTTGGAATAAGTTTACCATCTCTTTTTATTTTGATCCTTTTTACTTCGGTAACATTTTGACTCTTTAATTCATCAAGTATGTCATCCTATGTGTCATTTTGCAGCTCTGATTCTGAGAGTACACCTTTCGTTGGTTAAGTCTAGTATGTGCAGTAACAATTACATCATAGTTACCAATGTTTTTCAAGTTCACAATAGATATGGCCTGTACTTGGGATGAGACTTCAACCAGAAGATTACCCTTTTACACTTGTTCAAAGATTTAACTTCGCCAACACTTCCTTTTATTGCTTTGTGAATCAAAATTGCTGTTACGGCATCAAAAGATCCGTCTTTTCTTTTTATTATAAAAAAATTAACATTATCATGATACACCTTTACAAGAGAGGTTGAGGAACGTATGTCTTCGTCGGGACCAATAGTGTGGGAACCCATAATTTGTAATTGATGTTCATCCCGGTACGCCCCTGCCCGCCATGGAGCCCAAAAAGGGAAGGCAGTTACCGGCTCTGATTTTCACTAGCCTAGGTACTTACCCTAGGGGTAGCACCGGGATATAGACCTACAGGGACTGCAGGCCTAACCCTCAAGCAGTGGTTTCTCGTTCCCAAAAAAACGCACCACCAGCCGATTGACAAGAACGGCTCTTTCCTGCCGCCCGACTTACAGAGCAGCGTGGGCCAAAGGGAACGCAAGGGACCCCAGGATTCCATTTTGCCCCTAACGGGTCGCTATGCACGGCCAACACATGGGTTTAGTTTATAACCAAACTCGAAACCAAAACACCAACACATATTGAAAGGAAATATCAATTTAACTCATAAAAATGGAAATTAGAAAATAAAAATAAGAGATGGATCACTAGGGTAACCCGGGGGCGCGACACCCGTATTTACCAAAGACTGTAAACCCTCTGAAAAAAGGAAAGATCCCTGAGTACCTCGAGATTGGGACACCCGTACTCACTTAAAGAAGGTGAGCCCTGAGGGGTAAATAATAGAACCGGAGTCTTTCTAATGATAATTAATTTTCTCTTTCAAATTTTAACTTAATTGTCAGCTGACAGGGGCTCTTCTTTGGGGGTATGTGATGATTCCTCCACTTAAAATATTCAGAGCTTCCAAGAAATGACGCTACTTTATTTTTAACAAGGAGCAAGAGTATATTTTTATACAAAAAAAATATTAACAGAAGAAGTAGAAGTAGCTCACTCTCGAGTTGAGTAAGAAATGCTAAGTTCTTGCTGACCAGATTGCATAGTGGGTGGAGATACATTCATACCCACAGTACTCCCCCTCGAAACCGAAGGTCGGTTATTATTCGACCGGAGGAGGAAGGCGAAATCTGACTACTCGTCCATATTTTGTTTTATATTCAGAATGAATATGTGGAAGGATGTCAGCCGGGTCAAGATGTTCATTCAAAATGTAAGAAGGCTTGAGTCTCTCTACAGTGACAGTTCGTTTTTGTCCATGCATATCCAATGTGAAGACTTTGTCCGTTCTCGGCAAGACCTTGTATGGCCCATCATAGGGCTGTTCAAAGAGTCGACGAATTGTGTCTCGTGAACGTGAGTCGTTACAGCCAAATCTTTGTGCAAAAACAACTTGTGTTTCACGTGATTTGAAGCAGGAACTGGCTGAAAACTCTAGTTTTTAGTCTTTAATTGATGTATGTATTCTGGAATTGTAGGACTAGCTTTATATGAACTGAAAAATTCACCAGGAAGACGCAAAGTTTCACCTTAGAATAGTTCTGCAGGGGAAACACTTAAGTCTTCTCAGATACCTAGCATAACCATTGACAGGATACTCGTCCAACGTGATGTGGAAAGGCAGTAGCATCATACAGCATCTTTCAACTGTCTATGAAATCTTTCCACCATGCCATTTGAAGCTGGCGGATAACTTGTCGTTCGGATCCGCTGTGAACCTAAAAATTGAGTAAATGCCTGAAATACTTCAGATTGGAACAGTGAGCCACGATCTGTAGTTATGATATGTGGTACACAAAATCTTGCAATCCAGCCTTAAAGAAATGTTTCGACACATGTTTCGGCTTTCATATCAGGCATCGGAAAAATTTCCAGCCATCTTGTAAATCTGAGGACGCATGTGAGGCAGTAAGCATTACCATCAGATGGTGGTAACGGACCCAAGATGTCGAGATGAGTATGGATGAATCGTGCTGAAACGAGAGGAAATTGTCCAACTTGAGATTTGGAATGTCTCGATATTTTGAAGAAAGATTTTTTAGCATTCGATACAGTTTTTAGAAAATCGGATGCAATCTTTCTGCAAAGAAGGCGAGATACATCTGTCTTTTATTAATTTAGCCGGGGGTTTACCTCCAGGATGAGATGGGCAATGAATGCTATAGAAAACAATTTTTCTGAAAGTTTCTGGTAGGTAAGAGCGTATAGCGCCTGTTGAAACATCGCACATTAACTTTGATCCGCAGGCAAATTCAATAGGTTTCAGTTTCAATCCTGAGCCACTTTCTATTAAAGACTTAAGACTATTATCTACCTCCTGTTCCCTAGCCATAGTTTTATAATCTATTTTAGTTGGCAAAATAATTTCAGCTACACGAGAAACGCGTTTTCGATATCCGATTGGTTAACTGTTATCTGATTATAAGCTTTAACCAAATCTAGTATAGAAAAAATTGTTTTGCCCTTTAATTCCATAGAAAAATCTTGGATATGAGACAGAGGATATTTATCAGAAATTGTAACTGCATTTAATCTGCGGAAATCACCACAGTTGTGCTAAGTACCTTCCTTTTTCTTAACAAGATGTATCGGACTAGCTCATGGGCTTTTAGAAAGTCGTATGATACCTTGTTCTAGTAAAGACTGGAATTCAACTTTCAATGCTTTTAATTTCTCTGGTGTGAATCCCTCGGTTTACTGAACATCGGAGGTCTTTTAGTGAGTATACAATGATTCGTAGAATGATTTACTGATATATGATTGAGAGCAGGTTTTATTATATTAGGAAATTCAGAAAGTAATTGATAGAAAGGCGAATTATCCAAAATTGTTGTTAAGCCAATTGATGGACGATTACAAGTTTTACCATTCACTTTTATTGAAGTTAACCTGTCAATTTATCTACGATTTTTTATATCGATTAGTAATTCAAATCTTTTTAAAAATTCTGCACTCAATATAGGCAGAGGGACATCTGCAATTACAAAATTCCAAGAAAATGAGCGCCTTAAGCCAAGGTCTAACGTTAAATTTTTAGTACCGTAAGTTCGAATAATTAAAGAATTTGAAGCATACAGAACAAAGTATGAGTCTGGTACACGTTTAGTTAAATTCGCATGAGAAACTGGAAAAACAGAACAAGCCGCGCGGATATCTATTAAAAATTTAAGTTTAGATTTGCGGTCGTAAACAAATAAGCGACTTAATTCATTGTAATCGTCAGCAGCCGCTACGTCTGACGATTTTTTTAAGTTTTCCGAATATGAACATGGTTCCACACATTTTGTAGCTTTATTGCCATAACGTGTATGATACCAACATTTCCTAGTATTATTGTTTGTAACAGAACGTGATAGGGAACGAGATTTTAAGGTTTTATTTCTGTTATTACTGCGCAGTAAATGTGTAGACATTCGTTGAATTTGTTTTGGTAATTCCTCAATTTTTGTTTATGGTGACTTTAAAGAGGTATTTGTTTTCAATGCACTAACCACTGCAGTATTAGCAGTTATTTCATTAATTTTATCACCAATTTGTGCTACTTTTTCTATGTCATCATCACAAATTGACAATATTTGTTGCATTGTAACAGGCAAACGTTGCAAGAAAAATGTTTTTAAAACATCGTCATTTACGCGACAGTTATTTAATTCCTTCATTTGCATTGTGAAGGAGTTTTATCTCCTAGTTGAAGATCCTTGTAAGAGAGCTTTGAGTTTTACATTTTCGGAGTCACAATATTGTTTAATGATTTTATCTTTCAGAATTGTGTATGGACTGTCAGAGGAGGGGAACGAATTCGATTATCTACGTAAGATAAAACATCGCAATCCAAGGCAGAAATTACACAATGGAATTTAGTAACTTCCGAAACAATGCCCGATGTGATAAATTGCAATTCTAATTCCAAAAACCACAATTCAGGATTACTTTTTCCAAAACAGAGAAGTTCTAAATGCAACGCGACCCAACAGAGTAGATGCGTCCACTTTAGTTTCTGCATCCATTTTAAACACTTGAGAGCAGGAGTACGATCAACTTTGAAAGTCAAAAAGGACTCGGAAAGAAACCTACCTCTCATTTGAAATTGATGTCTTTATTTCCAGTGACGAAGCTGAACAGTATTGATGTCAAGGTCATCGCTTGTGTGTGTGTGTGTGGGGGGGGGGTTATGGGATGATTCCTTCACTTAAAATGTTCAGAGCTTCAAGAAACGATGATACTGCATTTTTAACAAATTGATTGATTGATTAAGTGAGGGGGTTAAGGGATTTTTAGCAACAAAGGTTGTCATCCCAGCGTTCAACAATATCTCCAATTAATAAATGTCAAAAATTTCAAATGTTGAAGGAAAATATGGAGAGTCAATTTACCTGAAAAAGCTTTGCTCTTTTTAACAAAGAACAATAGTATATATTTTATACAAAAAAAGAAAAAAAAAAAGATTAACAGAAGAAGTTGAAGTAGCTCATTCTCGAGATGAGAAAGAAATATTAAGTTCATGCCGGACAGATTGCATAGTGGGTAATGATACATTGATACCCACACTTCAATGTCGTTATTTAATGAGCAATTTATTATTTTCTTATTCAATATTAATTTCTAAAAGAATTGTTTTTTATACACTTCTGGTGTATTTTGGTTATATGTGCTTCGGCCTTTTTTGTGGAATAGTGTGCTATTTTCCTTTGTACAACGGCTTGGACTCATTTCATCTTATGACCACCGGGCGGTTTCGGTAATATTGATGCCACAGAAATCAAGAATATGACGAATAAGACAAATATTATTGAAAAGGTCGATTTGATTTTTTTGTTGTCATGAATGCTAGACAATAGAAAATACAAGGGATGAAATCTGGATAGAGAGAGTGCAAGAAAAAATACGTCCTGTGTAGGAAGAAATGAAAAATGTTGAACAAGAGAATTCTTGTTCAAATTTTTCAAAAAAAAAAAAAAAAGAAACGAAAGAAACAGAGAACAGAATCTAATAAGAGCAAAAAAATTAATAATTTCTCCAGCGTTTGAGAAAAAGGCCCTTAATCGATGGAATTAAGGCATTCGTTAGAAGATACAAAATAGAAAACGTTCAAGGTATAAAAAGTGAAACTGAAGAAATAAATGGCGAAATTCAAAGGATCGGAATTAGCGATTGTGAAGTAAAATCAAAAGTCCTATATTCCAAATTTTGATATTCGACGGGCAAATACTATTATTAACTATTTTAAAGATTCAGCTCGACGTTAAGAGTTCCACAAACCGATAGGTATATTTTCAGAAAGCTGATCAGCTTACAGTGTCTTTCCGAGGATAAGCGGAGAATGTTTTACAAGCAATATCAAATAATAGATTTTTAGAAGTAACAATTATCGAGAACGCTGTAGAGACTAGATTTACAGAGTCACCATACCCATATTTATCGAATTGAAGATAAGATGACAAGCTAGAAGATACCATCTTCAAATATTTGCAGATAATGTGTAGCAACTAATGAGCCTGAACTAAGCCAAGTGTAATTAGAAGGCATGGGAAAGATTGGCAGCTGAATCAGAAACGAAACACACACAATTTAATAAAATTGATGAACTCACAAATGATTATTCCAGTATGATTATTCCATAGAAATTATTCCAGTAGTTTTATTTTAGTGCTTCAAGAGTAGGCAGTACATCTTTGGATTTGATTGTGTATCTGAAGTTTTCGAAATAATCCGGGATGTGGTACAGGAGCAGAATGGATTGAAGATCATTGGCGATTTTCGAGTTGCATTTCTTTCAGGTTATCAACAGTTTCAAAAACATCTTTTAAGTGATTTGACATTGTTTCCATATCGGTCATTCTTTGAAACAATAGTTGCTTTAAGAAAGAAAACATTTTAGCAGAACCTTTAGATTCGAAAGTAGCTTTGAGTTCATTATAGATATAATTTGACAGTGACGAAATCATTAACGTGGCACAGTGCTCGGCATTACACATTTCACTTGGGCTGATAGACAAAATAATGTCCGCGAGAGCTTTTCAATCAGTTAAAAATCCAATTTTCTAATACTGCTTTGGCCTTAGCCGTGGCCGCTTCCTCATACTTAACTTGTTTTCCGATGATGTAATTTCAGCGGTCGTTCTTAATTAGAAATCCTACAATTTGAATCTTCCAAGTATCGAAATTGTCCTTAATCAATTCTTGGATATCAATTAGTTTAGGCATTTTATTGCTACTGACAGTTCAGGAAACGAAAGTGTATCTTTCCTAATTTCGTATTTTCGTGTTTTACAATCGCTGCTTTCGTTTCGTTTTGCAATTTCGGTTACTCCTGGGTCCAAAACATTGTTGGAGATTTACGCAGCGAATATTATAAAAGTCAAAAATATTTATTTATGCAGCAACACACACACAAATAGTCATTACAATAAGTGAACAACTAAGAACATAACAGAAAATTAGGAACAGCATCAGAAGGATGTTCAATCCTATAGAATACATGTGACATAAATGTTTAGCAGGAGGTGCATGAGCAAGTTTTGGCAGCTTACATGACTGTGGATTGTACTTCAGGATGAAGAGGGGGGATGAAAAGGAAAATATGAGCATTGATGCCTAATATAATTTTTATGATTTTATCTTAAAATTTGTGTAAAAAAATATTTTTTAAAAATTATTTATATTATTTTTAGGGATATTTGGATGAAAATTCCGTGTTTGCAATACTAAATACGTTGGTAAGTTCTTAAACATTAATCTTTTTCTACCTTTTAAACTTTATTTATTATTTGATTTGTCAAATTTTTCAAATGCTATTTCTGAAATTTCTATTTGAATACATTATGTTCTTCACTATTTATATCTCCTGAATATTTGCGAAAATATGATTGCATGAAACTGAAACTACTGGTAAATGTCTCTTAATCGGTCAAGGTGAACTTAAGTTTAAGTTCTACGATCACCTCATAGATATTATTTCAATATTCTAAATATCACACCATCTCAGAAGAGTGAATAAGAGGGGATTTATTAATCTTAAAATATGAAATTTAAAAAATATTTAATACTAAAAACTGTTTATTGTTGAAAGTTTATGGAATAAATCAGTGGGAATATTTTGCAAACAATAAAAGCTGCTACGTTTCATTATTTTGATCAGAAATTACTCATTAGAAAATGATTTTATCCCGTCCTAGTGAAGCTTCAATCTTTTAGGTTCTTCAATCTTTGATGATCCTGCTTACCTTCCTGCTTTAAAAAATACACCGTTATCATATTATAGATGGAATGCTGCCCACAATAACAACTGATAATTCTCTTTGAGAAACGTGTACTCTTTTCTTCTTGAGAAACTCTCTACATGTTTTGCAAAACTGCATTTTATTATTTCTGTCCAAAATGGGAAGTTGCGTTCATATTTACTTTTTTCATTTTGAGGAAAATGTCCCGAACTCATTTTGCTGATTAACAATGCTGGAAAATGGATTTTCTAACTTTAACTACTGCAGCAACGTCCTTCATAGTCATAAAAGTATTCTGACTTAGGTTTACAATTCCAAACTCTTTCATTTTCTTTTCATACACGAGGCAATCAAAAACCTTACAAAATCGGTCATTTCGAGCAGCACTTGATACTGAATTGTTATAAAACTGCTCGACATGTGATGACTACATCTTCAAACTAGTTTAAATATCTGAAGAGCATCCCCAATGTAACAAAAGGCGTCCAAAACTGTTTTCATGTAGAAAAGGACAAATTTTAAGAAAAAGGAACTTTGACCTAATTAATATGAACAGTTCTTATTGTATGGACACTACTTTTAAGATATTACATAATCATTCGATAATTAACATAATTTTTATAATTTAATTATTAAAACTATTGATTAGTTTATATAATGATTAATTGAAATGGCGCTTAATCAACTGAATCTTGAAACTGTATGTCCAGAACATCATTCTTCTTTCTTTTTGAACTTTTTAACTCCCATTACACCCTCTTATATTTAGGGAAAACAATTTAAATTAGTAGATGAAGATCTTAATCGTATTTTTTTAGGCTGCCGAAAGAATTATCAAAGTTTTGCTTGGTGATGCAAACAGGAAGTTAAATATTATACCCGCCGACGTTGTTGCGAATGTGCACCTTATGGCTGCATGGAGCATTGGTACCAAAAAGTGAGACAATCTTTCTTTGTTTTAAAACTACATTTTGTCAAAAATGAAGCATCCTATTTTAATTTACGAAAATGTTAAAAAAGAGAGGAATTTCTAGGAAAACATTTAATAGACTTTAAGATTTATTTTTATCAACTGAGAATATTAAACTCAGACAACACAATAAGATGAAAATTTGCCAAAAATAAGGGATAATAATTCATGAGTAAATCTTCATATTTACAGAAATTATTACAGAACAAAAATCGAAAAATAAATTTCAAAATAGTTAGAAATAAAAATTTCAAAACAAATTTCGTTTATTCTACTGGTAATGTGCCTAAATGCTGTAAAAAGTAAATGCAGTACAAAAATAATTGGTAATAAATACTAAGGTTAAAAATTAACCATATAACCACATTAAAGAATAAAAGAATAGCATTTAAGAATAAAAGGAATCACTTTCACTTTTTACCTTCAGGTATATGAAGTTATAAAAAATATTCGATCTCGACATTTTGAGAAATTTCTGTATTTTAATGCATCCTTAAGTTTGAAAAAGGCAATTTATCTTTGTATTTCTATGTGAAATTTAAAAAAAAATAAATTCCAAATGAAATCGAGTACATTGCCTTTACTCTAATAAGTTAGATTTGTATAGACCTAATTTTGAAAGAAATGTTTCGACAGAAATCTGCCAGCCCACATTTTGTTTATCTGCCGATATTTGTCTTAGAACTCAAAAATGCAACATTTTGACTAGACGAGATCAAGTATTTGGTCTTTAAAGAAAATTATAAATGCTTAATAAATTTTGTATTCAATTTGAATTAAGGCCAAAGTGCTTACTCGATTCTATCTTGCTCAAAATGTTATATATTGTGTATATATCGTACATCATTGCATATTTAAAAAAAAAACCCTAATAGACGAAGCAATACTCGGAAGTAATTTCTGTTCGTAAGATTATGATCAGACAAGTGTTGGATTTTTTACCATATATAAAAATATTTCCAAAAGTAATCGAGAGGACAGTTATTTGTCATATAATGGTAAAAGTGGAGCTAATCAGTAAACATAAACAAACACTGAAACAGATTGCAATAGCATGGCACTGTATATTTACTTTAAAGAAAAGGATGTTCCACTATCATAGCGTATTAGGCAAAATGAGCCCCTATTTATATCTATTACATCTGAGTGTAGCATATTGAATCGAAGTCATCGTAAGTTCGTCGCATGGAATTTTTAAGTTTTGCCAAATAGGCTCGGAAGCTTCGGTACACACGAGATTTTAAATATCCCGACAACCAAAAATCTGCCAGAAACAAGTCTGACAATCGAGAAGATCACTTAAATTTATAACATCAACCTTCAATAAAATCCTCCAACAGAAACGCCTTGACTTCATGCTCAGATTGAAACAGAGTACTATCCTGTATGAAAGTTGAGAAAGGTATCGTATGTCTTTTCTGGAATGCAGGCACAAAGTTATCACTCAAAAGCGTAATATATTATTCTACAATAAGTGTGAAAGGTTTCAAGCCAGATACAAAGATCATCTTTCATTTTAGATTCTCTTTTCAAAAAAGAATTCAAAACGGAAAACGATACCAAACAATCGCACGAGGAGAATGCTGTAGCTGATGCTGATATATGTGAGAGTGTAACATTGCCAGGATACATTTGCTTTTCATGTAGTCCTCATTATGCAATAAAAAGTTGGATTTATTTAACTGCAAGACATTCAGCAACCGTTTGGGTCACGTTCTGTTTGAACCAGTGGTTGTTCAGCAAAATTTATTCTTTCAACTGCGTCTGCTGGTAATAGTTGGAGAAGTGCCTGTATCTTATACGAATACGCATCCAAGTTTCTGTCAAAATGGGATGAACTATTCCGGAATCCCCTTTATTATCCGTGTTTCAAAAACACAGGTCTTGTGAAACACGGGTGATCCTTTGATGTCTTGGTTGCCAATTCTTTAATGACAATTTTTACAACGATAAGTCGTACCGCACTCAAGGATGATATGTCACTTTATTTACGAATCTCCCAACTCTCCGTTTCTTGACGACTTCGAATTAAAATCAGTTTCCCATGAAATATGCCTTTTCTGCGTCTTACCTTTTTCCAAGCTACACTATTGCAGTTCAAGAGTTGCCGATTCCCTATTCTTATAGAACAATTTAACCATCAAGGCTTGATCTGATAAATACAGCTTGCTCTGGGGATCAAATGAAGAATCCCTTTGAACCAGTTGTTTTTCAACGCTATTTTGATTTACATAAAATTTATGTAGTATGATGTATGCTCGCTCCTTTTCAGTTACGTTTGGAATATTTTTTTTTTGAATTAAAAAAATATCCTAACGTCTCTCTAATTATATTCGCACGAAACGAATTTTTTCCCGAGTATCACTTTTCTTATTATTAATTTTTGAATTTTGCACGAATTTATGGCATACCCTGTAACGAAGGAAATCCTCGGGGAATTACCATCATTGATTCATTTTGCAGAATGAATGCATGCAGAATGCATACATGAATGCAGAATGCAGTGTCGCGAAATTTTCTTTGATTGACTGATGGTATTAACGAACATCTTTGCGATGGAAAGGGGATCCCGAGTGGAGAAAATTTAAGAAGACAATGTATGAAAAAAAAATTACAAAATTATACATTCTATGACTAATTTCTATTACGTAAATCAATTCATGACCAAATAACAATTTTGTTTTCTTTTTCTTGCAGAGTATCATCTCCATTAGTTGTAAATTGCACCTCTACAGGTTCCCTTGACAATAAATGGAACGAAATCAATAAAAGTTGGAATCAAATTTGTCAGAATTTCCATCCTACAAAATGCTTACCAAAATATAAAAGAATTACAGTTATTAAAAATAAATTCTTGTTTTTGATTGCCAGTATCAATAAACACTTACTTCCAGGAATTATTGCAGATATTATATTAAAAATTAAAGGCGAGGAACCCAGGTAAGAGCTTTTGAGAGGTTTCAACGCAATTTCGTTCTTGCATATGAAAGAGTCTGTATTAAAACTCTAAAAATTATTTTTCCTTTTCTTTCATTGATTATGTTCATATTCTATATATAGATTTATTTACATTGGTAATGTATAAAAAGCATGTTTTATCAAATAAGGAAAAATAATTTCCTATTAAATATTTTGGAAAAATGAATCAACAATTGTAAAATATTTTAAATTGATTTTTTTAATGCTTTAAGTGAATTTTGAAATCAGGAACTTAATTGTGAATTGTGGATTTTTGTAACGTTTAAAACACATTTTTTTTAAAATTTAAGAGCTTGTTCTTATCCTGGGTACATGTTATTTTGCAAGCAAAATTAAAACTATTTCAAACATTTCCAGATGCCTATTATAAAATCTACTCATTTTTCTAAATGCATTGTCATTTTCTAAACACTAATTAATTTCTTGTGAATGAAAAATAAGATATTTTAATAACCTTTGATTTCTAAAAACCTTCATTTAGATAGATCCATCCGACTCAGTACATAGCATGAAGCAGGGTTCATACAATGCCAAATATTACGCGCAATAGAAGGACACGCCTACTTCAGGTAGGTCATGTGACCGCAATGAGACAATGGGAAATGAGATGTCCCGATGAGGGAACCGTTTGCTATTGCCCCGTAATGTTCATGCAGTAGGCTTGGCCTTCCATTGCTCGCAATAGTTGGCATCGTGTGAACGCTGCTTGACGAAGGTGCTGTTAACGCGGAACATGAATTTTAGGAGGCTTTCTATACTGTTCTCTGAAGGATATTTCCTATTTATAAAGTCATCTCAGAAAGTAACGAAATTGCTAATAACTAACCAATGGACACTATTTATTATTGTCTTTTTTGAAGAACGACATCATAATATTTTTATAAAGTCTTTTAAAATTGAGATCATTCCAACCAAGCCAATAAACTTGGCTGGTTTACTAAATTAATCAATATAAGGTAAATATTCCTAATATCAGATTTATTTTAAAAAGTTAGGATGTAATATTTGATGAATAAATCAGCTATTTTCATTATCAACCAACATCAGAAAGTATTTTTTTATTAACAAATATATTCAAAAAAAGATCATATAATGATCATAATATTTGATGAATAAATCAGCTAACGTTTTGTCATTATCAACCAACATCAGAAAGTATTTGTAATTTTTTTAACAAATATATAAAAAATAATTTTCATATAAAAGTTTTGAAATCAGCTGTTACAGAACAAAATATCATCAAATACTAAACACTTCTACTGTGTCTATACAGGATAATCTATATATTGTATTGTGCCTTCAAGTTGCCATGGAAATATACATTTAAAATATTATTTAATCAAGAAATTTTGAACTTCAAAAAACTTTAAAGAAGTTTTATTTGTGTCTGGAATTTATTGATTTTGGATGATTTACTGAAATTCAAACTAAGATTTTGGAAAATTCGCCATAAAAAAATAATATAAAAGAAAAGTTAATAAAAATTTTTTAATACAAATATATGTATATTTTTTATATGTATAGTGCAACTGAGGAAATAAAGATACTGAAAAAAAAGTTTTGTTGAAATACAATACCGCACAATTATTTTCAGTCTTTATTTTTCATTACATCGATTATGGAATTTCATTTTATGCACTTTGTCCAGATCTCTCTCTGAGATATTCAGAAAATCGAAATGTATGCAATCTGCATTCAGGTTCGGATTCATCAAAAAAAAAATAAAAAAAAATCAGAATATTTTAAAGGAGATTCTTTGGTGTCACCCTTTCACTCTACTCGAATCTTGTCCTTTTAAATAGACTTTTATTTTCTTCATATAAATAAAACAGTTCTTCTTCTGGTAGATTTAAAATAATCATGTACAAAATAAAACTTTAATAAAGATATCATTAGACATTTTTCTTTGTTTCGCGTTTAGCATAATTTTTTTTTCAGAAATATCATCAGTAATGTACAGAAAAACAAAAACAAATCAATTGATAAAATGATACATAAATAAGGAATTACGTAAAGTAAAAAACTATTATAAACAACTTGCCATGTTATCAAAATGATAGTCAGAAAGTCTTTTTTCAATTTTTTAACGCTTTATCTCAATCAAACATATTACTAGAACTTGAATTGACTTCCTATAAATTATTTATATAAACAAACTTTCGAAAAGTTCTGGAAATAAATTTGCGACCTTCCCAGTAAGTGATGGAAAAAAGCCCAAAAGATTTCACATTAGAAATATATCATCCATTGAAGCACTTTCTACTCTGAAAGACTTTATTTTCATTTTTTATTCTTGGGGGAGATTTACATGGATTATCCATATCATCTTTTTTCTTCTAGTTAACATCTTCTCAAACAGAATGAACTCTGACAAACAATGAGTAAGCATTGGAGAACCTATTGGTGATATTGGGCAATTTCATGTTGCATCAGTATAATTTTCTATCTTTAAAAGATCCATTTATTTCATTAATTAAGCAAAAAAATCAAAGATATTTAGGCTTATGAACTCTTCACATGCGAATGTACATTCGTCAGCAAATTACTGGACACTTCTATGACCTTATCATATATTATCTTATTTTCTTAAAAATTAGATTGATGGAAATAATTCGAGGAGGTTATTGGTTATTCAAATTAAACTGGTTATTCAAATTAACATAATTAATCCTATTTATAAAAGATTTTCCATTAAGGTTATCGAGATTTTTCATAACTCGATCAAGCGTGACTTTTTATATATGTGTTCCCTAGAATATATATTTCATATTTATATATTTTATATATGTTTATTATTCTATTTATGAGAAAATGCATATATGTGATTTCGTTCCTAAAATAGCAATAATTCTTGAGATATAATTATTTATCTATTTCTGTAGGAAAAGAGAAAACCCGCTAAAACCCGTATGTTCATCTCAACTTCACAATAGCAAAAAACTGGGTTTTTTTTCCCTTTTATTCACAGAAATTTCTGTATGGTATGTCAATATTCTGTACGGAACTGCTCTCACTGATCCACCTCGCCTATGTACTGCGTCTGTTTTTTCGGCTTATCACTATTCGCTTTTCTTGTACCTTTTTGTATCGTATCAGATCATTTATCCTAATGTAAAAATTGTTCATTTTATTGTTTTTAACATTTATTTTGATGCATCCCGTTTGCTGGATAATCTCAGTACTTTTATTTAAAAAATTACTTTTTTTATTAAAATACGTGTTTTTAATTTTTTGGATTATTTTCTCTTTCTTTTCAGTGTATTTGCTACGTATTACACTATTAACAAATTTTTATTCGCTATTGGAAATGCGCAGATGATGACGCCCCAATGTGAGACAATTAACATGGATTACTTGAATGATTTGCTCCACGATAATGATAGAAAGGTACGAAATATTTCTTTTTATGAATACCTCCTCTCCTTCAGAAAATAAAGGTAATGATCAAAACTTGAATCATCCCTGCATTCCGATCAGTTGATATTGATCGAAATGTAGGATGATTAAAAAATATTTAACTAAACATAAAAGAGTGGTATCAAACCAAATGGGTGTAATCCAGAAAAGAGTGAAAAAATAAGTATAGTGTTTCGAAAATATTGCACTCGCAAATTCAGGGTTAAAGGCACTTGGTACCATTGAAATTGAGTTGTTAGGTTTACGAATTAAAGCTCTAATTAAATTACTCGGTTTCGTTTGAGTAAGATTATATGTATATTACGGATGAAAAAATATTTATCAAATCTGAAGAGCTATAAGTATATACACAGAATTAAACAAATTTCGTGATAGTTTGCAGGGTTGGAAATGAAAATTGCATGTAGAAGAAAGCTCGTGATGTTGGCAATAAAAGGCGAATAAAAGCATTTAAGCAAATAAAAGGGAATTACACACACAAAAAAAGAAACGCAAAAAGAATATATTCCAATTTATTACATCATATTCACAACAAGAATTACACAATGATCCGAAAATCATTTCCAGTGAAAAGCTTCCAAGACTTGAAAGGAAAACTGTTACATTTGAAATATTTCAGCCCAAATACTCTCGCTTTTGAAAGATGGAAGTTTCCAGAAAGTCGATGGCTTATTTATTGTTTTTATCTTCTGACCGATAACGAGTTTCATTCCAAACTGTCCTTGGAATTGCACGAATACGGATGCAACTGTTAGTAAACTAAACCTGCCTCAATAAGTTTTCACTGAAACTGTAGGTAGTATACTGTGCGATACACGATCTAGCCAGAAACCAAGCGGGAAACTTGATGGAGTCGTCGATGAGAAACCCCACTTAGCACGAAGGGACAGATAACACTTGATGATATTGGAGCCTTACAAACTATAAACCCTCTAGAAAAAATGCATATTGCTACAGAGAAAAAATTGCATTTTACATTATATATTAAGTTGTGAAACATTAAAACTCCAGGAGGTATAAAAAGCACTTAATGAGCTAAGTATGACACAATGAATAGGAGTTTTATACGTGGGTAATCATTTTTCCTTAATTCTATCATATTCAATATTGCGGGCCTTTTATAATCGACAGTTTTCTCTTTGAAATTCAAATTATTACGAATTTTCCTAAGTCTTACATGTACTACCACCTCTACATATTAAGCAGAAATTTTTTAATAGCTCAGAATAGTTATCTGTCCGAGGCGAAAACGAAGTACTAAAACAAAGCCTGTAACTCTTTAGTTTAGTCTAGTCTCAATCTAGTAGCAAAAGCGATGTGTAATTTACAAGTGAAATTTCTACGAGAACATCGTACCCTTTTTTTAAATCCATAGATAGAATAGAACTTCGCTTATTTGGCGGTTATTTAAATTTAGAAAATGTAAAAGCAAAAAATTTTTCAAAATATGTTGGAAACTTTATATCAGAAAATTTTAATGCAAGAATTACCAGAAGCTAATCGAAACTATTATTTCAACAAGTCTCATTTATGAATGTTTTCCAACTTTTTTTATAGTTTATTTCCACCTTGTGATATATGGGAAGTAATCAAAATAATAGAAACACCTGTGAACAATAGTGACATTTTTGAATGCGCTTCGTAAGCATTAAAATATAATAATAGCCACAAGTGTTTTTTATAAATAGAAATGTGTATATATTCTGGGATTATGTGTTAGCTTTATTAAAGTTCTGTAATTCTTGGATTTTTTGAAAGCGTAAAATGTCGGACCTCTTAGGTTTTCAAATAGACCAAATTGTAGGAGCCCGTCTAGCTGGAGCAAATGTGACCGAAACATCCTGATTTTAGGCGTTTCTAGAGATACGGTGTCTAAAGTCATGACAGCATACACACAGCTGGCAAGACAATCTCTACAAAGAAAAATAGTAGGCGGAAAGAGAAGCGCTGTGAAAAAAACAGACGGGTATTGAAGCGGTTTGTAATGTCTAAAAAGCGAACAACTGCAGAAAAAGTGACCGCAGAACTCAATACCCATCTGGATTCTCCTGTGTCAAGGATTACAGTTAGAAGGAACCTTCATAAAAAAATATTTATGGCTGAGCAGCAATTTTCTAGACCACTTGTCACAGATGCTACTTCGTCCACAGTGGTGTCACACACACAAAACCTGGTAGATTGATAAGTGAGAGAAAGTAATATGGTCTGACGAATCGTGTTTCACACTTCTCCCTACAACAAGACGTGTGCACGTTTGGAGGACACATGCAGAAGCGTATGATCGTGATTGTCTCCTTCCAATTTTCAAGCATGGAGGTGGATCTACCATGATATGAGCAGCCATGTCGCGGTGTTCTGCTGGATCAATCGCAACACTGAAAGGAAGGATCATTGGATCCATCTTTTGCAAACCTTGTTTCCTGCAAGGGATGGAATTTTCCAGGATGAAATTCACCTATCCATGCAGGAGACTTGTCCGACCATGGTTTGATGAACACTATGAAGTTGAATATCTGCCTTGGTCCCGACCTTAATATAATTGAACCGTTATGGTCTATTTTAGAGCGTTCAATACGGAATCAATATCCTTCACCGGCATCTCTTCCAGAGCTTTCACAATATCTCAAGGAAGAATCGCACAACATTCTTCTAAATGCTATTCAACTCTTGTATGAATCGATTCTCGGGCGAATCTAAGCTGTATTACATGCCTACACCATACTAATAAATGATTCTTTATAATTCTAAGGTGTTTCCATTATTTTGATAACCACCTGTACATCCAATACAATTTGAAGGTTGCGTAAACGGATGATACTCATGGTGAAGAAGGGCGTGTTTTGATTCTTGTGAATGACTGTTTGTATGTCCAAGAAACTTCTGAATAATATTCAGAAAAATTTGAGGCTTGCGTCTTGAAAGACGAGAAATATTTGAATCATGCTTCATCTAGTTAATAATCACTACATTGCTCCAACTTTTTTATCACAGGTTTGAATATGTAAATCCATGAAATTTCTCTTTATTCAAAAGTAGGAATCTTCATAGAAAAGTCGAAGATTTCAAATAATTCTTAAAATATATAGCGAAATCTCGTAAAAAAATAATAAATAATTTTCTCGCATAAAAATTTAGCTAATTTTTATTTGAAATATTGGCGTATTTCGAAGTTTCAGATCTCTATAATTTTGAAAACACTCGTTGTTGTATTATGCCTATCTGTGAATAGGATTTTTATAAAAATTCTTTAAACTGATAAAAAGAGTTTTAGTATATGAATTTAAAATCCAAATTAGCAAATTTTTGTTACATTTTGAATGAAATCCATTTAGAGAACATCCATTTCTATGGCTATTCCAGTACAAGGGAATTCGATAACGATGCAAATTTTTATAAAAGGTTGAACTAAATCTGTCAATGGGTTACACGTTTATCGGTTTCTACTTTCAGATGCTTATAAATACAATAACTCAGAAACACAAAACTTTACAGTTTATATTAGTTCACAGAACTTTAAGCGAGATACTAACAAAAAGTTTTAAAAGAGAAAAAAAATCATGTCAGATAAAATGAAGTTTAAAGCTAACTAGATGAAGTTAAAGCTAAATGGTGTTGGAGGTATTTAAAAGTCCGCTAGTAGATGTCATTATATATTTCCGAATATATGGAATATATGGGGGTATGTGTAGCAGTTTACGAATGGTGGAACTAAATCTTGTATCGAGAAAATGATCGCAAATGAAGTACTAGTACGTGATCATACGCAGAATGGTAGGACTATTTTATTTTTTTTAGTTTATTTGAAAAACATTCGAATATTTTTTTAAGTAATTTCACAAATTTTCTCTTATTGCTACAGATTTTAGATAATGGTATCCAAACTATAAAATTAGATGAATATATGAAGCCTGCTGTGCAAGAACTTCCATCTCCCAGTTGGAAAAAGCAACACGAAATTATAATACAGTAATTGCGGTTTGATTTTTCTTTCATTTCTTTGGAAGTCTAAATTTCTTTATATTAAAGTATGAAAGAAACGTTAAAAAAATTTAATATTTCTCTGCAATATTTGTATTTTATATTTAATAAGACTTTACATAATATTTTTACTAGTTTTATTGGCATCGGTTTATTAGGCATGAAGTGAAACTAATTGATTATAAATGGAGAAATCGACAACCAAGAAATAATTAATGACATAAGCCGAACAAAAAAAAATGAAAAAAAAAATGAATATTCTTTTTTCGCTTTTATTTTACAATCTGTCATTTGAATTCAGAAATATTATTATAATGAAGTCAGTTAACATCACATGACGAACATAAATATTTAGCCCCTCACAATAAAACGTATATTATATTATATGCAAAATGCGCGATGCATTCCAAAATTAAGTAAGTGTAGAGTATAAGAGGCGTGTCATGCGAATATTTGATATCATTTATATTAAAACGCCATAGTGCTTTGTATAAGAAATATAGATCACAATCATATCGCTAGTAACATTTGATCAAATAAATATTTTGACCTTCTAGGAATAAAGGAATAGAATTCTTCTAGGAATTTTGACCTAAATGACAAAAAAATAAAGGAGAATTTTAGGAAGTTTAGTTTGTTTTCTATCAATCCATTCCATACATTTTTCTATATTAGGGAAAATTAAATTAATTTTACATCAAGTTTCATCAAAGAAATAATTTAATTAACTTTCTTACTACATATTCAGCTTTTTTTTAAATGCGTGGTAATTTTGGAATGAATTTTTTAAGAAAAAAAATATAAAATAATTATATATATTTTTTTTAATTTTTTGCATGCAATAGGTTGACATATATTCATAAAAAAAATATATTTGTTCAATGTCAAGAGATATTTTTTTTAAAAATAGGGGGTGGGGGTGGGATGGGCAACGAGAGAAGAGATTTGGCTAAAAAGAAACATAAAGCAAACACCTTCCAATTTAGAGGTTTATCAACTGATTTGTTCAAAAACTTGCAGATAGCGTAAGAAACATATTACTTAGTTATTGACCTAAAAATAGGCTATATTTATAATTAGTCTATAATATTGTGATATAATTAATAATTAACATATCATTCACGGATTTTTCAGCATTGTAAATTATTAAAACAACTATAGATATTTCGAAATGAACAATTTGGTTAGTTTCTAGTTCAGATCTATAGAATATTTGCAGAATTACTATATCAGATTTCAACAGAAAATAAACATTAAATTTTAATTATGGTGTTTTTTGCAAAAAAATTGTACAAAAATCTAGAATTTGTGAAAATAGCATTGAAGGATGTAAAATAATATTAAGACGTGTTTTATGCAAATTAAAAATTAATGTAGCTTTCTAAAGAATGAAATAAAAAATAAAATTCAAACGGTTTTGTAGAAAACAGTTCAGAAAATAAGAATATTGGGTAAAAATACGATATTTTTTTAATAAAAGTCTTTGCAATTTAGCAATCTATCATAAATGTGTATTCAAAAATTTATTTTGGGATACTCATATAATGCGCTTTAGAAAAATTGTTAAATCACACAATCACTATTTCTTAAATTTAAAAAATTCACTTTGCCCCTTTTCCCCATTTCATTGAGAGTGTGCATTATTATATAAAATTGAAATCCTTTTTTTCTCTGTTATGTTTTATTGCAGGCATTGCAGACTATAATCATTTGATAATGAGTCGGTTGCATTTATAACATTTAAAAATACTTGCAGAAAAAAGAGGTTGCGGTACTATATTTTTCTGTTTACAAACAAAATCTTCTTTTCGCAGGGTTTTAAAAGGTCACCATGGTGGTTCAGCCTCAATTTCGAGAGCGAAAAGGGCAATAGGTGCTGCTGTGGTTCCACCAAAAAGATTCTCAGTTCAAAAAAAATAAACATAATCCACAATATCGTAGATAGTAAAATAGATCCAAAAATTTATACTTTTTGCCATCCAAGTTCTAATAATGCCTTTAAGCATTTATGTGTGCACACAAATATCATGCGCAATAAATCTTTCGAGGCCTAATATCTTCCCTCTTGTTTGATAAGTTGTCGGAATTTGGAAATGTAAATCTCATTAGTTTATTGGTGTTTAAAAACATTAAAATAATTTTTCTCAAACACAATGTGTAACTAGGTAGTATTCAAGTCTATAGTAATTCAAGAATCAACTCTTATTTGAATGCAATTTTTAATTTATTAATTTGATTTATATTCATTGAACGATTTTTGGATTAATTTGATAGATATTCATTAACAAATGATAATTTAAAAATTTATTTCTAATCATGATTTTTTTCATTGATCACTTGATAAATTATTTCTCAATTCAGTTTCTCATAAATATTATCCAAGACTCTACAATCAATCATAAGAATAATGTATTGTGACGTGAAAGTATTTTGTTTTTTAGTTTGTTTGGTTTAGTTTGCAAATTTGTCTTGTTTTACAAAATGTACAATCCATGTCATTCTAAAGTCGTTTTCCTTTTCGCAGGTACAGCTGGCTGATTTCAATCATTCGATACATTGTTCTTATAATTTCTGGTTGCTTGATTTACTGGCTGACAACTGTCGTGTTTCGACAATTTCATCTAATTTAATTTGATCCGAGAATAAGAATTATGCAGCAACTTGAAAACTAATGTTTTAATAGAAAATATTATAATTTTAAAATTATGACAATTTGCTTAAAAATCGTTTTACAAATGAAAAAAAAATAATAATAATAAATTTTGATACCTTGCATTTTCTATTTTTGATTTATTTAGTTTCATTTTTTTAACACATATATAAATGAATCAATCAGAAAAAAGAACAATAAATGCCTAAATTTCTCACTTCAAGATGGTTGAATTTTATGTTATGACAATAATCTAATTTTTAAATTCCTTCACATTAGAAATCTGCCTTGAACCAGTAGGCTTGAATAGTGCACTCAATGCTTAGATCTATATTTATCGGACAGATTCACACAGATAAAAAAAATATTATGAATAAAGTTCATGAATGTTACAACAATCATTCTTTTATCTAAAATCCCATTAGAAACTCAAAAACAATCGTCTTGTAAGATCTCGACATCTTACTCGGTAACTCAACCGCATGTGTGGTCCTCGCACAAGTTCAATATAATGCCAATAATCAAACGTCCTTCTGTCGAAGTGGCGAAGGAAATGATATGCTTGCTTAATTACTGCATTCGTAGTTTGACACTAGTAAAACACTAAAAGTAAGTAGTTTGACACTAGTAGTAAGTAGATTTGTTCAAAACAACTATCATGTTTGTTTCGAAACAGAATGTTTATATAATTAAACTAAACGTTTGCAGTCAGGAAACTCTTGTCAGACATTAATGATGTCTAGGTGGTTTCAAAATGAGAACTCGGTATTAAGATTGGAGGTTCATAATTTTAGAACTGCATTTCAGCAAAGATTTTTTGTGCATGAGGGTCTGGTGTACTTGAATCGTTTAACGCAAAATAATTGACCTCCGGGAGTATGGCGCTGGATTTTCGAGAGGGTGTTAATACAATATTATCTTAACATGGGAAGTCAGCCATCAGACCACGGCATAGTATGAAAATGGTGAATTTTTTGTCTAAAATTGCTGCCATATATCTCCAAAAGAGATTTAATGTTATTGAACTTAGTTAACCTTAATGTGCAATGTAGCATTTTTCTCTTAACTGGTAACACAAGCTACAAGAGGAAATAGGCACCGTCAGCATTCAAGATCTCCTGTATTTAATGATGTATAATGTGACTCACTGTCTAGCCTTTACAAGTCTATTACTTGCAAAATTTAGCTTTGCATTTCGTTAAATCAAAATGGAAAATGACTTTATGCGTTAATACTTCTATTGATATTTTACTCTAGCAGCTGTCGTCAAGATTCCGGAATAAAAAATATTACAGATATCCTCTTTTTTAAATAGATATTTCTTTATGTTTAAAGTAAATCCGTATATCATCAAAAATCGCATAGACAAATTCTGCCATGGTGGCTTGGTGGTAAGGTCACGGCTTCAAGATAAGAGGATCATAATTTCAGAATTGAATTTCAGCAAAAATCCATTGTTTGTTTGATTCTGGTGTATATGTTAAATCGTTCGCCGTAAAATAAAAGTCCACCTGGTAGTGTGACGTGGAAATTTGAGCAGGTAATTTATATAATATATTATACAAGGTGAGGTGTCAGACTTATTATCTGGCCATGGATCGCCAACTGATCATTCTGATATTCGATCACAAACTGACACTAAAATAACGAGCTTCTTTATGAAATTGCTATCATGTCATTTAAATATTAGTTCAAGTGGTCCAAACCAGTAAATTTATCAAAAACGGACAGTAGAATTTTTAGTGGTTATATTTCTCCCTTTTCATGTATTTGAAAATTAAAATATGTAGGTTTTAATCTCACATAAGAAACACTCGTTCATTTGGAAACTAAAGCACACAGAGCGGCTTCAAAACATTAATATAGCGAGTTAAGTTTAAGAAACTAAAACAATCAAAGACATAAAGCTATTTCTGAATGTTTTAAACGTATTTTCTAACATTTATTACTTCTTATATAAATTTTATGATGTTTTTGATAAACATTCTAGCGATTATTCTTTAAATACTTGTCTTTCAACGACCTGTTTTACCTGCGACCCTGTGTTTTCTGTTAATTTTTCATCTACTTAATGCCTATATCCTTATTCTGAATTTATCTTTCGAATTTGTTAACTTTCTCTGCGAAAATCGGTACTTATGTTGCAGTGATACTTTCAGATTTTCATTTTAGTTTTCCTTGGAATATCTTTAAAACTCCACAATTTTCGCAGTATCCGCTTATATCAAACTATAGAATATAAAATTCCTTACATTTTCAAGCTTTTTTTTTTTCTTCAAGTTTTAATATTTTTGCAAATATGGGTTCTAAACTACATTTTCGTTTTCAGTAATTTGTGACCCCCTACATCATATAATCCGCATGTTACCTACATGAAAATAAGCTTTTGAGAATGTGCTTTCACTTTAAAAAATTCATAGTTGAAACTGAAACATCCGTTTTTATTTTTTTATTAATGCTTTTCATTTTGCAACAGTTGTCGGACTCCCTATATTTTTGCGATTTTCACCTACTAAACTTCGTTTGAGACCCAATGTTGTATGATGATTCTTTATCCACTTGATGCCTACTATCATCCCACTGAATTTGTCGGTCGAATTTAGCAATACCCCGTATTGTATGACACTATGATGTACAAATATTTTTGTACCTCTTTTATGATTAACGATTTTCTACTTTTAAACTCATAACATCTTTATGTGATCTAGTTTCTTTTTGATGGTGCAAACGTTATATGATGAGCAAACAATTGTTGTGCCTATTTTACGATTAACTGTGCTTTATTTTTCGTCCTTATTACTTTCTGACGTATGCTTTAAAGTAATTGGATTTTCTGTTGCGCACATGAATACATAAATAAAAACCAATATAATTTTAGCAGAATCCATGAAAAGTTAAACTTGGAGTTTTTTATTGAGACTTGATCAACAAAATTTCAGTCCTCTATCAGTATTTCACTAAGCATTGTAGGTGGTTTAAACTGTTGAGTAATCTTTTCATTTATATTGAGCTGCGTTGCAAATACAATTAGTTTTGTTTATTTTATTAATGCATAAATACTTTTACTTATGCAATACTTATCAAAAAGTTTCGCTGTCTGAAAAAATGTAAGTACATAATTTTTTCCATCTTATTTTTCGTAAAAAGTGACTGGTAAGATTATATATTTTAACATTTTATTCTAAACTATTATAATCAAGAAAAATCTCACGCTAGAAAGAGAGGGACTGTGAAAGATAAAACTAACGATTCTAGAGATGAATATTGAAAAATATAAGGCATTAATAATACGACATGGACATATATTTTATAAACTACGAGCCGATAGGTCTCTGGAGAAGGCTGATTGGCAATAAGACAGAAATCTATATGCCATTAAATCTTTACTTCATTAAAGAATTAAGGCCCTATCGATTTTATGCACCTATTTAAAGCACTTATCATCATCTAATCCTTATTTTAATAAAATTAATTTGAAAATATTGCCTTTAACTTTTTGAAATTCGAAATTCATAAGAATAAAAATTTAATGTAGCTGAAAAATTCGAGGACAAAAATAGAATAAAGATAGAAATGAGCTCAGAGAGAAAAAACAACATTTTTTATATTAAAAATGACAAAAACAGATTTATTTTTATCTTAATAAATAAAAAAAAATTAATTTTCAGATAATCAAGTGGGGTCATAAAATGAATTCAATGCCAATTTCTGCTGGATAATTAATTTTTAAAAAAATTGTAGTCCTTCCAGTATTTTTAAAACTGTTTCACTCTATTTTATTACTAATTCGGAAATTTATACCTCCCCCTATGAAAAAAAATAATTACATAAAAAAATTACAATTTGATCTGGGGGCCACTAAATAACTACATCTAGACATTAATGTTATAAAACTGAGTTGAAAACATTCTTAAACCACAATATTTCAATAGAACAATTTATTTTCAGAAAAGCTTAAAAAATTACCAATTATACTCATAGAAGATCAATAGAATTACTGCAAACGCCAAAAACAATCACTGGCACTTCAACCGAAAAGAGGCTCCTGTAGAACTTCATCTAAACAGAAATTGTATATTCTAAACTAAGATTTTCTAACTATCATAGCCTTTTTAGAAAACTAACATTTTCTAAAGAATCTATGATACATTTTATATGTACCTAAGCGTAACAGAGCAGCAGTCTTAAATCAAGCACTTTAACTTGATATTATCAAATCCAAAACATAGAATAACTGATATTTGTCTATAATTATTTCAAAAGGAATGCGTCCCGTTGGGACCAAATGATGGCTAAATGTCCGTGTTCGCTTGTACCAAACGACGACAGCTAGTTTTATTTTTAGTATTAGTTATTATTTAGTTATTAGTTATTATTATTTAGTTAGTATTAATAGACATAATTATTGTGTTTCTAGGATTATTTGAAAATTAAGAGAAAATGGAAACCTTTCTAGAAGAATATTTCTTCACAATTTAGAAATGGCCTTAGTAAAACCACTTACAGCTATCCTATAAACTAGTCGACTATCAAATGATACCACAAATAGCAAATCATTGTTTTGGGAAAATTCAGAAGACAATGTACAAAAACTTGACGAATAATGTAGAAAGTAGAAAGCAAAGTAGAAACGTGATATTTTCGCCAAACGAATTCGATGTTTTGCGTGTTTTAGAATACTATAAAAACTATCAAGAAATGGGCAATGGATTTGTTTGCATTTCAATATCGTAGCAAAAACATCATGTCATGAATGTAATAAACAAAATGATTAATTAAGTTCAGTTTAACAATTTGTATTCGAATTCTTAATCGCAAGTTGAATTCATTATCATTTTAGTTTTGAAACGGTTTTTACAAATATATTGCATTTTATATAATTTTCAAGGCTGCAAACCTTATATATATATATCATTAAATTATTTTAAAAACTATAATTTGGCTTTTATTTGTTATGGTAAACAAATTGAGATTATGGGGACACTATATGACGCCACATATTATATTAAGCTGCAAATTTTTACCTAGTATTTCTAAGGTAAATAAACAAACAGTATTCAGAACTTTGAAAACAATAAATTAAATAACTTAAAAATATGCATTATAGGGGGCATCAAGTTTGCTTAAAGTTTTGTAAATGTGATAAAATCTAGTCGCTTTTTTTTATTTAATACATCACACATCAATTGAATGAATCAAGAGAATTACAATTAAAAATTATTCCCTTGTGATCATTGAATTATTCCCTTGTAGAAATTAAAATGAAGAATTACTTCATTACTATTTTTTAGTTCTGCTTTTGGCCTACAGATAAGATGAGGAATATCAGTTTATTTGCGTAAGCCCTACGTTTGGCCATAATTATCTAAATATTTTGGTAGGTGTTCAGGCGCACAGCAGCCTACAAAAGTGTCAAAATTCTAAAATATTTGCACTGTGTATATAAAACGAGAAAATCTAATTATAGAAATCATTGATCACTAAAATCGAATATTTACGATTGCTACAATATCATGAAATGGACCAAAGATGTTCCCTAAAATCTAAATAAAATTTAAATGTAAAAAGAAACTAAATAATACATAGATTACTTGGATTAAAAAGATTACATAATATAATGGAATGATACATTATGAATTTTCAAGTTCAAAAATATAAAAAAATTATGTGAGGTTCCCGAAAACTCTATGAAAACATTACTTTTCAAACCATAGCATAATCATTTAACCACATTCTTTAGGTTAATAACATTTCTTTTATTTATTATATTGCAGTACACTTTTTTTTAAAAAAATAGAGAAATATTGACTTAATGAGGTAGAAAAAAATTATACTTAAATATAAACCATCTAGCTTCTCTGATATCTTGGAGAAAAATATGTAAAATCTATTTTGTTTTTTCTTAAGCAAGTGACCGTAAAATATAACAGAAGCTGATCTAGAAGGTGCCTTTTATCTGCAGAATTTAAATATTATATAAATATGATGTGAATATAATTAACACGCCAAAGATAATTGTATCTAATGTAATTGTCGAAGAAATGAAACATTAAGTAATGAAATAGTAATGGACCAAGAAAGCTAATCAATTAGAACTAATATCTTTAATTGAAGAGCAAAATCCAACAACTCAACAATGAAGCAAGAAAAGAAATGTGCCAGAAAAAAAAGCCCATTTCTCAGTATAAACTCCTCAACTTCAACTACTTAATTGTATGTATAAAATAATATATTTTGCAGATTATATTCTTCAGATATATTACACTGATGCGCATTATTAAAATTTATCATCGCTGGAAGATAACACTGATAAATTATACCCTATTCTTCGTAGATCTCAGTTCCAAAATGAAACCTTCTATTGATGTTTTCCACGATGCAATTCCATGGCAAGCAACAGCTCCTGGAATAATGCTGAATATTAAAGGTAAGGAATTTCAAAATAAAATGTGAATTTTATGTTTGTTTACAGGAGGTAAAAAATGGCATTATGCATTTATTCCATTAGGTACAGTAATTGTAAATATGTAGATTCATTTTGATAATTAAAGCACAATTTTTAAATATGTTTTAATGAATAGAATGTTAGAAAATATGGATACCACATACCAAATTAAACTTGACAATTGATAATAATCTCGATTGTGCTTCTAGAAGGATTTGTATATTAGAGTAGATAGAAAATAAGCAAAACTATTTTTCATGTTACTATGTGATGAAAAAAAATATGAAACGCTTAGAAATAAAGAAAAGAAAAAAGTAATAAAATAAATTGTTATTTTTCTCGACAGCATTCACTAAAGCAGTAAAAAAAGTGCTTTCTTTGATTTTTAAATTGTCGTTTTATTTTTTATCATTTAATTTTTTGTGAAATATTTAATTACATAAATGTGAAAAATTCTTCTTTCAATCAAAATCGATGCATAATTTCCAATAGCAAATTTCCTAAAAAGCTTGATAAAAATAAATGAAACTATATCAATATGAAATTTTATTCAGCAGTAATCGTGCAACAAATCTATGAATAAACTTTATTTTGGTGGTGGTGAGAGGGGGGGGGGGTAACTTATAATGGCTATTTCTTGCGCTTGATTTGCACTGGTTGTTTCATACGCTTTTCACTTCTCTGTAAAATCTTGCCTTGCAAAACTAACACTACCCAGCAGCTAATAATGGAACAAAAGAATGATTGAAAAACTTTCATAAGTTCGAATTGGACTTAATGGTACTGAAAATTAAAAGCAAATCTTTTTAACTTTTCATGATGCAACCAGATTGGCATCGATTAAAATAATGCTCATAACTTCAAATTATTTTCCATCATTCCAGTTTCTCCCAATACCAATATTCTCAAAATTACGGTGATTTTAATAATTTTTTGATTTTTTTTGGATTGATTAATAAAAAATAATCAATATAATAGTAATGGAGAAATTTTGAGATAGTTTTGAAGAATATTCTTAAACATCAAAGAATTGCAGAATGAGGAGGTAATTGTTAAGAAGCAAATTTAAAGGCGATTTTTAATTAATGGAAGCAGACAGTCTCAAAATTGAATTAAAAATTTAAAAGTATTTGTTCACAAATTAATATGATCTTACTAATAAATTTGTGCAATAGTACAGAGAGTAAAATAGATAGAATAAAAAAATTAAGATTGTAAAAATTTTTAAGTCTGATAAGGAAGTAAAAAAATAATATACAAAAGTGATAGATTTCATGATAGTTAAGATTCTTATTTTTTTATTCGCAGAATGAAGACGTTACAGATTTTTTTAACTACTTTTAATTGGAATGAAACGTTTGAAAAATATTAAAATACGATGCATATAACCATACAATATACAAATATTTCATTGTGTATATTATTTACAATTATAAAGTATTCTTTTTAAAAAATTATTGTTTTAAAGAATTTTCTCTTGCACAAATAAAAAATTTTTTTATCATTTATTAAAATAACATTTTCATTTATTATAAGTATTTCTGTGAGATAGATATCATTCCGCTAAAGTTACACCATTTTTAATAACAAACGTATAAGAAGTGAAGTCCACACTTCGTATCCGAGGAATGTATGGATCCATAATCATTCCATGGAGACGATTGTTCTTTCGAAACCAAGTATAAGAATCCGGATCCGCAGACATTCTTCAGAAATTGATGTTGATCACTAATTTTAAGGTCTAAAACATGAGAAATAGAAGGTAAAATCGATTACAAAAGTTAATCTTTGCAAAAATGTAACAAGTTAAATAAAGGCGTATGAAAAGAAAACAATACTACATTCAAATATAACAAACTTTTTTTTTATCAAAAAGAACAAAAGATCAATATCTGTAAACAAAAACGTGTTTTAGTAAATTGAAATAAAATGCAACTAATATTTAAACATTACATGCTTATTTTCAACGCTTTACTTTCATTTTCCTACAGCATGTGTAATATTTTTTATTATATATAGATGAGCTACTTGCTGCTATTCAGTCACCTGTAATCAATTATCAGCGATCACCAAAGGAATTAACAAAAGAGGCTGCTTGCATGATGTAATTATTTTTTTAATATTTTGTTTAGTTTTTTACATGTATTCCTTTTTATGTTTTTATTTTATTACTTTCCTTTTCAATTAATATGCATCTGTTGATGGACAATATAGTTTTAAACGCTTATATAAAACAAACTTAATTTCCATTAATCATCTTTCTTTCCATCAAAGCAAAATATTGTAAGTTTTCCAACGTAGATTCGATGTCAACTGGAAAAATATGTAAGACACCATTATGTTCCGAAAAAGCTTTTGCAACCTCGGAGTAATTAGAGTATAGAAAGGGAAGGAATAATTGATGTTAATTAGAAAGAAATTCAATTAAAAAGAATTTCTTTATTTTCACTGGTCTGACAATGTCAGATTAAGTCTCTTTTATTTTATATAAATGTATTTACATGAGATTGCCGTTATGGATTGTACTATAATACTGGGGTTCTTAAATATAGCAACCCCGTTTACTATAAACTTAAAGAGTATGATTGGATTTCTTTATAGCCTGCTGTAAATGTAAACAGTGCATTTGAATTTGCTTATACCCTTGAACAGAAATAACTACAAACAACCTCACTATGCAGCGCTAGGAATGCGCATAACGAGAGAGGAAGCAAAAAAATATTGTTAACAATGTATATCTTTTTTCATTGTGCTTTCCAAATTTGCATTTCAAGCTGCCATAGTAAAGCCGGAACATGAGTTATGACCTATCAATCCTTTGTTATTCTGGTTCATTGAGTTTATTACATTATTGGCCAGATATTTATCCTTTTGACATTTTGATATTTGTATCACAGGAAATATTTGATTAACCAGGAAAAAAAATCAAATGACCTTATCAATCTTAAAACTCCTCCATATATCTCCCATTTTCAAGCGGACTATAAATAAAGGGAGATATTTGTACTTCTATCTTGTAACTTTTTAATTAAATTGCAATTCGGCGTCAACACAATAATTTGATTAAATTATTGTGTTCGAGGAATTAATTCACTTTGAAAGTATTATATATTAAATTCTTTTTCCAGGCATTTTGCAATTTTAAAAAATTGTAGAATTAACTGCAATGATTCAGAATTTATTTCAACCCTAAGTTATGTGCTATTTAAAACTCAATCTGTGTATAATTTGTTCTTATAAATAACATAAATTGGACGGTTAACTGTGGTTATGATTTTATATCAGTTTTCACTAATAAATATTGAAAGATTTGAAAATGTGTTGTGAAATATTTTACATTTCCAACAATAATTTCCACATGCATATCGAGATGTTTGAGAGGAGTAAATCGATTGAGATATATGAATTAGAAGGGACAAAAGAATAGCATTCCCTTATTCTTTCTATTCTACTACTTTACCACCTTTTGCATAAATGATTCAGCTTCCAGTGTTAATTCTTCTTCTGGCTTCTTGGAAGTTTATTACGTTCTAAACGAATATGAAATACATTCATATTAAACTACTAAAATATGCGATTCGAATAATGCTGAGCATCTAGAACATTAAGAATAAAAGAATAATTTCATTAATGTGATCATATACATTTTAAAGAATTATAAATATCACACTTGCTTCGGTCTTATAAATATCATCTGCATGCATTATAATGACTAAAATCAATTTTAAGAATTACATATTTAGAGGCATTGAAAAAAAATTGTAATTCGGCATTTTTAAAAGTTATTTTTAACTACACACTCTTTTTGAAAACATTTTTAAGAATGTGAAAACTATAAAAATTTTTAATTAATTAACGAAAATAATTTATGTAAACTTCTAACGCTTTTTATGATTTCTATTACTTCATCATTTGCAAATAATCCTTGGTTTTTAGAAGGAATAATTGCATTAAGCCGATAAAGAAAGAAAATAATACCAATTTTTTAAATTAAAATTATTGAATTATTTATTAATTTTTGTAATTTTAGTTTTGGTTTGAAGAAAAATCGATATGCGTTATTTCTTCGATTTTAAAGAGAAACATTTTCTGTTTTAATTGTTTTAGTTGCGTGATATTTTTCTTCGTACTGCTTGCTGTCTTAGGAAGTTCAATCACTGTTTATGAGTGTTTTTGTAAAAACAATAAGAAAATGTCAAGATATGAAGATGGCGATAAGAGCATAAAAGAAGTCAAGAAAAAAGGGGATGGAAATAAATACCTCAAACGCAATGGTAATAACTTTTTTTTGATTTCTGAAATAGTGCTTAGAAGTAGAATAGTAGAACAATTTTTTTTTATATATTTTATAAAAACTGAAATTTTAATTTTCATTTCAACTCCAATTTAAAATATTACGTTTAACAAACTTTAGGGATAGCTGCAACGAAAAAAAAATGAAGATGTCTACGCTATATGTATTACTTGAAGCATTTCATAAGTGGTACCTTCATATAGAAGCCATCTTATGTGTTACTAACATCGTTTTTCATAACTTTAACTAAAAAATATTATCTAAGGATATGATTTCCCTTATATGACATGAAATTACTAGAAATGACACTCAATAATTGAAAAGAAACGAGAGCAAAGGAATCCATCATGCCAAATAACCTGGTATGAATTTAGAATATGATTAGATATTTGTCAAATAAAATATTACTCATAAAAACTATTACAAATTCCTTTTATGATTCATCCATAGGATAATTTATTAAATATTATAATTCGTAATTTGGCTAAAGAAAAGCTTTTAATAACACTAATTTAAATTGGTAAATCATCTGTAAAAACAGCAATGATTTATAGAGAAGAATTAAATGCATAATATTTTCACATGTACAATTATTTTTGAAAATGCAAGGTTTTTACATTGACAAAGAAAATAATATACCATTTTTCCTTTCATATCAATTAAAAGTCAATTTTAATTTGATGATATATAAAGAAACTCAACATCCTAAGAGTTTGTGAATTTCATTGTAGAATTCTTTCAATTACTATTGAAATAATGACATTATATAAAGTTGTTTTCAAATATTTAAAAAAATGAATCGTTATGAAAATAATTATGAATTTGAAATTAAAATGAAGGTAATTTGAATAATTGGAAAAAAAAACTTTAAAAATTACAATTTTAATTTAAATAATTACAAAGCTCTTCAGATCTCCAGAAAATATAGTTGCTGACCATTAGGTCTCGCAGCCACCTTTGTTTTCAACTTGTTGTGATTTTGGATGATTACCTAGTTCAAATAACGTCCTTTCCCAGAATTTTAATTACTACTCCTTTTTTAAATTAAATTTTAATTTCACATGACTTTGAATTGATTTTTACACTAAACTCATTATGTTCGATAATTGCTGAATTAATTATTAAGGTATAAATAATGCCCTTAAACATTTAAAATTTAACCGTAACATTATGCCGTAACATTTTACATTCATCAATCAGTGACTATTTAAAAATATGGCTAAAAATAAATTTTTATGTAATTAGGAAGGTTACTTTATATTAGTCTACTTTTGGTGTCAACCGATGCTCATAAGTTGCACCTATCTAATCTGTGAAAGAAACTTCAAGAAGGTAATTTACACTCCAAATCTCTGAAAATGCAAAAACTACGACTACCCTTAAATTGAAATGAGTCAAATCCAAACCACTTCAATCTTATTGTCACATTCAATAGATTGAACCTATTTGAAAGAATATTCCTTTTTCTTTTATTTTAGTTCAATATAAGGATACTAAGAAACACTTACATAGTAGCAGGAGATAATAAGGCCTCGTTATTTAAGTTTTTGTAAAACAAAAAGCGAATTAAGGAATATTCGATACTATAAAAAAATTAGATTTATGCAAGTGTCAAAGTAAGACTATATTATGTACATTATCGAGCATAAAATATCCGGAACATAATGTATGCGGTCAGTTCGGTTGCATCTTATGAACCCTCACAAAAACCATTAAAGTAAAAAGTTTATTATTGTAGGAATTATTCCCCCAAAAAAATAAGAATAAATTTTCTTTTAAATTTATTAAAACTAAAGAAAAAATATTTCATAAAGAAAAATAAGCCAAATGATATAGTAAATAATCAGAATACAATCATCTTCTGTTTACTAAAGAAAGCCAAAGATTTTTGCCACTTCCTTTTTAAAAAGATAACAATATTGCAGAAGATACAATTAGACTTTAGAAATCCTGAAATAATGACCTTATACATATGTTCAAAGGGCAGTTGATGTTTTTGATGAAATGATAATAATATTATCCGCAGCTAAAATTACAAAAGCATGGTGTATGGAAGAAATTTTTCATTTTTGAGCACTGACTACCCATGCTACCCTGAATGATCATTTTCTCTGTTCTTCATTTTAGAAAATGTTGTTCTAAAGAATTCGGTTACAGAAAATAAAATATAAATAAACTTAGCCCTTAGCTCAATTCAGTACTAATTATTTCACAGAAGGAAGGCTATTGAAAGTTATAATGAGATCTAATAAAGATTTTGAAGAAAAGAAAATTCAAACGCCAAATACGATCGCAGTACGATTAGGAAACTTCATAGCATAGTTCAAAAGAAGTTGGTGATTGAAAATTGATTATTAGATGATATACACTCTTGATATAATCATTAGATTTCAAAATCGCAGAACTGAAGTAAAAATCATGTAGTTAAAGTATTTTGATATTCTTTGTTTTAAGTGATTTCAGATATGAGTTAATAAATGATGTGTAATGCGAACCACTCTACGCTTTAAAAGTACCTGTTTTTCATTATCTTTAAATCGTTTCTGAATGTAAGGAAACATCAATTTCTGCATTGTACTAGAATCCAAAAGAAAGCTTTAAAATGTATTAAATTCATATTTTAAAGCAGCATTAGTACAAAATTTTGGCATTATTCGTCTGCAATTTGACAATAATTTGTAAGTCTCTGAGTCTCTCATTTGAAGTAATTCAAAAAGTTCATCATCCATCTTAAAATTATTTATACGCTTCATTTATTCTCAATTTATAGTTTGGTTAGAAGGCTGCGCATATTTCCTGAAGATATTTTGCATAGTAAAGAATGGAAGCAAAATTCTAAGGACTACTTCCTCAGAAAACCAGATTGGTTGTATACATGGTCTGAGATTTATCGCTAATGCCTGGCTCATTCTTTTACATACTTCTATGGCTTACATCAGTACCATAAGTAAGTATTTTAGTTAGTAGAAATATTTACTACGTTATTAAGTTTAAGTATTTTAAGGAATTTAATTATCATGCATAAAATAATTGTAAGAATCGTTAAAATATTAGGTTATTAACAATCTGCTGAATAAAATCTAGTTGTGATTATATTGGAAACCTGATTCAGGTTTCATGTGCCTTAAATTTGATTTGGTTGAAAGGAAGTTTAACTTAATAAGGTTTATTTTCCATTTTAAATATATAGGAGAATCATTTTTGGAATGAATGGAGGACTCTCTATATTTTGATTCCTTGCATTAAAGAAAACACCAAAAGCTTACATTACAATTCCAAAATTTCATATCTCAGTAAGAAAACACGTTAACCTGATAGATGAACTGTATATCCAAGTAACTTCACAATGTGTCCTCAATGGAATTGAACTCTTAACCGTAACAATAAATACAAGTGGCTATTTATAGCCAGTAAAAATCGTTGGATCATTGATATGTCTAGAATCATCAGCATTTATGATACACGATCATGAAAGATGTTCAGTAAAGTTACTTGATTTGGAGAATATTTGGCTGATATTATTCATGGTGAAGGCTTAAAACGGGAATCGGGGTCCTCTAATCATAATATCCAAGACATACTTCAAATTAAACGCAACAATAACATGTGACAAAGATGTGATCGCTTGTAATTATTCATCTGATAATTAAATGCAGAGAATAAAATTTCTGTATAAAAATTATGAATTTGTCGCTTGATTTTTTTTGTTAGGAAAGAAAATATTACTTTCTTTTCTTAATTATTATTGTGTGTCCCACTTTTAAATATTTCAGTTGTAACTACTAGCTTGAGTAAGAACGAATACAACATATATATTTAATATAAATATATTAAATGTGTAAAAGTTGCCACTTTTAACGTATTATACGCTTAATGAAGGGGTGGACATCGGACTAAGGAACCGATAGAAGCAAAAGCTCCGGATCGAGTTGTTTTAATGTGTTGTTGTTTTCTTGGTTTTTTATGGCACAAAAGCCATCTTTGGTTAAGCTGCGTCACATTCATGAAATTAAAATATTAAAATATTCTTTGGATCGAAGAGGTTCATTAAAAAAAAGAAACATTGAAATATGAAAAACTTATGTTATTTCACAAAGTATAAAGGATTATATAGAAAGCATCAAATATGTAATAAATATTACAAAGTATAACTCAAAATGTGAATAACAATTGATTTTTCACTTTAGTAAGATAACAGATATCTGTTTACTTAATTGGTTCATTGCAATAAAAATCAATTTCTTGATAAGCATTTTGTTTAGATGGCAAATAAATAATTATCTTTCCAAAATGTTTAATCATATTTAAGGAAGGAACTACTACTCAAGAAGGAAACACTTTTCGAATATCAAGTGTCTTGATTTAATGCTTAAGGAGGTCTCATGATTAGTGAATGATTACGATTGTCTTGAAGAAAATAGCATTTCATAAAATAACTTAGTTTATTTTAAACTGTAAAATAAAGACAAAACAAACACACTCACATATTAATTTCAAAAATAAAGATTCGAAAAAATTAAGCACAATTTACTGAGTGCACTGATTTACCAATAAGTTTTTCTTGTAATTTCAGTTTCATATATAATGAAAATACCGATATAAGTATCGAATGATTGTTCATTAATGCAAATTAATTAATAGAATTTCTAGCTAATATTTCAGTGCTAAGAAACTTTCGGATATTCAATAAAAGTACTAGATAAAGAAGTTCCTAAAATATTGCTTTCTGATACAGCATAAAATTAGCCAAATTTTGCATACAAAAATGCATACATACTTCTGGCATAAACATAAAAGGAAAAAATAAAACCTCAATTATATTTTCTTACAATTTCCCACTTTTTTAAGAACTTAACAAAATTTAAAATTTATTTTTTAGAGGATATGAAAGAAGTGAAGCAGCTTTTTGAACTGAGAGTGTCACAGTTAATGCTGGGTGGAATTTTTTCTGTTGATATATTTTTCGTAATCAGGTAAATTTGTAACATATTTTTTCTTCAATATGAAACTTTTATTATTTTATAAGAAAATCATGAATTTTGCGTACAATAAATACAAGATGTATGAAATTCGTGAAATCAGAATTGCTTAGAAATTCTTATTACTTCCACAAGACCATTTATGGATGATACATTGCTGCGATGATGAATTAACAAAATACTTACATGATACTATCCAACACACAATTGAGTTTTCTTTGTTAAATTTTATTGAGGAAGACTAACACAAGTTTTTTATGTCAATTGTATCGCAGCAAGATTTCATGCAATTTCTGTGTTTTAGTCTAATTCTGTATATCAGACTACACAAATATATGTAATGTACATGATGATGAACCCAAAATCCATAAAGTGGCCGATATGTGTAATTGCATCTAAACTCAATTGAATGAATCCAATTTCTTTTAAGTTATTGTAACTGCTTGTTCAGGATAAACTGGTTTGTTGGTTATGAAAGACGTAAAAATTACAAAATATATTTTGAAATATCGATCAAATCTTTGAAAAATTTTCAGGTTATCTAAATAACTAATTGAATCAACGTGGAACATCATCAAAATAATAACTATTCATATAAATCGAAAATTATGTATATTTTAGGAAAATACATAGTTCTTATAAGCATATAAACAGAAAATAAAGATTTTACCAAAGATATTTAAAATTTCTGCAATTTCTCAAAATGCACCAATACTATTAGAAATTAGAAATAAATGTATAAATATTGGTAGAAATACATATAATTGATTAAAACCAGAAATTAATCTGAAATCTTCCAATATACATAACTGTTTATCTGAGAGGTTGGAGTTGGAATAGCTAGAGGATCAAACAATCTCAATCTTGGAAAGCGTTAATCTCGATCAGATTTTAATTGCAGACACTGAACGAGCTAATTGTATTAGGAATTGTTCTTGATTTTATTTAAAATGCATATTTAAGCCATATGAGATGATTGATTTCGAAAAATGTCAAGGCATAAGGAAAATTAATCAATTCTAGAATATTGTTTTTTTCGTTTCAGTAGTAATTTTCTTTAAACAACTATTTATAAGACTTGTAGCATTTACACACATTTTTAGAAGCTACTAAATTCCTAAATAATGTAACGAATGCTCCTAATGTTAACTTAGGCAACATTTCAGAAGGTGTTAAATCGTTTAAAAATTCTTCTAAAAGATCTTTTCAAGATGATCTTTCGAATCTTCAGTTATTATAAAATTAGAGCATTCACAATTCTACTACAGTTTCCACCATACCTTTTAATTCATAATCTTTAATTCCGACTGACAAATATTTTATGATTATAAGACTGGCTAGCCCTTTGAGCTGTTGGACTACCACTATTTTAAAATCGGTATCGCTGAGAAGTTGTTGAATTGCATCTCGATTTTCTAGAAAGGAAAATTAGGGCAATTCTATTGTTTTCCAACTTTGACACTATTCAACTTGCAAAAGTTAACTTACAAATTCTTTCTCAAAATCATAAGTGCTTATATTTTTTTAAATTCAAAATAGCGTCTCTATTTCTTTAGACAACTTAAAACTATAAATGTGAACATCTCAAGAAGACAGATAATTAAGGAATGAAGGAAAATTCTATTCATTCGGATTATTTTTCCACCGAATCAGCTAACAAAATTTACTAATGCTCTAGAAAAGTTTGCAGATAGCTAACAATGCATGCGCATGTGTAAATGATATGCACACGATGCATTTTGAATAATTTTTTCAAACTTCTGATTGAAATCGGATACCAAGTAAGAACTAGTTTGAAAACTGAGTGAACAATTCAGAATCTACATAGATATATAGAATTTCAATCAAGGAAATAGCTTGATCCCCGTTTATATATATATATATATATATATATATATATATACCATGTTCTATGAAATTTGAAGGACAAAACTTTACACTGTAATAGAATTTTGCATATTTTCTGCACAAGATTGTTTCCTTTTTTCCGATAAACTACGTGACAAAACTTTCACCCCCTTAGTCATGCTGCTTCATCTATGCTCTTTCATATTAAATTTCTGAATCAGCATGATCTGTCTTTCGCTGTGCAAAGCTTAATTTGACTTTCATCATAGCATTTTCTAACTCTCCTAGTCCTCTCTGCTTCATTTTTAATTCATTTCTTTTCAATCAGTGCATCCATAATTTCAATCACACGCTCTTTTCTTCTACACTTATTGTAGGCAATATTATTAACTTTATGCAATAAGTTTATATATTTTTTGTGAGAAATATTTTATATTAGAAAGTCCCTTTCTATATAAATAGTAAAGAACATGCGAGGTATTTAAAGATATGCTTAGCTTGAGATTACAAACTAAATGGTAAATAAGCACAAAAAAAAAATACTTCCATACAGTTTTGCTACCAAACATCATAGCGTTTTATATATAAATGATCATTAGTGATTATTTGTCCATTTTTAACAAATTCTTTAATGCTCTTATCATTAAAAAATGGTTTTTTTTAAATTTCAACTCTTTTGTTTTCGTTTTTTAGTTTCTAGTGTAATTTTTACCTTTATTCTATTTCAGACTCTTATCTTTTCGGTTTATCACAAGTAACATTGATTTGAAGACAGATACATTTCCAGCAGCTTATCTGAAAGCAATGTGCATTTTGTGATGATTTATTGGTTTAAATTATGTGGAGCAAAATTAAAGCAAACATTTTGTTTGTCCGGACCTTAAATATCTCACATTGGTGTTTAAAGATTTTTTTCACCATTATAAGTGATGATAATGGTGAATTTTATGATGGGATCGAATATTTCTGCTGTAATCTCAGGTATTTTATACAATTTGGAGATGTGCTTATCGTGCTTGAATTGAATTCATCTGTTACAAAAAATTTATTCCTAGCATTTCATTAATTAAATTAAACTTACAAGGATTTATTCATGCATTGGTACATTTTCAAATCACTTTTGTAAAATTTCTTTTGAATTCAATTAATTTACATTGTTCTATCCTAATATTACAGCTTGAAAAAATTTAGTATTCCAATAAACAACTGTAAATTTTCAATTAATTTTTAAAAAATAAAAAGAATATTTTTTAAGCATACCATCGAAATGAAATTTACCATGCATGCGCGATTACATTGAAAGCACCATTGTAATTAATGACAGAGCCCGTTCTTCCAAAATTTGCCATACAGGGTATACAGCTTCTAAGATAGCATACCTATTAGAAAATATTTATGTCTCACTCCTAATCTTTAGTTTAACATCTTGATAAAATAAAAAATATGAAAATGATAATATTTTAATAACTTATTATTTTTCTTCTCAAATTTTAGTGGATTCCTGAATGGCTATCTTTTTTTTCACAAGTATAGTAAGCGCAATGGAAACATCTCCTGGGTTTTTTTCTATTTCAAACGATTTGCAAGGTAAAGTCCATCTTCGTATTTTCCAGTTTTTCTTGTATCTTTCATGTATAGAAAACTTTATCTGAACTTTGAAGTTTGTGTTATGCCTCGCGTATCGCATATGAATGGCAAACTTAAAAATATCCAAATAGTAATGAATAATTTAGAAAAACACTTATTAATCAACAATAATATCCAAAATGAGTTCACCTTTTAAAAATCTTTTACTTTGAAATATTTCTGATCAAAATGTTCATAGAGATGATATTTTTTAATGGCATCCCACGCTTCTTTTCTATTCATTTTTTTCACGTTTTAAACAAAATTCATATAGATTATATTTTAAAAATAATATTTTTCGTATATGTATTTAAATATTTCGAAATAAACTCGCACAAAAATTTAAGTGAATGAATAAAAATCACATTTATTATAGTTGATTTGAATTTCTTCTCACGACAAAAGTAAAATTTAGCATTCTACTAAATTTATTTAACATTTTCATTGTACAGTTCGATTTAAATCAAATATTTATTTAACCAAATGGCGAAATCAAATTTAACAAAATTACCGATTCATAAATATTTTCTTTCCCATATTTAACCTGGCAATCATGAGAAATCTCACACCATGCTTTATGCAAAAAATATAAAACCTAGAAATGCATTAATTTTCCCATATGTATGAGGAGACGGCAAATCAAGAACTAAATGGACTGTCAGACGATATTTGGGGTCAAACCCTGTAATTGTCAAGATCAATCGTCTGTAAGGCCCGCAGAGTAAAATGTTCAAATAATAGCAGTGAAAAATGCATGTGACTGGTGCTTGTAAAATGTTGCAGGTCGAGAAGACTTCTTAAAAACACAGACTTTTATTTCTTGCGACAAACAAACATTTAATACATTATAAAAATATCACATATTACACCGACACAGACTATGAACACAAGGGAAAAAAAGAAAAAAAGAATCTGAATATACGTCTAAGCAAGCGCGCACGAGTGCTTCCGTTCTTATATAGAGTGAAAAAAACATTTGCATAAAACCGTCAAATAACCTCTTGCATAAATAATTTAAAGCATCATTTCACTTCATGTGATAAATCGTTGCGAACGGGGTTCGAATCATCAACAGTTTGTGTACACGCATTCGGATGGAAAGAAAAACCTAATATGAAACGAGCATCCTATTTTTGCTAACATGGAATGAATGGATAGAATTACAATAAGGCTTTAAAAATTTAGATTAAATCTATCAACAGGAAGATTTTTTCTTCTTCCAAAACTTTCTTTTATTTTCCATTGCATTATAAAAAAAAAAAAATGCCAAAATGTACCTTGATTACAAACGTCTTTACCACGCTCATAGCCAGTCAGGTTAACATTATTTAGTTTCACTTAAAATGCATAATTCCTAGAACTTCATTTAATGAAAATTTGAAAAATACTTATTTCTACTCTGAATATTATGGTTATAGATAAAAATGACTACCCGTGGCTACCCATAACTTCTTTATATACTTAGTATATACTTTGATATTAGCACAAACATTATTATGTGCAAAATTTTCAGATGGCTTTGGTAAAAGAGTGTCAAAGTAAAAGGAGAATAATTTCTAAATGAAAGAACATGAATATTTATGTATATTACTAGGAAGAAAATACATTTCGGAAAGTAAAATTATTTTTGAAGATAAAATAAAGAAAAAAGCAAAAAGAAATCCTCACAATCTCGCTTCAGATATCAGAATAAAAAAATAATACAAAAAAGAGCTAAAGTACTTGCAGCTTCTGGAATTTAAGATGATTTCTGCATAATTGTTCTTAATAGTTGCTTTTCCTTTTCTATTATTTATTTTTCAGTTTTTCTTCAAGCTCGTAGATTGGGTTCTCGTGCAATAAATAACTCTCAACATCAGGAAGAAAGAGTAGAAATTTTATTATTTCTTTTAAAGCAACACTATCCGCTCCCTACATATGCAGGCATGTTTAGAAATGTATTGATAAATTTTCAACTTGGGATCATATGATTTTGTCATTGTATCCAAAATTCTTTTCTTCTGAATGATTGCTGGCTCAGAGGCTCGTTTACAGAAAGGGCCAATTATGGGTTATTTATTTTTCATTGTCTTATTTTCAATAGCATCTTCGGTTTAATTTTTTTCTGGTTGACATGAAAAATTATGGTAAAGCTGCATTCTTTGCACATGAACTAAAGCTTTCGCTTTATGCAAATTAGCCGCAACATTTTTTTTTACTACGACTAAACATATCATCTAATAATTCTATACATGCGAGTCCAATAAAATTATTGCCTTATTCTATCTGTCTTAAGAAAACATAAATAATCCGCAAGACAAACACCATGGAAATGTCGGAGACTTTCTTAAGGTAAATTTGCAAATAATACCAACTAGTTCGCTATAATCAAGGGAGACTCTTTTTTATTTGTATTATTTCAGAAAACTTATCATGATTTTATGTAAAAGGTGTTGGGATTGAAATACACTTTTTTTTTTATTTTTTCGTCAATTGTAGATGGCAACGAATGTCCTTATAAACAGTCGGAATCTTTGTGCTTGCATCCGCATTTGTATGCTATGCTGATATCATGCTCCTGTAGTCTCATCACTCAAGGAACTGGCTTTCCTGATGAAACTTCCCGTTCTTAAAAAAACAGTAGGTACACTGAACATAAGGCGGTAATATGTGTAAACGGGACGTCTCAGGACGTAAAAGTGAAATTTAGTGATCGACCAAATCACATTGAGACATTCCAGCACTGTAGCTGAATAAATCTTGTTCGCTTTGTTGAACACTCTAGGCGCATAGGCTATATTTCCATGTCGTTTTGAATTTGCACCACCACTCTCCATCATGTAGGCACTGGAATTTACAAGCAGTCCTGGAGGGGGGTGAGCATTTTTATCAAAGAGAAAAAGGTTAATTTCATAAAACGATTTTTAAAGTTGTGAATGGCTGATATTGTATCTATTGTATCCTTCATTAGCAATTTTAGGAAAATGTATGTTTTGAAACAAAATATTTTTGATAAATCTTCGATAGTATGAGAAAATTCAGAAATTTGAAACATGGTATTAAAAGTGGAACAGGATATTCAGCAACTGTTTTAACATTATTATTATCCGATTATACTCTAAATCACTTAAAAGTTATCACCAAATCCGAAATTAATTTGACTGCCATGTTTTGTCATTCTTCATATTGCCATTTTTTGCATTTAACTGCATTCCTGCTATAGGGTCACATTCTAGGACAGACCTTAGGCGAAGCAAATGCTCATCAATCACAACAGAAAATACGATTATATATCACACACAAACACAACACAAACAAATTTAATTGGCGAAGTATACTGATATCATTCTCTCGAATATTGTAGGGTCATTAAAAAGTCCAAAGATAATGACTTTAAACTCGCATAAGCCATCTGGGGATACTAAATGCTATTATTTCTCTGTCAGCCTCATCGTTTTTACTTGCAAAAGCCAGAAAAAATTTTACTGGATGAAAAGACACCTTTTCAACAGACCATTATGTCGCAAATTCTGAGAAGTACATAGACATCCTTCTTTGTCATTTATTTAATTGATGATAATCGACACAAAAACGCCAGCTTCAAATTTTTCCCCTTCTCGATTACAATAGCTATGAGGCCATCGTTTCCATTGGCCTCAATAGGAATGCCGATTCTTGAATAATATCCATTAAAAGCATTTTTTCCTCTTCTTGTATGTTGATTATCTCGGTTGCGGAAATTTTATAGATTCTTTATCTGATTGGCAAAGTGTTTATTCAATGCTCCATGAATTTGATATTTGCTTTTATTTTGATTAAAGATTCGGTTTTACATACATGTGAATGTAGGCTATCAGGAAAATGTGATTTTGAGATGAGTTTTGAAAGTTCATCATGTTGGAAGCACAATTTCTTTGTTTTCATACTATTATTTTGCTGTGGCCATTAAGAGGAAATAGGTATTTGCAAAGCCCATCATATCATCAAATCCGCTGTACTTAGTAACTCAATGAAACTCCTTTAACCAATTTTCAGGATCTTGGCTTCTATCTCCAGAAAAAATAGAAAATACTACTTCTAGTAAACTAGAAGATACTATAGAGAAAAAATTTCATACTATTACAATCAGTACAAATTTCGTCATCAACATTTTTTTGAAAATTCAGTTTTTTTTTTTTTTTTTCTTCTTGGTTCTAATTCCAAGACTAATTGCTGAACCGGTGCCTGCAGAGAAATTTCAGGAAGAAAATATTTGACCAGTTCTTTTTACTAGTTTTAAAATTATTAAATTTTGGTCCACTTGCATTTAATTGCTTTCTAAATTTGTATATGACCTTAGAATTTCTATTATGTCTTATGTCTTAGAATTTCTATTATTTCTATTATGTCCGGAGAAAAATATTAATATTATGTTTCATTAATATTAATGAGCACTATCCAATTTAGTTTAGTTTAGTTATATTAACGTCCGGTTTTTAAAGCAACATTAGAGCTATTTGGTACGTACCTCGTATATATATATATATATATATATATATATATATATATATATAATGGTCTACTACTACCATGATTTCTAATGGACAAGAGAAATTCATGTAATTAAATAGAGGTTTTAAAATAGATTTTGGGATAAATGGCAATTTTATGCTATTTAAGAAATTTGATTGATATTCTACATATCTATATTCATATTCTATATATATATACATTAATATTCATTTAAAATAGAGATTGTGTATTTATTCATCGAATCATTTTAAAATCTTTTCTTAAACATAAATTATATTGATAACTTTTACTAACTGTAATATTGTGTATTATAATTTATTATTTTCAGCATAAGATCATAATTGAAAATGTTTACTGATTTAAAATCAATTTTATTAGATTAACCCCTGTGTACATGATTGTATTGGGGTGCTATACCACCTTGTTTACATACACGGGAACCGGAATAATATGGCCTACTTATAATACAAATCCAGTGTGCAAGAAAGATTGGTGGTGGCAACTTCTTTATATCAACAATTTCGAAGAAGCGGAAAACCAGGTAGGAAAAATGATATCTTTAAAAAGGAAAAATGATACAAAATTTACAAATTAATTATAAAAGAAATATATGGACAAAAATTATTTCTGAGAACTTTACTGTTAGATTTTTTGGTTTCGAAAGTCCTTTAAGTAAATACTACTTAATGGAAAAAGAAGGATCTTAAATTTTGGAATCATGGTGAAATGAATAGGATGGAGCATTTGAATGGCACCGAATTTTTTTAAGTAGATTCAATAACAATGTAACGATGTGCTTTGATCTGAAAGATTTCCCAGGAAACAGGTTTACATATACAGTTGCTGTCTATTGTAATGAAGCTTAGAACTCGAGGAATTTTAAGTCCATAATTTAAGCTTTAAATATTCAAAGTACCTTGAACATGAAATTCGATTTTTTTTTAATTATCACTAGTGATGCATGTGATATTTCTAATTTACCCCCAGATAGCGACTAATTTTTGAAGTTTCCTCTATCTTCTTTTTCCATGTATTTCTTTGCGAAAATGTTTTTAAGAAATGCTGGAAAATATTTTTCCTAAATAAATTGCGCTTTCTACATTAATCTTTAACTAAAAATGAATCAACCGATATATATATATATATATATATATATATATATATACTGTTTGTCTACCTCAAGAATAGCTCCCGCCAATATGTTTACGATAGGCTGTTGCCGTGGAAACAAGACCTGCTCTAATTTCAATAGGGGATTTAAAAAGAAAGGCATCCATGTTGGCTTACTGATCGCCTTGATGATGTATTGGCGATTTTTTTAATTGATTTATAAAGAGTGAAAAAAATTGTTTAATATATTAATTATATAATAATATTTAAACTTTTAGACATAAAAATGAAATATTAATGAATATGCAATAAAGATGAAAATTATTACAATAAAAAAGTAACTATTTAACTTTTTAATAATTGTTTAATATTTTCATAACTATTAATAATTATCAAGGACTTCAGATTATTAATACAATGACAGAACTTCGTTGATTATTAAACTTTCAGCATGTATTTTCCAACAATTTCTAAGGCAAAACAGTTTTAAAAGTAAAATAAAATAAAATACCGTCTAAATTTCGAAAATAATGTTCATTCAAGCATTTCAAAATCCTCTAAATTACTCTCACAAGTTTCGGTTTCTTCTGAATCAGAATCATCATTGGTATCAATTTGAAATGACAGTTCGTCCACTAAATCTTCTAACAGTCCATCTTTCTCCCAATAATTATTTTCAAGGTTTTCTACGTGTTTTCAATGCGCAAGCCCATTCTGCCGAAGTAACTTCAGTGATAGCTGTTTGAAGAAGAGATTTCAGATTGTCCAAACTTAAATCGCCAGTAACATTTCGTTAATTTATCATTCTTTTTACAGAGGACCACACAAATTCGATTGCGTTCAAATCGCAATGATAAGGGGGTAGTCGGATAACTTCATGTCCTTCTTTCTCTATTAAATTATCAATTTTATAGACAATTTTCTTTGGACGATTACTGTCTATAAGAGAGAACAGTTCCGCTTTTCGCATTTTTTGATCGCAGGGTATTCCGTTGTTTTCAACCAGTCTATCATAACTTTTTTTGTAGAATACTTCGTTGGAGTGGGGTTTTCGACAGTCGTATGATACGGTGCATTATCCATGCATACTGTTTGGTTGCAAATTTGGAAGAAGTTTTTCCAACAGCCATTTTTTAAAGTTTTCATAGTTCATTTGCCCGTGATAGTCGCCGCTTTTTGTTGATGCTTTATATACTAGTAAAGCACCCGTAAGGAAACCCGTTGATGACCCAGCATGAACAACTATAAGTCTATTTTTCAAATTAACATTTGCTGTAGCTCCCAAAACTGTGTCATCTTGCCAACATTTCTTAAATGTCAAATTGCTGTCTACCCAAGTTTCATCAATATAGACAATCGGTCGTCCAGCTTTCCTGTGACATCTCATTTCTCTCAAATATCTGTGTCTCCAAAAAACAATATCTGGTCTTTCCATGAGTACTTTTCTATTATTCATGCACTTCTTCCATCGGAAATTCATTGAATGTAAGACTTTGCACAATGTGTCTTTTTGCCACGAAAATCCAATTTTTTCTTTCAACACGGGTAGTAATTTTCTGATGGATGGTACTTTCCTTTCTTTTATGTAAAAGTCTTGAATTGTTTGCCGTATAACACACTTATCAAAGTCGTCTATTTCACAGTTTCGCTCACTAGGTCTTTTACGGTGTTTACCGGGTGATTTTAAAACTGTCGATGGGCCCGATGATGAAACTTCCTTTCTTATTTTTTTTTTATTGTAGCTTCAGAAATTCCAGTTGCTTGATAAGCCCTTTTCAGAGCTTGTGGGAGTGGAATTAACGCAGATTTCGATGAAGCTTCACTGGAACAAAATTTCGCAACATTAATACAATTTTACGTGCCTGTGATTTCAAAATTTCACCCTTCCTTAACTTAAAGGCCATTTTGCAAGTTTAGCAAATTAGCAAAATCAATTAAACCAGTAAGGAACAAATAATTATAAAAGCAAAAGCAAAATAAACACAAGGATAAGATAACACGTGCAACTCTTTATAATCCGAGAAGACGAATGACGTGATGTAACCTTTAATTCCGCCAATTCCCTACACGCTTAATCCTCATTAGAAATGAACTAGTCTTGTTACTACAGCGACCGCCACTAGACAGACTTCTTGGCGGGAGCTATTCTTTTTCTACACGCTTAATCCCCATTAGAAATGAACTAGTCTTGTTACTACAGCGACCGCCACTAGACAGACTTCTCGGCGGGAGCTATTCTTGTGATCGACAGACATATACTACTTAAAATTGTGAAATAAATCTTCAAAGAAATATTCATATTGAAAACAAGAACATTCTTAAGATTTCATATTAATTCTTAAGTTTAATATTGTATCTGCTACGAATATTTATTTTCGAAATATATCTCATATTTGATGAGATATATTTTTGCACCTTATGTTACATTGATGCATACCAATAACGAATTCAACGAAGGACATTGAAGGCATGTCCCACATCGAATATCGTGGCAACAAGGACGAAAACTCAGCTTCATTCGGGAGTTTTAAAAGGAAAAGAGAAAATGTTTTTTTATACTTTCTGATGCAGATTTGTGGTATGTGAATTGTATTACATTTTACTTTAAAATGTAAACCTTGCGTGTCAATTTATATGTTTTTTTTTTAATTGTCTCACTTTCTTACTTACATATATTGTGACATATATTACACAGATAAAAAAAAAAGATAAAAAAGAAGAAAAATGGCGCATTATTGTTACATGAGATTAAATTGGGATTTGAAATAACAGGAACCTTTAGATTTCAATAGTATATTAAAACAAGAAATATACAGCAAAATTGTTTCAAGAAATTTCGTGATGGAAATGATATTTTATAAAACGAAGCAGTTGCTAGAAATCTGCTATATTGTTTTCTTCTATTTTTAGTCTCAGGCTAGGGAAGAATGATTTGCAAATATTTTTAACACAGGCTGAAATAATTCCCGACTCAGGTGACAAAAAAACAAAAATTATGGCACCTCTATTATGATCCGATATCCAGAATTCTAGAAAATTTCATACCCTGTTACAGAAGTGTTTACACGTTCGAGATAATTTTTTTAATTGCTAGCCAACTTTCTAACTGCCCTCTGAGGGCTATTATTGTGTTCTGCCTGTTTTTTTCTGTTAGTTTCTTAGAGTGCTGTTCTCTTCAGTGTTTTTTTTTTTTTTCATTCTTGTTTAAGATTTGTGTTTTCTTCTGAGTCCTTATCCTTATCCAACGTGTTTGTCTTTTCTCGACTAAACGAACGACTTTCGCTTCAAAACTAAAGAATCCGAAATGTTGAAGATAAACTTAGTTCAATTATTCAACAAAGGAAGGATTTTTGAACAAATTCTGAAATATATATAAAAGAATCTTATAACAAATGCTTTATCATTATGAGATTTGTTCTGCAGTTATTCTTAGAAACCGAAATAGGCCACTCCTGCATCATTTTACGTACACTGAAAACTAGATTTTGTATAAGAAATTATGACCTAACATAGTTTAATAAAGGAAAAATACGAAAATATTTACCAGTCTTAAATAGATCTAAGAAAAAAGATTGTTGCAATTTGTTTGTTATTGAGATTCTATCTAATTAAAATTTTGAAATCATTTCTTCTTAGATGAAAAAAACATAAATCCATAACTGTCCATATAATGTTTTAAACATGGTTCAGAAAAACCATAATTATTTATTTCAATTTATTTTAAATTTTTGTAATTTTTTTTCACATACGCAGTTTTCAGGCAATATTTAAAACCTGTAGTCATATTTAAAGCGTTAAAAATATGTGAAATTTCCAGTTAGGATATTTTTCTTTACATTTTTTTAATATCTTAGGAGATCAAATGTGTTAATGTAAAAATTGATATAAATTCTTGAGAAAAAAAGATTCCTTTTAAAATCTTGGTTAATCGAGGAGAATAATTTCCATAATCATGTATTCATTATTTCTTTATTCAGCAAATGATGTGACGAAATGTTTCACTTTTCTTCAGTATTGATTTAAAGAATCGTTAAGCTCGTTTTACGAATTTAAAATTTGTTTGTATTGTTGAAGTTATTTATAAAGTTAAATATGTTTTTGTTTGGTATCAAACATCTTTTCTAATTTTTTAAAAAAAATTTTCATTTTGAAATTAAATATCAACATCATTTATTTCTTTTTTGTGTCATTTTCTAATGATTATTCAACTGTATTGATTTTAGTGCACCGTCTGGGGTTGGCATTTAGCTGCTGACATGCAATTCTATATCATCAGTCCTTTATTCATGATACTCTTAATGAGGTATGTAATGCTTATTAGTAAATAGTTTTTATTTAAAATTACAGTTAATATTTTTAATATATTCTGTTCAAAATAGTTGGACAATATAATGATTTAGAACATAAATTACAGTTTTAGAATTTTTTTTTTTTTTTTTTGCTTTAAAATTGCTAACGTACAAAAAAACTAACTAGCATCAAACAATGGAAATTATTCAATATTAATTTCTGTCAAAAAATGAAACATTTACAGCAAAAACATTGTTGGTATTATGCATGACATCAAAATTACCAAATATATGTAATAATAAAAGTGAGCGTTTTATGAATGCGGTTTCCTTGGAACCAAAGTAATAATGCACACTATCACTCATGTTTTAGCTTTTAACAGCTAGAGGATGTCTTTGGATTTCTTGGTCTTTAAAAGGAATCATATAATATTATCTAAGTCCAAACTCGATTTTATGATTGAATGCAGTGCCAAATATTTGTTTTAAATCCCTCATTTTATGATCCTGATTTGAGCAGAATTATTTCTCTATTAATAAGGTTGTAATATCGATTATCAGCTGGTAAAAATTTCTTCAATCCTTTAATTAATCGTGAAACACTGCTGCTCTGAATATTATCAACAAATTTTGTGTTTCGATTAGCCTGCCTTTACTTCATATTTTGATTAGGGTTTAAAGTCCAGTTAAATTACATATTTCGATAAAACTTTCAACAAAAGAATTCTTAACTATGCCGTAATAATAATAATAAAAACCTGAAATATTTGTGATTATTATTTTTCGATCAATTTAGAAAATAAACTCTTGATGTAAAATTATAATTAATTCACGCTTTCAGTGCCATGTAAACAAATTACGCTAATTGTTCAAATGCTGAGAAATGACGTAAACTCTTATTGATAGAACTACTAAAACACGTGTTTTCTCGTTAAAATTTATAACTAACAAGTAGAGAAAAATTTTCTAATATAAATCCACTAATAATCATCATCTAATCGATCTTTTTTATATCAATCTCTTTAGAACGCGAGTTGCCATTGCAATATTTTGAGAAACAGAAGGAAATTTCTCTCTTATTAGAAAGAGGAACTTTGATATTGGAAAAACTGTGAAGCCCTAGATCTGCGAGGTTTTTGGAATCAGAAGCTGAATTTTAACTCCAGAAAAGTTTTGTTTTCGTAAATCAATTTTATATGTAAAAGGCTTTTTAAAAATATAATATTTCGGAATGTTCCATAAAAAAGGAAATAAAACTACTTTGGAAATTAAAATTTTTATTCTTAACTATTTTATTTCTTATCAAAAGAGCATGAATTTAAACATGAAAATTTGTAAAATGTTGTTTCTATAGTTATGTTGTTTCTGCATTATAAAACCACCAACTTCCGGTGGAATGGTAGTTCTGTTTATAGATTTCGGTTGTTAATTTTTTATAATAATTAGTGAAGAATTATTATTATTTAAGACCACTATTCCTCATATGTTAATAACTTTTAGCTTTCTATTTTAGGAGGCCACGCCTAGGATATGCCTTAGTATTGATTTGTATTAGTGGATCATGTGCTGCTTCGTTCGTACTAACATATCAGTACAATTTAACTGAAGGGCTATCAAGAGTAGAGCTCCTAGCTGGAAATATCCGATCTTTATCAACTAAGTAAAAACATTAAATTTTCGTTGAAATAAACTTTGATACGCGGAGAACTTGTACTTGAGATATCAACCAGTAAATATATGATAGGAAAGAAATTGAAACATTCTTCAAGGTGCTGGACAATATTTTTCTCGATTTCTAATATTTAAGTTATGAAACCAACGCTAAACTTTAAGTACAATCACAATAAAATCACTCTAAAGGTGCATTAACAACTACGATTGTCATCTGTCGAGGATCAATACCTGATATTAAATGCTAAAAGCAACAGGGAATTAACGACTTTTGAAATCTCGAAGTATCTCGCGGCTGCTAAATATAACAATAAAGTCCGGACAAACTGCCAATGGAAGTCTATCTGAGAAGTTCTGGTTCGCTGGGCCAGCGATAAGGTTTTCGCCACCACGTAACCGAAACATAATCCTTGAAAGTCATTTTAGAATGTCCTAGGATAATTCATTGCATGAAGTCAAAGTCCCTAGGACTTCCAGGATTCAAAATCCTGGAAGTCCTCAAAATTACAGTAGTACAAAATATCCAGCTATTCATTAACTAAATAATTTTAAAATTAACAGGTCTTTTTTTTTTTTTTTTTTTTTTTTTTTACTTTTTTAGTATATATAAATATTCGTTTAAGGCCTCAATTATTATTTGAAATAAGAAGTTTCTAACTTGTAATTTAATTTGTAGACTCTATAATAATTAATAATTAGCCGGTTATATTTACGAATTATTATATTTTTATTTCGTATTTTTATAATACTTTGAAATTTAGTAAATTCCTTTAAATATTTCTACATTTATACCACCAGATGTAAATAACACATGATTTCGCCAGATGTCCCTAGTAGGGTTTTTTTTTTTTTTTTTTTATTGTTTTTTACGAAAAAATTATCCAAAATGAATTTTGGAAAAGCATCTTTCAAAGCAATCTTTGACTGTGATTGTAGTCCATATTCAAACCAGAAATAATCGGTTATAATACGATAAATTAAAGCATGTCGTAGGAAATTGTAAAATATTCTTTTTACAAATGTAAATTTTTGACAGACTAATTTAAATTTTGTACCGTTTTAATTACATCTTTCAATTATTTTTCAGGTTTTTGAAATATTATAATATAATTCATTCGAAACCTTACACGAGGATAGTCCCATATTTGAATGGGCTCGTACTTGGTCATTATTTGTATAAAAGAAGCATCAGCACGAATATCATTGGAAATAGTAAGGTTAGTATTAATCATATCACAAGATGATTATTGGCTTTAATAATTCTTCGAGAGGATTAAATTTCATAATTAAGTCAATAATAATTTTAAAAAATATTTTATTACAAAATTTTAGCGTTTTATGCCTTTCTATCAAAAGACAATGAATTCAAATTTTTTGCAGATGACAAGTTTGAAAGAATAAACGATTGAAAATATTAAAAAAAAAACTTTAAAAATGAACGCGAATTTATTAAATTAAAAAGAAAAATTTATAGGAAAGATAATTAAAAATTATTTTGCATTAAAACGAAAAGCTTATATAAAAAATAATTAAGACACTTTTCGTATTAAGAAGAAAAAGTTATAGAAAATGTTACTGAGATTTTTTGGGGGCAAATTATAATTTTTTCAAAAAATGATAGCATAAAAGGGAAAATTTAATATTCACTTATTAAAATTTGCACGCCGATGCCAAATTATTTTTATGAGTTTAGCAAAAATGTTGACATTTTACATAAAAAATGAAACTAGAATTAATTATTTGCATCAATGCAGAAAATGTAATTCAAAAAACATACAATTACTTCAGAAAGTTTAGAAAAAGATATTCCAGAGGTTGGTATTTATATGGATGAAAATTTATTTTTCAAGGGAAATAGGAAAGTATAGCAATAATATTTACTTGCTCAAAGTACTTCATTTTGAGATTGTTATAAATGCCACAAATATTAATTTTGTATCCAACTGTTCAAAATATATTATTACATATCATCACGAGTATTCCAGGTTTGCTCGAAATTATAAAGTTAGTGCCAGATACAAAAGCGTAATTTAAAGGTATTAAAGAAAAGAAAGCAATTTATTAGAAATATCGACATACGTGACATGACATCAACTGAGCAGAAATAATTCTAAACGTGATACAAGACAGACTACTCGACCTACGTATATAATACTTGGCACATAGTTATTTTGTGGGCATTAGGCGCTCAAAAAAGAAGGTTTAGTTTTAAATTCTAATTCAAAATCGTGCTGTTAAAGCGTTTTTTCAATATTTTCAGAATATATAATTTTTTAAAAACAATGACATATCATCACAATTATTCCAGGTTTGTCTCGGCTGAGAATGTTTGGAACAATTAAATTGGTACCATATAAAATGCAGGATTTTGTCTACAATCAAAAGTCGAGATACGTGATGCGACACCTATAGTTCAAAAATAATTCTAAACGCGATACACGATAGACCGTTGGATCTACAAATACTATTTTTAGCATATAAATACTTTGTGGTTATTAGGCGTTTAATGAAGAAGAATTTTTAAATTTAAAACCAAACTGCTAACTTTTTCCTGAGAATCGTTGAACGTTTTATTGCTCGACACAATTTTACATAACTTCGTGATTAAAACATTATCTTTTCAATGATATCAATTATATTTTCATATACTGTTCTTTAATTTTAATAAATAAAAAAAATTATGTATGTTTTACAAGAATGCTTTTCATAATTTTAAATATTTTATTTATATATAAGCCATGTTATACTTTTTCAACATGGGATTTGAATTTTTAAATTAAAACAATCATAATATTTTCTGTGAATTTTCTGTGACGAAATCTTTTTATTTGTAGACGGTTTTATGCTGTGGATGTGCTACTACAGCTAGTTTTATGTGGATCTGTTTTTTCTCACTTTATAAAAAGGAAGAGGTACTTTGGGAAACAGCTGTTTATAATGGTACAAAATTTTTGTTATTCTCTTGCGGCGTGGTTTGGATTATTTATGTCTGCTTCACTGGTCAAGCAGGTTAGTGATGCCATTTTAACTCATGAATTTGTTTACAATTCTTATTAATTAAAACTTCCTACTTTACTGATTGATTACTAATAAATGTGAAAGCTTGCACTAAAATTCGACAGATTAAATCAAGTTTCTTGCAGCTATCGTCTTCAAGGATTCTAATTTTTTTTCGAAAAAATTTTAATCTTTAAAAAAGATAATATTTTAACACTTACAAGGATGGAACAAGATATGCATTGAATTATCAGATATTCCATATTTAAAAAAATATATTGAAATCTTTTATTTTATATAAGCTAAATAAAAGATATATAATTTGTTCTTTTCAGATCATTAACTTTTACATTATTATTACATTCTATTAGAGTTTTTCTAATTAAAGATCTTTATTTGGAATTTGCATATTTGCGTAAATTAAAATGATATTCAATATAATATAGTTGTAATTTTTTACCTTTCATTGCATTTTTTTTGTTTGAAATTCAGTTTTGAAATTTTTTATGGTATTATTTTTTATAGCATAAAAAAAGCAATTTACAGATGAAGAATTTTAAGCATTTTCAGTTCAAATATTAGTATTCCTATTTTTTGATATTTTGAAGAATATTAATTGAAGACAAAATTAATTTATGATTGAATTACATGAAAAATGACAAATTTTATAAGAAACCAATAAAATTACTACCGTAAAAGAATTCCGTAGGTCATATTTGATTCATTCTTGACTTAACAATATATTTAAGCGACAGCAAATTGGAATTTCTCCCTAATGAATAAAACTGTGCTTTAGAATATAATCTGATGTGCTTAGGTAACGATTATCATCAGTGATAATTGAAAAGGATGGTATGTAAAATGCTGAGAGTGGTTTCATCACAGGCAAATTGATGGCACAGTATTTCTACGCATCACAGTGCAATTGAAAAAATCGTCACAAAATTAGACACTTCATTTACTCATTCTAATAATTCATTTTAAATAAAGTCACTAGTTTCTAATAATGTTTTTGTTCAAAAAAGTGAGGATAGTTTAGAAATTCATTAAACTTTAAAAATAAATGACAAGTAAATGAATACAAACAAAAAGATTCTGTTTGCACAAAAAGGATTAAATCAATTTTTTTATACTATTATGAAACTCGAAATTTCATCCTGTAGATGAATCTTTATCTGATAAGATATGTGTTGATGTAAACATTTATTAATGTTAAATCTGCCATTCTCAACTCAAGAATTCAGTCGAGTAAAACATATTTTTGCAATATTCAGCACGATTTCTAATGATGTGTAAAGCATGTCTTTAAAATGTTCCAACTTTTTCTTGTTTTTGTTTATTCACAGAGCTTCTGAATAATTTTCTGTCTTGGAAAGCCTTTCTTCCTCTCAGCCGATTATCTTACTGCTCAAATCTGACTCATATGATCATTCTGATGAAAATACTTCTTCAAGCTGATAGTATCATGGATTTCAGTCTCATAACACTGGTTAGTACAATATTATCGTTTGGCATCGTGTAGTCCATACATTCAAACTTCAATATTAATAATATATTAGATTAAGTCATATTACAAAATTTTATATACCTTGCTACCATGCCCAGCGGGAGTACCTCAGATATGAAGATGGGAAGATTCCAGTATGGCAATTCTCGTCACCCGAGTAGGTACAGAAATGATGTGGGGTTGTCTCACTTGGCCGATGATAGAATATACCTCCCACTGAAGGGGTAGTACTGTTGCCGGTGTTGACCCTTAGAAAATCTCAGTTCTGGTCAATGCTGTTTTGTAGCTGTCCGTTCAATCAGATTTTTCTCTGCCTTTGCGCAAGTCGGATTAATCAACTTGAGATTCCTAGCTCTTAAGAATGTGTTAGCATATTCCTTTTATTAATACAAAGTATGACTATAGTCCGTTTGATTTTCACATAGTAAGAAATGTGAGGGGATAAGTCATTTTAGAATCCCTTTATAAATAAAGTAATAAAAGTATTAAGAGAAACATATCTTATTACGTTTAAAATATTAAGTCAATGATTTTGATAAATTTTAGTAAATGACGTTAGAGAATTTTAGTAATCCGAAAGATGTGATTTGTTATAGTTTAGTTTTTAACTTTTTTTTTATACACTGAATATATTTTTAAAAAATAGTTCATGGTACTGAGAGTCAAATCAAATCTTATTAATTCCTTATTAAAATAGTCTGATCTTTAATCTTCTAACAACATAAAAATACTTTGGATTGGCACTATTTCTATGCGACGAAGTCTTTTGTATGCAGATAGATATATGGGCGTCATTTATATTTATGCAATTACCCGAGAAAAACAAAACCTCTTATAACATAATACTTAACAGAGAATGAAATCTGCTTCGTTTGTGCAATGTGTTTATTTTAATGAAACTCCTGCAATCCTTTTATGATTAATGATTGGCGATTCGATTATTTGTGAAAACCAAAAGCGAAGAGTTTACTAAAAAATGTCAGATTTAATGATCCAGCAATCTCTTCTTTTTTCATTATATTCTAGAAAATTATGTAATCCATTTGCTTAAAAAATAAAGAAAAAATTAAAAATTGAGAAACCTTACATGTCCTTTCCCAAGTCGTTTCTTGAAATTTATTTGCAAAGTTTATTTTTTCACGTCTCTGCTTCTTTATAATGTTTTCGATAACTATGGCTTCCGTTTTCTGACTGATAGATATTTATATAATGACTAAATGTCTTTGATTTCACATCCTAATTGGATGTTATAGATATAAATGGTCCTTACTAAAAAGTAGCATATATAGATCAAAAGAATAACAACAGGAGCAAAGACATTTTTCTTACGTATCTCTTTTGAAAAGGCTGAAAAAGGAAGCACCATAGGATATCAGACGAACTCTTTGGTAAATCGCGGTCGTATTTGTATAACCCTGTTATTTTACTGAGACAGGCTTCTTTCTTACCAAATGCATTCGTTATTCTAAAGTCAAAAGTTACTTGTAATTCCTCAGAGCTGAGTATTATTATTTTGTTCTTTTTTTCCATTTTATTCTTTACCACTCGGGAGGGGTTACAGAAAAATAATCGTAGAATGTTTCTGTTCACAGCTACTCACAACTTTAATTGTTCATCAGAAAAGAATGAGACGTACTGAATGATGTATTAAAAGAAGGGAAACATACTCTCGGGATAAAAAAAATAGTTATGAATATGTTCCCAAGAAGAGTACTGTCTTGTAAAACCTTAGGATAAAAAGTGATTTGTTTTCGACAAGATGTAGTAGCTGCCATAAAAGCAATGATCATACTCGATTAATTGTTGAAAAGATTACTCTTCTATATAACCTTCCATACTGAATAGGCGACGATTTTGTTATTTCAAATTCTATTATGATTTTCGTGATGTGTCTTTACTGTGATTGGGGTTATCTTGAACCCAAAAATTTTAAACAGGAAAGCTGATGCTGAATCAACGTTTTGATAAATAAGGTTAATTAATAAAACATGATCTTTTAAGACCTAGATCTTTAAAGACCCTAAACATATTAGTCTCAAGTTACAAAAGAAAATGATTCTTCTACTCAGAAAATTTCATACTGATTCTCTTCGTACAAATATAAACTTTTTATAATGTTTTTTAAAGAAATTTATCAAAAACTACGAGAATAAATGCTTTTTTCGAGAAATAAGAATATTCTATCCTATACATGCTCATTGACATCCACAGAATAACATCTCTTATAACGTATGGTTAAAAAACTGCGCCAATGAGTTAGGTAAAAAACAGTCTAAAATTGCTTCTTCTTTTATTTAACTCCTCTCACATGGATGCTGGCATGAACGGAATCTGAAACCACAATAGTTGCTGAACATCATGTGGCAAGATGAAGTACCTTTTCCATGTAATGTGAAGCCAAAATGCAAAATATTCGTTCTGGGTATACCGTTCCACACTTCATGTCAAGTCATGATATACTTATTGAGTATTTTCAATGAAGACAGAGTGATAAATTGAGGTTGTAAACTGAAGTGGTCCTTGCCAGACTTCATCCTATTAGATTTTTCGTTCGTGAGGATATTTAAAGTCTCTTTCGTATCGGTATTCCTCAGCAATTTTATTGTGAAAAACGCCATTCGACGAACTGTCTATGGCTGTACTTGGTTGGTTGATTTGATTTTCTGTCGAAAGAGCCATCCTTGGCTAAACTGCGCTAACCGTCTATGGCATTAGTGAAATCCTGCTAAACCCAGCTGTAATAAGCGTAGTGGCAGGCCTCATCGCCTAATTCTTTTATGTCGATGATTCTGTTAAAAATAATTTACTTTAAAATAAATAACAATGATTTGCTATTGTGATCTGTTTCATTGTCCATTTGTGATTACTTGATTTCCATAAAACTTCACAATATGACATGTGAACGCCATCTTTCTGTTACATTTGAAATTATTTTCTATTTGCATGGAAAATATCACAATGCCTCTGTTACTACCTTGTTGGCGCCTTTTGTAAGAAATGTAGCAAACCTACGCTGATTTGGCTTCAGCGATAAAATTATTGTAACCCTGCTGACATGGGATCAGTTTTGAAAAACAGTTTCGTACTGAGGAGTTCGTTGCGGGGTCGTTGCACCTCGATGAAATAAAAAGTTGGCTTTCGAATTGTCGTTTAATTTTTAAAAGAATACAGTCCACTTATTAAAAAATTGAATGAACCAGCTTAACTTATGGTAAATTCGTACCATAAAATTTGGTCCGCTCGCGGAGTTTGAATTTTAATTAAATTTCGATTTGAATAGTAAATAATAATGGAGAAAGACATTACTTCGTTAAATAGAACTCGTGGTGGAATCAAGGCGCAAATAACTAGACTATTAACGTCAATAAAGGATCAGCAGTTTGAGGATGTTGAAATAGAAGAAATTGAAGTCAAGTTGGATAAAGTGCGTAAATTAAATCAACAGTTTGAACTTTTAAGACAAGACTACTACAAAGTTGTGAAAAGAGATGAAGATTTAGTGGAAATTGAAAATAGCTTCGAGGATATCGACTCGGATCTCCTAAAATTGGAGGTAAGCTTGAAAAAACTTTTTAATAATTGCATGCATGAAAATGGGAATGCAAAAATTAATAAATCTAATGATGTTAATATCAAGCTGCCAGAAATCCCATTACCAAAATTTTCGGGTAATTTTGAGGAATGGAACATTTTTAAAGCTCAATTTGATTCGTTAATTTCTTCTAACAAACAACTTTCAGAGTCGCAAAAGCTTTATTATTTACAATCATGCTTAGTTGGAAGTGCGGCTCGAATGATATCGAATGACGATACATTTCATTCCTTATTGAAAGCTTTGGAAGATAGATTTGATAATAAAAGACTTATTGTTAATACTCACATTAATGAAATATTTTCGATTGAAAAGTTGCACAATGAAAGTGCTAAAGATTTAAGATCATTCGTTGATCAATTACATAAACATTTAAGAGCTTTAAAATTATTGGATTTAGATTTGGATAAACTAAGTGAAGCTATGTTGATTAATATTGTTATGCAGAAATTGGATAAAGAATCGCGTAAACAATTTGAAATGACTTTGACGTCAAATGAGCTAACTGATTGGGAAACCTTCATAAAATTTATTGAAAAAAGATGTCAAATTTTAGAAAATTTGCAAAGTAATATCGTTCAACCACCAAAATCGAAATTTATTTCCCAAAGTTTTAAACCACGTACTTTAGTAACAAAGGTAAATGACACTTCATCAAAGTGTCCTGTTTGTCGTCTACCAGCAAATCATCCTATCTATAAATGCAAAGGTTTTCTTGATTTAAATGCTGTGGAACGTTTTAATATGGTTAAAAAACTCTCCCTCTGTGTGTTGTGCTTAAAACCAGGGCACAAATTAGCTTTTTGTCGCCAATCTAAGTATTTGTGTAACATCTGCAATGGTAATCACAATTATCTCTTGCACAGACATAACAAACCTTCGATCGGGGGAGAAAATGTTACTCATTCCGAAGCAATTCCTTCGGAGCCGAGGGCTGATTTATCCCCCACAGATGTGACCTTGGCCGATTCACAGCATACTTCCTCTGCCTGCTTACTCATAAAAAATAAAAGCGTTCTACTTCCAACTGCAATAGTACCTATTCAGAATATTTATGGCCACTTCTCGAGAGCTAGAGTAATACTAGATAGTGCTTCACAGGCAAATTTTGTAACAAAGCAGTTTGCTGACAGCGCGAATTTGCGAAAACAAAAAATAAATACATCGGTTTCTGGATTGGGAGGAATTTCTACTTCGATTGAATATGAGGCTGTTGCAAATATAGCCAATTGTAATGGATCTTTCTTTTTATCACAAACCTTTTTTGTAATAGATAAAATTACGGATATGGTTCCGGCAACAAATGTTAATTTAGAGAATTTAGAAATTCCACAGGTTATGCTTGGTGATCCGGAATTTACACGGAGTTCCAAAATCGATGCCCTTTTGGGTGCTGAAACTTTCTTTGAAATTGTTAAGGGTGAACAAATACGTTCATCTCTAAATTCATTAATATTTCAAAATACTGTATTTGGTTATGTCGCTGGTGGCTATGTAAATACAAATAATCAGGAGCCATGTACTAATTTATGTACTTTAGTTTCTCGAAATGAAAATATTGAAAAAGTAATTGAAAAATTCTGGTTAGTGGAAAATATTAGTGAAGAAAATACTATTCTTAGTAGTGAAGAAGAGTTTTGCGAGGCTCATTTTAAAGAAACCCACACCAGAAATAAGGATGGTCGATTCGTAGTTAAAATGCCGATGAAAGAAAGTTTCTTAGGTGATTCTAAAGCCTTAGCCAACGTTAGACTTAACCAAACAGTTAAGCGATTGCATAAGAATCCCCTGATGCAAAATTTATATAAGGAATTTATTGCAGAATATGAAAGTTTGGGTCATATGGAAAAAGTGAATAATGACCTTTGTGAAGGATCGTATTATTTGCCGCATCATGGAGTTTATAAACCTGAAAACTCAACCACAAAATTAAGGGTTGTATTTAATGCCAGTGTCCCTAGTACATCGGGACAAAGTCTAAATGATTTGCTTCTTGCCGGTGCAGTGAAAGAAAATATTTTTGAAATAATGACTAGATTTAGGACTTATAAATACGCATTTACGGCAGATATTAAAAAGATGTACCGTCAAATATTAATTGATGAATCGCAAAGAAATCTCCTAAAAATATTATGGAAAGATGATATGAATGAGTTTCCAACTACTTATCGCCTTAACACTGTCACTTACGGCACAAAATCGGCTCCATTTTTGGCCATTCGTTGTTTGAAGCAACTCGCTTTGGATGAAGCGAAAAAATTTCCGTTAGCTTCGCAAGTTACACTAACAGACGTGTATATGGACGATTTCGTCTCGGGTGCTGCTACTTTAAAAGCAGCCCAGGAATTACAAAGGCAGTTGATACAAATGCTGCAAACTTGTGGCACGGAGCTTCATAAACGGACTTCAAATTCCTCTGAACTCATAAATAATACCTCTGAGGAAACTAACCAACAATATTTTCTCGTTGATCGACATTCTTCAGTAAAAGCTTTGGGTCTGAATTGGCAACCAAAAGAAGATTATTTTCTCTTTAAGGTAGACTTAAAGATCAAGCCTTTCTACACTAAAAGAGACGTATTATCTGTTATCGCTCGTTTATATGATCCATTAGGTCTCGTTGGTCCTGTTATCACAAAGGCCAAAATTTTTATGCAAAAATTATGGATCCAACAATTGAACTGGGAAGATACTCTCCCTCAGTCAATTCAGCCAGAATGGTCGAATTTTGTGACATCTTTAAAAGTAATTGAAAATCTCAAAGTTCCTAGACATATCTTGACAGAATCTTATGAAAGAACTGTTATAGTAGGTTATGCTGATGCTTCTGAAGCTGCTTTCGGAGCGGTAGTTTACATGAAATCTATTATGGAAGATGGCACAGCTGTCAATAAACTTATTGCCAGTAAATCAAGAGTTGCTCCCATTAAAGTAATTTCGATCCCTCGTTTGGAGTTGTCAGCATGTCTCCTTCTGTCGCAGTTGATAGAAAGAATTCGTCCTTCTCTTCAGATGCTAATCAGTGAAACAATCTGTTACACCGATTCAACAATTGCACTTGCCTGGATAAAGACACCTCCATATAAACTAAAAACTTTTGTCGCTACTCGAGTATCAAAGATACAAACTCTCACAGAAAACTTCCAGTGGAAACATATTTCTTCCCAACTGAATCCTGCTGATGTAATATCTAGAGGTTTGAACCCTCATGAACTCTTAACCAACGACTTATGGTGGCGTGGTCCTGACTATTTACTGGATTCTAAAAATTATTCTAGTGTTGAACTTGAGGAGTCTGCAATTTAAGATGAACAATATCTGACTGAACTTAAATCACAGTCAAACATTAGTTTATCTTCTGTAAATAATATTTCATTTCTTGAGGATTTTTTAGCCATAAGTAATGACTATGTAAAATTAATTCGTGTATTTAGTTTTATTTGCAGGTTTTTATTCAATATTAAGAATAAAACAAAAATTACCGGTCCAATCACAAATAGTGAATTGGAAAGAGCAAAAAGGAAATTAATGGAGATTATTCAGGTAAGTGAATTTGATAAAGAGATAAAGGCCCTAAAAAACGGAGTAACTTTGAAGAAGGGTCCTATAAGTCATTTAAATGCTTTTTTAGATGCAGACAATTTGTTAAGAGTAGGTGGTAGATTGGTTCATGCAGATGTTAGTTATAATCATAAACATCAGATAATACTGCCTAAAAAGCACAAAATTACCACTCTAATTTTCCAGTATTATCACTTAAAGAACTTTCACGCAGGACCTCAATCATTATTACATTTTGTTCGGCAAGAATTTTGGCCCATTGGAGGCAAAAATATCGCAAGAAAGGTTGTGCGTAACTGTATAACTTGTTTTAGGTGCAAACCTACTCCTTTAGACCAATTAATGGGGAATTTACCTCCAGAGCGAGTAAATCCCAATCCTGTATTTTCTAACACAGGTGTAGACTTTTGCGGTCCATTTTTCCTAAGGTACAAAAATCAAAGAAAGGGTAATCTACATAAGGTGTATGTAGCTATTTTCGTTTGCCTAGTTACTAAGGCTATACATCTTGAAATAGTTTTTGACTTGACATCACAAGCATTTATTGCTTGCTTGAAAAGATTCTTCTCACGTCGAGGGAAATGCTCAACTTTATTTAGTGATAATAGTAAAACCTTTATAGGAGCCAACAAAGAATTGAAAAAACTCGCTTCACTTGTTAATTTTCCTGATGAAAATTTATCAACGTTTTTGGCAATGGAAAATATCTCCTGGAAATTTCTTCCCCCTCGGGCCCCTAATTTCGGAGGACTCTGAGAGTCTGGAGTTAAGTCCTTCAAGCATCATCTAAAAAGAACTGTTGCTGATGCAAAATTATTTTTTGAGGAATTTTTAACTGTTATTACTCAAATAGAAGCCATCCTAAACTCAAGACCTATCTCACCTTTATCTTCCGATGCTTCGGATTTAGAACCATTAACTCCAGGCCATTTTTTAATAGGCAGGCCAATAAATTCTATCCCAGAGCCTTCAGTAATAAATGAACTAGACAGTAAATTAACCCGTTGGCAAAGACTGACAAAAATAGTAGAACAAATCTGGAAACGCTGGTCGATTGACTATCTAAATCATTTGCAAGACCGAAAAAAATGGCGATTTTCAAAAAATAATATTAAGGAAAATGATATGGTTATACTAAAGGAGGATAACCTTCCACCTTTTAAATGGTGTCTTGGAAGAATAAGTCAAGTTATTCCCGGACAGGACGGCAAAATTCGTGTTGTAATTGTCAAAACTAAAAATGGTCATTTTAAAAGACCAATATCGAAAATTTGCCTCCTACCCATTCAGACTTGATTTTCTAATTTGTACATAAAAAAAACTGTATATTATTCTGTACATATTCAAATGTTTATTTTCTATTTTTACATATTTAATTGTACATTTATGCTTCCTACTTATTTATATTTCTATGTCTTTTTATATATATTTTCCTGTTTGAACTCGAAAAAAAAAATTATTGTGTTGTATATTCTTGATTGTAACTTTGAATCTTGAATTGTAACTTGTGTTGCATAAACACGCAACGCGGGGCGGAATGTTACCGCCTTGTTGGCGCCTTTTGTAAGAAATGTAGCAAACCTACGCTGATTTGGCTTCAGCGATAAAATTATTATAACCCTGCTGACATGGGATCAGTTTTGAAAAACAGTTTCGTACTGAGGAGTTCGTTGCGGGGTCGTTGCACCTCGATGAAATAAAAAGTTGGCTTTCGAATTGTCGTTTAATTTTTAAAAGAATACAGTCCACTTATTAAAAAATTGAATGAACCAGCTTAACTTATGGTAAATTCGTACCAGCCCCTTTCCTAATATTTGAGCAAACTAATTTTTTTTTCTTGCATTACTTTATTTATTATGCAATTTTGAAGTTAATACCATTTTAAAACTCGGATGTGTTTTGTATTTATCCGTACTTTTTAATCAGTTACAGAAAACTCTTATTTATACTGCAAATTTAAAAATCGTACTTTATCAATAGCCATTAATTCTCCTCTCCGTTTGTTCGCACCCATGATGAGGATCAATCTCGCTATACCCTAGGCTCGACCCAAGTGGCAACTAGAGCAGCAATAATGCAATAGCTAAAAACGCTTATAATATTTTTTTGAAGAAGAAGAATTATGCACATACTAAACATGTATATATATATATATATATATATATATATATATAAGTAACCAATCTATAGTAAGAAATAGTTTGAAAACGAAACTAGGGAAGGAATTGTTTTCTATTTCCTTTCTATTAAAATGGTATATCACTTGGGCCTAATTTCAGGGGGTTTTCGGGTCACGAGGAATCATTATTAGACTTATGTCTGCATTTCCTCACAGAAAAAATCCCTTTCTTTGAATCCCTGCCTGAGGGTGACCCTTGAAAAAGTCTTCAGGCAGGATTCTTTTTTATATTTTTTGGTTCAATTTTTATTTGGTTTTTTTGATTTTCCATTTAACTTGATTTTAATACTTTTGTTTTGTTTTATATATATATATATATATATATATATATATATATATATATATATATATATATATATATATATATATATATATATATATATATATATATATATATATATATATATATATATATATATATATATATAAAGTATTAGAATCAAGTTAATAGGAAAAACAAAAATCAAGTAAAAATTAAACCAAAAAAATTATTAAAAAAATATAAAAAAAAGAATCCGGCCTGAAGACTTTTTTAAGGGTCACCCTCAGGCAGGGATTCAAAGAAAGGGATTTTTTCTGTGAGACATACAGACATTGTCTAATAATGATTCCTCGTGACCAGAAAATCCCCTGAAATTATGCTCAAGAGATATACCATTTTAACAGAAAGGAAATACAAAATAACAAATTAGAAAAAAATAACCACAACAAAGTAAAAATACAATAACAAAAATAACAATAAAAACAAAAACTAGCATTAAAATTAAAATTAAAAACGAAAAGGCCAGGACATACCATCCAACAGTCAGAGAAACTATCGATTGTGATTCCCTGTTTTTAAAAAAATTAACGGTAAATTATGTAAACAGAAGTAGGCTCCCAGCGCCATCTATTGAGTGATCCAATATGCAAGGAAAGTTCTATTTTTATTTGAGCCAAAGGATTAATCCCAAACCATACCTTGTTTAATTAAGAAATTGACATTACAGTAATTTCTAGGAAATTCATTTTTAATTAAATTTTTAAGGAGGATGTTTGATGCTTCAATATCAGAATTTTTATTATTGCAAACCCTTTTGATCCTGTTAACTTGTGAGAAAATTAGATTTTTGAAAATTTTAGAGTTTAGATTGGAATGGTAGTTACATAGTTTTGTTATTTTAAAGCTGAAATCATCCCTTTTATCGTATATACCAACTATTGTTTTATCATTAGCAATTTCGATTTTTAAATCCAGAAAGGTAGCCTCAAGTTGATTTTTATTTGTATCTTTTAGAACTAAATCTTTTGTATAGCAATTAGTAATAATATTAGTATTGTCGAAGTTAATCAAAAGTAGGTCATCAATATATCTCCACCCGTTTATTAAATTATATTTAATTATTTTTTTCTCATAGTAATGCAGGAAAATATTAGCTAAAGCACTTGAGAAAGCTGTTCCCATTGGAATGCCCTTGACTTGTTTATAAAAATTAATACCATTAAACACGTAATTTTCAGTAATATTAAAATTACATAACTCAAGCCAGTTATTTTTAGGAATGATATTTTCATTTAAATATTCGTCATATATAAAAGTGCAGACCTTTATTAATTTTTCATGATGTAGATTAGTGTATAAATTTTCGAAATCAAAAGTATTAAGTTTATTAATGTTGTTATCTTTAAGAAAATCCAATACTTCTTTGTTTCTAGAAATAATAAAGTTGTCTTCATTTTTTATTTTGTCCAGGATAATTTTTAAGTATTTAAAGAAATGTTTACCCGTATAATAATTATAACTGCCAGTGCTACAGGTTACGAATCTGAATTTTAATGGATTTTTATGAAATTTAACTGTTGGGAATAAATAAGGATAGTTAAGAGAGCAAGTCTTAGTTTTGGTTTTTTTTGCGAAAGCTAGGATTCTTTTATCTAATTCCTTTTTCCCGGTGTTCTTTAACATATAAGTTGCATTAGAGTTATATTCATTAATTAAAAGTTCTTTATAATAATATTTACAAATTAAACAGAAATTATTTGCTGATTTATCTATTACTGTAATAACAAATTTTTCTTTTAAATTTTTTATTTCGTTTTTTAATGTTTTACTAAAATAAATCCCACGTTCTTTAAATCTGTCAAAATCAGTATTCATTTTTATTTTAATTTCCTTTAAAATTCTCACTTTCCATTCCCCGAAACCTTCCGCAGGCCAATGGTATTTACTAGATAATTTGGCAATAAAAACATCCAAATCATTACCAATAGAAATCAAAATTTTGTTATGGTTTATTTTTTCTCTTAATCTAAATTTTGTTCCTCTTCCCATCAAATCTCTTAAAGAGTTGGATTCAATAATTTTTAAATTACCTGTAATAATATGACCTTTATCAATATCTATAAAATCTTTATATTTTTCTTTGTTACAGTAACAATCTGTTTTATTTATTTTATCTAAATATTTGCTATAGTAATTATAATTACAAATTTTTTTCTTTAAAGTTGAAGTGTAACTAAACGCTATTGATACAGTAGTTTTATCTGCAAGAGGAAAAAATATATTATTATTATGTATAATTTTGGGTAATTTTAGATATTCGAAGTAAAAATCCAAGAATTTAATCACACAGTATTCTTTGTAAACATTATTTTTATTATTAAAAAGTAAATCGTTTTTTCCAATGTTAAGTTTACATTTAATAAGATCTAGAATAATACATTTAGTGTACGAAATTTTAAACTCTAATTCCCCGAATTTATTATTTAAAAACCATTTCATTTTATTATTTCTAAGACCAAAAATGTATTTCCTAATTCTGCGAATGCTTTCACTATTGTGTTCCAGATTACAGTAATTTTGAAATTCCTCAAATATAATTTGAAAATTGCCTCCTTTCCCTTTACCTCTTTTAAATCTTTTAGAAAAGTTATCTTTATTTAGAACATTTTTAAATATGTTAAATTTGTTATAAATGCAATTATTGTTTAAATCTGCATAACCTTCCCCATTTAATTTACTATTGAGACCATAAGGAAATAAAGTTTTCAGGTTGCAAATATAAATGTTTTCCAGATCTAATCTTTTGTTTAATTCGAAAGATTAGATCTGGAAACCTTTCTGGATTTAAAAATCGAAATTGCTAATGATAAAACAATAGTTGGTATATACGATAAAAGGGATGATTTCAGCTTTAAAATAACAAAACTATGTAACTACCATTCCAATCTAAACTCTAAAATTTTCAAAAATCTAATTTTCTCACAAGTTAACAGGATCAAAAGGGTTTGCAATAATAAAAATTCTGATATTGAAGCATCAAACATCCTCCTTAAAAATTTAATTAAAAATGAATTTCCTAGAAATTACTGTAATGTCAATTTCTTAATTAAACAAGGTATGGTTTGGGATTAATCCTTTGGCTCAAATAAAAATAGAACTTTCCTTGCATATTGGATCACTCAATAGATGGCGCTGGGAGCCTACTTCTGTTTACATAATTTACCGTTAATTTTTTTAAAAACAGGGAATCACAATCGATAGTTTCTCTGACTGTTGGATGGTATGTCCTGGCCTTTTCGTTTTTAATTTTAATTTTAATGCTAGTTTCTGTTTTTATTGTTATTTTTGTTATTGTATTTTTACTTTGTTGTGGTTATTTTTTTCTAATTTGTTATTTTGTATTTCCTTTCTGTTAAAATGGTATATCTCTTGAGCATAATTTCAGGGGATTTTCGGGTCACGAGGAATCATTATTAGACAATGTCTGTATGTCCTTACAGAAAAAATCCCTTTCTTTGAATCCCTGCCTGAGGGTGACCCTTGAAAAAGTCTTCAGGCCGGATTCTTTTTTTTATATTTTTTTAATAATTTTTTTGGTTTAATTTTTATTTGATTTTTGTTTTTCCTATTAACTTGATTCTAATACTTTTGTATCAATTCATCTGTGTTTTAGAAGTAGCTGCAATTGCGCTCTCTAAATACTATGAAGTTCTTTTTTGGTTTTAGCTTAAATAGGTAATAAATTTTAGTTGCTATTTCGAAACTTTTGTTTCGTTTTCATTTTAGTTTCGTTTTCAAACTTTTTCTTACTTTAGATTGGTTATATATATATATATATATATATATATATATATATATATATATATATATATATATATATATATATATATATATATATATATATATATATTCCAAAACGAACAATCTCTAAATTATAGGCAAGTAAAATCGCTTACCTTTATTGCTACGTTGGAATCTCTTTGCTTACAAACTGATGTTGTCTCCATCTGGTTACAGCTCAAAATCTCAAATTTCTAATTAGTGACAGGTTCAGTGACTATGACTCATTAATACGGGGAACTTATCTTTAAGAAGATTATTTAATAGCTGCTTGATTATATGTTACATGATTAAGAATTAGACATGATTAAGATTATATTTACAAATTAGAAGAGAATAAAACGCGTTCGTTGGTTGCCGCCAAAATGAGAGGAAGTCAAACAAGCCCCTGGTGGCGAGAAGGGAAAGTTCTTTACAGTCAAAACTGGTTACAGTTAAGTCCTTGTTTCCGAAACTAACACCTTTGAGTTTCGTAAAGGACTTTAGAAACTCAAACAAATGAGGCCAGGAGAACATTGGGCTTTAAAAGCCGGCCATAACGGGATATTCTTGGTTGTCTCACATCTGGAACAGCATGAGAGTCACTAGAGGTAAATATACCATCAGGAATCATCGTTGTGGATGGAGAATCACTCTTTGGGAGACATGGGATAGCAGATTTTTCACTTTGGCTGATCTCAAGAGGAAAAAGTCTCTGGATTGGACATAGGAAAGGCCCAGATTTGGTCTGGACTTCCACGAGACGAACTTTCTTGTCTTTTCCAAGATATAATTTGATGACTCTTCCCAAAGGCCAATTTATTCGCTTGACGTTACTATCACCGATGAGAACAATGTCTCCTTCTTTAGTTTTATATTCATTACGAATCTTTGATAATTCTCTAAGATGTCCAAGATATTCGATTCTGAAACGTTTTCTGAGATCTTGACACACTTTTTGCCTGTAGAAGAATCTTTTATTCATTTTCTTAGCATCTATTTGATCTATATCTGGAACTCCTATTTCCTTTACATCTTGCAAAAACATAGTAGGTGTTAATGCTACAAGGTCCTCATTGTCTTCATTTAAGTATGTCAAAGGTCTTGAATTTATAATGCCCTCAGCATCACATAGTACAGTGTACAATTCTTCAAACTGTAAGGAGGCCTTTCTAAGAACTTTTCTTAAGATAGATTTCAACATATCTATAAGCCTTTCCCAAAATCCACCCCACCATGGGGCTGATGGGGGGTTGAATTTCCATAGGATTTTCTTTACTGAGGCATATTCTTGTATTTTCCCTCAATCAACAGATTTCAGCTTATTAGAAGTACCCACTAAATTGGTTTGATTATCTGAATAAATTGTAGCTGGTCTTCCTCTTCTAGAAATAAACCTTCATAAAGCTAGAATAAAACTATCGATAAACTAGTTACCAGCTCGATGTGGACTGCACGATAAACTGCGCATGTAAAAAGTGCAGCCCAACATTTGGTTTTGCTTTTCAAATATAGCGGTCCGCACAAGTCAACTCCTACTACTTCAGAAACATAAGCACCTCTGACGCGATCTTCGGGTAGTGGAGCACTTGCTACTTCTAATGGCCGAGATGAAAAACGTTGGCATACTACACAAGTCCTTATTACTTGACGTATTGTCTTTCATCTTTTTAAGATCTAATAATTCTCTCTTAAACTCGACATCAAAATCTGTATCCCAGCATGACTAAGTTCAACATGCTTTTCAAAAATAAGTTTTCCGATAACATCATGCTTTGAAGGCACCAAAATTGGAAATCTAAATGTCGGTAGATCACTTCTTTGAGAAATTTTGGTCTTTAATCTTAACAAACCATCTGAATCCAGGAATGTCTGTAAGTTCAGTTTTTCGTTCCCCAAAAAACATTGACTTTGAACTTGTTTTAAAATGAACTTTTCAGCAGCCTCTACTTCTTCAAAATCTAGAGTACCGCATTTTCTTTCTTTTTTCTGGGTTTTAGAATTTTTATAAAAACGAAAAATCCAAGCCGGGATTCTGGTCATTTTTCGGAAAGAAGATACCTTAGAAAAGTACTCTAATTGCTCTGTCGTGGTGTTAGTGACAGACACAATAGATTTTCTTTTTTCGGAGTTTACGACGTCGAAATAGGCATTGTCAGCCAATTTGGACCCTTCTACCAAAGAGATTTCACAATCTCGTGATTGAAGGTCAACTGGGTTTAATGCTCCACTTATGTGCCTCCAGTCTTCAGGATTAGTGAGTTTACGGATTTCCAATAACCTGTTGTAAACGAACGTGGCCCAATTCTCATTTATTTTGATCCAATACAAAGAATTCATAGAGTCAGACCAGTAGAAGATTGGTATGTTCTCAAGTCCAAGTTCGGAGATGGTTGCTTTTGTGAATCTAGCTCCAATAGTGCAAGACAAAAGTTCTAGGCGTTGAATAGAGATCTTTTTCAAAGGAGCAACTCTATTTCTAGCTTGTATTAACTGGAACGACGTGCTATCAGCAGATTCAACTCTCAAGAAGATGCATGTAGCGTAGGCACGCTGACTTGCGTCACAAAAAACATGGATGGAAAATTTGGAATCTTCTGCAAAGTCCTCACGTACACATCTTGGTATTTCAAGATCATTCAATTTCGGTAAGTTCATCTTCCAGCGTTCGAATCTTTCAGTTATCAGCAGAGGGAGTTCAGCATCCCAGGACAGCACCAATTTTCAGCATTCCTGCAACAAAGATTTGGGCTCTAGAGTCACTGGACAAGAAAATCCTATCGGATCAAAGATTCAATGAACGGTTGACACGATTTTTCTTTTTGTGTTAGGTCCTTTATCTTCTTTCATCAAACTTTTCAAATCTAGACATATAGTATCCTCTGACAAATTCCACAGAATCCCAAGAACTGGAACCTTTTGGTCTTCTTGCCTTTCTTCCGTTTTGTCTTCAATAGGAGAATGCTCCCACCCTTGAAGTTCAAACTTGGCAGTAGATAATAGTTCTTGCGATTCCGAAATAAATCTAGCGAGTTCTTCTTTTCTGTTGACGTTGAAAACACAATTATCAACGTAGGAGGACCTCATAAGTTGCTGGGCTGTTTCCTTGAGAGTTTTTTAAATGAAGATCTAATGTAGCTCCTAGAAGGAAAGGACTGGAGGAGATTCCGAACACAACTCTTTTGTGCTGCAGGATCTTGATATTTCCGTCTTTTCTTCTACTTTTTCCATAAAAATCTGAGATATGGTCTATCTCGTTCTTGTAATCCAATTTGCAAAATTGCCTTCTTGATGTCAGATATCACTCCATATTTTCCAACTCGAAAGAGATTTATGAGAGATGGAAGGAGTTCTACAAGATTTGGTCCCTTTTCGCGGCAGTCATTAATAGAAAGTGTATTCTTTTCTTTAGCTGAACCATCAAAACCGGGTCGAACTTTGGTCGTTGAATTCTCTTTGAAGACAGGATGGTGTAGTAAGAAATACTGTCCTTCTTTGATTTCTTGCATAGGATCAACTTCTTCAATAATACCCTCACTCTGCCAATCCTGAAAAACATCATCATAATCTGCCAGCTTTTCGGCACGTTCTAAGGCTTTAATACAACTGTTAAGTCTTCGTTCAGCTATCTTTCTGCCATCAGGAAGAGATGGATGATCATCTATCCACGGTAGACTGACAATGTAGCGCCCCTCGTTATCTCGTATTACACTGCGTTCAAAATGTTCCTTAGCCGCTTCTTCTAGTTCTTTTCTACTTTGAGTTTCCGCATGGTCATTAATATTCAATGTATCAAACCTCCAAAGATCGGATATATTTACGTCGTTCACAAGTAGCGACATTAGCGTGCTGGAACTATCATTTTTATTAATTCCTGATCTTCCAATAGCTGTCCACCCTAACTTGGTGTTCATCGCAATTAGATCAGGCGAAAGTTTTTTAATTTCTCCTGTAAATAATCTGGCTGCCGTATCTGCCCGTAATAATATGTGAATCTCTTTGGGATCGTTTTCATACAAACAAAGATTTTCATCTAAGCAAATATCACTAACAAATATACCCAATTGTTTTACTTCTTCGATATTTTTAGGATCTAATTTGGGAAGAGAAGTGCAAATTTTATTCTGATCCATTACTTCTACGTTACAAAAGAAATTATTTTCTGTATTAAGCAATTTAATGGAATACATCTTGTGGTTTTCCCTCCTTTTCAGTCCTCCGAAAAGTCCATGAGTCACCGTTTGTTCCCCAAGACACTTCAATTTCATTACATCCGCTACATATTTGCTGACATACGACCTCTGGCTCCCGAGGTCAATGATCGATCTAACATAGATTTAAATCATTATTTTCGACTCTAACAATTAAAGTCTGCAGATAAACATCCCTGGAATATAAATTATTAGCCAACGCGAAATTTTCATTTAAAAGATTATTCTCATCCTTACTTTCATTAAAATGGGTATTATTTTTCGGAACAGAATTATCTTGATTGCACAATATGGATAAATATTTTTTACTGTAGAGAGTACAAACTATTTTTGACCTACAAAATTTGGCAACATGAAATTGCTTTACATAAATAAAACACGCAGCTTTTTTAGACAGTATACATTTCCGCTCTTCCAAATTTAAAGTACGTACGTATGTATTCACAATCAACAACATCATGAAATTTATTAGAAGTTTATTATTACTATTAAATAATCTTTAAGAAGATTATTTAATAGCTACTTGATTATATGTTACATGATTAAGAATATATTTACAAATTTGAAGAGAATAAAACGCGTTCGTTGGTTGCCGCCAAAACGAGAGGAAGTCAAACAAGCCCCTGGTGGCGAGAAGGTAAAGTTCTTTGCTGTCAAAACTGGTTACAGTTAAGTCCTTGTTTCCGACAATATATATATATATATATATATATATATATATATATATATGAAAATTGATTACCTGACTTCCAAAATTATTTATTTCACAAAAACAATTTTTGTATTATCTTAAAATTTAAAAAAAAAACTACCGAAAATTACTTCTTTATTGATATGAATTTCTTTTCAGTAAGATTCTCCCCTTTAGTTTTTATATTTTTTAAAGTTAAAGATACATATATATTTATAATGTTTAAAATTACTGCTATGAAATTCTAATAATATAAATGTATTGTAATGAAGTTCAAATCCTTTCTTCAAAACATTTATTTACCAGCTTTCAGCATTATTAAAAATAAGATAAAAAAATTGCTTTTTTGAATACTCTCTGAAATGGGATTTTTAGTTTTGCTTTTGTTTCGTATTATTTTCTCTTTTTATTGAGTCAATTTACCCTTAACTGGGGACGTGCGGTCTGTGAGACCGTTAGCGATGGATTTTCTGTCACCCCCAATTCTATTTTTAGCTCAATTCAATGGATTGACCCTGTAGCTTCCTATTTTATGACCATCAATACACGTGCACTTTTTCAACCGATTTCAATAGATGCTTTTTAAAATAATTCAGCTATTTTTTCGAGCGCGGTCTCTAAGACCGCATCTCCCTGTTAGTGTCCCAGTGATAAACAATTCTTAGCAGATGGCGCTAAAAGTTGGACCCCGAAATATCACCCACTTTACTGATCATTTTATGAAGCAGTTCTCCAGAACTTTTAAATAAAGCAGAAAGTGATTTTAGTGATAAGGATAATTGTACAGAAGAGTCTTTCGATTAAAATTCGCATTCAACTGATTTTGATATGTATGTTCAAACATAATTAATTTTTCTAGTGATAATGTATTTTGAAATTTTTTTTAAATATATTTATATACGAATGTAGATATATATATACATAATTTATAGATTGATTTTTATACTAGTTCTTAAACTGTATGTTTAAAATGCCCTAGAAAACCTTGCTATGAAAGTCACACAAGCCGATAAAAAAAAAAGCCAATTTTACCCATCGTCATTTTTTTTTAATTTTTCATATAACAGTTAAATTTTACATTATATTGTCTTCTATATACCTTCATATACTGTAAAAATAAATATGATTTAAAAAGTAATATGTTTTTTCAAGAATATTATTTATTGTAACATGTAATTTAAGAAGAAAATGTATGTTCCAATGCATTTACTTTTATCAATGATAATATATTTTGAAAAATTTCTAAAACATATCTATATATCAAGAAAAATATCTATAAAATATATTGGCAGTTTTTCATACTATTACATTCATTAGAAAATGTAATTTGAGTGTAAATGAAATGCGGTCTCGTGACCGCACCTCTCCAGTTAAGTCCTAAAATTTCACCTCCCCAGTTAAGGGTTAAATCCAAGTTCCCAATTGTATCAAATTTATACTATTTAAAGAAATGACATTCCATATTAATCGTTTAACAGCCTAAATAGTCGACAATCTAGAGAAACAGTTGGTCGTGTAACTTTGCACATGCAATAAATATGAAACTTTGGAACTCAATTATCAAAAAGAAAAGTGTATTCTTTACACGAATGTAACAACAAACTTTAGAAGAAGAAATTCAGCTATTATAAGATCGGAACGATGTGGTTTCATGAAAAATAAAAAAAAAATAAACAATTATTTACTTATAATTATGTTAATTTAATTACAATTGTTATCTTTAAAAAATATTCATAAGAAAATAAAGTTTTTCAAATGCACTATAACATCTTTTTGAACCGACTGTATTATGTTTCATTTATTTTTCAGATGTCGCTGTATTTGTATACCTCTGCCTGCACATATTTAGTTTCCTTCATAGCATCATTGTTCTTTGAAATGCCAGTGCTAAACTTCTTGAATTGGCTTGGTCAGAAAAATGAGGAAAAAAACTCAAGTGTGACATTTTCTGACTACAAAAAAAAATAATCAAAATCATTCTGATGTCTTTAAAATTTCTTGAAATAATTTGTTTTCATGAAAAGATACTCACATTCGTAAACTCCATTACAGAATGTACAATTTTTTTTATTAATTATTTTTATTCAAAATTGGATACTAACATTTATTTAATGATTTTATTTTCTCAATTGTTCTAGCTTTAAAGAAATTTACTGAAGACATCAATTATGGTTTTTCCTATTTATTTGTTTCATGTACTTGTAACTCAATAAAAAATTATTCATCTTACTCATTTCTATAATTCTTTTGCTATAAAATCACTTCCTTATTTCATCGCTTCTAATAATAATTTATGTAATCTTGAATAACAAAAGAAATAAAATGAAGTATAAAATGAATTGTCCTTAAGCATTAATATAATGTAATTGCTTTGTCCATAAATTGATGATTCGATACTATATTGCAAATTGAAACTTTCTTAATTGCATATGTATATTTGCAATATGGCTACCTGACACTGAACATCTTAATATAATGATTGGGATCTTCAAATTATTCATATGCGGCAACGAAATACAAATTCGAAGATGGTTTATTATAACCAATTTTGCTGAAAGCCTGTACGAAATAATTAAACTAGTTACAAAGATCTATCAAACAGATTAAGATTGCGTTTATTTCGCTTGTGCGAATGTGTTTCGTTCCAGATTATGAGCACATTAGTTAAGCATACGTAGGTTCAACCAAAGAAATAGGATTACTGAATTAAATTCTTTTTTTGACACAATTTTACTTTACATAGCAGCTTAGTTGTTGTCGTGTTGTGACTTACTGTACTTTACAAGCCCGCTGACAGTTATCTGTCAGCGATTTAAGCCGAGTGAGTTTCCCTTGCTTTTTCAGTAGCGCCAACTGGGGCCAAGAGTACGACTTAGCTACTTCATGCGTCACATTCGCTTGCACAACCCCTTTTTACAAGGGGCACATTCACACATCTCACAGATAGAACACAGAAGAAGAACAACCATGCCCGAACCCGGGAAGCCCAGATCATGGGGAAGACGAGCTACCACTATGCCAAGACACCGGCGCTTTGCATTTTTAATATGTGCAATCATGCACTCCGATAATTCCTGACATACTAATATGCTAATGCTCCTTTTATGACTAACTGTGCTTTATTTTTCATCCTCCTTTTTCTCTGCGGTGTACCTTAAAGTTACTGAATTTTTTGTTGCGCACATACTTTAATAAATAAAAAAAAAAACAATATTATTTTGGCAGGATACATAAAAAGTTAAACACATGTTTTTTATTGAGAATTGATCAACAAAATTTCAGTCCTCTCTCAGTATTTGATTAAGTATTGCAGGTGATTTAGACTGATGAGTAACCTTTATTCTTTATATTTAGCTGCGTTGGAAATGCAATTACTTTTGCTTATTTTATTAATGCATAAATACTTTTACTATGCAATACTTATTATAAAAAAGTTTCGCTGTCTGAAAAATGTAAGTACATCTTTTTTTTTTCTGTTATTTTTTGTACAAGTGACTGGTAAGAATATTTATTTTAACACTTTATTCTAAACTACTATAATCAAGAAAAATATAATTTCTTACATAGAGGAACTGTGAAAGAAAAAACTAATGATTTCAGAGATGAATATCAAAAATGTAAGGCATTAAGAATACGACATTGGCATATATATTAAAAACTATATGCCGATAGATTTCTGGAGAAGACTGATTAGCAAAAAAAGCAGAATTTTTTATGCCATTAAATCTTTACATCATTAAAGAATTAAAGCAATATTGATTTCATGCACCTATTTGAAGTACTTATCATCATCTAATCTTTACTGAAATAAAATTAATTTGAAATTATTGTATTTGACATTTTCAAATTCCCAAATTCATAAAAATAAAAATTTAATGTAGCTGAAAAATTCGAAGACAGAAATAGAATAAAGATAAAGATGAGCTCAGAGAGAAAACAACAATTTTTAAATTAAAAATGACAAAAAGAAGATTTATTTTTATCTTAATAAATAAGAAAAGTTTTAATCTTAGGATGGTCAAGTTGAGTCATAAAATGACTTAAATACTACTTTCTGTCGGATATTTAATTTTAAAAATTATAGTATTTTTCAAACTGTAGTATTTTTATAACTGAGTTTTGCTCTATTTTATTACAGATTCGGAAGTTTTTGCCTCCTCCAAAAAAATAATTACATAAAATTGAACAATGTAATTATTTTTTACTGATTGATTAATTACATACAATAATTTCATTCATTTTGATCAGGGGGACACTAAATAAATACATCTAAACATTAATGTTATATAACTGAGCTGAAAGCACTGTTAAATAAAAAAATTTCAATGGAACGATTGGTTTTCAGAAAAGCTTAAAAATTACCAATTATACTCATAAACAATCAACAGAATTACTGAAAAAGCCAGAAACAATCACTGCCCGTTCAGCCGAAAAGTGGTTCCTATAGAATTTCATCTAAATAGAAACTGTATAGTCTTAACTAGTATTTTCTAAATATCATAGCCTTTTTAGAAAACTAACATTTTCTAAAAAGTCTATGATAGTTTCATATATACCTAAGCGTAACAGAGCAGAAGTCCTCAATCAAGCCTTTTGAATTGATATTGCTAAATTTAAAATATCACATCGAATTGGAGACCATCTGTCCTCAAATGATGGCAAAATTTCTGTGTTCGCGGAATACCAGATAATGACATCTAATTTTATTTTTAAATAGTATATATAACAATAATAAACATAATAATTGTGTTTCCATTAACAATGAAATCAATAACGCATTTATGATTATACGTCGCCATCTACAGGACAAAATTAGAAATTCAAAACAAATTATTTCATTTCATTTCTGTAGAGGGCGCTTTTCGAAATCTGTTTTTAAGCCAATAAACAAATTATGGTAAAGTATCAAATCAATAACGCATTTATGGTTTCGTGTCGCCATCTACAGGACAAAATGATAAATTTAAAGCAAATTACTTCATTTCAGTTCAGAAGAGGCCCTTTCATACAAGATGTTTTTAAACTAATAAATGAAGTACCAAAAAGAATGAAATCAGTATCGCATTTATGGTTGGGTGTTGCCATCTTCCGAACAAAATTATAAATTTAATACCAATTTATTCGTTTTTTTTAAGTAGAGGGCGCTTTTCACAATTTAAAGTAATAAAGTTTATAAAGTAATAAACAAAAAAATATAAAGACCGAAACCAATAAAGCATATTAGGTTGGATGTCGCCATCTATATGAAAAATTTATGAATTTAAAACTAATTAATTCATTTCATTTCAATAGAGGACGATTTTGGAAGTTGTTTTAAAACTAATAGAAGAAATAACATAAAGTATGAAATCAATTTCTCATTTATGGTTATGTGTCAATATCTAAAGGACAATATTTTTGAATACAAACTAGTTATTTCATTTCATTTCAGTAGGGAGATCTTTTCGCAAACTGATTTTAAAATAATAAACGAAATGACATTAAGAGTGAAATCAATAACGTAGTAATCGTTAGGTGTCGCCATCTACAGAGCAAAATTAACAATTTGAAACAAATTATTTCATGTCATTTCCTTAGAGGGCGCTTTTCACAAGCTGTTTTTATACTAAAAAGCGAAATACCACAAAGAGTAAAACCAATAACCAATTTATGATTAGATTTCGCCATCAGCTGACGAAATTATAAATTCAAAACTAATTAATTTATTTAATTTCAGTAGAGGGCACATTTTCCAATTTGATTTTAAACTCATAAAGAAATAACATAAAGAATGAAATCAACAACAAATTTTTGGTAAGATGTCGCCATCTAAAGGGGAAAAAATTCAAAACTAATTATTACATGCCATTTCAGTAGTGGAAGCTTTTTGTTATCAGTTTTTTTTTAAACTAATAAAAAAAATACGAAAAAGAATAAAACCAATAACGCATAAATAGTTTGGTGTCATCATCTACAGGAAGAAATTATAAATTTAAAACAAATTAATTCTTTTCATTTCAGTAGAGGGCGCTTTTCATATGATGTTTTTGATCTAATAAACAAACAAACAAAAAAAACACATAAAAAATGAAACCAGAAAAGCATATACGCTTAGGTTTAGCCATCAACAGGACAAAATTATAAATTCAAAACTAATTGTTTCATTTCATTTCAGTAATGAGTGGATTTGCAAGCTGTTTTTAAACTAATTGAACGAAATTATGTAAAGAATGAAATCAATAATGCTTTTATGGTTAGATTTCGCCATCTACAAGAGAATATTATAAATTCAAAACTCATTAATACATTTATTTTTAATTGAGAAGGCTTTACACAAGCTGCTATTAAACAAATAAACGTATTAACATAAATAATTAAATCGGCAACGCATTTATGGTTAGGTATTGCAAACTACAGTACGAAATTATAAATTTAAAATAAATGAATTCATTTTATTTCAGGAGAACGCATTTCATAAACTGTTTTTAAACAAACAATGGAAATAACATAAATAATGAAATCAAAAATGCATTTACGGTAATTTGTCGCCATGTACAGGACAAAATTATAAATTTAAAACAAACTACTTCACTTCATTTCGTTAAAGTTTTTCTTATCATTAAAATAATAAAAGAAATACAACAAAATCAATAACGCATTTATGATTGTCTACAGGGCACAATTATAAATTTAACACAAATTCTTTTCTTTTCAAAAGACTGCTCTTTTCATAAACTGTTTTTTTAAACTAATTAACTAAATAATATAAACAATGAAATTGATAAAGCTTTTATGGACAGTTGTTACCATCTACAGAATAAAAATTTAAATTCAAAACTATAAATCCCTTCAAAATTAGAAGGCGCTTATCGCAAGCGGTTTTGAAACTAATAAATGAAATAACATGATAGGTGTTGCCATTTACAGAAAAAAATTATTCAAAGAAATTATTTCATTTATATAGAGAGTGTTTTTCACAAGCAGTTTTTAAAATAATAAATGCTATAACATGAAGAATGAAATCAATAACGAAGTATATGTTAAGCTGTGACCATCTACAGGACAAAATTATAAATTTATAGCTAATTATTTCATTTATTTTAAGTAAAGGTTGCTGTTTAACCATTAACTGTGGAGGTGAAATTGTAGGACTTAACTGGGGAGGTGCGGTCTACGAGACCGCACTTAATTTACACTCACATTACATTTTCTAATGAATGTATTAGTATGAAAAACTGCCAATATATTTTGCAGATATTTTTCTTGATATATAGATATGTTTTAGAAATTTTTCAAAATATATTATCATTGAAAAAAGTAAATGTGTTGGAACATACATTTTCTTCTTAAATTACATGTTACAATAAATAATATTCTTGAAAAAACATATTACTTTTTAAATCATATTTATTTTTACAGTATATGAAGGTATATAGAAGACAATATAATGTAAAATTTAACTGTTATATGAAAAATTTAAAAAAAAAAAAATGACGATGGGTAAAATTGGCCTATTTTTTATCGGCTTGTGTGACTTTCATAGCACGGATTTCTAGGGCATTTTAAACATACAGTTTAAGAACTAGTATAAAAATCAATCTATAAATTATGTATATATATATCTACATTCGTATATAAATAAATTTTAAAAATTTTTCAAAATACATTATCACTAGAAAAATTAATTATGTTTGAACATTGATATCAGAATCAGTTGAATGCGAACTTTCATCGAAAAATTCTTCAGTACAGTTATCCTTATCACTAAAATCACTTTCTGGTTCATTTAAAAATGTCTGGAGAACTGCTTCATAATAGGATTAGTAAATTGGATGATATTTCTGGACCCAGGTTTTAGCGCCATCTGCTAAGCCTTGTTTATCACTGGGCCACTAACAGGGAGATGCGGTTTTAGAGACCGCACGCAAAGAAATAACTGAATTATTTTAAAAAGCATCGGCTGACATCTGTTGAAAAAGTGCATGTGTATTGAAGGTCACAAAAATAGAAGCTACATGGTGAATCCATTCAATTGAGCTAAAAATAGAATAGGGGTGATCGAAAATCTCTCTCTAGCGGTCTCACAGACCGCACGTGCCCAGTTAAGGGTTAAGGCTCTTTTTAAACTAATTAATGAAAAAAGTAACGAATGAAATCAGATGCGCATTTACGGTTAGGTGTCGCCTTCTATAGGAAAAAATTATTGAAAAAAATTATTTCATTTCTTTTCAGCAGAAGATGCATTTCACAAGCTGTTTTCAAATTTTTAATTTGAAATAAAATAAAATATGAAATCAATAAATCATTAAGGTTAGGTGTCGCCATCTACAGGACCAAATTATAAATTCTAAAATATTAATTTTATTTCATTAAGGGGCGCTTTTCACAAGCTGTTTTCAAACTAATAAATGAAAAACAAATAGAATCAAATCAATAATGCATTTATAGTTAGGTGTCGCCATTTACAGGATGAAATTAAAAATTCAAAACTAATTATTTTATTTCATTTTAGTAGAAGTCAATTTTTCAAACTGTTTTTAAACTAACAAAAATATAAACATAAAGAATTAAATCAATAAAACACTTATGGTAGTTGACGTTTTCTAAAGGAAAAAAACTATCAACTCAAAACTAATTCTTTCATTTCATTTCGGTAATGTGTGGTTGGGTTGGGTTGTGCCATCTACATCAAAAATTTATAAATATAAACTAATTATTTCATTTCATTTCAGTAGAGGGCGCTTTTCACAAGCCTTTCTTTAAACAAATAAACGAAATAAACAAAGAATGAAATCAACATAGTATTTATTTTTAGGTTTTCCCCTCTCCAGGACAAAATTATAAATTTAAAACAAAATAATTCATTTTATTTCAGTAGAGGGCGCTTATCACATTCTAATTTTTAACTAATAAACGAAATAACATAAATAATGAAATAAAAAAAACATTAATGGTTACTTGTCCCCACCTCCAGAACAAAATTATAAATTCAAAACTAATTATGGCATTTCATTTCAGTAGACATCGCTGTTCACAAGCTGTTTTTAACTAATAAACGAAATAACAAAATGAATGAATTCAAATCGCATTTATAATTAGCTGTCGCCATCCACAGGACAAAATTATAAATTTAAAATTAATTTATTTATTTCATTTCAGAAGGGAGAGCTTTTTGCAAGCGTTTTTTAAACAAATAAACGAAATAAACAAATAAAATCAATATCACATTTATGGTTAGGTTTCTCCATCTCCAAGACAAAATTATTAATTTAAAAGAAATTGTTTCGTTTCATATCGGTAGAGGGCGCTTTATACAAGCAGTTTTTAAATTAAGAAGTGAAATTCCACAATGAATGAGATCAATAACGCATTTATGGTTTTGCGCCAACAACAGGAAAACATTATAATTTCCAAACTAATTATTTCAATTCATGTAAGAAGAGGTCGGTTTTGCTAGCGGTTTTTAAACTAATAAACGAATTAGCATAAAGAATGAAATCAGTGACAAATTTATTTTTATAGTTGAAATTCGCGGAAAACCATTATAAATTCAAAACTTATTACTTAATTTCATTTCAGTGGAGACCGCTTTTTGCAAGCGGTTTTTGACCATATGAACGAAATAATAGTATAATATCAATAACGCATTTATTGTTAGGATTCGAGAGCTACAGGACAAAATTATATATATATAAAAAAACTAATTATTTCATTTCATTTCAGTAGAGGGCTTTTTTTAAATAACAAACGAAATGCCACAAAGTTTGGATCCAATAACGCTTTTATGGTTGTGTGTTGCCATCAACAGAACAAAATTATCAAAAGAAAAATAACAATTTAATTCATTTCAGAAGAGATAAATTTTCGAAAGGTATTCTTAAAAAAATAAACAAAATAAACAAAGAATGAAATCTACATTGCATTCATGGTTATTTTTCCATATCTCGAGGACAAAATTCTAAATTTAAAGCAAATTGTTTCATTTCATATCGATAGAGGGCACTTTTCACAAGCGGTTTTTAAACTAAAAAACGAAATACTTCCAAGAGTAAAACCAATAATTCATTTATTGTTGTGCGTCGCCATGTACAGTATAAAATTATAAATTGAAAACAAATTTATTCATTTCACTTCAATAGAGGATGAAATAACATAATTATTTAACGAAATAACATAAATCAATAACGAGTTTATTTTTATGTGTTGTCATCAGTAAGGCAAAATTAATTATTCGAAACTAATTATTTCATTTCATTTAAGTTGAGAACTTTTTTCAAAAGCTCTTTTGAAACTAATGAACAAAATAGCATGAAGAGTGAAATTAACAACAGATTTATGTTTAAGTGTCGCCATCTACAGAACAAAATTATAAATTTAAATCCAATTATTTCATTTGATTTCGGTAGAGGGCGCTTTTCAGAAGCGGCTTTTATAGTAATAAATGAAATACAATAAAGAATGAAATCAATAAAATCCTTTTTTTCAATATGCGTCGTTTTTCGCAACCTGTTTTTTAACTTATAAATGATACACCACAATAAAATGAAGAAAGCTTTTATGGGTATGTGTAGCAATGTACAGGACAATATTATGAATTCAAAACTAATTATTTCATTTAACTTTCAGCAGAAATCGCATTTAAAGGTAGTTTTTAAATTAATAAAGAAAATAACATTATGTATAAAATATATAACGCATTTAATGTTAGTTGTCGCCATTTGAAGGTCTAAATTAAAAATTTAAATCTAATCTTATCTTTTCATTTCAGTAGAGGGCGCTTTTTACAGGCTGTTTTTAAATTAATAAACTAATTAAAAAAAGAATGAAATCAATAACCCATTTCTATTTGCTTGTCCCTTCCAACAGGACAAAATTATGCATTCAAAACTAATTACTGCATTTCTTTTCAGTAGAGTTCGCCTTTCACAAGATGTTTTTAATTATTAAACGAAATACCAAAAGAAATGAGATCAATATCGCATTTTTGGTTAACTGTCGCCATCCGAAAGACTAAATTATAAATTAAAAATAAATTACTTCAATTCATATCGGTAGAGGACGTTTTCATAAGATTTTTTTAAACTAATAAAAGACATATCAAAAAGAATGAAATCAATAATGCATTTATGGTTAGGTGATGCAATCTACAGACCATTTCTACAGAATTATTTCATTTTATGTCAGTAGATGGCAATTTTAGCAAGCTTCATTTTTATCTAATAGAAGGAAAATCATTTACAGGACGAAATCATAAATTTAAAACAATTTAATTCGTTTCATTTCGGTAGATGGCGCTTTTCAAAAGCTGTTTTTATTTTAAAAAATAAAATTCCACAACGAAGGAGGCCCATAACACATTTATGGTAGTGTGTTGCCGTCTACTGGGGAAAATTAGAAATTCAAAACTAATTATTTCATTTCATTTCAGTAGAGAGCGCTTTTTGCAGCTCTTTTTAAACTAAAGATCGAAATAACATAAATAATGAAATCAATAACGAATTTATTGTTAGGTGTCGCCAACTTCAGGACAAAATTCTAAATTCTAAACTATTTTAATTCATTTCAGTAGAGGGCACTTTTGGCATGCTGTTTTTCGCTAATAAGCGAAAAACCACAAAGAATGAGGCCAATAACGCATTTAACGCATTAAACAAAATAATTCTTTTTATTTCAATAGAGCGCACTTTTTACAAGTTTTTTTAAAACTAATCAATGAAATACCAAAAAGAAGGAATTCAATATCTTATTTATGGTTAGCTGTCGCAATCTATAGAACAAAATTATAAATTCAAATCTAATTATTTCATTTCTTTTCAGTAATTGGCGCTTTTTGCAATCTTTTTATTATCTAATAAACGAAATACCACAAACAATGAAACCAATAACGCATTTATAGTTGGGTGTCTACCTCTACAGAGCAAAATTATAAATTTAAAAAGCATTAATTATATTCGCTTCGGTAGAAAGACACTTTTCACAAACTGTTTTTAAATTAAGAAATGAAATTGTATAAAGATTGAAATCAATAATTCATTTATGATTATGTGTTGCCATTTGCTGAAAAAAAATATGAAATCAAGACTAATTATTTCATTTTTTCAGTAAATGGCGCATTTCGCAAGTTGTTTTTGCTTGGCGAGTCAGAAAGTTCAGAGCCAATCTATCTCTTTGTTCTGATGGAGAGCAAGTGGGACATTTAACTTTGATGTATCCAGGTCGGGAACATCCGTAGCAATAGATTGCAGGTTTCGTTTCTTGGTTTTCAACTTTCTACTGATGTCTTGTTTTCAGATTTTGGGAATTTATCTTGTTTTGCTACTACATCACTTCTTGACAGAAGACGAGGTTCCTTTCTTGACGGACCATTTCGTAGTTGTCCAGTTTCTGCGCCAGTTCTTTGGACGATGCAAGGTGCGTGCATGCATTCAGGAAGTGTTCCCGCACCTCTGGAGGTACTCTACGTTTTAGTTGATCGGTGACTATCAAGTCTATTAAATCTTCGAACGTCTTTATTTCTTGGCCGGTTATCCATCCATGAAATAATTCCTTATTTCATAAGTGAAGTCCAACCAGCAGCTTTCCGGTCCTTTTGTATGCTTGCTGTAATGTTGTCGAAACTTCTCTGGTGTCTTCTTGTACCGCTTAAGCAAAAGCCTTTTTGTGTGGTCGAAGTCCTGAGTAACTTCATCGTTTTCCCGAGCTAACAGTCGTGCAATATCGATTGGTAACAAACCGATGAGCTGGGATGCCCAAACCTACATCGGTACTTCTGCACGTAGAGCCTGCCGTTCAAAGAGAATGAGATAAAGACTGATGTCGTTGTTGCTACGATCGAATCGATGGATCAGGGTTTGTAGATCCCACTTGGATCTTGAAACCAACAGTTCTGAACTTGACCTCATACCCGCCTGTGATAGACTTGTATTGTGCTGCAATCTTAACTTCTGCAACTCGAACTCCACCTCATCCTTGCGTTTCCTTTCCTCGAATTCCAACTCGAGTCTTTTCAATCTCTCCATTTCTTCTGTTTCAGCCCTTGCTCTTACTTTTTCTTCTCCGACCCTTGCCTTTCGATCCTTTGCGATGGCGAGAAGAAGTTCTTTAACATAGTCCTTCTCATAGTCAACAGATTTCAAAGTGACATCTTTTAACGTAACATTCGTCTGTTTGCTACCCAGAGTCTCACCCAACTCTGTAGCCAATGTGATCAGGTCTTCACGTGTTGCTCTGGCTAGAAAAGCCATGTTTCAGTTCAGTTTAATACATGAGTTCTTCACAAATGTTCTCAATATCTTTTTTAAGAGTTCCTTACATATATTTTAAATTTTAAAATAAATTTATCAATTAAATATTTCAAACTGCTAACATCTGAAAATGAACCTTTTGACTTGAATAAATGTTTACTACTAGTTTTACAATGACAGAATTAATAATTAAACTGGCATACACAAATCAATAAAACTAAATTCTAATTAATTACATCTTTATGATCCTACTTACTTAATTACTCATAATTATTGCCAACAACAATATTTAGTAGCGATTATAATTTTATCCAAACACATATCATCAATTTCAATTATTTAAGTTTTCAGAGTAGATAAAGTTAAACAACTCACTTTATATTAACCATTAATTATTTTCTACAACTAAACTCAAACAGTAATCCAAAATCAATTGAAGTAGATTTCACTAGCTATTCGAAATTTATAAAATACATCTTATTTAGAGTAAATAAATTTAATTATATAATAATCAATCTCATTCGATTACCAATTAGATATAACTCAATACCCTCAATCACATCAAATTATCCTTTATCGTGAGCAAACAGTAATCATAATTTATCTCAAGAACATTTCATAAATTTTCCAAATTATTTTAAAATACTATTAATTGTTAGTAAAATTTAAACTTAATATTAACAATTTAATTACATTTGCCGAGATTCATGAACATAAACCACATTAAAGTGTAGCCGAATCTCAAAATTCCAATGTTTGTAAACAGAAAAGTAACAACATTCTTAGTGGCAAAAGTTTAATCCTGAAATTAAACAGAAAGTTACAAAATTTCTTGTGACATCGGAACATCCATCATCTTGGAATATTAGGAACGAAAGCAATTGCATTGCATATGAAGTATATTTCTTTTTTTTTTTTTTCTTTCTTTCTTTCTTTCTTTTCTTTTTTTTTTTTTTTTTTTTTTTTTGATCACTTGCTTCATTTAAAATTAGTTTTTTTTTTCTTAAAATAAGAATATGTGTAATTACAAAATAATCATAGCATAAATTCACAATACTACTAATTTACTTCCTGTTAAGAGAACACATGAAAATACCAATATCAGAAACGAAAGTGATTGCATTGCCTACGTAGTACAAAATTTTTAAACACTTGATTCATTAAAAATTAGATTTTTTCCTTAAATAACAATTTATAAAATAACCAAAGCAAAAATTAACATCATTACTAATTCATTTCCTGTTAAGAGAACACATGAACATACTAATGTCAGAAACGAAAGTAATTGCATTGCATACGAAGTACAAAATTTTAAAACATTTGATTCATTAAAAATTAGATTTTTCCATAAAATAAAAAAATTATGAACTCATAAAATAATTAAATCATAAATTCACAATTCTAGCAAATAATTTCATGTTAAGAGAATACACGATCATACAGAAAACAAACTAATGAACTTATCGAAAAATCTAATAAACTTATCAGAGAAATACGGGATGTATACGGGGATTGTACATTCCATGCGAGGCAGTATATTTTCAAATTGATCAGTTTGATCAAGATTTCAAGATTCAGGTTGAATCCTTTCCGTAAAGGTACAGAAGACCGTCTTTTTAATTAAAACAAGACTGAGCCGTGCGTGCAATTCACAGGCTGCATGGTCCCGCGTACAGGGAGCTAATTTATAAGTATTAGTCAAGTAATAAATGAAAGAAATTTTAATTAACTAATTCTATAAAAATTACATTCTTTAAGAAAACATGGGTTCCTCACATGCAAGCAAAGAAACTGCACACAGGCAAAAGAAAAACTCCGGAAATACTCTATTTCTGTTGTCAGAATGCTCACATAAGGCACACATCTGTCATCACATTCGGCGACGCATTACAGTTCTGTTGCTACAAATTCGAAAGAGATGAATACAATATCTTATTTATGGTTAGCTGTCGCCATCTACAGGACTAAATTAATATTTAAAACTAATCAGTTCATTTATTTTCCGAAAAGGGCGCTTTTTACAAGATATTCTGGAACTAATAAATGAAATACCACAGACAATTAAACAAATAATGAATTTATGGCTGGGTGCCGTGTTCTGAAAGAATGAATTCTAGAACACATTTAAGGACAGATGGGAAACAATTATAAATTTAAAACCAATTGTTCCATTTCATTTCGGTAGAGGACGCTTTTCGCAAGCTGTTTTTAAACTAATAAACGAAATGACATTAAGAGTGAAATCAATAACTCATTTATGGATAAGGGTCGCAATCTACAGAAAAATATTATAAACTAAAAACTATTTATTTCATTTCATTCAGGTAGAGGGCGCTTTCCACAAGCTGTTTTTAAACTAATAAACGAAATACCACAAAGAATGAAACCAATAACGCATTTATGGTAGGGTGTCTCTATCTACCGGGCAAAATTATAAATTTCAAACCATTAATCTCATTTCTTTTCAGTAGAAGACACTTTTCGCAATTTGTTTTTAAACTCATAAACGAAATAACATAAAGAATGAAATCAATAATTCATTTATAGTTAGATGTTGCCATCTACAGGCGAAAATTATAAATTGAAATTTACTACTTCATATCATTTAAGTAGAAGAAGAATTACGCAAGCTGTTTTTGAACTAATAAACAAATTAACATAAAGATTGAAATCAATATCGCACTTATGGTTAGGTGTCTATATCTACAGAACAAAGCTATAAGCTAAAAACTAATTATTTTATTTCATTTTAGTAGAGGGCGCTTTTCGCAAGCCTTTTTAAATTTATAAAAGAGAAAACCTGAGGAATAAAGCCAATAACGTTTCGTGGTTGCGAGTCACCATCTACAGGACAAAATTACAAATTACAAATTAATTATTTCATTTCATTTTGGTAAAGAGCGTTTTTCACAAGCTGTTTATACAATAAGAAAAAGATACCATAAAGAATGAAACCAATAACGCAAATTTGGTTTGGTGTCGCCATCTATAAGAAAAAAACATAATGAATTTAAAACAATTTATTTCAGTAGATGGCGGTTTTCATAGGCTGTTTTTAAACTAATAAACGAAATAACACAAAGAATGAAATCAATAAAGCGCTTATGGTTAGTTGTCATCTACACATCAAAATTATAAATTTCTAATTAATTATATCATTTCATTTCAGTAGAGGGTGATTTTTAAAAGCTATTTCGATAGTTATAAAGGAAATGACATAAAGAATGAAATCAAGAACGCAATTTTGGTTAGGTATCGTCATCTGCAGGACAGAAGTATAAATTCAAAACTTTTTATTTCATTTCGTTTCAGTAGCGGTCGGATTTGCAAGCTCTTATTAAACTAATAATCGAATTAAAATAAAGATTGAAATCAATAATGCATTTATGGCTTAGGTTTGCTCTCTGCAGAAGAAAATTATAAATTCAAAACTATTTAATGCATTTAATTTCAGTAGAGGGCGCTTTTTACAAGCTGCTCTAAACAAATACACGAATTGACATAAATAATTGCATCGGCAACGCTTTCAGGTATTGCCAATTACAGGTCAAAATTATAAATTTAAAACACATTAATTCATTTCATTTCAGTAGACTGCTCTTTTCAAAAACTGTTTGTAAACTAACAAACTAAATAATATAAACAATGACATCTTTAGCACGTTTATGGATATGTGGTGCCTTCTGCCGAATAAAAATTTAAATTTTAAACCAATTATTTCATTCAAAATCAGTAGAAGGCGCTTTTCGCAAGCAGTATTTAAATTATTAAAAGAAATAAATTAAAGAATGACTTATAAAATATTTATGCGCTTGGGTGTCGCCATCTGCAGAAAAAAATATTCAAAGAAATTTTTTCATTTCTGTAGAGGGTGCTTTTCACAAGCAGTTTATAAAATAATAAATGATATAACATAAAGAATGAAATAAATAACGCACATATATTTATGCGTGGCCATCTACACGACAAAATTATAATTTGAAAACTAATTATTTTATTTCATTTAAGTATACGGCGTTTTTTGCAAGATATTTTTGAAATAAAAATGAAATAACATAAAAAATAAAATCAATAACTCATTTATGGTTTTGTGCCGCCATCTAATTCTCGATCTGGTAGCGATAGCATGTTACTGGCGTCGAATGACAGATCCATTTCCAAGATTGTGTTTTATAGCTATGCTGATTTGCATAAACAGTCTCGGTATGATGTGTGAGTGCCACCTATCGGTCATTTTTAAATACATTTTTTAATGGAAATAACAAAATCCAAAGGCTCTCTGAACATATTCCCCTAAACCGCAAATTTTTTCGAGCATTACTTTTTTATTATGATTATTTGAAGTTTGCAAGAATTCATGCCGCACCCAGTAATTAATGATTTAACCCAAAAATGAAATAAAACGCTTTCATGTTTGCGTGTCGCCATCTACATGATCAACATTAAAAATTTAAGCAAAAGGTTTCATTTCATTTCAGAAGAGGGCACTTTCACAAGCTGTTTTTAAACTAATAAAAGAAATAACATTAAAAATGATATCAATAACGCATTTGTGGTAAGATGTGCAAACTATATTTGTAAATTAAATATATCATTTTGTTTAAGTACAGTGCACTTTTCACAGGCTGTTTCTAAACTAATAAACGAAATAACCTAAATAATGAAATCAAAATCATATTTATGGTTAAGGGTTGCCATCTACAGAACAAAGTTATAAATTCAAAACTAATTATTTCATTTCATTTCACTAGAGCTCTCTTTTTTAAGCGGTTTTTAAATAATAAATAAATTAAAATAAAGAATGAAATCAATAACGCATTTATGGTTAGTTGTGACCATCTACAGGACAAGATTATAAATTGAAAACCTATCATTTCATTTAATTTCAGTTGTAGGTGGATTTGCAAACTTTTTTTAAACTAAAAAACAAATTAACAGAAAGAATGAAATGAATAATGCCTTTATGGTTAGGTTTCGCTATCTAAAGGAGAAAATTACAAATTAAAAACTAATTAATACATTTTATTTCAGTAGAGAGCGCTTTACATAAGATTTTCTTAAAATTATAAACGAATTAACATAAATAGTTGTATCGATAACGGCACCGCATTTATTGTTAGGTATTGCTAACTACAGGACAAAATTATAAATTTAAAGGAAATGAATTCATTTCATTTCATTAGAGGGCACATTTCACAAGGTGTTGAAGTAAACCAATAAATTAATTAACATAAAGAATGAAATCAAAAATGCATTTGCGTTTATTACATTAAAAATTTATAAATTCAAATCAAATTATTGCATTTCATTTCGGTAAAGGGTGCTTATTATAGGCGGTTTTTAAACTAATAAACGAAATACCACAAAGATTAAAACCAATAACGCATTTAATAATATTAATTAACGTAGCCAATAACGTAGTCGCCATCTACAAATCTTAATATAATTTTGAAACTAATTATATCGTTGCATTTCAGTAGAGGGAGCTCTCCGCAAGCGGTTTTTAAACTAGAAAAACGAAATACCAAACGCAATGAAACAATTAACGCATTTTTGGTTAGGTCTTGCAATCTTCAGAACAAATTTATGAATATAAACTAATTATTTAATTTCATTTCTGTAGAGGGAACTTTTAAAAAACCTGTTTAAAACAAATAAACGAAGTAACTTAAAGAATGAAACAAATAACACATTTATGGTTGGGTGTCGCCATCTACAGGAAACAATTATAAATTTAAAACAAATTAATTCATTTCATTTCAGCAGACTGCTCTTTCCATAAACTCTTTTTAAAGTAATAAACAAAATAATATAAACAATGAAATTTATAGATCAGTTATGGATGGATGTTGACATCTGCCGAACAAAAATTAAAATTCAAAACTAATTATATTATTTCATTTCGATAGAGGGCGCTTTTCGCAAGCTATTTTTTTAAACTAATACCCGAAAAAATATAAGAAATGAAATATATAACGCACTTAATGTTAGGTGTCGCCATCCACAGAAAAAATTATTCAAAGAAATTATTTCATTTTTCTAGAGGGAGCATTCCACAAGCTTTTTTTAAATTAATAAATGATATAACATAAAGAATGAAATCAGTAACGCATTTATGGTTATGTATCCATCTACTGGATAAAATTATAAATTCAAAACTAAATATTTCATTTTATTTCAGAGGAGGGGCTTTTCACAAGCTGTTTATAAACTAATAAGTGAAATAATATAAAGAATGAAGTATATAACGCATTTAATGTCAGGTGTCGCCATGTACAGGTCGAAATTATAAATTTAAAACTAATTATATCGTTTCATTTCAGTAAATGGCAATTTTCACACGTTGTTTCAAGACTAATCAACGAAATAACATAAGGGAGGGAATATATAACAAATTTTACCCTCTAAATTCCAGCCGGACGTTTCGGGGCGGTTTGAGAATTTATCCTATAACTTCCAAGTGGGACGGCTACTTGCCGTTTTAGGGGAGATGGGTATTAAAAGCGGCTACTCTACAAAACACTTCAGAAGGTCCTCGTTATCTTTTGCAATCGCGGCTTTTTCACAGTAGTTTCCCCTGCGCCTTAAAGCGATAGGGGTTTAGGAGGGATTCACTAAATAGGTTGTTGGCGTATATTTTGTATTTTGAAAGGGTTTTAGTTTCTATTTTCATGTGTTGTTAACTCAAAATTGAAAAGATTTTATGGCCATTTATAAAAAAATTTCCACTGAAGTGCTCTGTTAACAATGAATGATATATAAGAATAACGACAAGTTGTTTATTTTTCGGATAAGTATCAGAAGCTCTTTTCAATATTAAGACTATTGTAATGATATAATGATAAACTATTGCATTGTCACTGCGGCCTATTCACATCACAGTTTCCTCACGAAATGGGTAGCGAGTCTTGTTACTGTAGATGGAAGTCTTTTACACTCCAAGCGTCTTATTCTGTCATTAAAGTGTATGTGCACACTTGAAACTTCGAAAATCGTTCAAAATATCGATTTTTTTTATTGCTTAAAAATGTTTTCTGATCCTTTAGCTTTCAAACGATACCAAGATGTTGTCCATAATCGAAATATTTCCCGAGTTATAATTATTTTTCTTGAGGTGCTTTCATTAAAAACTCTAGTTACGGTTTTTTTTTAAAACTCATTTTATGAAGAATGATATTTTCCCACTATGTTGCTTCATTCAAACAATCATAACTCAACAAAAAGTTAACCAAATACAATAATTTATATACTAAAGTAATCTGTATGAAATAGTGGATGCTTTGTGCTTCAATCAAAGTTATATTTATAGCAATAAATTTTTAATAGCTATTTAAAAGTTAAAATGACAGAAAAAATCTCGCTTTTTCTATTCATCGTTGATGAAAAAATTGTTAAAAAAAACTATATATTTTTATAACTTGACTGAGGCAGACAACATGAATACTAATAGTAGGCATAATTTCCAACTAGAATTGTGTGTCTGTACAAATTAGAATTTAAGATATCATGTTTCAAAAAAATAGACTAATTAGCTCATTAAATATTATTTAATTAATTAATAATTAGTGTAATATGTTTTTTTCTCACTGAAATGAGTTTAAACATATATTAATGACCTACTGTGGAAAAACTGGATTTTTAAAGTTAAAATTAAAAAAAATATCTTCAAGTGTGTACGTACACCTCTAAAGGACTCTCGGAATTTCTGAGGCCGAGTACAAAAAAACCGCTTTCAAAATAGCATTTAAAAACGAAAAAAAGATAGGGAGTATTTCTTATTGCCCCTTTCAGAGTGAGAAAAGTTATATAAATACTGAGTTCTTTTTTCAAATGGCATTATGAAAATTTCTCTTCAGTTGTGAATTTCTACTCTTTATTTTACGCACAGTGAATTGGGTTTTTTGATTATCAGAGTAATTTTTGAAACGCTTAATATTTCTTCATTATGAGTAAAAGAAATCTTGAACACACTGAAGAAGAAATTAAATCAATTTTATTTGCTTCTGATGAAAGTGACAGTGATCTATCAGCGAAGATGATGGCTGGGCAAGAAACTATACTTTATCTGATCTCCAGTTTATTTTAAACAAAGAAGCAGGAGATGAAACTAACGAGGTTCAGATGAACGAAAGAGATAGAGATGAGGAGTCAAAAAATGTTATATAATTTACTTATTACCAAAAATTTGCAAATTATTCCCTCGTGCAAAAATTTGTGAAAATTTAATATGAAACTTTCGTTCAAAAATTTATCTTGTCTTAACAACACTATAGAAAATTTTACATAACATTTTCAAATCAGAAATTCATCTTGAAAAATTCAGCATGACAGTCTATACTGAAAAAGGAATATTTATGATGAATTTAATAGTAAATGTGTTAAATCTTCATATTTAGTTTATGAAGAATGTAATAGTGATGAATGTCTTAATAAAATGCTCAGTCTGAAAGCTGAAGGAATGTATTTTCGAAATATATTTCGTAGAGTAATTTTTCCCCAAATCTTATTTCATAATTTTTTGTATTTCAGTATTAAATGAAGTTTTAAAAATATGTTATCTCGTCTATCGAATTGTTTCGATAGATGAAATATATAGCGTTTGACGTAATTTATTCCCTTGGTTAGAAAAAAATTTTAATAGTCATATTTTAAAATATTAGTAAAAATGAGTGGCAAAATAAAGATATTTCCGCAAAGTATATTTACCCTACATTCTTTTTCGATTATTTAATGTAAATTTAATGCAAAAGCAAGAATGCGTAATGTTTTGGAAAGAAAATGTAAAAACTTCTTTTAAAAATTTAATAAAAGTTCTAAAAATTTTCTTTTAGTATCACTATCGAAAATGCAAAATAATATTTTATATTTACAAATTCAATGAAGATAATCGTTTACAAAAAAAGACAATAAAAAAAAATCCTAGCTCAGTGTTGAAAGAACGTATTATTTTCGAAACATCTTTCAAAAAGAGCAATAACAGTTTTTTTTAATCAACGATTGTTTTTATTTCAGTATTAAATGAAGATTTAAAACATTATCTCGTCTATCACTGAATTGCATTGACATCTATACTATGTAAAAAAAATGTACTAATTGCATTGATATATGCACAATGTATGTTCTATATTACTATGTAAAAAATTTTTACATGGTAATATATGACGTATTATTTAATTTTGGCAAAAAAAAAAAAAATGTAAAAGCCTTTTGAAAATTGGAGGAAACATAAAGATGATTTTGAAATTGCTAGTAAAGCCAGTTTTTATTTAAATGCCTAACATGAAACTTACAAAAAATCTTTTTTCTAAATTATAGAATAAATTTCAAATTTTTTGTATAAATCTCTTAAGCTGATGGGAAATGAATCTCGTTGTCGAAGACCGCAAGGCAGTTATTCAAGGTAGAGCGTCGAAAGTTTTATTACTTCGGAGTGCGGCGGGTAACTGCCCCTCAGCTTGGAAGAGTCCATGTCTTCCAGAGACATGCTAAGAAAGTTTGGATGTTAAAGGGAGTGCCGCTTGAAAAGTGCTTGGATGTTAAAGGGAGTGCCGCTTGAAAAGTGCTTGGATGTTAAAGAGTTAAGCATTTTTCTCGGGGAAAGCCTGTCTAATATGGAGTATGACCACCGTACACTGCTATACAGACTTCACAACGAGCTTTCATACTATTCATGAGGGCGTCAATAAATGCTTGGGAAAACAAAGCCAACTCTTCCAAAAGCGCGGCTTTTGATTCTTGCAGGGTATTAGGAGGGGGGGGGGTTACGCTGTGCAATAGCTCTTTCGAGACCATCCCAAACATGTTCAATAGGATTGAGTTCCGGACACTTGGAGGGCCAGTCCATACTTCGAATATCCTCTTCCTCAAGAAAATCCTCAAAGATCTGGGCTCTGTGTGGACGCGCGTTATCGTCCATAAACAAGAAGTCTGGGCCAAAAGCACCCCAGAACAACCTTACATAGGCTTCAAGGATCTCATCTCTATAGTAATGTGCATTGACAGTACCCGCATCGAAGACGTGCAGTGGTGTACGACTGCCCAACATTATGCCACCCCATAAAAGGGTTCCTCTGTCACCAAATCTGTCAATTTCTTTTACGTAGGGGGGATAATTGTGAGCTCCTCGCTGTTTCCAGATGAAGATTCGAACGAGTGTCACTCTGTGTGGTATATATGGACTCATCACTGAAAAGAACACGCTCCCATTCTTGCTGTGCCCAAGACTGATGTGTTCGGCACCAGAAAAACCGTTCTTTTCTGTTGGATGCGGTCAAAGGGGTGCACTCAACTGGTCACCGGGCATAAAGGACCCTCTCTGCTAGACGTCTGTATACTGTTTGTCTGGAAATTCTTATTCCAGACGCAGCAGTAACATCATGAGCAAGTTGAGTAGCCATTGTCAACATATGCCGTTGTGCACGTAATGCCAAATAGCGATCCTGTGAAGGCGTCGTTGCTATATGACGACCTTGGTCAGCCTTCCTGATTACAGTATCACTTGTTTGGAATTGATTCCACAACCTGAATACCACTTTCGGTGGCACTTGTAACCATCGAGCCACCTCCGCTTGAGACTGAGCAGCTTTAAGACTGTCAACGGCTCTCCATCGCAAGGAATCGTCTAAACGATTATGAGAACTCATTTTCATTGGAAACAAGTTAATTTTTTTGTTTTTTAAAACAATATTCACAAAATTGCAGGCAAAAGTCCCAGATGCTTATAAGGTCTGATTTCAGTAGTTCCTCAAAAACTAATGCTAAACAACATTTTCCCCCACAACAAAGGTTAATATCGTATAACCGACCCCTCACAATATATAAAATATAATTTGTTTAAATTTTACTGGTAGCCATTTAGAATTACTTTGAAAAACATTTTTGTGACATTAATTTTGGACATGATTGTATAAACACTATCTACATATATTACAGAGAAAAACTGATGTTAGAGAATGCCATTAAATTTTGTTAAATGTCGTCTTCTATAAAATAAATCGCTGAAAAGAAAAATATTTTGTTACATTTTTATAAGTTCGAACTGTAATCGGTGTTTTTTAACTAGTGCAAATAAATTGCGGGAAGAGATTAAACGAGAACTTTGAAAATACAAACAGATAGACAGCATAACAGTTTAAAGTGTTCCGATTAATAAAATTGTACAAGGCTCATCACATGATTTTGTGTTAAGTTTCTATAGATATAAGTTTTCTTTTTTTTTTCATTTATAATGTACTGCTCCTTTTAGGTTCAACAGTTTATTTATATGAGCTGTTACTTAAGCATTAATCTATTTTAAAACCTATCACAACAAATTACTTCATAATAATATAACTCATAATGAATAAATATGTTTCAATAATAAAGCATGATTTAAGTTCATGTAATTAAGTCTTACATTTATGCAACATTTTAATGCAGCATTCATTCAACATGACTGCATGTTGCATAATGGTGAATTTTGTTATATATATATATATATATATATATATATATATATATATATATATATATAAAGAGAGAGAGATAATAGACATGTATAGATAGATAAATATACAGCTTGGTCATGAAATAATTTTGGAGGCTTCTACTGCTAAAACGAATGAGCGAAAGGAAGACACATTTCATATATAGACTGTGGAAGGCGTGGAAAGATAAATTACACAGAAAAAAAAAGAATTAATATAAAAGTTGTCGATAAGAGAAATATTGGCGTCAAGGAGACCTTAATATTGATGAATAAAAGATTATTTCCGGTGAGTTTCATGAATTTATTCATTGCTCTATTCCCACAGCACCAGCATTTCTCCTATCGGCAACTAATTTTGGAAGTCATCTTCCCATGCCTACCACAGTCTGTATCTGAAATGCACTTTCATTTCGTTCATTCGTTTTAGCTGCAGATGCCACCAAACAGGGAAGGTTATATTATGACCAGCCTGTTGATATATATGTTACGGCCAAAGCCCGAAATCGGTCAGTTCGCGAATTGGCCGGCCAATTCGCGATCTGGCCAACGTTGCTGTAAACTTACCGGCCAATGTCCGATCTTTTCTTGATTTCGGGCTTTGGCCGGCCAATTCGCGAAATGGTTAGGGACGATCGGCCAAAGTAGGAAGAAAGGAATCGAGCAGATTGTTTTACACACTGTTAAAAATGAGTACTTCTGTGTACTGTTTTTTTTTTTCTTTTTTTTTTCTAAGTACAATTGTTTCAGAAACGAGTTCAAATATAAGTGACACCTCTGAGTTAAAAATAAGCTTGTAATATATAAAAATATGATATCGTGTTATTCTGTTCTCATATTAAAGCTATAATAGAAATTATTCAGTGAACGTATATACTGTAACAACGTGATAGCGCGAAGATTAGATTTGCGCCCTTCAAAATGAACGAATTATATCTTGTGCAAATGCGTTGCGTATCGTGTATGAATACAAAGTCAAATTGAGTACTCAGTTTTCAATTACCTTTAAGGGTGATTCTTAGTCTTTTTCTGCTCCATGGACCTAATGTTAAAGATCCCACATCACATTGTCTCCCGAAATATCGCTTCAAAAAATATGAAATTTTTGCAAAGGCAAATAGTAAAAATAAGGGCTAATTAAAACAAATATGAAGGACAAATAGTTTTGTTATTAATATCATTTAATGACATTTCTTTGTTGGCACCATCTGTCGAATTTCACATACAACATGTCTTTATTTGTATTTTATACATGAATGTCATTATATTTATTTACCACTAGTCGCCTTTGGCTACCAGCCGGTTCACCAGTATTAATGATCGCTAAAATTTTCAATTAATGTAACTTGTTCTCTTAGTAGCTTTTTCTGCAAAATATTTTTGAGCTTCATATTTTGGTAGTTACATGATTCAGTCGTACTTTTATGTAGGTCTTAAACAGTTCTTTTTCATTGTACTACTTTCCCTAATGTTCTGTCAGTATCCATAAAATTTCTACTTTAAATTAAAGTGGAAATGATAAACTGCAATCAATATAAAAGTTTTTTATATTTAAGCTAACCATGTCTTTTTTTAAATATGAAAATTGAAATCAGAGTCGTTCGGCAGTGAAATTATATGTGCACTGCAGAATAATTTTTATAAAAACTTAAATAATTATTCAACGAAAATTTCTCTGATTTATAGTAAAATTAATTTTTTACTTTCAAAAGACTTAAATGATGCAAATAAAAATATTTTATTTTATTTCAGTCAATAAATTACGAATTTTAAATTTTACACAATCCTTTGGTCCCAAGGAATCATATTCTGCAAAATACTTTTGACACCAACTTTTAAATAAATAAATAAATGTCCTTATCTTTTGCGATGAATCTGACCAATTTATGAAGTTTTTATGCATCAGTTTTAGAACAATCAACATTTTTATAATCACAGGCCAATCACTGTCGAGAAACCCTGCAGAGGATTAGCATATCTTCATTGAGACAGTCGGGGAAGTAGTCTAAAATCGCCAGTTTTTATAGAAGAGTGATATGGAAATTTCATAAATCAGTCAGTTTTAGTGATTGATTTAGTAGTCGGTTGATTTTTTATTAAAAATATTGGTGTCTCAAGAATATTTTGTTAAATGTGATTCAAAGGGCAGAGGAACTATGTAAAAATGTAAAATTCCTGATTTATCGGAGCATTTATTGACTAAAGTTATATTAAATGTAATTATTTAGTTCCTTTAGACCATTTTGTTAGCAAATATATGCCCCAAATTAGCTTATGGTCACTGATTAGAATGATTATCCTAAGTATATTAAACTATGTTTGCCTTAAATTAAATTGTTTTATTGAATTAATAATATAGGTATTGTCAAAGCTCATAGAAAACTTTTCCTCCTTTTACTTTTCAAAAAATATCTTATTTTTTTATTTTTTTTTTTCATTTTATACAGACACTTGCCGAAAATTACAATTTTGTTTATTAAATTTGCAATAATAGTTGATTTATTTGTTAATTTAAACTTCTATCAATGTGATGGCAACACGTTGATAAAAGCTATTTTTTTAAAACTTGACGTGCTCGTGCAGATTAAATTTTAGCATAATTTAATCTAAGCATAATTTATAAATTAAATTTTAAGCTTTAATTAAAAACGCTTTAATTTGATGCAAAAATCGATTTTGTGCTGTAATATTTTCTGGTTATAGCGACAAAACGCCGAAATTAAGATTAATTTTTAATTAAAATTCTAATTAAAAATTTTAAAAAATCGCTCCACGGTGCACATTTCCGACCTCCAAGGTATATATATGCCAAATTTGATAACTGTATGTCAAACGGTTTGGACTGTAGAGCGCCAACACACACACACACAAAATGAGCTTTATTTATAGATTATCACATCGGGCTTTGTCCAAAGATTCCCGGCCACTTCGAGAAATGGCCAGCCAAAGTAGAAAATACAATATTAATTGCAAGTATTTCGGACTTTGGCCAAACCTCTTGGCCAGTTCGCGAATTGGCCGGCCAATTCGCGAACTGGCCGTACTTCGGGCTTTGGCCGTAACATATATATTGATAATTTTGGCTGCCAGACTGCCTATCTGGTATTCATCAGTCCTGCTTTTCATTATTTTAGGTATAACTATTTTAAGAAAAGCATATATTGTGCTTTGAATATGAAAAAAAAAATATATCTATTAACATATTCTTTACTCATAGAATGATGCTATTTTATTTAAATTTTTTATCTTATATCTTGATACATATTATTATCGATATGAAATGTTCTTAAATGTTAGAAAAATGACAGCAATTTATCGAATAAAAGCACTTTTAGATAAAGGGAAATTTATTTAAAGAAACTGAGTTTAATGTGTTAATAGATTCATTTTATCTTTTCGGAAAAACATTTTAATATAATAATAGGTATCCCCATTTATTTCATTATATTTGCTTGATAATTTTATTTCTTGTTTGCTTCCGTCCAGGAATAATTGAGTTATCCTTGACATAGGAGCCTCAAAAATCGTTGATACTACAGCGGAAACAATAAATATCTGTAGATACTGCATAGCGAGATAATGTATCTGAAACAAAAAAATTTTAGAATTTTAGTTCAAACAGAGTCATGAATAATATGAAAAAATATTTTTTTTTTTTATCAGAAATGAATTTTAATATATTATAGATTCATAGTTAATATGACGCAAAAATTTTCTTAGAGTTTCATTGTTTTAAAATTCTCTAAATATGCTAATCTAAATTGCATCCGTTCCAATCTAAATATGCATTAAGCTCGAAATGCGATATTTTTAATCAAATATAGAGTAATCTTCTTTTTAAAGACTCTTAAATGGACTAAAATGGATGATTAGATTAATAGGTTCAGAGAAATATAAATATGTAAGTGCCTGAAAATCAAAACGTTTTCAGAAATGGATTTTCTTTTTATTAAATATTAATTTATCAAATTTTATGAGTTTCTGTTGCAAAGTCTACCTATTTGAATGAATTCTTTGTCTGGATTCCGTAAAAAGGTTCTTACAGTTTTAAAGTAAATATTTAATCAAGGCACTATGCAAAGTACAGTCAAGAAACTTGTGAAAATGGAAAAGATTTAGATACACTCCGCAACATAAAAAACTGGAAATAGTTTACAAATTTCATCAATGTTTGCTGTGTGTAACATATGATTTTTCATTTTAAAAAAACATATAAATTCATGTCAAATAAAAATTAAAAAAAAAAATCTTTTTTTTTTGATGAATGAAATGAGAGAAGATGTGATGGTCATTACGTTTGTATTAGTATTTTTAAATATTATTTCCCCCACGTTTTAATTGAAATTTAAAAAGCACTTCTGAATTTCATGGAGGTATGACTTTTCTTAAGTCTCTCTTGTCTAAAGTCGGAAGCTTTAATTGTATTCAGAGTGTTTAATTAGTTATTTTGTGATGAATAGCATTATATTTTGTATTTACTTTTTAGAAAAAAATGATATTTCATATTTATTTCATTTCCAATAATATTTAACTTATTTTTTTATTTGAGCTTTTGTCAATGTGATGACAACTCCGTGCGAGCTAAATTGCTGATTAATATGATTACATTTTTTTAATCATTAAAAATAGAAATTTAATTTGTAGGATAAAATTTTAGGATCATTAAAAAGATAATTTTTGATCTTTAATATTGTTACATTTACGTTTGTAATTGAAAATTTTAAATGATTGGCAACGTTGCTACAATTTTATTTTGTTCAGCAAAAATGGCAACGTTGTTATAATATTCCATAAATAAAAAAAAATATTTCGATTTAGAAAATGGTTTTTAGCTTCTTGCTTTTGTTAAGAATGTCTACTTTATTGCGAAGAATCTGGGATTCAAATAAAGTAAGTGACATTAACAGTCAGATAATACAAAACACAAACTTTATTTTAAAGTAGATAACGTATGAGATTTTTGTGACTATTTAGTAAGCGATGTTTCGAAATATGCGTTAAATAAAAAAAAAAAGTTTAGCTTATTCTATGTTCAGTTAGCTTATTATTCAATGTATATTCTTCAAAAATAGATTAACTTAAAAAGAAAAAACTATTGTCCATTTGTTTGAATCAGCTATATTTTGTTAATAGTGTACTTCGATTTCCAAAACGACGAATCTCTCTTCTGAACCGTTAAAGAGCGTTAAATTCTATTATCCTCTTTTATCTACCTTGAAATTTTCAGCGGTTCACCCTTCTCTGAAATAGTCATGGTTCGAATCCACTTGAAATAGTTATTAATGCTTTAAATTTGAAATGGATTGATTTATGGTCTTTTCGTCAATGCTTTTACTTCAAAATAGCTCAACATCGTAATGCCTTTTTTTTTTTTTACGTTATGTATTTCCCTCAGGGAAGCACTTCAAGTTTGAGTAGCAGAAGCATCTGGTACGGTGATTAGTTCTGCCCACCCGAGAGGGTACAAATATGGTATGGCGTCGGCTGTCCCCTTCCGATGACAAAAGGTACCTCCTACAGGATTTACGTCTTGTATCTTACGGGAGGGGAAGTACCGTGGCCTATGATGGCCCTTAAGACTCAACCACAATTCCCACCAATGCTATCGTGGCAAACCTGTCGTTCTGATTTAACCGTGTGCCTCAGAGTGGGTCGCAGTTATTCAACATTTTATTACGTCATCTGAAGACGTATATGTAAGCATTTAATTTTTAAAGCAGAAGGCAGTTTCGAAGACAATGAAGAGACTTTCGAATTTTTAACTTTGTTTTATTTCCGTCCCGGGAGCCATGAATTTTCACACAAGCAAAAGCGACGAGCACAACACAGAACAACACAACACGAAATGAGGAAAAGCTGTTGAAAATTTTATCCTTGTGAATATATATTGTGAGATTTTAATAGGGATTTCCATCACTTGTCAACCAAAACTAAGGGAACACACAGGTATCTTTTAGTGGAATTTGTTTATATCAGCAATGTATTATCTTTTCACTCGGTGTGTGGAAACGTGTCGGTTTTTAGCTGATTCTGCAATTTTGAACTGAAAAATTCTTGACACACTAAATAATAACAGAAACAACTGAAAAATAGCAATGAGAAAAAGAGTATTACAAACCGATAGCATCACTTTAAAATCTCTTAGTTCTTCATGCATCAAATAATATGTCTCTAAGATGAAGAAATGAGCAAGATATGTTGCAAATGATACAGAAGAAATAACAATGAACATTTTATTAGAAAGGAATTTGTTGACGAAACCTGCAAAAAAGATGAATGTGTATAATTCATGATAAAAATTCTAAAAAAAAAGACTATGTATATAATATAAACGATTACACACACACACACAAACATGTGTGTATATACGGAATTCTCGCTATTTCACGTGGTTTCGAATTAAATTATACCATCATTTTAAGAAACAGCAAAAAATAAACGATCAAATACTCATTAATGCAATTTTAGCATTTTATATCATGAGACATCTTTAAATTATTACTTAATTACGCGTTATACATTTTTTAATGAAAAATATTTCTTGTCTGTAAGTTTATTTTGCAGAAATCTTAAATAAACTTTTCGATTTTTATTTGCTTTTTTTCCCTGTTTAACAGGAATTTTGGATGAGTGATAATAAATAATGTGATCTTTTGGACTCTATCTAATCAGGAGATGAGAGTTGTTTTTTTTTATCTCTCACAATCGAAATTAAAAAGACAGAAATATATTATCAGTACTTCGCTTTTTGATTCATAGCTGAAAAGATTGCCTAATTGATAAGGACAGGTTTTTTTAAAGTTTTCTTTTGATTCTTGAACTAAAATTCTTTTTAATAACTCTTTTTCAGAGACAAATATTCTAGTTCACGGGAAAATTTTATAATCATACAATGCTAGATTGTACTGTTGATGGATGCTCAATGCGTTCGACAAATTTGAAAGACAAAAATGTTTCTTTTCATTCATTTCCAAGAGATCCAGGTATTAAAAAAAATTGGGTTATCAGAGTGCAGAAAGAATTATATTTTTAACATTATAAAAGCTTGAATTTATTCTCCGCACATTAAAGAGACGCAAGACAGTGACAGAGAAAAAAATTGAGTGATTTTAGCTACTCAATTTTTTTCTAATTCCACTGCACAGGCAATCAGATATTTACTTTGAAATGAAACATGAATGGCACACTTTTTTCAACGAAAGAATGCCTATTCTGCCATTTCAAATAGTTGAAATTCAAAGAATGACAAACCCTTATCTCAAACCAATGGATATGGTCGGTAAAATCAGAAAATAATAATAGATCAATTAAAGAAATGTACTGAAAACCTGGAAATAATTGAAACTTTTAAGAAATCGCTGCTAAATGGAGAGAAAAAGGTATTTACCTTTTCAGAAAGGTTTTTTTTAATGACAGTTCCGCCGTTATATAGTTTATTTGAGAATTTAAAACCTCTTATAGATAAATTTATTTTAATATCCAGATTAAGTCAAGATTGCCCTAAAAACTTTTGTCCCAACTGCATGATATTCATTACTTTTATGATCATCCTTTGCTCTCCGTACTAAAGCATTTCTTCTGCTTAGAAAAAAAATGTGAATTATATTCCTTTCTCTAGCTCAGCAAATGATTCCCCATGTCATATGGGCACATGCTTCTCGTTCTTATGTGAGCATATAATGAGGCAGAAAATAAAACACGATATTTATGAAAAAATAGTGTACATTTTTCAACTCAAAAATTACTATACAGGCAGTTTGCAAATATACGATGAAAAATATTCATGATTAATATTACGAGGAGATTTAAATTTAGCTTTGCCTTTTTAGCATTTAACGAGAATTAAGAAATTGAAAAAATATTTGTTCAATAATTTATTTTAACTTTAAAGGATATTCTTCGAAACTTTTGTTGTTTTTACTCATCTCATTTTTGCAACTCATAAAAAAAATAAGTCGTAAATGTGCGTTACTCATTCAGAGCATTCTGACTCACATGGAATGTTCTCATTAATCTTTTTAGTACATTGTCATTTATTTTTCGGCTATCATTTTACAACAGAAATGTTTAAATTTTTTTTTAACTTGTAGCATAAAAAATTTTTCTTCTGAGAATTAATCTGAGAATATGGTCAGATAATTTTGTAATTCAATGTCGTGAATAGAATGAATATTAATTCAAGCTATCATTTTGAAAATTAATTAATTAATTCAGTACTAACAGTTTAATTTAAGTACTTCTCTGTATATACAGGCGATTATAAAAATAATGGAAACATCATAAATGAATCATAGAATTTCATTAATAAGATGTGGAGCTCCTCTTCGCATGTAATACGGCTTAGATTCATCCTGGAGATCTATTTTAGAAGGATATTGTACCATTCTTCAGGGAAATATTGTGGAAGTTCCGAGAGAGATTGTGGTGGAGGTAATCGGTTTCAGATGGACAGCTCTTACATAGATATTAACGCTTCAATAATATTGGGATCGAGAAACAGTTCGAGTCAAGGTAGATGTTTTACTTGATTCTTGTGTTTCTCAAACCAGGACTGAGCATGCGAATAGAAGCATTATCATCCTAGAAAATTCCACCTCCTGCAGGAACCAAAATTTCCATCATGGGATAGACCTGGTGAGCTAAAAGTTTCTATATTTCTCCGAGCGATCATTCCTTACAAGGTTATGACTTGTAATAAGCTCCGCCATCTTCTTCTCGCCATCGCAAAGGAGCGAAAGGCAAGAGTCGAAGAAGAAAAAGTAAGAACAAGGGCTGAAACAGAAGAAATGGAGAGATTGAAAAGACTCGAGTTGGAATTCGAGGAAAGGAAACGCAAGGATGAGATGGAGTTCGAGTTGCAGAAGTTAAGATTGCAGCACAATACAAGTCTATCACAGGCGGGTATAAGGTCAAGTTCAGAACTGTTGATTTCAAGATCCAAGTCGGATCTACAAACCCTGATCCATCGATTCGATCGTAGCAACAACGACATCAGTCTTTATCTCATTCTCTTTGAACGACAGGCTCTACGTGCAGAAGTACCGGCGTAGGTTTGGGCATCCCAGCTCATCGGTTTGTTACCAAGTGATATTGCACGACTGTTAGCTCGGGAAACCGAAGAAGTTACTCAGGACTTCGACCACATAAAAAGGCTTTTGCTTAAGCGGTACAAGAAGACACCAGAGAAGTTTCGACAACATTACAGCAAGCATACAAAAGGACCGGAAAGCTGCTGGTTGGACTTCACTTATGAAATAAGGAATTATTTCATGGATGGATAACCGGCCAAGAAATAAAGACGTTCGAAGATTTAATAGACTTGATAGTCACCGATCAACTAAAACGTAGAGTACCTCCAGAGGTGCGGGAACACTTCCTGAATGCATGCACGCACCTTGCATCGTCCAAAGAACTGGCGCAGAAACTGGACAGCTACGAAATGGTCCGTCAAAACTTAAGAAAGGAACCTTGTCTTCTGTCAAGAAGTGATGTAGTATCAAAACAAGATAAATTCCCAAAATCAGAAAACAAGACATCAGGAGAAAGTTGAAAACCAAGAAACGAAACCTGCAATCTATTGCTACGGATGTTCCCGACCTGGATACATCAAAGTTAAATGTCCCACTTGCTCTCCATCAGAACAAAGAGATAGATTGGTTCTGAACTTTCTGACTCCCCAAGCAATCAGTTCTCCGTTGGCTCTGCTAGATGTAGACATATAAGGATTGAATGTTCGAGCCTGTGCAAACACCGGCGCTTCAAAAACAGTTGCTGGAGAGCATCTGTATTCCCGTTTGTTAAAGCAAGGTGTGACCTTCCGGTCAACTAGCATAATAATGACTTCGGTGAATGGTTGTCGAACCAAACAAGCAGCTTGCACCGCCCCGGTGACATTTAAAATTGAAAAGAAAGTTCTTACATTGAACCTTCTAGCTCTGCCAAAAGCAAAAGGAAACAGAACCTTGCTCGGGACCGACTTTCTTGGAATGGCTGGAATAGTACTAAATCTGAAGCACAAAAATTGGCACTTTTATGGAGATCAAACGAGGAAAATCATTTTTCGAGAAGATATACTACGTAGCCTCCTACGCCCTGTAGAAAATGTGCGAGACCCTGAGTTTCCCTTAGCAGTCGATCCTGTAAGAGACGAGACCGAATCGGATGTCTGTCAAGAACCTGATGCCTCGACTTGTCTACAATTCAGATTAGGGAAATTGTTTAATTATAGAATTGTCGTCTGAGAGAAGAGGAAGGAGAAGGCTTAACCATGCCCAATTGTCCCGTTTGAACTAATTGTTGATGGAATTCTAGGATAACTTTAATTCAGGGAGTGAACCACCGCTGTACATTGAATATCGAATCGATACAGGGCATGCACCTCCAGTTGCAAAAACACCTTATCGCATATCACCTGCTCGACAAGAGACACTTAAAAAAGAACTCATTATAGAAGAATGTGATTAACCATATGCTTCACCAGTGGGGTTTTATATACCTGGAGACCGAGTATGGGTAACTACTCATCAGAAGAGTAACAAAGCAAATAAAAAATCTGCAAAGTTTACACCACGACGTGATGGACCTTAGATCGTACTCCTTGTCTAACACTCCTTGTCTAGTTATGAAGTTGCAGACCCCAACAACCCAAATGTAACACTTGGAACATACCATTCTTCAGCTTTCCGCCCATGTCTTGAGTCTGAAGCCAACAGTAAACCTGTACAACCTCTGAGTAGAAGACGTCGCCTCGAAAAGAACTGAACTTTATAAACTTCTCTTGCTTCTTTCCTTGTCGGAACGACGGCAAAACCAGAGGCGGATTCTGTAGAATTAAAAAAAACCTCGGAAATACCGCCTTCTACCGAAGTGAAATGAATTGATGTGTATTAAATTTATAATTTTTTTCCTGTACATGGCGAAAACTAACCATAAATGCATTTTAGGTATCATTCTTCGTGATATTTCGTTGATTAGATAAACAAAAGCATGATAAAAGAGCTATCTACTGAAATGAAATGGAATAATTAATTTTAAATTTATAGTTTTGTTCTGTAGATGGCCTCACCTAACCATAAATGCGTTATTGATTTCATTTCTTATGGCATTTCGTTTAAAACCCGCTTCCATAATGCGCCCTCTACCAATATGAAATAAAAAAATTAAATTTTAAATTTATAATTTATTCCTCTATAGGGCGACAGCTAAACATAAATGCGATATAGATATCATTCCTTGTGGTATTTATTTATTAGTTAAAAAAATTGTGAAAAGCGCCTTCTACCGAAAAGAAATGAAATAATTTGGTTTAAATTTATAATTTTATTCCTGTAGATGGCGACACCTAACAATAACTGAGTTATTGATTTCATTCGTTATGTTATTTCGTAGATTAGTTTAAAAACAGCTTGTGAAATGGGAACACAACTGAAATGAAATGACATAGTTAGAATTGAATTTATAATATTGTACTGTAGATGGAAAAACATAGCCCTAAATGCATTCTGCATTCTTTGTGGTATTTCGTTTATTAGATCAAAAACAACTTGCGAAATGCGCCATTTACTGAAAAAATGAAATAATTAGTCTTGATTTCATATTTTTTTTTCAGCAAATGGCAACACTTAATCATAAATGAATTATTGATCTCAATCTTTATACAATTTCATTTCTTAATTTAAAAACAGTTTGTGAAAAGTGCCTTTCTACCGAAGCGAATATAATTAATGCTTTTTAAATTTATAATTTTGCTCTGTAGAGGTAGACACCCAACTATAAATGCGTCATTGGTTTCATTGTTTGTGGTATCTTGTTTATTAGATAATAAAAAGATTGCAAAAAGCGCCAATTACTGAAATGCAATGAAATAATTAGATTTGAGTTTATAATTTTGTTCTATAGATTGCGACAGCTAACCATAAACAAGATATTGAATTCATTCTTTTTGGTATTTCGTTTATTAGTTTTTAAAACGCTTGTAAAAAGCGCGCTCTATTGAAATGAAAAGAATTATTTTGTTTAATGCGTTATTGGCCTAATTCTTTGTGGTTTTTCGTTTATTAGCGAAAAACAGCTTGCAAGAAGTGCCCTCTACTGAAATTAATTAAAATAGTTTAGAATTTAGAATTTTGTCCTGAAGTTGGCGACACCTAATAATAAATTCGTTATTAATTTCATTCTTTATGTTATTTCAATCTTTAGTTTAAAAAGAGCTGCCAAAAAGCGCTCTCTACTGAAATGAAATGAAATAATTAGTTTTGAATTCCTAATTTTTCCCTGTAGACGGCAACACACTACCATAAATGTGTTATGGGTCTCCTTCGTTGGGGAATTTTATTTTTAAAAATAAAAACAGCTTCCGAAAAGCGCCATCTACCGAAATGAAACGAATTAAATTGTTTTAAATTTATGATTTCGTCCTGTAAATGATTTTCCTTCTATTAGATAAAAATGAATCTTGCTAAAATTGCCATTTACTGAAATGATATGAAATAATTTTTTTGAATTTATAGCTTCGGTCTGTAGATTGCGCCACCTAACCATAAATGCATTATTGATTTCATTCTTTTTGGTATTTCTTTTATTAGTTTAAAAAAATCTTATGAAAACGTCCTCTACCGATATGAATTGAAGTAATTAATTTTTAATTTAGTCTTTCGGATGGCGACAGTTAACCAAAAATGCGATATTGGTTTCATTTCTTTTGGTATTTCGTTTAATAGTTAAAAACATCTTGTGAAAGGCGAACTCTACTGAAAAGAAATGCAGTAATTAGTTTTGAATGCATAATTTTGTCCTGTTGGAAGGGACAAGCAAGTAGAAATGTGTTATTGATTTCATTCTTTATTTTAATTAGTTTATTAATTTAAAAACAGCCTGTAAAAAGCGCCCTCTACTGAAATGAAAAGATAAAATTAGATTTAAATTTTTAATTTAGACCTTCAAATGGCGACACCTAACATTAAATGCGTTATATATTTCATACATTATGTTATTTCATTTATTAATTTAAAAACTACTTTTAAATGCGAATTCTACTGAAAGTAAATGAAAAAATTAGTTTTGAATTCATAATATTGTCCTTTACATTGCTACACATACCCATAAAAGCATTCTTCATTTTATTGTGGTATATCGTTTATAAGTTAAAAAACAGGTTGTGAAAAACGACACATATTGAAAAAAATAATTGTATCGATTTCATTCTTTATTGTATTTCATTTATTACTATAAAAAATATTTTGAAAAGCGCCCTCTACCGAAATCAAATGAAATAATTGGATTTAAATTTATAATTTTGTTCTGTAGATGGCGACACTTAAACATAAATGTGTTATTAATTTCACTCTTCATGTTATTTCCTTCATTAGTTTCAAAAGAGCTTCAGAAAAAAGTTCTCAACTTAAATGACATGAAATAATTAGTTTCGAATAAATAATTTTGCCCTACAGATGACAACACATAGAAATAAACGCGTTATTGATTTATGTTATTTCGTTAAATAATTATGTTATTTCGTCCTCTACTGAAGTGAAATGAATAAATTTGTTTTGAATTTATAATTTTATACTGTACATGGCGACGCACAACAATAAATGAATTATTGGTTTCACTCTTGGAGGTATTTCGTTTTTTAGTTTAAAAACCGCTTGTGAAAAGTGCCCTCTATCGATATGAAATGAAATAATTTGCTTTAAATTTAGAATTTTGTCCTCGAGATATGGAAAAATTACCATAAATGCAATGTAGATTTTATTCTTTGTTTATCTTGTTTATTTTTTTAAAAAAAACTTGCTAAATTAATATTAAATTAATATTTTAATATTTTGACAAAATGTAAGTTATGTAATAATTGTTACTAAATTTAAGTATGAAACACACCCACAAAAAATTTGTACATGTTTTTTAAATTTATTTTATTAGTTTCTTTTTGTAAAGCACAAGTGTCCCATCACTTTTGTGAGACACTGTATAATCTCAATATATTATTAATAGAAACTTTTATATCTGATATTTAACAATAAAAATTTTATTTGTTTTATCGCAGTGTCTTTTTAATGAGTGAAATTTCATCAGGAAAACTATAAATCGAATTTCGAGAAGTACTTATGCATTCTTTGAAAAAATTAAAACTGATACATTGGAAAAGGTCTATATTCATTAATTGTATCTTTAACGTCCATTGATGTTTCAACTATGGATTATTGTGCCTCTGATTTGTTGAAAAGAGTTCTTGTGGACAAATCCACCATGATTGATGGACTATGGAAATTAGTAGAAGAGGAATGGCATTTCAATGACAGTGGTAATTTTACGAAAAGCACTTCTATGATGGATATTATATATGAGAATATTAATCGGTTGAAAAAGCTAACAAATTGAACATTTAAAAAAAGGATTGCAGTCTAAACATTACCCCAAAAGAGTCTCAAAAGTATCTAAACATTATTTGTGTAATTAAATAATTTTGAATTTCTAGAATATAGATGGATTTTTGTTTTTGATTTAAATTTCACAGTTGTATTAATTATTTCATATTACTGACTTATTAGTCATTATGAGTATTAATGTACTTGCTAAGTAAATACGGATAAATTAGTCAATGGATGTTTTAGTTAAAAGTGATAAATAGGCTAAGCATTTGTACGTTTATCTAATTTTTCTTTAAATATAAATTAATTTTTTTAAATTTAGATGCAGATGCTTTAACAAACATCACCAGCATTTTCTTGAAATAACTTTTTTTCAAATTGATGAGATATATTTCCGAATCTATAAAACTAAATATTTCATTTCTCTTTTATGCAGTTTTAGCACTCTTCGTAACTGAAAAAAATCTTAGCTAAAATGGTAATTTATTTTTTGCTCTTCAATTAAATACCTTAATAAAGCTAGTTTATTAAAAATGAAAAAAGAGTTCACATATAAAAAATTGAATGCGAACATTATAATTTTTTTTAGTTAGGGAGAAATCTCCGGTGCACTGAGAATAAAATTCATATTATACTAAAAACGTAAAAATGTTAAACTTTTAAAACTCATTTAGATTTCCTGCTATAGATTAAAAAAGTATTTACATTTCGATGAATTTTTATGCATCATTCAAGATGTGTTCAAATATTTATGAAGGAAGTGATATTTCATTCAAGATGTGTTTAAATATTTATAACGGAAGTGATATTTCATTCAAAATATCACTTTCATTTTTAAAAGTGCTTAAAAAATAAATATACATTTAAAAAAAATTCACAAATTATTTTTCCTGTACATTAATTAAACTAAGAAACATCTTGATGAATTTAATAAGGCTAGGTTAACTTATTAAATCCAATTCTGCAAATTCGCAAATTACCCTCAATATTTATTCTTTCATTGTTCACAATTTTCAACAGCATGTATCCTCCCTCGTGAAAATTCTATTAGGAAAAGAGCGATTCCATTCTTTTTTTCCTGTATGCAAAATTCTCCTGTGCTCTAGGACAGCGGAATTCTCAGGCTAACTGGGCTCGGGTAATTTAAATACGTGAATATCAAATCGTTTCAGTGGAGGAAAAGTATTAGTAATTGTAATAAGTATGGCGTTTGAATCTATTTAAGGAATAATACACACGGAATTTTTTGGAGCATTGAATATCTCTAAAAAATTCTTGGAGAAAAAATGACTTTTTTTTGTATAGCACTGAGCACGAAAGAAATCTTGTTTACGTACAATGAGGTAAGTAACTTATTGCTTCCAGCGATAGTCATTATCACGTGATAGTCTTGGGAGAGTTCCTGTATTTGTCTTTGTGAAATGGAAGCCTCTTTGCATGTCTTTCCTGGAATATTCGACAGTCATGTAAGAGCCTTTTTCTATGAATTAAAAAATCCTTGTTTTTGAGCTTCAGAACATTTCAGAGAAATGCTGGGGAAAATAGGGAGAAATGTTCAGAAACATTAAGGAAAAGATACACAGAAATAGTTGAAAATTTTAGTGAGAAACTGGAAAAAACTCTGAAAATTTTAGGAAAAAAATAGGGAACATCTTAGAGATAAATTGGAGAAATGCTTGGGAAAATAGGTAGAAATGTTTAGAAATATAATCGAAATTTTAAAATAAAATAATGAAAATTTTAGGAAAAAATAGGGAAAATTTTAGAGAAAAATACGAGATATGCTGGGAAAATGGGGATAAATGTTCAGAAACATAGTCGAAATTTTAAAATGAAACAGTGAAAATTTTATTGCAAAACTGGAAAAAATTCAGAAAATTATAGGAAAAAATAGGTGACATTTTAGAGAAAAACAGTAGAAATGCTGGGGAAAATGGTGAGAAATGTTCGGAAACATAGAGGAAATTTTAGAGAGAAATTGTGAAAATTTTATTGTAAAACTGAAAAAAAAATTCTGAATATTTTAGAGAAAAGTAGGAGATATTTTAGGGAAAAATAGGATGTTGCCAGCTCAGCAAACTAGCAACGATCGTAATGCCACCTATGAAAATTTCAGTAAATATTAACTATTGTAGTGCCACCTACTAAAAGTTTAGTAAACACAAATGCCAACTAGAAGAGATCTAGTAACGATCGCAGTGCCGCCTACGATAAATACAGTTACTACGTTTAGCAGTATTCAGTGCATTATGATCTGTAAAATTTCGCCTGTTTCTGAAGATTTCTTCCCATTTTTCCCGGGACTTCTATTTTTCTCTATAATTTCCCCTATTTTTTCCTAAAATTTTCAGAATTTTATCCAATTTTACACTAAAATTTTCCATATTTTTCTCTAAGTTCTGAAAATTTTAGGAAAAACATAGGGGAAATTTTAGAGACAAACAGGAGATATGCTGGGGAAAATAGAGTTGTTAGTGAAATAAAGAGGTTTTTTTTTCTAATAGCGATGAAGTGCTTTATACAACACATCACCACTATTCCTTAAAAAAGTGCGAAAATTAAAAACGTTTTTTCTGGGGTCTAAAAAATAAAGGCAATTTAATTATAAGCACATGCAGAAGAGTTCGTAGCAGAAAATGTCGAATATCTCCAGGAAGTCATGATATAGTAATTAAAATTTATGTTCCGGAAATTTTTCTACTTAAAATTTATAAATTAAATAAAATAAAGTTTTGGCATAGGATATTTTAAAGTTAGTGATATATTAAGCCCTCAGATAACCCTTTAGGAAAATTTAAGGCACATAACCTTTAAATTTGTATCACTTCATCTCAGATGGGATCTGTAACGGCCATATGCACTGAACATTGCCAGATAATAATATGTTTTTAAAAGATTATATATTTAAACAATATGTTTATTATAATAAATTTTGCACACAACAAGAGTAAATTATTCAATATGACTTGAATTTTAGATCTATGAAATCTACACACACTGTCCAGCGACTAATCTTGAAAAAAATAATTTCATTTAAGAGATGAGTTCTAAATTTATAACTTAAGTAGAATATTTGTATCTACACTATTATTTTTATTAAATAACTACGATTTTTGTAGGTAAACATTCCACGGTCTCTTAATTTTAATTCAGGTGTAAAAATAAAGACATGCGAGTTCACGGGGAATCCGCTATCTCTATAAATACATTGAGTGTCTAATTTAGTTTTCATCTATAATTAAGACATTGAGTGCATGTATAGAGGCAGTGTATTGTTTAAGAGTACATTGGGGGAAATAGTATTGCTTTTCAAATTTAAGCATTATAAAAATATTGATCAGACAATATATCAATCATCATATTGATAAAAAGACTAGAGCTGACATATTGGACAGGGGACAGTTGATGTACCGTTTTTTGGACAGCTGCAAATGAGGAAGTATGTGCCCAATCAACTTGCAGGAAACATTCACTAGTTGTTCCTACGACCTTGCTTATTGAAAACAGCAGAACAAAAAGACTAGAAAAATTGAATATGATCCCTAAGTTTTTAATTTAGGTCATGATGCCTATTGGATTATTTAAGCCCAACACATTCAATCATAATACTATGATTGTATTCAGGAATGCAGCTCACAAGAGTGCCTACCAAAAATAAATTTAGTCAAGCATTTGTATCGTGTCATTGAATGGATATTCTTATCTCACGGTTTTCCATCATGCGATTTATTCGAATAGCCTAACCTGTACTTAATTATTTTTTGTGATTTGACTTTAGTATGTCAGGAATTATCGGAATGCATGATTGCATATATTAAAACTGCAAAGCGCCGGTGTCTTGGCATAGGGGTAGCTCGTCCTCCCCATGATCTGGGCGTCCCGGGTTCGGGCATGGTTGTTCTTCTTCTGTGTTCTATCTGAGAGGTGTGTGAATGTGCCCCCTGTAAAAAGGGGTTGTGCAAACGAATGTGACGCATGAAGTAGCTAAGTCGTACTCTTGGCGCCAGTTGGCGCTACTGAAAAAGCAAGGGAATCTCACTCAGCTTAAATCGCTGACAGATAACTGTCAGCGGGCTTCTAAATACAATAAGTCACAACACAACAACAACTAAGCTGTTATGTGAAGTAAAATTGGGTCAAAAAAAGAATTTAATTCAGTAATCCTATTTCTTTGGCTGAACCTTCGTATGCTTAACTAATGTGCTCATAATTTAGAACAAAACACATTCTTATAAGCGAAATAAACATAATCCGAATCTGTTTGATCGATCTTTGTAACTAGTTCAAGTATTTCGTACAGGCTTTCAGCAAAATTGGTTATAATAAACCATCTTCGAATTTGTATTTCGTTGCCGCATCTAAGTAATTTGAAGATCCCAATCATTATATTAAGATGTTCAGTGTCAGGTAGCCGTACTGCATATATACATATGCAATTAAGCGTTTCAATTCGCAACATAGTATCGAATCATCAATTAATGCACAAAGCAATTTAATTATGTTAATGCTTAAGGGCAATTTATTTTATGCTTCATTTTATTTCTTTTGTTATTCAAGATTATATAAATTATTATTAGAAACTATAAAATAAAGAAGTGATTTGATAACAAAAGAATTAAAGAAATGAGTAAGATGAATACTTAATTATTGAGTTACAAGTACATATAACAAATAAATAGGAAAAACCATAATTGATGTCTTCAGTAAGCTTTATTTTAACGAATGTTAGTATTCAATTTTGAATTTTAAAAAAAATTCTACATTCTCTAATGGAGTTTACGAATCTGAGTACCTTTTCATGAAAACAAATTATTTCAAGAAATCTTAAAGACATCAGAATGATTTTGATTATTTTTTTTTCTAATCAGAAAATGTCACACTTGAGTTTCCCCCCTCATTTTTCTGATCAAGCCAATTCAAGAAGTTTAGCACTGGCATTTCATAGAACAATGATGCTATGAAGGAAACCAAATATGTGAAGGCAGAGGTATATAAATACAGAGACATCTGAAAAATAAATAAAGCATAATACAGTCGGTTCAAAAAGATGTTATAGTAAATATGAAAAATGAAATTTTTTTAAAGATAACAATTGTAATTAAATTAACATAATTATAAGTAAATAATTATTTATTTTTTTTATTTTTCATGAAACAACATCATTCCGATCTTATAATAGCTAAATTTCTTCTGCTAAAGTTTGTTGTTATATCCGTATAAAGAATATACTTTTCCTTTAGATAATTGAGTTCTAAAGTTTCATATTTATTTCATGTGCAAAGTTACACGACCAACTGTTTCTCTTGATTATTGACTATTTAGGCTGTTAAACGATTAATATGGAATATTAATTAAATAGTATAATTAATAGTTTCTTTAAATAGTATAAAACTGTTATTTGATACAATTGGAAACTTCGATTTAGTTGAATCTAAAAAAAAAAAAAAAAAAAAAGGAAGAAAGAAAAGAAAAGAAAGAAAGAAAGAAAATAATACGAAATAAAAGCAAAAATAAGAATCCCATTTCAGACAGTATTCAAAAAAGCAATTTTTTATTTTATTTTGAATAATACCAAAAGCAGGTAATTAAATGTTTTGAAGAAATGATTTGAACTTCATTACAATACATTTGTATTATTAGAATTTTATAGCAGTAGTTATAAACATTATAAATATATATGTATCGTTAAGTTTCAAAAATATTAAAACTAAAGGGGGGAATCTTACTGAAATGAAATTCATATCAATGAAGAAGTAATTTTAGTGGGGTTTTTTTTTTAAATGTTAAGATAATGCAAAAATTGTTTTCGTGAAATTAATAGTTTTGTAAGACAGGTCATCAATTTTCATATATGTATATATATATATGTTTAGGATGTGTATAATTCTTCTTCTTCATAAAAATATTATAAGCGTTTTTAGCTATTGCATTATTGCTGCTCTAGTTGCCACTTGGGTCGAGCCTAGGGTATAGCGAGATTGATCCTCATCATGGGTGCGAACAAAGGGAAAGGGAGAATTAATGGCTATTAATAAAGTACGATTTTTAAATTTGCATAAATATGAGTTTTCTGTAACTGATTAAAAAGTACGGATAAATACAAAATACATCCGAGTTTTAAAGTGGTGTTAACTTCAAAATTGCATTATAAATGAAGTAATGCAAGAAAAATTTTAGTTTGCGCAAATATTACGAAAGAGGCATTTTGATATTTTCCATGTACATAGAAAATAATTTCAAATGTAACAGAAAGATGGCGCTCACATGTCATATTGTGAAGTTTCATGGAAATCAAGTACCCATAAATGGACAATGAAACAGATCACAATAACAAATCATTGTTACTTATTTTAAAGTAAATTATGTTTAGCAGAATCACCAACATAAAAAAATTATTCAACGAGGCATGCCACTACGCTTATTACAGCTGTGTGTAGCAAGATGTCACTGATACCATAGACAGTTAGCGCAGTTTAGCCAAAGATGGCTCTTTCGAGCCTCAAATCAACCAACCAAGTACAGCCACAGACAGTTCGTCGAATGGCGTTTTTCACAATAAAATTGCTGGGGAATACCGATACGAAAGAGACTTTAAATATCCTCACGAACGAAAAGTCTAAAAGGGTGATGTGAACATGGAAGCAGTGACATGAAAAAGCAAACTCTGCTAATAAATTTCAAAAAACGACTTGGGAAAGGACAGGTAAGGTTTCTCAATTTTTAATTTTTTTCTTTCTTTTTTAAGCAAATAAATTATATAATTTTCTAGAATATAATGAAAAAAGAAGTGATTGCTGGATCTTTAAATCTGTCATTTTTTAGTAAACTGTTAGTTTTTGGTTTTCACAAATAATTGAATCGCCAATCATTAATCATAAAAGGATTGGCAGGAATTTCATTAAAATAAACACATTGCACAAACGAAGCAAATTTCATTCTCTGTTAAGCATTATGCTATGAGAGGTTTTGTTTTTCTCGTGTAATTGCATAAATATGAATGACGCCCATATATCTGCATGCAAAAGACTTCGTAGCAAACAAATAGTGCCAATCCAAAGTATTTTTATGTCGTTAGTACATTGAAGATCAGACTATTTTAATAAGAAATTAATACTATTTGATTTGTCTCTCAATACCACGAACTATTTTTAAAATTTTTATTGAGTGGATAAAAGAAAGTTAAGAACTAAACTATAACAAATCACATCTTTCAGATTATTAAAATTCTCTAACGTCGTTTACTAAAATTTATCGAAATCATTGACTTAATATTTTGAACGTAATAAGATATGTTTCTCTTACTACTTTTATTACTTTATTTATAATGGAATTCTAAAATGACTTATCCCCTCATATTTCTTACTATGTGAAAATCAAACGAACTATAGTCATACTTTGTATTAATAAAAGAAATATGCTAACACATTCTTAAGAGCAAGGAATATCAAGTTGATTAATCCGACTTGCGCAAAGGCACAGGAAAACCTGATTAAACGGACCGCTACAAAACAGCATTGACCAGAACTGAGATTTTCTAAGGGTCAACACCGGCAACAGTACTACCCCTTCAGTGGGGGGTATATTCTATCATCGGCCAGGTGTACCTACTCGGGTGACGAGAATTGCCATACTGGAATCTTTCCATCTTCATATCTGAGGTACTCCCACTGGGCATGGTAGCAAGGGATATAAAATTTTGTAATATGACTTAATCTAATATATTATTAATATTGAAGTTTGAATTTATGGACTACACGATGCCAAACGATAATATTGTACTAACCAGTGTTATGAGACTGAAATCCATGATACTATCAGCTTGAAGAAATATTTTCATCAGAATGATCATATGAGTCAGATTTGAGCAGTAAGATAATCGGCTGAGAGGAAGAAAGGCTTTCCAAGACAGAAAATTATTCAGAAGCTCTGTAAATAAACAAAAACAAGAAAAAGTTGGAACATTTTAAAGACATGCTTTACACATCATTAGAAATCATGCTGAATATTGCAAAAATGTGTTTTACTCGACTGACTTTACGCGACTGAATTCTTGAGTTGAGTATGGCAAATTTAACATTAATAAATGTTTACATCAACAAATATCTTATCAGATAAAGATTCATCCAGAGGATGAAATTTCGAGTTTCATAATAGTATAAAAAAATTGATTTAATCCTTTTTGTGCAAACAGAATCTTTTTGTTTGTATTCATTTACTTGTCATTTATTTTTAAAGTTTAATGAATTTCTAAATTATCCTCACTTTTTTGAACAAAAACATTATTAGAAACTAGTGACTTTATTTAAAATGAATTATTAGAATGAGTGAATGAAGTGTCTAATTTTGTGATTATTTTTTCAATTGCACTGTGATGCGTAGAAATACTGTGCCATCAATTTGCCTGTGATGAAACCACTCTCAGCATTTTACATACCATCCTTTTCAATTATCACTGATGATAATCGTCACCTAAGCTAGTTATTAATTGAAGAATGAATCAAATACGGAATTCTTTTACGGTAGTAATTTTATTTTATTGGTTTCTTATAAAATTTGTAATTTTTCATGTAATTCAATCATAAATTAATTTTGTCTTCAATTAATATTCTTCAAAATATCAAAAAATAGGAATACTAATATTTGAACTGAAAATGCTTAAAATTCTTCATCTGTAAATTGTTTTTTTTATGCTATAAAAAATTATACCATAAAAAATTTCAAAACTGAATTTCAAAGAAAAAAAATGCAATGAAAGGTAAAAAATTACAACTATATTATATTGAATATCATTTTAATTTACGCAAATATGCAAATTCCAAATAAAGATCTTTAATTAGAAAAACTCTAATAGAATGTAATAATAATGTAAAAGTTAATGATCTGAAAAGAACAAATTATATATCTTTTATTTAGCTTATATAAAATAAAAGATTTCAATATATTTTTTTAAATATGGAATATCTGATAATTCAATGCATATCTTGTTCCATCCTTGTAAGTGTTAAAATATTATCTTTTTTAAAGATTAAAATTTTTTCGAAAAAAAATTAGAATCCTTGAAGACGATAGCTGCAAGAAACTTGATTTAATCTGTCGAATTTTAGTGCAAGCTTTCACATTTATTAGTTATCAATCAGTAAAGTAGGAAGTTTTAATTAATAAGAATTGTAAACAAATTCATGAGGTAAAATGTCATCACTCACCTGCTTGACCAGTGAAGCAGACATAAATAATCCAAACCACGCCGCAAGAGAATAACAAAAATTTTGTACCATTATAAACAGCTGTTTCCCAAAGTACCTCTTCCTTTTTATAAAGTGAGAAAAAACAGATCCCCATAAAACTAGCTGTAGTAGCCCATCCACAGCATAAAACCGTCTACAAATAAAACGATTTCGTAACACAAAAATTCACAGAAAATATTATGATTGTTTTAATTTAAAAATTCAAATCCCATGTTGAAAAAGTAAAATTAAAACAATTTTTATGTTTTTGTTGTTTATCAAATAATTTCTGTGCACTTAATAATCAGGAATAAGCCAAACTAGCAGAAAATTCTTTGTAATTTATATGTATTTGTCTTTGTGACGTAGAAACAGCAGACAAAGAGATTCTGGAGTCACTCTTAGAAGAAACACAGAAATAAAACAAGTTGTGCATTTATTCCACTTTACAAGGAAAAAATATGAAAGAGATTCAAATTTCAATCCTTTGGATTTTATATTACTTTTTAAAAATTAGTTATAATCAAAGCAATGATAAAATGCATACAAAAAATGAATTTAATATCGGAACAAAGCGCTTATATATAAATAAAATATTTAAAATTACGAAAATCATTCTTGCAAAATATACATAATTTTTTTATTTATTAAAATTAAATAACAGTATGTGAAAATAAAATTAATATCATTGAAAAGATAATGTTTTAATCACGAAGTTATGTAAAATTGTGTCGAGCAATAAAACGTTCAACGATTCTCAGGAGAAAGTTAGCAGTTTGGTTTTAAATTTAAAAATTCTTCTTCATTAAACGCCTAATAACCACAAAGTATTTATATGCTAAAAATAGTATTTGTATATCCAACGGTATATCGTGTATCGAGTTTAGAATTATTTTCGAACTGTAGGTGTCGCATCACGTATCTCGACTTTTGACTGTAGACAAAATCCTGCATTTTATATGGTACCAATTTAATTGTTCCAAAAATTCTCAGCCGAGACAAACCTGGAATAATTGTGATGATATGTCATTGGTTTTAAAAAATTATATATTCTGAAAATATTGAAAAAAAAGCTTTAACAGCACGATTTTGAATTAGAATTTAAAACTAAACCTTCTTTTTTGAGCGCCTAATACCCACAAAATAACTATGTGCCAAGTATTATATACGTAGGTCGAGTAGTCTGTCTTGTATCACGTTTAGAATTATTTCTGCTCAGTTGATGTCATGTCACGTATGTCGATATTTCTAATAAATTGCTTTCTTTTCTTTAATACCTTTGAATTACGCTTTTTGTATCTGGCGCTAACTTTATAGTTTCGAGCAAACCTGGAATACTCGTGATGATATGTAATAATATATTTTGAACAGTTGGATACAAAATTAAGATTTGTGGCATTTATAACAATCTCAAAATGAAGTACTTTGAGCTAGTAAATATTATTGCTATACTTTCCTATTTCCCTTGAAAAATAAATTTACATCCATATAAATACCAAGCTCTGGAATATCTTTTTCTGAACTTTCTGAAGTTGAAACAGTAATTGTATGTTTTTAATTACATTTTCTGCATTGATACAAATAATTAATTCCAGTTTCATTTTTTTAGGTAAAATGTCAACATCTTTGCTAAACTCATAAAAATAATTTGGCATCGGCATGCAAGTTTTAATAAGTGAATATTAAATTTTCCCTTTTATAGTATCATTTTTTGAAAATTTATAATTTGCCCCCAAATAATCTCAGTAACATTTTCTATAACTTTTTCTTTTTAATACGAAAAGTATCTCAATTATTTTTTATATAAGCTTTTCGTTTTAATGCAAAAATTTTTTTAATTATCTTTCCTATAAATTTTTCTTTTTAATTCAATAAATTCGTGTTCATTTTTAAAGTTTTTTTTTATATTTCCAATCGCTTATTCTTTCAAACTTGTCATCTTAAAAAAATTTAAATCCATTGTCTTTTGATAGAAAGGCATAAAACGCTAAAATTTGTCATAAAATATTTTTTAATTTATTATTTACTTAATTATGAAATTATATCCTCTCGAAGTATTATTAAAGCCAATAATCATCTTGTAATATGAATAATACTAACCTTACTATTTCTAATGGTATTCGTGCTGATGCTTTTTTTATACAAATAATGACCAAGTGTGAGTCCATTCAAATATGGACCTATCCTCGTGTAAGGTTTCGAATGAATTATATTATAATATTTCCAAAACCTGAAAAATAATTGAAAGATGTAATTAAAACGGTACAAAATTTGAATTAGCCTGTCAAAAATTTACATTTATAAAAAGAAGAGTTTACACTTTTCTATGATATGCTTTAATAGTTTTATTTATCGTATTATAACTGATGTTTGAATTTGGACTACAATCAAGGGTCATAGATTGCTTTGAAAGATGCCTTTCAAAATTCAATTTTGGATAATTTTTTAGTAAAAAAAAAAAATCCTACTAAAAACATCAGGCGGAATCATGTGTCTGGTTGTATAAATGTAGAAAGAGGTGGTTTGAAGGAATTTACTAAAATGCAAAGCATTATATAAAGTACGAAATAAAAATATAATTATTCGTAAATATAACCGGCTAATTATTAATTTTTATAGAGTCTACAAATTACATTACAAGTTAGAAACTTCTTATTTCAAATAATAATTGATACCTTAAACGAATATTTATATATATACTATAAAAGTAGAAAAAAGATCTGTTAATTTCAAAATTATTTAGTTAATGAAATGCTGGATATTTTTGTACAGCTGTATTAACTTTACAGCAGAATTTGGTGCTTAAACTGCAGTCTGAATCTTTAAACAATAAATTGTTCCTCTAAAAATAAGGATTTTGTATCCTGGAAGTCCTAAGGACTTTGACTTCATGCAATGAGTTATCCTAGGACATTCTAAAATGACTTTCAAGGATTATGCTTCTGTTACGTGGTTGCGAAAACCTTATCTCTGGTCCAGCGAACAAGAATAGAACGTGGTATAACTTCACAGATAGACTTACATTGGTAGTCTGTCCGGACTTTATTGTTATATTTAGCAGCCACAGGATACTTCGAGATTTCAAAAGTCGTTAATTCCCTGTGGCTTTTAGCATTTAATATCAGGTATTGTTCCTCAACATATGACAATCGTAGTTGTTAATGCACCTTTAGAGTGATTTTATTGTGATTGTACTTAAAGTTTAGCATTGGTTTCATAACTTAAATATTAGAAATCGGGGGAAATATAGCCCAGCACCTTGAAGAATGTTTCAATTTCTTTCCTATCATACATTTACAGGTTGATATTTCAAATACAAGTTCTCCGCATATCAAAGTTTACTTCAAAGAAAATTTAATGTTTTTACTTAGTCGATAAAGATCGGATATTTCCAGCTAGGAGCTCTACTCTTGATAGCCCTTCAGTTAAATTGTACTGATATGTTAGTACGAACGAGGCAACACATGATCCACTAATACAAGTCAATACTAAGGCATATCCTAGGCGTGGCCTCCTAAAATAGAAAGCTAAAAGTTATTAACATATGAGGAATAGTGGTCTTAAATAATAATAAATAAAAAATGAAATACCGAAATCTATAAACAGAACTACCATTCCACCGGAAGTTGGTGGAGTATGTTCTTTTATACGACTTAGAGTAATGGAATTAGCCCTTTAAGGATATACAGCTTTCAATTCATATAAAATTTCATTACATTAAATGTCAAATGTAGGTATTTAAACTGAACTCTTATTTAAAATATCAAATATTTTTAAATAAGTACTCAATAATTATATTCAAAACAATATACATCTGTATTATACATGTGTATATAAAGAGGATAATGTACAGTATGTACATAGATAGACAATGCATCTTGTACCTCGTAGGTCAAAATTAGGTCTGGAAATTTTTTAAACAGATTTTGATTATATTTGTTTTCTTCTTTCTAATTTGTTTTTCTCTTTCTAATTTTCTAATCTAATTTCTAATTTCTTCTTTTCTTCCTCTAAAAGTACAGAGAGATATCTAAACAACAGCTATTTTGATTTTCCCCTGGAAGTTTGGTATTACAAAAGGGAGACAAGGTGAAATATTTTGTAAGAACATTAAGAAAATGAATAATCAATATTAAAGGGAGAGGAATACTCCTCCGATTACAAATAATAGTGGAATCTGCATTATCAAAAAAGGCTAATAGAGGAAGTTTCTTTAATGAAATAAAATAACTTTTTTTGCTTTTATTTAATTTTTCACATTCCATATAAACTTATTTTAAATTTGAAGGATTGTTTATCTTCAATCAGTTATATTTTTTCATATAATATGTTAAGTAAAATAAGCTTTTATTTCAGATTAATTTCATGTGTTAGAGTGAATAACAAAGTCATCATTAAATCAAACGCTCAGGAGCAATGACTAAAATCATTTTTTTTCGGCACTAGAAATCAAAAGAAATATTCTCAGACTAAAGAAATATTAGCTTGTGCTTTTGAAATACTCAAATTCCTAAGTATCATAAATCAATACACATAAATATAAACATCCTTTACACACATGGAAAAGATTAATTTATAATATAGTTGCTTAGCTAGTATTGGCAAATTATGATTGTTTAGAAAAAATATCCAAATACTTCTAAAAAATGCTTAATTTGCAAAAAATAATTCTCATTTCTATTGTCAGACACATAATGATAAATTAGTCATTTTAGCATTAATGGTAAGGAATACTTAAAAATAATATATAAGAATCAAATCGCTTTCTCATTCATAATGAAAATTTCTAATGTATATTATCTTCATCAAATTATTTATTCAAGTAGTTATTATTTCAAATAATTTAAGAAATTATCTGCTTGGATTCAAGTGCAAACGAACGACATTACTTTTAATCATTTAATAAGTTTCGGTCAGTTACACAAAATAATAATTTTTCTAAAGGATCTACATGTATTTGAAAAAGAAATGTTTAGATTTTACGAAAATAACACTAATTAGAGCTTGTTTTCCTGTATAGAAAAGGGCAACACTTTTTTTTTTTACAATTACAATTATAATGAAAATTTAAAAGGGCAGCAAAATAATGCAAAGTATTTGTTGTAAAATCAAGTGTGTTTTGTTTTTTTCGTTTTTATATTTTTGTATTCTCTTTTGGATCTCACATCACTGAAATGTTGCATTGGTATTATTTATAATGCAATTAACACATGAATAAGTGAAAGTATTTAAAAATCTCCTTGGACACTTATTAAATTGTAGATTTATTACATTTATCAAATCTGAAAAAATCATGCAGAATGTAATGAATCGAATAACTAACTATACAAGCAACATTTTACAAATTTTCATGTTTAGATGCATGCTCTTTTGATAAGAAATAAAGTGGTTAAGAATACGAATTTTTATTCCCAAAGTAGTTTTATTTCCTTTTTTATGGAACATCCCGAAATATTATATCTTTAAAAAAGCCTTTTACATATAAAATTGATTTACAAAAGCAAGACTTTTATGGAGTTTAAATTCAGCTTCTGATTCCTAAAACCTCGCAGATCTAGGGCTTCACATTTTTCTAATATCGAAGTTCCTCTTTCTAATAAGAGAGAGATTTCATTCTGTTCCTCAAAATATTGCAATGGCAACTCGTGTTCTAAAGAGATTTATGTAAAAAAGATCGATTAGATGATGATTATTAGTGGATTTATATTAGGAAATGTTTCTCTACTTGTTAGTTATAAATGTTAACGAGAAATCACGTGTTTTAGTAGTTCTGTCAATAAGAGTTTACGTCATTTCTCAGCATTCGAGCAATTAGCGTAATTTGTTTACATGACACTGAAAGCGTGAATTAACTATAATTTTGCATCAAGAGTTTTTTTCTAAATTGATCTAAAAATAAGAATCACAAATATTTCAGGTTTTTTTCTATTACGGCATAGTTAAGAATTCTTTTGTTGGAATTTTTATCGAACTATGTAATTTAACTGTACTTTAAATCCTAATCAAAATATGAAGTTAAGGCAGGTTAATTGAAACGCAAAATTTGTTGATAATATTCAGAGCAGCAATGTTTCACGATTCATTAAAGGATTAAACAAGTTTTTCCAGCTGATAATCGATATTACAACTTTATTAATAGAGAAATAATTCTGCACAAATCAGGATCATCAAATGAGGCATTTAAAATAAATATTTGGCACTGCATTCATTAATAAAATCTAGTTTGGAATCAGATAATATTATATGATTCCTTTTAAAGACCAAGAAATCCAAAGACATCCTCTGGCTGTTAAAAGCTAAAAAATGAGTGATAGTGTGCATTATTACTTTGGTTCCAAGGAAACCGCATTCATAAAACGCTCACTTTTATTATTACATATATTTGGTGATTTTGATGACATGCATAATACCAACAATGTTTTTGCTGTAAATGTTTCATTTTTTGACAGAAATTAATATTGAATAAATTCCATTGTTTGATGCTAGTTAGTTTTTTTGTACGTTAGCAATTTTAAAGCAGAAAAACAAAAATTTCTAAAATTGTAATTTATGTTCTAAATAATTATATTGTCCAACTGTTTTGAATAGAATATATTAAAAATATTAACTGTAATTTTAAATAAAAACTATTTTGCAATAAGCATTACATACCTTATTAAGAGTATCATGAACAAAGGACTGATGATATAAAATTGCATGTCAGCTGCTAAATGCCATCCCCAGACGGTGCACTAAAATCAATAAAGTTGAATTGAATAATCATTAGAAAATGATATAAAAAAGAAATAAATGATGTTGATATTTAATTTACAAATAAAAAAATTTTTAAAAATTACTTTGAAATGACGTTTGATACCAAACAAAAACATATTTAACTTTATAAATAACTTTAACAATACAAACAAATTTTAAATTCGTAAAACAAGCTTAACGATTCTTTAAATCAATACTGAAGAAAAGTAAAATATTTCGTCACATCATTTGCTGAATAAAGAAATAATGAAAACTCGATTGTGGAAATTATTCTCCTCTATTAATGAAGATTTTAAAAAGAATCTTTTTTTTCTCAAAAATTTATATCAATTTTTACATTAACACATTTGATCTCCTAAGAAATTAAAAAATGTAAAGAAAAATATCCTAGCTGGAAATTTCACATATTTTTAACGCTTTAAATATGACTACAGGCTTTAAATATTGCCTGAAAACTGCGTATGTGAAAAAATTACAATAATTTAAATGAATTGAAATAAATAATTGTGGTTTTTCTGAACCATGTTTAAAACATTATATGAACAGTTATGGATTTAATAAAAAAAAGTAACAATTGAAATCTGGCAATCTTTCCAGCATGAAACATGTCTTTTTCATCTAAGAAGAAATGATTTCAAAATTTTAATTAGATAGAATCTCAATAACAAACAAATTGCAACAATCTTTTTTCTTAGATCTATTTAAGACTGGTAAATATTTTCGTATTTTTCCTTTATTAAACTATGTTAGGTCATAATTTCTTATACAAAATCTAGTTTTCAGTGTACGTAAAATGATGCAGGAGTGGCCTATTTCGGTTTCTAAGAATAACTGCAGAACAAATCTCATAATGATAAAGCATTTGTTATAAGATTCTTTTATATATATTTCAGAATTTGTTCAAAAATCCTTCCTTTGTTGAATAATTGAACTAAGTTTATCTTCAACATTTCGGATTCTTTAGTTTTGAAGCGAAAGTCGTTCGTTTAGTCGAGAAAAGACAAACACGTTGGATAAGGATAAGGACTCAGAAGAAAACACAAATCTTAAACAAGAATGAAAAAAAAAAAAAACACTGAAGAGAACAGCACTCTAAGAAACTAACAGAAAAAAACAGGCAGAACACAATAATAGCCCTCAGAGGGCAGTTAGAAAGTTGGCTAGCAATTAAAAAAATTATCTCGAACGTGTAAACACTTCTGTAACAGGGTATGAAATTTTCTAGAATTCTGGATATCGGATCATAATAGAGGTGCCATAATTTTTGTTTTTTTGTCACCTGAGTCGGGAATTATTTCAGCCTGTGTTAAAAATATTTGCAAATCATTCTTCCCTAGCCTGAGACTAAAAATAGAAGAAAACAATATAGCAGATTTCTAGCAACTGCTTCGTTTTATAAAATATCATTTCCATCACGAAATTTCTTGAAACAATTTTGCTGTATATTTCTTGTTTTAATATACTATTGAAATCTAAAGGTTCCTGTTATTTCAAATCCCAATTTAATCTCATGTAACAATAATGCGCGATTTTTTCTTTTTTTTTAATCTATGTAATATATGTCACAATATATGCAAGTAAGAAAGTGAGACAATTAAAACAAACATATAAATTGACACGCAAGGTTTACATTTTAAAGTAAAATGTAATACAATTCACATACCACACATCTGCATCAGAAAGTATCAAAAAACATTTTCTCTTTTCCTTTTAAAACTCCCGAATGAAGCTGAGTTTTCGTCCTTGTTGCCACGATATTCGATGTGGGACATCGAATATCGTGGGTAATTTCAATGTCCTTCGTTGAATTTGTTATTGGTATGCATCAATATAACATAAGGTGCAAAATTATATCTCATCAAATATGAGATATATTTCGAAAATAAATATTCGTAGCAGATGCAATATTAAACTTAAGAATTCATATGAAATATTAAGAATGTTCTTGGTTTCAATATGAATATTTCTTTGAAGATTTATTTCACAAATTTAAGTAATATTATATGTATATATATATGTCGGTTGATTCATTTTTAGTTAAAGATAAATGTAGAAAGCGTAATTTATTTAGGAAAAATATTTTCCAGCATTTCTTAAAAACATTTTCGCAAAGAAATACATGAAAAAAGAAGCTAGAGGATTTTTGAACTTTAAAAATTAGACGCTATCTGGGGGTAAATTAGAAATATCACATGCATTACTAGTGATAATTTTTAAAAAAATCGAATTTCATATTAAAGGTACTTTGAATATTTAAAGCTTAAATTATGGACTTAAAATTCCTCGAGTTCTAAGCTTCATTACAATAGACAGCAACTGTATATGTAAACCTGTTTCCTGGGAAATCTTTCAGATCAAAACACATCGTTACATTGTTATTGAATCTACTTAAAAAAATTCGGTGCCATTCAAATGCTCCATCCTATTCATTTCACCATGATTCCAAAATTTAAGATCCTTCTTTTCCCATTAAGTAGTATTAACTTAAAGGCCTTTCGAAACCAAAAAATCTAACATAAAAAACAAAAAAAGGTTCTCATAAATATTTTTTGTCCATATATTTCTTTTATAATTAATTTGTAAATTTTGTATCATTTTTCTTTTTAAAGATTTCATTTTTCGTACCTGGTTTTCCGCTTCTTCGAAATTGTTGATATAAAGAAGTTGCCACCACCAATCTTTCTTGCACACTGGATTTGTATTATAAGTAGGCCATATAATTCCGGTACCCGTGTATGTAAGCAAGGTGGTATAGCACCCCAATACAATCATGTAGACAGGGGTTAATCTAATAAAATTGATTTTAAATCAGTAAACATTTTCAATTATGAACTTATGCTGAAAATAATAAATTATAATACACAATATTACAGTTAGTAAAAGTTATCAATATAATTTATGTTTAAGAAAATATTTTAAAATGATTCGATAAAATAAATACACAATCTCTATTTTAAATGAATACTAATGTATATATATATAGAATATGAATATAAATCAAATTTCTTAAATAGCATGAAATTGCCATTTGTCCCAAAATCTATTTTAAAACCACCATTTAATTACATTAATTTATCTTGTACATTAGAAATCATGGTAGTAGTAGACCATTATATATATATATATATATATATATATATATATATATATATATAACCAATCTAAAGTAAGAAAAAGTTTGAAAACGAAACTAAAATGAAAACGAAACAAAACAGTTTCGAAATCGCAACTAAAATTTATTACCTATTTAAACTAAAACCAAAAAGGAACTTCATAGTATTTAGAGAGCGCAATTGCAGCTACTTCTAAAACACAGATGAATTGATACAAAAGTATTAGAATCAAGTTAATAGGAAAAACAAAAATCAAATAAAAATTAAACCAAAAAAATTATTAAAAAAATATTAAAAAAGAATCCGGCCTGAAGACTTTTTCAAGGGTCACCCTCAGGCAGGGATTCAAATAAAGGGATTTTTTCTGTGAGGACATACAGACATAAGCCTAATAATGATTCCTCGTGACCCGAAAATCCCCTGAAATTATGCTCAAGAGATATACCATTTTAACAGAAAGAAATAAAATTTTTCTAATTTGTTATTTTGTATTTTCTTTCTGTTAAAATGGTATATCTCTTGAGCATAATTTCAGGGGATTTTCGGGTCACGAGGAATCATTATTAGGCTTATGTCTGTATGTCCTCACAGAAAAAATCCCTTTATTTGAATCCCTGCCTGAGGGTGACCCTTGAAAAAGTCTTCAGGCCGGATTCTTTTTTAATATTTTTTTAATAATTTTTTTGGTTTAATTTTTATTTGATTTTTGTTTTTCCTATTAACTTGATTCTAATACTTTTGTATATATATATATATATATATATATATATATATATATATATTGGATCATCCACCGTAGAACCGTCGTATAATCGGATCTCATCGGACGTTAAACTCTCAATCGGACGTTAAATCCTTCGGAACCAAACGTTCTCCCGCTGGTGTGGTGTGGAAGTTTCGGAAGGGGGTGCCAGCTCAAGTGTCATCCTCGTCATCCGACCGCAGTTCAAAATTACGAGGTAAGTACCAAATAGCTCTAGTGTTGCTTTAAAAACCGGACGTTAATATAACTAAACTAAACTAAATTGGATAGTGTTCGTTAATATTAATGAAACATAATATTAATATTTTTCTCCGGACAAGTCATACATCTATTTGCCAGTTTTGTATATGGAGACAATGAGCTGAAATAATGAAATGTCTGACATTTTATTAAGTCTTAAAACACTTTCCAGAGTGTACATTAAGAAATAATAAGAAAATTTGGCGTCGCAACTGAATAACAGGAATTGATTATACGGCACCAACCATAGCGGAACAAAATATTAATACGTTTCTATAATTTTTAATGTCAAATTGGATGAAGAAAGGAGACAATCGTCTGACTTCATTTACCTTTACTGGTATACTATTGGCATTTACTGGCGAAATACTAATCGTATGATCCGGCGGTCATTTATGTTACTTAATCTAATAACGAAACATGGCATTAGACGACAGAGAAACTCCGGGCGCCAGAGAAGAAAAGAAAATTTTTGATACCACATTTTATATATATATATATATATATATATATATATATATATATATATATATATAAAGACATAATAGAAATTCTAAGGTCATATACAAATTTAGAAAGCAATTAAATGCAAGTGGACCAAAATTTAATAATTTGAAAACTAGTAAAAAGAACTGGTCAAATATTTTTCTTCCTGAAATTTCTCTGCAGGCACCGGTTCAGCAATTGATCTTGGAATTAGAACCAAGAAGAAAAAAAAAAAAACTGAATTCTCAAAAAATGTTGATGACGAAAATTGTACTGATTGTAATAGTATGAAATTTTTTCTCTATAGTATCTTCTAGTTTACTAGAAGTAGTATTTTCTATTTTTTCTGGAGATAGAAGCCAAGATCCTGAAAATTGGTTAAAGGAGTTTCATTGAGTTACTAAGTACAGCGGATTTGATGATATGATGGGCTTTGCAAATACCTATTTCCTCTTAATGGCCACAGCAAAATAATAGTATGAAAACAAAGAAATTGTGCTTCCAACATGATGAACTTTCAAAACTCATCTCAAAATCACATTTTCCTGATAGCCTACATTCACATGTATGTAAAACCGAATCTTTAATCAAAATAAAAGCAAATATCAAATTCATGGAGCATTGAATAAACACTTTGCCAATGAGATAAAGAATCTATAAAATTTCCGCAACCGAGATAATCAACATACAAGAAGAGGAAAAAATGCTTTCAATGGATATTATTCAAGAATCGGCATTCCTATTGAGGCCAATGGAAACGATGGCCTCATAGCTATTGTAATCGAGAAAGGGAAAAATTTGAAACTGGCGTTTTTGTGTCGATTATCATCAATTAAATAAATGACAAAGAAGGATGTCTATGTACTTCTCAGAATTTGCGACATATTGGTCTGTTGAAAAGGTGTCTTTTCATCCAGTAAAATTTTTTCTGGCTTTTGCAAGTAAAAACGATGAGGCTGAAAGAGCAATAATAGCATTTAGTATCCCCAGATGGCTTATGCGAGTTTAAAGTCATTATCTTTGGACTTTTTAATGACCCTACAATATTCGAGAGAATGATAGCAGTATACTTCGCCAATTAAATTTGTTTGTGTTGTGTTTGTGTGTGATATATAATCGTATTTTCTGTTGTGATTGATGAGCATTTGCTTCGCCTAAGGTCTGTCCTAGAAAGTGACCCTATAGCAGGAATGCAGTTAAATGCAAAAAATGGCAATATGAAGAATGGCGAAACATGGCCAGAAGGATACAATAGATACAATATCAGTCATTCACAACTTTAAAAATCGTTTTATGAAATTAACCTTTTTCTCTTTGATAAAAAGAAAGGACTTTTTATCAAAGAGACAGCTTGTAAATTCCAGTAGTTACATGATGGAGAGTGGTGGTGCAAATTCAAAACAACATGGAAATAGCCTATGCGCCTAGGGTGTTCAACAAAGCGAACAAGATTCATTCAGCTACAGTGCTTGAATGTCGCACTGTGATTTTGTTGATCAATAAATTTCACTTTTACGTCCCGTTTACACATGTTACCGCCTTATGTTCAGTGTACCTACTGTTTTTTTTAAGAACGGGAAGTTTCATCAGGAAAGCCAGTTCCTTGAGTGATGAGACTACAGGAGCATGATATCAGCATAGCATATAAATGCGGATGCAAGCACAAAGATTCCGACTGTTAATAAGGACATTCATTGCCATCTACAATTGACGACAAAATAAAAAAAAGTGTATTTCAATCCCAACAATTATACATAAAATAATGATAAGTTTTCTGAAATAATACAAATAAAAATGAGCCTCCCTTGATTATAGCGAACTAGATGGTATTATTGGCAAATTTACCTTAAGAAAGTCTCCGACATTTCCATGGTGTTTGTCTTGCGGATTATTTATGTTTTCTTAAGACAGAATAAGTCAATAATTTTATTGGACTCGCATGGATAGAATTATTAGATGATATGTTTAGTCGTAGTAAAAAAAAATGTTGCGGCTAATTTGCATAAGGCGAAAGATTTAGTTCATGTGGAAAGAATGCAGCCATACGAGCCTCTGAGCCAGCAATCATTCAGAAGAAAAGAATTTCGGATACAAGGACATCATATGATCTCAAGTTGAAAATTTATCAATATATTTCTAAACATGCCTGCATATATAGGGAGCGAATAATGTTGCATTAAAAGAAATAATAACATTTCCAAGCTTTCTACAAGATGTTGAGAGTTATTTATTGCACGAGAACCCAATCTACGAGCTTGAAGAAAAACTGAAAAATAAATAATAGAAAAGGAAAAGCAATTATTAAGAACAATTATGCAGAAATCATCTTCTACAAATTCCAGAAGCTGCAACTACTTAAGCTCTTTTTTGTATTATTTTTTTATTCTGATATCTGAAGCGAGATTGTGAGGATTTCTTTTTGCTTTTTCTTTATTTTATCTTCAAAAATAATTTTACTTTCCGAAATGTATTTTCTTCCTAGTAATATTTATAAATATTCATTTTTTTCATTTAGAAATTATTCTCCTTTTAGTTTGACACTCTTTTACCAAAGCCATCTTAAAATGTTGCACATAATAATGCTTGTGCTAATATCAAAGTATATACTAAGTATATAAAGAAGTTATGGGTAGCCACGGTTAGTCATTTTTATCTATAACCATAATATTCAGAGTAGAAATAAGTATTTTTCAAATTTTCATTAAATGAAGTTCTAGGAATTATGCATTTTAAGTGAAACTAAATAATGTTGACCTGACTGGCTATGAGCGTGGTAAAGACGTTTGTAATCAAGGTCCGTTTTTGCATTCGTTTTTTTAATAATGCAATGGTAAATAAATGAAAGTTTTGGAAGAAGAAAAAATCTTCCTGTTGATAGATTTAATCTAAATTTTTAAAGCCTTATTGTAATTCTATCCATTCAGTCCATGTTAGCAAAAATAGGATGCTTGTTTCATATTGGGTTTTTCTTTCCATCCGAATGCGTGTACACAAACTGTTGATGATTCGAACCCCGTTCGCAACGATTTATCACATGAAGTGAAATGATGCTTTAAATTATTTATGCAAGAGGTTATTTGACGGTTTTATGCAAATGTTTTTTTCACTCTATATAAGAGCGGAAGCACTCGTGCGCGCTTTCTTAGACGTATATTCAGATTCTTTCCCCCCCCCCTTGTGTTCGTAGTCTGTGTCGGTGTAATATGTGATATTTTTATAATGTATTAAATGTTTGTTTGTCGCAAGAAATAAAAGTCTGTGTTTTTAAGAAATCTTCTCGACCTGCAACATTTTACAAGCACCAGTCACATGCATTTTTCACTGCTAATATTTGAACATTTTACTCTGCGGGCCTTACAGACGATTGATCTTGACAATTACAGGGTTTTAACCCAAATATCGTCTGACAGTCCATTTAGTTCTTGATTTGCCGTCTCCTCATACATATGGGAAAATTAATGCATTTCTAGGTTTTATATTTTTCGCATAAAGCATGGTGTGAGATTTCTCATGATTGCCAGGTTAAATATGGGGAAGAAAATATTTATGAATCGGTAATTTTGTTAAATTTGATTTCGCCATTTGGTTAAATAAATATTTGATTTAAATCGAACTGTACAATGAAAATGTTAAATAAATTTAGTAGAATGCTAACTTTTACTTTTGTTGTGAGAAGAAATTCAAATCAACTTTAATAAATGTGATTTTTATTCATTCACTTAAATTTTTGTGCGAGTTTATTTCGAAATATTTAAATGCATTGACGAAAAATATTATTTAAAAAATATAATCTATATGAATTTCGTTTAAAACGTGAAAAAAATGAAGAGAAAAGAAGCGTGGGATGCCATTAAAAATATCATCTCTATGAACATTTTGATCAGAAATATTTCAAAGTGAAAGATTTTTAAAGGATGAAATCATTTTGGATATTATTGTTGATTAATAAGTGTTTTTCTAAATTATTCATTACTATATGGGTATTTTTAAGTTTGACATTCATATGCGATACGCGAGGCATAACACAAACTTCAAAGTTCAAATAAAGTTTTCTATACATGAAAGATACAAGAAAAATTGGAAAATACGAAGATGGACTTTACCTTGCAAGTCGTTTGAAATAGAAAAAACCCCAGGAGATGTTTCCATTGCGCTTACTATATTTGTGAAAAAAAAGATACCCATTCAGGAATCCATTAAAATTTGAGATAGAAAATAATAAGTTATTAAAATATCATTATTTTCAGAATTTTTAATTTATCCAGATGTTAAACTGAAGATTAGGAGTGAAACATAAATATTTTCTAATAGGTATGCTATCTTAGAAGCTGTATACCCTGTATGGCAAATTTTGGAAGAACGGGCTCTGTCATTAATTACAATGGTGCTTTCAATGTAATCGCGCATGCATGGTAAATTTCATTTCGATGGTATGCTTAAAAAATATTCTTTTTATTTTTTAAAAATTAATTGAAAATTTACAGTTGTTTATTGGAATACTAAATTCTTTCAAGCTGTAATATTAGGATAGAACAATGTAAATTAATTGAATTCAAAAGAAATTTTATAAAAGTGATTTGAAAATGTACCAATGCATGAATAAATCCTTGTAAGTTTAATTTAATTAATGAAATGCTAGGAATAAATTTTTTGTAACAGATGAATTCAATTCAAGTACGATAAGCACATCTCCAAATTGTATAAAATACCTGAGATTACAGCAGAAATATTCGATCCCATCATAAAATTCACCATTATCATCACTTATAATGGTGAAAAAAATCTTTAAACACCAATGTGAGATATTTAAGGTCCAGACAAACAAAATGTTTGCGTTAATTTTGCTCCACATAATTTAAACCAATAAATCATCACAAAATGCACATTGCTTTCAGACAAGCTGCTGGAAATGTATCTGTCTTCAAATCAATGTTACATGTGATAAACCGAAAAGATAAGAGTCTGAAATAGAATAAAGGTAAAAATTACACTAGAAACTAAAAAACGAAAACAAAAGACTTAAAATTTTTAAAAAAACCCATTTTTTAATGATAAGAGCATTACAGAATTTGTTAAAAATGGACAAATAATCACTAATGATCATTTATATATAAAACGCTATGATGTTTGGTAGCAAAACTGTATGGAAGTTTTTTTTTTGCTTATTTGCCATTGAGTTTGTTATCTCAAGCTAAGCATATCTTTAAATACTTCGCATCTCTTTACTCTTTATGTAGAAAGGGACTTTCTAATATAAAATATTTTTCACAAAAAAATATATAAACTTATTGCATAAAGTTAATAATATTGCCTACAATAAGTGTAGAAGAAAAGAGCGTATGATTGAAATTATGGATGCAATGATTGAAAAGAAATGAATTAAAAATGAAGCATGGAGGACTAGGCGAGTTAGAGAATGCTATGATGAAAGTCAAATTAAGCTTTGCACAGCTAAAGACAGATCATGCTGATTCAGAAATTTAATATGAAAGAGCATAGATGAAGCAGCATGACTAAGGGGGTGAAAATTTTGTCACGTAGTTTATCGGAAAAAAAGGAAACAATCTTGTGCAGAAAATATGCAAAATTCTATTACAGTGTAAAGTTTTGTCCTTCAAATTTCATAGAACATGATATATATATATATATATATATATATATATATATATATATATATATATATATATATATATATATATATATATATATATATATATATATATATATATATATATATATATATATATATATATATATATATATATATATATATATAAACGGGGATCAAGCTATTTCCTTGATTGAAATTCTATATATCTATGTAGATTCTGAATTGTTCACTCAGTTTTCAAACTAGTTCTTACTTGGTATCCGATTTCAATCTGAAGTTTGAAAAAATTATTCAAAATGCATCGTGTGCATATCATTTACACATGCGCATGCATTGTTAGCTATCTGCAAACTTTTATAGAGCATTAGTAAATTTTGTTAGCTGATTCGGTGGAAAAATAATCCGAATGAATAGAATTTTCCTTCATTCCTTAATTATCTGTCTTCTTGAGATGTTCACATTTATAGTTTTAAGTTGTCTAAAGAAATAGAGACGCTATTTTGAATTTTAAAAAATGTAAGCACTCATGATTTTGAGAAAGAATTTGTAAGAATTTGTTGTAGTTTTAAGTTGTCTAAAGAAATAGAGACGCTATTTTGAATTTTAAAAAATGTAAGCACTCATGATTTTGAGAAAGAATTTGTTGTAGTTTTAAGTTGTCTAAACAAATAGAGACGCTATTTTGAATTTTAAAAAATGTAAGCACTCATGATTTTGAGAAAGAATTTGTAAGTTAACTTTTGCAAGTTGAATAGTGTCAAAGTTGGAAAACAATAGAATTGCCCTAATTTTCCTTTGTCGAAAATCCGAGATGCAATTCAACAAATTTGCAGCGATACAGATTTTAAAATAGTGGTCGTCCACCAGCTCCAAGGACTAACCAGTCTTATAATCATAAAAGATTTGTCAGTCGGAATTAAAGATTATGAATTACATTGCATGATGGAAACTGTAATAGAATCGTGAATGCTTTAGTTTTATAATAACTGAAGTTTCAAAAGATCATTTTGAAAAGATCTTTTAGAAGAATTTTTAAACGATTTAACACCTACTGGAATGCTGCCTAAGTTAACATTAGGAGTATTCATTACATTATTTATTAATTTAGTAGCTTCTTAAAATGTGTGTAAATGGTACAAGTCTTATAAATAGTTGTTTAAAGAAAATTACTACTGAACCGAAAAAAACATTATTCTAGAATTGATTAATTTTCCTTATGCCTTGACATTTTTCGAAATCAATCATCTCATATGGCTTATATATGCATTTTAAATAAAAGCAAGAACAATTCCTAATTGAATTAGCTTTTTCAATGTCTGCAATTAAAATCCAGACTGAGATTGTTTGATTCTCTAGCTATTCCAACTCCAACCTCTGAGATAAAACAGTTATGTATATTGGAAGATTTCAGATTAATTTCTGTTTTTAATCAATTATATGTATTTCTACATATTTTTTTTCCAATTTCTAACGGTGCATTTTGAGAAATTGCAGAAATTTTAAATATCCATGGTAAAATATTTATTTCTGTTTATATGATTATAAAAACTGTGTATTTTCATAAAATATATATAATTTTCAATTTAGATGAATAGTTATTATTTTGATGTTGTTCCATGTGGAATCAATTAGTTATTTAGATAACCTGAAAATTTTTCAAGAATTTGATCAATATTTCAGAATATATTTTGTAATTTTTACGTCTTTCATAACCAACAAACCAGTTTATCCTGAACAAGCAGTTACAATAACTTAAAAGAAATTGGGTTCATTCAATTGAGTTTAGATGCAATTACACATATCGGTCACTTTATGGATTTTGGGTTCATTATCAGGAACATTACATATATTTGTGTAGTCTGATATACAGAATTAGACTAAAACACAGAAATTGCATGAAATCTTGCTGCGATACAATTGACATAAAAACTTGTGTTAGTCTTCCTCAATAAAATTTAACAAAGAAAACTCAATTGTGTGTTGGATAGTACCATGTAAGTATTTTGTTAATTCATCATCGCAGCAATGCATCATCCATAAATGGTCTTGTGGAAGTAATAAGAATTTCTAAACAATTCTGATTTCACGAATTTCATACATCTTGTATTTATTGTACGCAAAATTCATGATTTTCTTATAAAATAATAAAAGTTTCATATTGAAGAAAAAATATGTTAAAAATTTACCTGATTACGAAAAATATATCAACAGAAAAAATTCCACCCAGCATTAATTGTGACACTCTCAGTTCAAAAAGCTGCTTCACTTCATTCATATCCTCTAAAAATAAATTTTAAATTATGTTAAGTTCTTAAAAAAGTGGGAATTTGTAAGAAAATATAATTGAGGTTTTATTTTTTTCTTTTATGTTTATGCCAGAAGTATGTATGTATTTTTGTAAGAAAAATTTGGTTAATTTTATGCTGTATGAAAAAGCAATATTTTTGGAACTTCTTTATCTAGTACTTTTATTGAATATCCGAAAGTTTCTTAGCACTGAAATATTAGCTAGAAATTTTTTTCATTAATTTGTATCAATGAACAATCATTCGAATATTTATATCGGTTTTATTTATTATATATGGAACTGAAATTATAAGAAAAACTTATTGGTAAATCAGTGCACTCAGTAAATTGTGCTTAATTTTTTCGAATCTTTATTTTTGAAATTAATGTGTGAGTGTGTTTGTTTTGTCTTTATTTTACAGTTTAAAATAAACTAAATTATTTTCTAAAAAGCCCTTTTTCTTCAAGACAATCATAATCATTCACTAATCATGAGACCTCCTTAAGGATTAAATCAAGACACTTGATATTCGAAAAGTGTTTCCTTCTTGAGTAAGAGTTCCTTCCTTAAATATGATTAAACATTTTGGAAAGATAATTATTTATTTGCCGTCTAAACAAAATGCTTATCAAGAGATTGATTTTTATTGCCATGTTTTCAATTAAGTATACGGATGTCTGTTATCTCACTAAAGTGAAAAATCAGTTGTTATTCACATTTTGAGTTATACTTTGTAATATTTATTACATATTTGATGCTTTCTATATAATCCTTTATACTCTGTGAAATAAAAAAAAGTTTTTCTTATTTAAATGTTTCTTTTTTTTAATGAACCTCTTCGATCCAAAGAATATTTTAATATTTCAATATTTTAATTTCATGAATGTGACGCAACTTAACCGAAGATGGCTTTTGTGCCATAAAAAACAAAGAAACTCAAACTCGATCCGGAGCCTTTGCTTCTATCGGTTCCCTAGTCTGACGTCCACCCCTTCATTAAGCGTATAATACGTTAAAAGCGACAACATTTACACATTTAATGTATTTATATTAAATGTGTATATGTGATGTGTATATATGATGTATTCGTTCTTATTCAAGCTAATAGTTACTAATGAAATATTTAAAAGTGTTACACACAATAATAATTAAGAAAAGCAGGTAATATTTTCTTTCCTAACAAAAAAAATCAAGCGACAAATTCATAATTTTTATAGAGCATTTTTATACTCTGCATTTAATTATCAGATAATTACAAGCGATTACATTATTGAATAATTACAAACGATGCATTTTATAATTATTTGGTATTTATGTGTTGTGAAATTGCGGTTATTACATCTCTGTCACATGTTATTATTGCGTTTAATTTGAAGTATGTCTTAGATATTATGATTAAAGGACCCCGATTCCCGTTTTAAGCCTTCACCATGAATAATATCAGCCAAATATTCTCCAAATCAATTATCTTTACTGAACATCTTTCATGATCGTGTACCATAAATGCTGATGATTCTAAACATATCAATAATCCAGCGGTTTTTACTGGCAATAAATAGCCACTTGCATTTATTGCTACGCTTAAGAGTTCAATTCCATTGCGGACCCATTGTGAATTTACTTGGATATACAGTTCATCTATCAGGTTAATGTGTCTCTTACAGAGATATGGAATTTTGGAATTGTAATTTAAGCTTTTGGTGTTTTCTTTAATGCAATGAATCAAAATATCGAGTGTCCTCCATTTATTCCAAAAATGATTATCCTATATCTTCAAAATGGAAAATAAACCTAATTAAATTAAACTTCCTTTCAACCAAATCAAATTTAAGGCACATGAAACCTGAATCAGGTTTTCAATATAATCACAACTAGATTTTATTCAGCAGATTGTTAATAACCTAATATTTTAACGATTCTTACAATTATTTTATGCATGATAACTAAATTCCTTAACATACTTAAGGTTAATAACGTAGTAAATATTTCTACAAACTAAAATACCTACTTATGGTGCTGATGTAAGCCATAGAAGTATGTAAAAGAATGAGCCAGGCATTAGCGATAAATCTCAGACCATGTATACAACCAATCTGGTTTTCTGAGGAAGTAGTCCTTAGAATTTTACTTCCATTCTTTACTATGCAAAATATCTTCAGGAAATATGTGCAGTCTTCTAACCAATCTATAAATTGAGAATAAATGAAGCGTATAAATAATTTTAAGATGGATGATGAACTTTTTGAATTACTTCAAATGAGAGACTCAGAGACTTACAAATTATTGTCAAATTGCAGACGAATAAAGCTAAAATTTTGTACTAATGCTGCTTTAAAATATGAATTTAATACATTTTAAAGCTTTCTTTTGGATTCTAGTACAACGCAGAAATTGATGTTTCCTTACATTCAGAAACGATTTAAAGATAATGAAAAACAGGTAGTTTTAAAGCGTAGAGTGGTTCGCATTACACATCATTTATTAACTCATATCTGAAATCACTTAAAACAAAGAATATCAAAATACTTTAACTACATGATTTTTACGTCAGTTCTGCGATTTTGAAATCTAATGATTATATCAAGAGTGTATATCATCTAATAATCAATTTTCAATCACCAACTTCTTTTGAACTATGCTATGAAGTTTCCTAATCGTACTGCGATCGCATTTGGCGTTTGAATTTTCTTACGCCAATTTCACAGAAGGAATAGCCTTCCTTCTTAGAAATAATTAGTATTGAATTGAGCTAAGGGCTAAGTTTTTTTTTATATTTTATTTTCTTTAACCGAATTCTTTAGAGCAACATTTTCTAAAATGAAGAACAGAGAAAATGATCATTCAGGGTAGCATGGGTAGTCAGTGCTCAAAAATGAAAAATTTCTTCCATACACCATGTTTTTGTAATTTTAGCTGAGGATAATATTATTACCATTTCATCAAAAACATCAACTGCCCTTTGAACATATGTATAAGGTCATTATTTCAGGATTTCTAAAGTCTAATTGTATCTTCTGCAATATTGTTATCTTTTTAAAAAGGAAGTGGCAAAAATCTTTGGCTTTCTTTAGTAAACAGAAGATGATTGTATTCTGATTATTTACTATATCATTTGGCTTATTTTTCTTTATGAAATATTTTTTTCTTTAGTTTTAATAAATGTAAAAGAAAATTCATTCTTATTTTTTTGGAATAATTCCTACAATAATAAACTTTTTACTTTAATGGTTTTTGTGAGGGTTCATAAGATGCAATCCAACTGACCGCATACATTATGTTTCGAATATTTTATGCTCGATAATGTACATTATATAATCTTACTTTGAAACTTGCATAAATCTAATTTTTTTATAGTATCGAATATTCCTTAATCCGCTTTTTGTTTCACAAAAACTTAAATAGCGAGGCCTTATTATCTCCTGCTACTATGTAAGTGTTTCTTAGTATCCTTATATTGAACTAAAATAAAAGATAAAGGAACATTCTTTCAAATAGGTTCAATCTATTGAATGTGGCAATAAGATTGAAGTGGCTTGGATTTGACTTATTTCAATTTAAGGGTAGTCAGTAGCTTTTGCATTTTCAGAGGTTTAGAGTGTAAATTACTTTCTTGAAGTTTCTTTCACAGATTAGATAGGTGCAACTTATGAGCATCGGTTGACTCCAAAAGTAGACTAAGCTTCCTAATTACATAAAAATTTGTTTTTAGCCATATTGTTAAAGTTACTGATTGATGAAGAAATCTTTTTAAATGTTTACGGAATTATTTATACCTTAATGATTAATTCAGCAATTATCGAACATAATGAGTTTAGTGTAAAAAGCAATGCTAAGTCATGGGAAATTAAAATTTAATTTAAAAAAGGAATAGTAGTTAAAATTCTGGGAAAGGACTTTATTTGAACCAGGTAATCATCCAAAATCCCAACAATTTGGAAACAAAGGTGGCTGCGAGACCTAATGGTCAGCAACCATATTTTCTGGTGATCTGAAGAGTTTTGTAATTATTTAAATTAAAATTGTAATTTTTAAAGTTTTTATTCCAATTATTCAAATTAACTTAATTTTAATTTCAAATTCATAATTATTTTCATAACGATTCATTTTTTAAACATTTAAAAACAACTTTATATAATGTCATTATTTCAATAGTAATTGAAAAAATTCAACGATGAAATTCTTGGAACTGAGGAACATTTTGAATAACAATTTCACAAACTCTTAGGATGTTGAGTTTCTTTATATATTATCAAATTAAAATTAACTTTTAATTGATATGAAAGGAAAAATGGTATATTATTTTCTTTCTCAATATAAAAACCTTGCATTTTCAAAAATAATTGTACATGTGAAAATATTATGCATTTAATTCTTCTCTATAAATCATTGCTGTTTTTACAGATGATTTACCAATTTTAATTAGTGTTATTAAAAGCTTTTCTTTAGCCAAATTACCAATTATAATATTTAATAAATTATCCTATGGATGAATCATAAAAAGAATTTGTAATAGTTTTTATGAGTAATATTTTATTTGACAAATATCTAATCGTATTCTAAATTCATACCAGGCTATTTGGCATGATGGATTCCTTTGCTCTCGTTTCTTTTCAATTATTGAGTGTCATTTCTAGTAATTTCATGTCATATAAGGGAAATCATATCCTTAGATAATATTTTTTAGTTAAAGTTATGAAAAATGATGTTAGTAACACATAAGATGTCTTCTATATGAAGGTACCACTTATGAAGTGCTTCAAGTAATATATATAGTGTAGACATCTTCATTTTTTTTCGTTGCAGCTATCCCTAAAGTTTGTTAAACGTAATATTTTAAATTGGAGTTGAAATGAAAATGAAAATTTCTGTTTTTATAAAATATATAAGAAATGTTCTACTATTTTACTTCTAAGCACTATTTCAGAAATTAAAAAAAGATATTACCATTGCGTTTGATGTATTTATTTGCATTCCCGTTTTTCTTTACTTCTTTTATGTTCTTATCGCCATCTTCATATCTTCGAGATATTGACATTTTTTTATTGCTTTTGCAAAAAAACTCATAAACAGTGATTGAACTTCTGAAGACAGCAAGCAGTACGAAGAAAATTATTACGCAACTAAAACAGAAAAGAAAATATTCCTCTTTAAAATCAAAGCACATCAATTTTTCTTCAAACCAAAACTAAAATTACAAAAAATTATATAATTTTAATTTAAAAAATTGGTATTATTTTCTTTCTTTCTCAGCTGAATGCAATTATTCCTTCTAAAAACAAAGGATTATTTGCAAAATGATAAAGTAATAGAAATTATAAACAGCATTAGAAGGTTACATAAATTATTTTTGATAATTAATTAAAGAATTTTATAGTTTTCATATTCTTAAAATTGTTTTCAAAAAGAATGTGGCGTTAAAAATAACTTTTAAAAATGCCGGATTATATTTTTTTTCATTACCTCTAAATATGTAATTTTTTAAATTGATTTTAGTCATTATAATGCATGCAGATGATATTTATAAGACAGAAGAAAGTGTGATATTTATAATTCTTTAAAATGTATATGATCACATTAATAAAATTTTTCTTTTATTCTAAACATTCTAGATGCTCAGCATTATTCGAATCACATATTTTAGGGGTTTAGTATGAAGGTATTTCATGTTCTTATGCATTCTCGTGTTCGTTTAGAACGTAAGGAACTTCAAGGAAGCCATAAAAACATTCTTTTGAAGAATTAACACTGAACGCTGAATCATTTATGCAAAAGGTGGTAAATTAGTAAAATAGAAAGAACAAAGAAATGCTATTCTTTTGTCCCTTCTAATTCATATATCTCAATTGATTTACTCCTCTCAAACATCTCGATATGCATGTGAAAATTATTGTTGGAAATGTAAAATATTTCACAACACATTTTCAAATGTTTCAATATTTATTAGCGAAATCTGATATAAAGTCATAACCACAGTTCATTTACCTTCCATATTTATTTATAAGAATCGCTAGTGAACAGATTATACACAGGTTAAGTTTTAAATAGCACATAACTTAGAGTTGAAATAAATTCTGAATCGTTGCAGTTAATACTACAATTTTATCTTTTTTTAATAATTTTTGAACAAAAGTAAAAATTTAGCATTTTTTATTGAAGAAAATGCATGGAAAAAGAATTTAATATATAATACTTTCAAAGTGAATTCCTCGAACACAATAATTTAATCAAATTATTGTGTTGACTCCGAATTGCAATTTAATCAAAAAGTTATTAGATAAAAGTACAAATATCTCCCTTTATTTATAGTCCGTTTGAAAATGGGAGACTTATGGAGGAGTTTTAAGGTTAATAAGGTCATTTGATTTTTTTTCCTGGTTAATCAAATATTTCCTGTGATACAAATATCAAAATGTCAAAAGGATAAATATCTGGCCAATAATGTAATAAACTCAATGAATCAGAATAACAAAGGATTGATAGGTCATAACTCATGTTCCGGCTTTACTATGGCAGCTTGAAATGCAAATTTGGAAAGTACAATGAAAAAAGATATACATTGTTAACAATATTTTTTTTGCTTCCTCTCTCGTTGTGCGCATTCCTAGCGCTGTATAATGAGGTTGTTTGTAGTTATTTCTGTTCAAGGGTATAAGCAAATTCAAATGCAGTGTTTGCATTTACAGCAGGCTATAAACAAATCCAATCTTACTATTTAAGTTTATAGTAAACGAGGTTGCTATATTTAAGAACCACAATATTATAGTACAGCCCATAACGACAATGTCATGTAAATACTTTTATATAAAATAATAAAAGGGACGGAACTTCACATTGTTAGACCAATGAAAATTAGCATATGATGTGAAATTCTTTTTAGTTGGATTTCTTTATAATTAACATCAATTATTTCCTCCCTTTCTATAGTCTAATTACTCCGAGGTTGCAAAGGTTTTCGGAACACAAGGGTGTCTTACATATTTTCCCAGTTAAAATCGAATCTACGTTGGTAAACGTACAAAAATTTTGCTTTAATGGAAAGAAAGCTGATTAATGGAAATTAAGTTTGTTTTATGTATGCGTTCAGAACTATATTGTCCATCAACAGATGTATATTAATTGAAAAAGAAAGTAATAAAATAAAAACATAAAAAGGAATAAATGTAAAAAACTAAGCAAAATATTAAAAAATAATTACATCATGCAAGCAGCCTCTTTTGTTAATTCCTTTGGTGATCGCTGATAATTGATTACAGGTGATTGAATAGCAGCAAGTAGCTCATCTATATATAATAAAAAATATTACACATGTTGTAGGAAAATGAAAGTAAAGCGTTGAAAATAAGCATGTAATGTTTAAATATTAGTTGCATTTTATTTCAATTTACTAAAACACGTTTTTGTTTACAGATATTGATCTTTTGTTCTTTTTGATAAAAAAAAAGTTTGTTATATTTGAATGTAGTATTGTTTTCTTTTCATACGCCTTTATTTAACTTGTTACATTTTTGTAAAGATTAACTTTTGTAATCGATTTTACCTTCTATTTCTCATGTTTTAGACCTTAAAATTAGTGATCAACATCAATTTCTGAAGTATGTCTGCGGATCCGGATTCTTATACTTGGTTTCGGAAGAACAATCGTCTCCATGGAATGATTATGAATCCATACATTCCTCGGATACAAAGTGTGGACATCACTTCTTATACGTTTGTTATTAAAAATGGTGTAACTTTAGCGGAATGATATCTATCTCACAGAAATACTTAATAACTATAATAAATGAAAATGTTATTTTAATAATGATAAAAGAAATTTTTATTAGTGCAAGAGAAAAATCTTTAAAATAACATATTTTTTAAAAGAATATTTTATAATTGTAAATAATATACACAATCAAATATTTGTATATTGTATAGTTATATGCATCATATTTTAATATTTTTCCAACATTTCATTCCAATTAAAAGTTAGTTAAAAAAATCTGTAACGTCTTCATTCTGCGAATAAAAAAATAAGAATCTTAACTATCATGAAATCTATCACTTTTGTATATTATTTTTTTAGTTCCTTATCAGACTTAAAATTTTTTACAATTTTAATTTATTTATTCTATCTTTTTCACTCTCTTACTATTGCACAAATTTATTAGTAAGATCATATTAATTTGTGAACAAATACTTTAGAATTTTTAATTCAATTTAGCGACTGTCCTCTTCCATTAATTAAAAATCGTCTTTAAATTTGCTTCTTAACAATTTCCTCCTGCAAATCTTTGATGTTTAAGAACATTTTCAAAACTATCTCAAAATTTCCCAATTATGTTTATATTGATTATTTTTTATTAACATCTTAATCATTCCAAAAAAAAAAATCAAAAAATTATTAAAATCACCGTAATTTTGAGAATATTGGAATTGGGAGAAACTGGAATGATGAAAAATAATTTGAGGTTATGAGCATTATTTTAATCGATACCAATCTGGTTGCATCATGAAAAGTTAAAAAGATTTACTTTTAATTTTCAATACCATTAAGTCCAATTCGAAATTATGAAAGTTTTCCAATCATTCTTTTGTTCCATTATTAGCTGCTGGGTACTGTTAGTTTTGCAGTGCAAGATTTTATAGAAAAGTGAAAAGTGTATGAAACAATCAGTGCAAATCAAGCGCAAGAAATAGCCTTTACAAGTTACACCCCCCCCTCATCAAAATAAAGTTTATTCATAGATTTGTTGCACTATTACTAGTGAATAAAATTTCATATTGAAATAGTTTCATTTATTTTTATCAAGCTTTTTAGGAAATTTGCTATTGGAAATTATGCGTCGATTTTGATTGAAAGAAGAATTTATAACGTTTATGTAATTGAATACTTCACAAAAAATTAAATGATAAAAATAAAACGATTAATTTAAAAATCAAAGGAAAGCCCTTTTTTTACTGTTATAGTGAATGCTGTCTTGAAAAATAACAATTGATTTTATTACTTTTTTCTTCTCTTTATTTCTAAGCGTTTCACATTTTTTTCATCACATAGTGACATGAAAAATAATTTTGCTTATTTTCTATCTCCTCTAATATACAAATCCTTCTAGAAGCACAATCGAGATTATTGTCAATTGTCAAGTTTAATTTGGTATGTGGTATCCATAGTTTCTAACATTCTATTCATTAAAACATATTTAAAAATTGTGTTTTAGTTATCAAAAAGGAATCTACATATTTACAATTACTGTACCTAATGGAAAAAATGCATAATGCCATTTTTTACCTCCTGTAAACAAACATAAAATTCACATTTTGTTTTGAAATTCTTTACCTTTAATATTCAGCATTATTCCAGGAGCAGTTGCTTGCCATGGAATTGCATCGTGGATAACATCCAAAGAAGGTTCCATTTTGGAAGTAAGATCTACGAAGAATAGGGTATAATTTATCAGTGTTATCTTCCAGCGATGATAAATGTGAATAAAGTGCATCAGTGTAATATATCTGAAGAATATAATCTTGCAAAATATATTATTTTATACATACAATTAAGTAGTTGAAGTTGAGGAGTTTATTCTGAGAAATGGGCTTTCTTTTCTGGCATTTTATCTGAAATTTTCTTGCTTCATTGTTGAGCTGTTGGATTTTGCTCTTCAATTAAAGATATTAGTTCTAATTGATTAGCTTTCTTGTTCCATTACTCTTTCATTACTTAATGTTTCATTTCTTCGACAATTACATTAGATACAATTGTCTTTGGTTGTATTAATTATATTCATATCATGACAATGTTTTGACCACTCAAAAAACGTTACAATTAACAATTACCCCTAACTTATTTCCTGGTTTTATAATATTTAAATTCTGCAAATAAAAGGCCCCTTCTAGATCAGCTTCTCTTATATTCTACGGTCACTTGCTTAAGAAAAAACAAAATAGATTTTACATTTTTTTTCTCCAAGATAACAGAGAAGCTGGATGGCTCATATTTATGTATAATTTTTTTCTACCTCATAAAGTAAATATTTCGCTATTTTTTTTTAAAAAAAGTGTACTGTAATATAAATAATAAATAAAAGAACTGTTATTAACCTAAAGAATGTGGTTAAATGATTATGCTATGGTTTGAAAAGTAAAGTTTTCATAGAGTTTCCGGAAACCTCACATAATTTTTTTTATTTTCTTGAACTTGAAAATTCATAATGTATCATTCCATTATATTATGTAATCTTTTTAATCCAAGTAATCTATGTATTATAAATTTTTTTTACATTTAAATTTTATTTAGATTTTAGGGAACATCTTTGGGCCATTTCATGATATTGTAGCAATCGTAAATATTCGATTTTAGTGATTTATGATTTCTATAATTAGATTTTCTCGTTTTATAAGCACAGTGCAAATATTTTAGAATTTTGACACTTTTATAGGCTGCTGTGTGCCTGAACAACTACCAAAATATTTGGATAATTATGGCCAAACATGGGCCCTACTCAAATAAACTGATATTCCTTATTTTATCCATAGTCCAAAAGCAAAACTAAAAAATAGTAATGAAATAATTCTTAATTTTAAATTGTCCAAGGGAATAATTCGATGATCCCAAGGGAATAATTTTTAATTGTAATTCTCTTGATTCATTCAATTGATATTCGATGTATTAAATAAAAAAAGCAACTAGATTTTATCACATTTACAAAACGTTAAGCAAACTTGATGCGCCCTATAATGCATATTTTTAAGTTATTTAATTTATTGTTTTCAAAGTTCTGAATACTGTTTTTTATTTACCTTAGAAATATTAGGTAGAAATTTGAAGCTTAATATAATATGTGGCGTCATATAGTGTCCCCATAATCTCAACTTGTTTACCATAACAAATAAAAGCCAAATTATAGTTTTAAAAATATTTTAATGATACGTATAAGACCTGCAACCTTGAAAATAATATAAAATGCAATATATTTGTAAAAACCGTTTCACAGCTAAAATGATAAATAATTCACCTTGGGATTAAGAATTCGAATACAAATTATTAAACTGAACTTAAGTAATCATTTTGTTTATTACATTCATGACATGATGTTGTTGCTACGATATTGAAATGCAAACAAATCCATTGCCCATTTCTTGATAGACACGCTATCACGTTCTAAGACACGCAAAACATTGAATTCGTTTGGCGAAAATCTCATGTTTCTACTTTGCTTTCTGTTTTCTACTTTATTCATCAAGTTATTGTACATTGTCTTCTGAATTTTCCCAAAACAATGATTTGCTATTTGTGGTATCATTTGATAGTCGACTAGTTTGTAGGATAGCTGTGAGTGGTTTTACTAAGGTCATTTCTAAATTCTGAAGAAATATTCTTCTAGAAAGGTTTCAATTTTCTCTTAATTTTCAAATAATCCTACAAACACAATAATTATGTCTATTAATACTATATATACTATTTAAAAATAAAACTAGCTGACATCGTTTGGTACAAGCGAACACGGACATTTAGCCATCATTTGGTCCCAACGGGACGCATTCCTTTTAAAATAATTATAGACAAATATCAGTTATTCGATTTTTTGAATTTAATAATATCAAGTCAAAGTGCTTTATTTAAGACTGCTGCTCTGTTACACTTAGGTACATATAAAATACATCATAGGTTCTTTAGAAAATGTTAGTTTTCTAAAAAGGCTATGCTAGTTAGAAAATCTTAGCTTAGACTATACAATATCTGTTTAGATGAAGTTCTACAGGAGCCTCTTTTCGGTTGAAGTGCCAGTGATTGTTTCTGGCGTATGTAGTAATTCTGTTGATCTTCTATGAGTATAATTGGTAATTTTTTAAGCTTTTCTGAAAATAAATTGCTCCATTGAAATATTGTGGTTTAAGAATGTTTTCAACTCAGTTTTATAACATTAATGCCTAGATGTAGTTATTTAGTGGAACCCAGATCAAAATGTAATTTTTTATGTAATTATTTTTCTTTATAGGGGGAGGTATAAATTTCCGAATTAGTAATAAAATAGAGTGAAACAGTTTTAAAAATACTGGAGGGACTACAATTTTTTTAAAAATTAATTATCCAGCAGAAATTGGCATTGAATTCATTTTATGACCCCACTTGATTATCTGAAAATTAATTTTTTTTATTTATTAAGATAAAAATAAATCTGTTTTTGTCATTTTTAATATAAAAAATGTTGTTTTCTCTCTCTGAGCTCATTTCTATCTTTATTCTATTTCTGTCCTCGAATTTTTCAGCTACATTAAATTTTTCTTCTTATGAATTTCGAATTTCAAAAAGTTAAAGACAATATTTTCAAATTAATTTTATTAAAATAAGGATTAGATGATGATAAGTGCATTAAGTATGTGCATGAAATCGATAGTGCCTTAATTCTTTAATGAAGTAAAGATTTAATGGCATATGGAATTCTGTCTTTATTGCCAATCAGCCTCCTCCAGAGACCTATCGGCATGTAGTTTATAAAATATATGTCAATGTCGTATTATTAATGCCTCATATTTTTCAATATTCATCTCTAGAATCGTTAGTTTTATATTTCACAGTTCCTCTTTTTCTAACGTGAGATTTTTCTTGATTATAATAGTTTAGAATAAAATGCTAAAATATATAATCTTACCAGTCACTTTTTACGAAAAATAAGATGGAAAAAATGATGTACTTACATTTTTTCAGACAGCGAAACGTTTTGATAAGTATTGCATAAGTAAAAGTATTTATGCATTAATAAAATAAACAAAACTAATTGTATTTGCAACGCAGCTCAATATAAATGAAAAGGTTACTCAACAGTCTAAAGCACCTACAATGCTCAATCACATACTGATAGAGAACTGAAATTTTGTTGATCATGTCTCAATAAAAAACACGCATCCTGCTAAAATTATATTGGTTTTTATTTATGTATTTATGTGCGCAACAGAAAATCCAATTATTTTAAAGCATACCTCAGAAAAAAAAATAAGGACGAAAAATAAAGCTGTCTAATCGTAAAATAGGCACAAAAATTGTTTGCGTATCATATAACGTTTGCACCATCAAAAAAAACCCCAGATCACATAAAGATATTATGAGTTTAAAAGTAGAAAATCGTTAATCATAAAAGAGGTACAAAAATATTTGCGCATCATAGTGTCATACAATACGGGGTATTGCTGAATTCGACCGACAAATTCAGTGGGATGATAGTAGGCATCAAGAGGATAAAGAATCACCATACAACATAGGGTCCCAAACGTAGTTCAGTAGGTGAAAATCGCAAAAATATAGGGAGTCCGAGAACTGTTGCAAAATGTAAAAATTTAATAAAAAATTAAAAAATGATGTTTCAACTATGAATTTTTTAAAAATAAAAGCACATTCTTAAAAGTTTATTTTCATGTAGGTAACATACGGATTTGATCTAGGGTGTCTTTAATTACTGAAAACGAAAAAGTAGTTTAGAACCCATATCTACAAAAATATTAAAACTTGAAGAAAAATAAAAGCTTGAAAATGTAAGGAATTTTATATTCTATAGTTTGATATAAGCGTGTAGTGCGAAAATTGTGGAGTTTCAAAGATATTCAAGAAAAATTAAAATGGAAATCAGAAAATATCGTTGCAACATAAGTATCGATATTTGCAGAGAACGTTAAAAAAATCGAAATATAAGTTCAGAGAAAGGATAATAGGCATTAAGTAGATGAAAAATTACCAGAAAACACAGATATCGAAAAGACTATGAGCTTGGAGAAGAGAATATAGGAACAATGTAATCGAGAAGAAAACTTCTCGTATGTAAATTTTTCATGTGTTCGAGGAAAATAAAAGCAGCAAGCAAGTACTCATTAATGAGCATTGCAGAATCGATGGTCGTTAAACTTCATTCGCAAACAACATGCCAGATTTTTCGAATGCAACTAAAATGTGCAGGTGCACCATCAAGCATTAAACAAATGTTTTGGCTTATAGTTGTCGGTATTACCTGGAGTAAATCTGGAAGGATATGCTGCAAGAGAATAAGGTAATTTGTGCAACTGAGGTGTTCGGGCAGAAGATACGGTCTCAATAGATATTCTTGCCCAGATGTTAACATTAAACTTGTATTGCATCTTCGATGAGATAGTGATGAGAGAATTTTTGAATGACCAACTATGTGCATTGCGCGTGTTGAAAACACCTTTTCACGTAAAGCAGGCTTCTTCTGAGATTAAAACTCTAGCAAAAAAATGTGCATCTTCCTGGTTGGTATCAAGCTTCCACCATGCGAACTCCAACCAATTTGCGATTTTCACTGAAAAACGTTGATTGCGACCCATTGTTTTCTGGTAATTAAATCTGTAATCTACTAAATATCTCTTATCCTTGCTCTGAATTTATCTTTCGAATTTGTTAACGTTCTCTGCGAACATCGGTACTTAGGTTGCAGAGATATTTTCTGATTTCCATTTTAGTTTTTCTTGGAATATCTTTAAAACTCCACAATTTTCGCACTACACGCTTATATCAAACTATAGAATATAAATTTCCTTACATTTTTAAGCTTTTATTTTTCTTCAAGTTTTAATATTTTTGCAAATATGGGTTCTAAACTACATTTTCGTTTTCAGTAATTTACAACCCCCTATATCATCAAATCCGCATGTTACCTACATGAAAATAAACTTTTGAAAATGTGCTTTCACTTAAAAATATCCATAGTTGAAACATCATTTTTTATTTTTTTGTTAAATTTTTACATTTTGCAACAGTTCTCCGACTTCGTACATTTTTGCGATTTTCACCTACTAAATGTCATTTGGGACAGTATTTTTTATGGTGATTCTTTATCCCTTGGCGCCTACTATCATTCCTTTGAATTTGTCGGTCGTCGAATTCGTCAAAACCCTGTATAATTATCAAATGACAGATATCACATTAAGGCTGTATTAGTTTAAAAGTAATTGACATTTAACCTTAAGAACGTTGAAAGACAAGTATTTAAAAAATAATCTCTAGAATGTTTATCAAAAATACCATAAAATTTACATAAGAAATAATAATTATTATAAAATACGTTTAAAACATTCAGAAATAACTTTCTGTCTCTGAAGGTTTTAGTTCCTTAAAGTAAACTCACTATATTAATGTTTTGAAGCCGCTGCTATGTGCTTTAGTTTCCAAGTGAATGAGTGTTTCTTTTGTGAGATTAAAACCTACATATTTTAATTTTCAAATACATGAGAAGGAAGAAATATAACCGCTAAAAATTCTACTGTTAGCTTTTGATAAATTTACTGGTTCTGACCACTTGAACCAATATTTAAATTACATGATAGCAATTTCAGAAAGAAATTCGTTATTTTAGTGTCAGTTTGGGATCGAATATCAGAATGATCAGTTGGCGATCCATGGCCAGATAGTAAATCTGACACCTCACTTTGTATGATATATTATAAAAATTACCTGTTCAAATTTCCACGTCACACTACCAGCTGGACTTTTATTTTAAGGCGAACGATTTAACAAATGCACCAGAATCAATCAAACAATGGATCTTTGCTGAAATTCAGTTCTGAAATTATGATCCTCCTATCTTGAAGCCGTGACCTTACCATCAAGCCACCATGACACCATTTGTCTATGCGATTTTTGATGATATACTGATTTACTTAACTTTATACATAAGGAAAAAAATTTCTATTAAAAAAAGAGGATATCTATAATTTTTTTATTCCGGAATCTTGATGATAGCTGTTGGAGTAAAATATCAATAGAAGTATTAACGCATAAAGTCATTTTGCATTTCGATTTAACGAAATGCAAAGCTAAATTTTGCAAGTAATAGACTTATAAAGGCTAGATAGTGAGTCATATTATACATCATTAAATACAGGAGATCTTGAATGCAGACGGTGCCTATTTCTTCTTGCAGCTTGTGTTACCTGTTAAGAGAAAAATGCTACATTGCACATTAAGGTAAACTCAGTTTAGTAATATTAAATCTAATTTGGGGATACATGGCAGCAATTTTAGACAAAAAATTCGCCATTTTCATACTACGTCTTGGTCTGATGACTGACAATCCATGGTAAGATAATACTGTATTAACTTCCTCTCGAAAATTCAGCGCCATACTCCTGGAGGGCAATTATTTTGCGACAAACAATTAAAGTACACCAGGCCCTCATGAACAAAAAATCTTTGCTGAAATTCAGTTCTAAAATTATAAACCTCCAATCTTAATGCCCAGATCTCATTTTGAAATCACCTAGACATCATTAATATCTGACAGGAGTTTCCTGACGGCAAACGTTTAGTTTAATTATATAAACATTCTGTTTCGAAACAAACACGATAGTTGTTTTGAACAAATCTACTTACTACTAGTGTCAAACTACTTACTACTAATGATTTACTAGTGTCAAACTATGAATGCAGTAATTAAACAAGCATACCATTTCCTTCGCCATTCCGACAGAAGGACGTTTGATTATTGGCATTACATTGAACATGTGTAAGGTCCACACATGCGGGTGAGTTACAGAGTAAAATATCGAGGCTTTACAACAAGACAAATATCATTGTTTTTGTTTCTAATGGGGTTTTAGATAAAAGAATGATTATCATGACATTTATGAACTTCATTCATGATATTTTGATTCAACTCCTAAAGAAGTGGTCTTGAAAGCAGACAAAAAAAAGTAGGTGACAACAGTTTTGAGAGTTATTTAAAAATTGCACAAATTATTCTAATTGCACTGTTACTGCGAAATTTTTCATTTCTGGTAGTTCTCCAATTCCAATGAATTAAGAAAGACTTTATCTAACGTCATTAAATGATCATGAGGATTCAATCCTTTCAGCAAACTTTAAAGAGTCTGATATACAAATGGTCTGCAAATGAAGACAGTAGAATAAATAAGACAAATCTGCCAACATGCCGCTCGAGATTCTCTAGTATTTCAGAGAAACTTCATCTCAATTGATTTAAGCTGTATTTTATTCTTCATAACCATCGTCTATTCATAGCATTGATCCTCAAATATATAAGGGAAGCGAGGAATTTTTAAACATGAAAGCAAACTGTGCATAATGCTAGTGACAAAAATAAAGGGCTATAAACATGTCAAAAAGTATACATGTTGCCAATGATGTCATTATGTAACTGTTACTATTAATTTTTCAACCCAAAACAATTTTCAACGGTTATATTCTGTCGAGAATAAAAAACACATTTTCAGAACAAGGTGCTTTTGTCAGCAAGAATGAAAAGTAATACATATAGAATGTTTTAATATATCTTGAAGCCTTGCATACTCAATATTAATGCAACTTTCAATGAAACTTTGTTTGATTTAAAAGCTTAAATTCAATGGTTGCATTAAGTGGATAGCATTGCAGAAACTCGCAGAAATTACTTTTTAAATTTAAATTTTGCTTTTTATTCAAATGTAATTATTTTTCACTTTGAGAATTGCGTTTTGCTTGAGAGTTCAATGTTCTAAAAAAATGACCAAAACAGAAATGAAATTTTAAAAAAAAAATTAGAGAAATAATGAAAAAATAAATAATGAAAATATGGGAAATGAAAGTGGAGCCGCCGTTAATAATCTAAAGAATGTCCACTGCATATACAATTGATTGATTTATATAAAGACAAAAAGTAACATCTCCTTATTTTGAACAAAAGATATTCCAAGTAATTTCATATTGCTATAAAGAGTATTTGTTAAAGAATCAGTAACATTTTTTATGATTAATAAATCAAACAACCTTATGTTACTTATCCAATTACAATTATTTTCCTATCATTGCGCATTCAAAATGTTTAAATTTCTGATACGAGATATCTTTTCCCAATTATATTTTCTTAGTTTATTTAAATGTCAATGATAAAATTTTATTCGACAATGTTTTTTTGAGAAGCTTTCTGTTTTACTCAGATCTTTGATCAAAAGAATTCTTTGAGACATTATTCAGAAGAAAAATTATTTTTGTGGCACATTGGTGAGCAGTTTTATTGAGGATACATTAATATGTTTACATAAAATTTCATCACATTTCAAAAAATCATGTATTAAAAAAAAAGAATTTGTAAATTCACATTAAAATCAATATTTTGAAATTATCTCTTTTAAAAGTGTAGAAAGTAGCAAACATTTTGCATTTTTAATTATTACTAGGCTATTTTGATGCTTCTATTTATAATTACTATTATTCATTATTTCAAAACTGCAAAAAAATGAGAGAAATTTTTTACACTATACTGTGAACTTAACATTGGAACATTAAACAAAGAGAAGAGAGAAAAATTACAGGATATTTGTAACTTTGCTTACATCCTTTTTATGCTGTTTATTTATTTTAGAAAATTGTTGTATACTAATCTAGAATTTGTGTTAAGGTTATTGTAGGAAATCGATCTTCAAATTTCTGTATATAAGCAGCCTAAAGAAACTGCCCTTCAATTTAAAAATGAGAATGACCAAGTTTCAGTTCAAACGGCAGATTTTAAGACCTGCCTTATCAACAACCTTAAATCATTCAAGAACTAAAAGAAATCACACTTTGCCTCTATAATACTAAAACCTAAATGATTTCATTTTAGTTTTGTACAGAATATTGATGAATCCCTTTTTATTTCCATAACTGTTTTTAGAAAAGCAGTCAGGATCAATGTAACAGATATTGAAATTTTACTTTTTAAAAAAAGGACAAATATTTATATTTTTTAAAATTTTCAGCAATTTAGTATCAGGTAACTCAAGTAATATGCTTTTCATTCAATAGATTTTTCATAAGATAGTTAAGTGAAACGAAGGATTGCATAGATGGGGGGGGAGAAAATAATGACATATGAATTAATTATTCACTATAATAAACTGTAAAGAATATATATCTTGGAAATAATTTTTACAAAAATAAATTTATGAAATAGAAATAATTCACCTCAGTGCAAAATCATATATCGAAATTTGAACAATATTGAAATAGATATCTAAGTATCATAAACTAAGTGTCCGAAATTAGGAAAGTGGTAGACAATTTAAAAAGTTCGACTTCATAGGTTAGACTTTGCGATTAAACTGCTCTATAATAAACAATTCAGCAATTGTTTGCAAAATATATTGTTACGGATTTTTCTCTGACCATCGGGTTTTTTTGATAGTGGGTGTGAAAACACAATCAGCAGGCGACAGTGGAAAACGCGAAGACGCGAGTACACAAAGACGACGAATATTTACAGCCGAGAAGAACACAGGAAAGCACACAGCAGCACATTACAGCATACAGTAACCCATATGTAGTAATCGGCCACAGCACACGAAGCGGCCAGACAGAATCCAGCAGGAGAGGGGATCCTCGGAGCTTCGCTCTACGGTCTCTCCAACAGTAGGCTTCTTACTGTCTCTTCTTGCTTTAGCTGTCGACTCACTACTTCTCACAACTGACTACTACACAAGGGATACTACGCTGCCTCTACAGTAGACAATAGGATTTGGTACACAGCGGTTCAGCACTCGCTGCACATAACGCTGGCACTCCCCTGTTGCTTCACTATTCTCTCGAAGATAAGTTACTTATCGGCAACTCCGACAACAATTTCCGACGACGGCCCAATTCAACAACACCGCCATAGCTTGAGAGTGCCAGCCTTTAATAGTTCCCGAGAGGCGGGCTTTGAATCTTCTATACCAATCGGGCGTATCTCGGTTCCTAATGGACGGATCGACAAAATTCTCGAAGTTTCGAAACATTTTATCGCCAAAGTCGCCAAATTTGCGCCAAACTCTGGGATCACTAGATCGGCATCCGGCAACATCCAATACGGATGACTCTAAATCAATCTTTCTTCGGGACACTTTTCGAACTGGGAAGCAAAATTATACATTTGTAACAATATTGTTTCTGTTTTCCATCTCTCACAGTGGTTATGTTGCAATATTATTCAAAATGACGTATGATTTTCTTAGCTCTTTTTAGTATATGTTATTGTTGTATTGTGACTTATGGCACTTTATAAGCCCGCTGACAGTTATTTGTCAGCGATTTAAACCAAGTGAGAGTATCTTTTTTTTTTTTTTTCAGTAGAGCCAACTAGGGCCAAGTTTACGACTTGGCTACTTCATGCGTTGCATTCGCTTACACAACCCCTTTTTACAGTGGGAGACGTTCCCATACCACACAGATAGAACACAGAAGAACATGCCCGAACCCGGGACGCCCAGATCTTTTAGTATATATATTTTATTTGTAACTAAACTTGTAATTAATTAACCTCACCTTCAAAGAAGCCAAATGTTTTTACGTCATCTGAATCGTAATGGAAGAAATGCATTAAAGTGCTGAAACTATTGGAGAAGTTTGAATGTTAGTGATATAATAATAGTAAACTTCTTTCTCCAAAAGATAATGATCTTCCTTCAGATTTGTTTGAATATAGCAATTCATTAGTCTTGCATGCTTCTTTTATCTTCAATTAGAACGCTTACTACACCACCATTATTAACATTGCATCATTGGATTTTTTAAAACTTAATTATTTTGATTTGTTTGTATTTAGCTCAATAAAAAAGGTTTTGAATTCAAAAGAACTGTCAATTTAAGTGCTGGGCCATATGAAAAGTTCCATCAATTTTTTCCTAATTAATAAAATTTCAGACATTTGTGAATCCTGATTGATACATAACGTGGTTTCAAAAAAAACAGAATCAAACTTTAACATATTTTTTTAATATAAATAAGTAACTAATTTTGATGACATTTATTTTAAAGTTTCTAAAGAAAAATTTCTACTCTAAATTTCTACTCTTTCTTTCTAATATCTCAAATTTGAACTTAAAAAATCACAAACACAGCAATAAAAATTCTTTATAACTCTTTCTGGATTGATTAACTGTATGATTTTAAACTCTGTGAATTAAAACTAGTTGCCTGTCCTGGACCAATTACATTCATTCTTCACTTTTACATTTTCATTTATATTTTTCTGCAATTTTAGTCTCAACACGGTCTGCCTTTTTTCGTTTTTTCGTTATTTTGTACAAAACATTGTGAAATTTTTTTTAAAAAAAATATGCTTCTCTTCTATCTTCAAAGTAACATGTGGGAAGGTGTCATTCCGCTAAGAAAAGTAAAACTCCTCCGTTATGAGCCTTGTATTGTTATCTATTTTCTAACTTAACTTTAATATAAAAGAAATTGCATGAAACGTAGATATTGATTGGTATTTGGTAATCTTTAATTGGATAAAGGGCATGAATAAGGGTATAAAAGTATTCGGATAGATTTGGATCTGAACATTTTTTTCTATATTTCTTCAAAAAGAAATAATAAATCATGATGGCGAAGAGTTAATTCGGATTTAATTGGAAGAGTTAATGGACTAGTTAATTTGATATTTATTTATGGAATAATGAATTCTGTTCTTTATTTAAATAATTTAAAATTATCAGCTCAAATTTCGGGTTTGGAAGCAAATTTATTTTTTATAAGGGTATTTTTATTTATTTTTATTGTCTTTGGATGCTATTTCTAAAAGCCGAATTTTTTCTTTTTACTTTTTTTCTTTTGACATAATAAAATGTTTATATTAGGAATTTTTCAATAAACTGTCTGAAAAAAAATAGTTTTATACAGAAATTAAAGATTGATGCCATTGAACTAAAGGAAGAAAAAAAAATCAAGCTTGAAATATTACTATGCTATAATTTTTCGGTTAGAAAGTTCAATATTATTTTTTTACTTAAATATTTTGAAAAAAACAACTATACTTCCAAATGATTTGTTTCTTTATGATAAAATTAAGTTCTATTATTACTTGTCCCGTTATTTTCAAATTTTGTAATGCTTGAATCATATCAGCTCTATTATATTTAAATCAGTGAAAAAAAAGTACAAATCCTAATTATGTTATTTTTTTGTGTGAATCTGTCCGATAAATATAGATCTAAGTATTGAGCACACTATGCAAGCCCCCTGGCTCAAGGCAGATTTATAATGTTAAGGAATTTAAAAAATTAGATTATTGTCGTAACATAAAACTTAACCATCTTGAAGTGAGATATTAAGGCACTTATTGTTCTTTTTTCTGATTAATTCAGTTACATATGTGTTAAAAAAATTGAAACTAGATAAATCAAAAATAGAAAATGCAAGGTATCAAAAGTTTTTATTGTATGATGTAAATTATAATAAGAATTTTTTTTACTTTTCATTTGCAAACGACTTTTAAGAAATTGTTATACTTTAAAAATTATAATACTTTCTATTAAAACATCAGTTTTCAAGTTGCTACATAATTCTTATTTTTGGATCAAATTAAATTAGATGAAATTGTCGAAACACGACAGTTGTCAGCCAGTAAATCAAGCAACCAGAAATTATAAGAACAATGTACCGAATGATTGAAATCAGCCAGTTGTACCTGCGAAAAGGAAAAGGACTTTATTATGAGATGTATTGTACATTTTGTAAAACAAAACTATTTTACAAACTAAACCAACCAAACTAAAAAATAAAATACTTTCACGTCACAATACATTTTTCTTATGATTGATTATGGATTCTTGGATAATATTTATGAGAAGCTGAATTAAGGAATGATTTATCAAGTGACAAATGAAAAAAAATCATGATTAGAAATACATTTTTAGATATCATTTGTTAATGAATATCTATCAAATTAATTCGAATTAATAAACTAAAAATTGCATTCAAATAAAAATTGATTCTTGAATTACTATAAACTAGAATACTACCTAGCTACATGTGTTTGAGGAGAATTGTTTTAATTTTTTAATTCTAATCAAATGATTAGATTTACATTTCCAAATTTCAACAACATATCAAACATGCGGGGAAATTTTAGGGTTCGAAAGATTTATTGCGTATGATACTTGTATGCATATATAAATGCTTAAAGGCATTATTAGAACTTTGATGGTAAAAAGCAATAATTTTTTGATCTATTCCACTATCTACGATATCGTGGAGTATATATTTTTCTTTGAACTGAGAATCTTTTTGGTGGAATCACTGCAGCACCTGTTGCCATTTTCGCTCCCGAAAGTGAGGCTGAACCACCATGGTGAACCTTTTAAAACCCTGGAGAAAAGAAATCTTTGTTTGTAAACAAAGAATTATAGTACAACAGCCTCTATTTTCTGCACGTATTTTTAAATGTTATAAATACAGCCGACCCATTATCAAATGCTTATAAACTGTAATGCCTGCAATAAAACATAACAGAGAAAATCGGATCTCACTTTTATATAACAATGCACACTCTCAATGGAATGAAAAAAAAGGGCAAAGTGAATTTTTTTAATTTAAGAAATAGTGATTGTGATTTAAAAGTTTTTCTAAAGCGCATTATATGAGCATCCCAAAATAAATTTTTGTATACACATTTATGATAGATTGCTAAATTTCAAGGCCTTTTATTAAAAAAAATATATATAATGTTTTTACTCAATATTCTTATTTTCTGAACTGTTTTCTACAAAACCGTTTGAATTTTATTTTTTATTTCATTCTTTAGAAAGCTACATTAATTTTAAATATGCATAAAACACGTCTTAATATTATTTTGTATCCTTTAATGCTATTTTCTCAAATTCTAGATTCTTGTACAATTTTCTTGCTAAAAACACCGTAATTAAAATGTGATGCATATTTTCTATTTGAATATGATACAGTAATTCTGAAAATTTTTCTATAGTTCTGAACTAGAAACTAACCAAATTGTTCATTTAGAAATAGTCTATAGTTGTTTTAATACTTTAAAAACCCGTGAATGCTATATTAATTATTAGTTATATCGCAATATTAAAGGCTAATTACAAATATAGCCAATTTTTTAGTTCCCGAACTAAGTAATAGGTTTCTTACGCTATCTGCAAGTTTTTAAACAAATCAGTTGATAAACCTCTAAATTGGAAAGTGTTTGCTTTATGTTTCTTTTTAGCCAAATCTCTCTCTCATTACTAATTCCCCCCATTTTTTAAAGATATCTTCTGACATTGAATTAATATATTTTTTTATAAATATATGCCAGCCTATTGCATGCAAAAAATTAAAAAAATATAATTATTTTTTATCCTTTTTCTTAAAAAAAGCATTCCAAAATTACCACGCATTTAAAAAAGAATATATAGTAAGAAAGTTAATTAAATTATTCCTTTGATAAAACTTGATGTAGTATTAATTTAATTTCTCCTAATATAGAAAAATGGATGGAAGGGATTGATAAACAACAAAGGGTAAACTATATCTGTTTCTTACACAAGGCACTATAGCGTTCTAATGTAAATGGTATCAAATAATCGCATAACAAGCCTCTTATAATCTACACTTATTTAATTTCGGAATGCATTGCGCATTTTGAGTATATATACGTTTTATTGTAAGGAACTTGAATATTTATGTTCGTCATGTGATGTTAATTGACTTCATTATAATAATATTTCTGAATTCCAAAGACAGAATGTAAAATGAAAGTGAAAAAAGAATATTCATTTTTTTTATGTTCAGCTTATGCTATTAATTATTTTTTGGTTGCCGATTTCTCCATATATAATCAATTAGTTTCACTTCATATTTAATAAACCAATGCTAATAAAAACTAATAAAGATATCATGTAAAAACTTATTAAATACTACAGGGAAATATAAAATTTTTAAACATTTCTTTCATTCTTTAATATTAAGAAATTTAGACTTCCAAAGAAATGGGAAAAAAAGCCGCAATTACTGTATTATGATTTCGTGTTGCCTTTTCCAACTGGGAGATGGAAGTTCTTGCACAGTAGGCTCCATATATTCATCTAATTTTATTGATTGGATACCATTATCTAAAATCTGTAGCAAGAAGAGAAAATCTGTGAAATTACTTAATAAAATATTCGAATGTATTTGAAATAAACTAAAAAAATAGTCCTACCTTATTTAAAATTAGGTTGATAAATTGTGGACTTATATTATAAGCAATATTCAGAAAATATAATTTTTCATTTCGAAAAATATAATCACAAAACAATTTTAAAAGTTTTTAAAGCAATTTAATAAAAATAGTTTTTGTAAATACACTTTTATTATTGCATTTATAGGCATTTTTTAAAATTTATATCCTGATCCTGTAATCTCACATTTACAATTTCCTAATATATATAATAAGTAAATTTGAAATCAGTTACTAGGTGATGATATATCTGTTGAATTAAATATAGTTAAATTTATAATTTAATGATAATTAGCATCTGAAAATACTAAAATAATGTATTATAATCGAAAACACATAAGTATGCATAGTTTCAAAACTCATTGCAGCGAATAAAAAATTCCGTATTTATTAAAAAAAAAAGCAAAAATAGCGATAAAATTGGTGTTTTTCTAATTTCAAGATTTCTCTACTAGAGTTATGCTTCGTAATTGCAGTTATTTTAATTCATTTAGCATATGGCTAACATGATGTATAAAAATATGAAAATAGGAAGTCAATGTGCATTATATCTTATTTCATGAAAATTTCCATTTTTACAGACTGTGAAAATGTATTTTATATAGCACAATTTGCAGCCCTAATTTTCAGACTTTTAATTACATTATGTACTTTTATTTAGGTACCATTCTACGTATGATCATGTACCGGTACTTCATTTGCGTTCATTTTCTCGATGCAAGATTTAGTTCCACATCGCTGCATTCGTAAACTGCTACACATACCCCCATATATTCCATATATTCGGAAATTTATATAATGACATCTACTAGCGGACTTTTAAATACCTCCAACACCATTTAGCTTTAACTTCATCTAGTTGGCTTTAAACTTCATTTTTTTCTGACAGGATTTTTTTTTCTCTTTTAAAACTTTCTGTTCCTATCTCGCTTAAAGTTCTGTGAACTAATATAAACTGTAAAGTTTTGTGTTTCTGAGTTATTGTATTTATAAGCATCTGAAACTAGAAACCGAAAGACGTGTAACCCATTGGCAGATTTAGTTCAAATTTTTATAAAAATTTGCATTGTTCGTATTAATTTTGTGTGCCAAATTTTACCTATATATCTCTTTACGTTCTGAAGTTATCGAATTCATTTGTAATAGAATTGCCATAGGGATATGTGTTCTCTAAATGGATTTCATTCAAAATTTAACAGAAATGTGCTAATTTGGATTTTAAATTCATATACTAAAACTGTTCTTATCAGTTTAAAGAATTTTATAAAAATCATATTCTCAGACAGACATAATACAACAATGAGTGTTTTCGAAATTATGGATCTGAAACTTCGAAATACGCCAATATTTCAAATAAAATTTAGCTAAATTTGCCTTTAACCTTGAATTTGCGCGTTTTTTTTTCAGAACCACTATATTTATTTTTTTCACTCGTTTCTGGATTACTCCCACATTCCGATCCATATCAATTGATCGGAATGCAGGAAGATTCAAGTTTTGATCATTACCTTTATTCTCTGAAGGAGAGTAGGTATTCATAAAAAGTAATATTTCATACCTTCCTTTCATTATCGTGGAGCAAATCATTCAAGAAATCCATGTTAATTGTCTCACATTGGGGCGTCATCATCTGCGCATTTCCAATAGCGAACAAAAATTTATGAATAGCGTAATATGTAGCAAATACACTGAAAAGAAAGAGAAAATAATCCAAGAATTGAAAACATGAAGTATTTTAATAAAAAGTAATTTTTTATATAAACGTACTATCCAACAAACAGGAGGCATCCAAGTAAATGTTTAAAACAATAAAATGAACAATTTTTACATTAGGATAAATGGTGTGATACCATACAAAAAGGTACAAGAAAAGCGAATAATGGTAAGCCGAAAAAACCCAAGTGAAAAAAACTTGTAGATTATAAAATCAATGAGAAAAAGTACAACAATACTTTAAAGAAGCATTCAAAAACACACGCAGTACATAGATGAGGTTGATCAGTGAGAGCAGTTCCGTACAGAATACTGACATACCGTACAGAAATTACTGTGAATAAAAGCGAAAGAAAAACTTTTTTTGCTATTGAGTAGTTGTGATTAACATGCAGGTTTTAGCGGTTTTTTTCTACAGAGATAGATAAATAATTATATCTCAAGAGCTAGATAAATTAATTATATCTCAAGAATTATTGCTAATTTAGGAACGAAATCGCATATATACATTTTTACATAAGTAGAAAAATAAACATATATAAAATGTATAAATATGACGTATATTCTAGGGAACACATTAAAAAAAGTCACGCTTGATCGAGTTATTAAAAATCTCGAATACCTTAATGGAAAAACTTTCGTCTTTATAAATAGGATTGTTGAAATAAACATATCACCTCGAGTTATTTCCATCATAAGTTTAAATACCTTTGATTGTTTTGCTTAATTAATGAGATAAATGGATCTTTTAAAGAAAGAAAATTACATTGATGCAATATGAAATTGTCCAATGTTATCCAATAGGTTCTCCAATGCTTACTCATTGTTTGGCAGAGTTAATTCTGTTTGAGAAGATGTTAACTAGAAGAAAAAAGATTATATTGATTATCCATGAAAATCTCCCCCAAGAATAAAAAATGAAAATAAAGTATTTCATAGTAGAAAGGGATTCATTGGATGATATATTTCTAATGTGAAATCTTTTGCGCTTTTTTCCATCACTTACTAGGAAGGTCGAAAAATTATTTCCAGAACTTTTCGAAACTGTGTTTATATAAATAATTCATAGGAAGTCAATTCAAGTTCTAGTAATGAATTTGATTGAGATAAAGCGTTACAAAATTTGAAAGAAGACTTTCTGACTATCGTTTTGATAACATGGCAAGTTGTTTGTAATTGTTTTTCATTTTACGTAATTCCTTATTTATGTATCATTTTATCAATTGATTTTTTTTTGTTCTGAACATTACTGATGATATTTCTAAAAACAAATTATGCTAAACGCGAAACAAAGAAAAATGTCTAATGATATCTTCTGTTAAAGTTTTATTTTGTGCATGATTATTTTAAATCTACCCAGAATAAGAACTGTTTAATGTATATGAAGTAAATAAAAGTCTATTTAAAAGGACAAGATTCGAGTAGAGTGAACAGGTAACACCAAAGAATCTCCTTTGAAATATTCTGATTTCTTTTCTTTTGATGAATCTGAACCCGAATTCAGATTGTATTCATTTCGATTTTCTGAACATCTCATAGAGAGATCTGGACAAGGTGCATAAAATGTCTTTAGTAATTCCACAATCGATATAGTGAAAATTATAGATTGAAAATTATTGTGTGGTTTTGTATTTGAACAAAAATTTTTTATTCAGTATCTTTATTTCCTCAGTTGTACTATACATATAAGGAAAACGATTATTTCTTTATTTGTATTTAAAAAAAATTACTAACTTTTCTTTTAGATTCTTTTTTTTATAGCTTTAATTATCCCAAATCGTAGTTTTAGTTTCAGTAAATCATCCAAAATCAATAAATTCCAGACACATCCAATACTTCTTCAAAGTTTTATCAAGTTCAAAATTTCTCGCTTAAATAATTTTTTAAATGTGTTTCCTTCACAACTTTAATGCACAATACAATATATAGAATATCCTGTATGGACATTGTAGGAGTATTTAGTATTTGATGGGGGTTTTTTTTCTGTAACAGCTGATTTCAAAACTTTTATATGATAATTTTTTTAATATATTTGTTAAAAAAATTACAAATTCTTTCTGATGTTGGTTGATAATGACAAAATGTTAGCTCATTTATTCATCAAATATTACATCCCAACTTTTTAAAATATATCCGATATTAGGAATGATTACCTTATATTGACTTATTGATCAAACCAGCCAAGTTTATTGGCCTGTTTGGAATGATCTTAATTTTAAAAGACTTAATAAAAATATTATGATGTCGGTCTTCAAAAAAGACCATAATAAATGGTGACCATTAATTAGTTATTAACAGTTTCGTTACTTGCTGGGATGACTTTATAAATAGGAAATAGAATATCCTTCTAAGAACATTATAGAAATCCTCTTAAAATTCATGTTCCATGCTAACAGCACCTTTGTCAAGCAGCGTTCACATGATGCCAACAATTGCGTGCAATGGAAGGCCATGCCTACTGCAGAAACATTGCGGCACCCCAATGGGACAATAGCAAATATTTCACTCATCGGGACAACTACTTCTCATTGTCTCATTCCTGTCATCTGACCTTCCTGAAGTAGGCGTGTCCTTCTATTGCACGCAATAGTTGGCCTTGTATAAACCCTGCTTCACGCTATGTACTGAGTCGGATTGTTCCATCTAAATGAAGGTTTTTAGAAATCAAAGGTTAGTAAAATATCTTATTTTTCATTCACAAGAAATTAATTAGTGTTTAGGAAATGACAATGCATTCAGAAAGATGAGTAGATATTATAATAAGCATCTGGAAATGCTTGAAATAGTTTTAATTTTGCTTGCAAAATAACATGTACCCAGCATAAGAACAAGTTCTTAAATCTTAAAAAAAAAATGTGTTTTAAACGTTACAAAAATCCACAATTCACAATTAAGTTTCCGATTTCAAAATTCGCTTAAATCATTAAAAAATCGATTTAAAATATTTAACAATTTTTGATTCATTTTTCCAAAATATTTGCAAGGAAATTATTTTTTCTTATTTGATATAACATGCTTCTTAAACATTACCAATTTAAACAAATCTATATACAGAATATGAACATAATCAATGAAAGAAAAGGACAAAAAATTGTTCGAGTTTTAATGCAGTCTCTTTCATATGAAAGAAAGAAATTGCATTGAAACCTTTCAAAAACGCTTACCTGGGTTCCTCGCCTTTAATTTTTAAAATAATATCTGCAATAATTCCTGGAAGTAAGTGTTCGTTGATAATGGCAGTCCAATACAAAAATTTATTTTTCACGAATGTAAAATTTTCATATTTTTTAAAGCTTTTTGTAGGATGGAAATTCTGACAACTTTTATTGAATTCGTTCCATTTATTGTTTAGGGAACCTGTAGAGGAGCAATTGACAACTAATGGAGATGATACTCTGAAAGCAAAAGAAAAAAAACTTATTTGGTCATGCATTGAATTACGTAATAGAAAATAGTCATAGAATGTATAATTTGAAATATTTTCATACATCGTCATCTTAAATTTTCTCCAAGCGGGATTCCCTTTCCATCGCAAAGATGTTCGTTAATACCATCAGTCAATCAAAGAAAATTTCGCAACACAGCATTCTGCATTCATGCAAAAGCAAAATGAATCAATGATGGTATTTCCCTGAGGATTTCCTTCGTTACAGGGTATGCCATAAATTCATGCAAAATTCAAAAATTAATAATAAAAAATGTGATTCTCGGGAAAAAATTCGTTTCGTGCGAATATAATTAGAGAGACGTTAGATTTTTTTTTTAATTCAAAAAAATATATATATTCCAAACGTAACTGAAAAGGAGCAAGCATACGTCATACTACATTCATTTTATGTAAATCAAAATAGCGTTGAAACAACTGAGTAGAAAGGAATTCTTCATTCGATCCCTAGAGCAAGCTGTATTTACCAGATCGAGCCTTGATGGTTAAATTATTCTATCAGAATAGGAAATCGACAATTCTTGCACTGCGATAGTGTAGCTTAGAAAAAGTTACGACCCAAAAATGTCATATTTCATGGAAACTGTATTTAATTCGAAGACTTCAAGAAACGGTGAGTTGAGAGATTCGTAAATAAAGTGACATATCATCCTTGAGTAGGGTGAGACTTCACGCTGTAAAAATTGCCATTAAAGAATTGGCAACCAAGACATCAAAGAATCATCCGTGTTTCACAAGACCAGTGCTAGTGAAACACAGATAATAAAGGGGATTCCGGAATAGTTCAACACATTTTATGCAGAAACTTGAATGCGTATTCTTATGAGATATAGGCACTTCAACTATTACCAGCAGACGCAAGTGAAAGAAAAAAATTTGATGAACAATCACTGGCTCAAACGTAACGTGACCCAAACGGTTGCTGAATGTCTGTAAATAATCCACCTTTTTGATAATGAGGACTACATGGAAAATAATTGTATATTGGCGATGTTAATCCCTCACATATATCTGCATCAGCATTCTCCTCGTGCGATTGTTTGGTATCGTTTTTCATTTTGGATTCTTTCTGTTTTGAAAAGAGAATCTAAATTTAAAGATGATCCTTGTATCTGGCTTGAAAACTTGTACTTATTTTGGAATAATATATTACGCTTTTGCGTGACCACTTTGTGCCTGCATTCCAGAAAAGACATGCGATACCTTTCGCAACTTTCACACTGGATAGCAATCTGTTTTAGTCTGAACATGAAGTCAAGGCGTTTCTGTTGGAGAATTTTATTGAAGGTAGATGTTATAAATTTAAGTGATTTTCTCGAACGTCAGACTTGACTTCGGCTGATTTTTGGTTAACGGAATATTTAAAATCTCGTATGCACCGAAGCTTCCCAGCCTATTTGAAAAAACTTAAAGTTTCCATGCGACGAACTTACGATTGCTTCGATCCACTATGCTACACTCAGATGTAATAGATATAAATAGGGGAACATATTAATACTAATACTAATGCCTAATACACTGTGATAGTGTAACATCCTTTTCTTTAAAGTAAATATACAGTGCTATGCTATTGCTTACTTCAGTGTTTGTTTATGCTTACTGATTGTCTTCACTTTTACCACTATATGACAAATAACCGTCCTCTCGATTACTTTTGGAAATATTTTTATATATGGTAAAAAATTCAACTCTTTTCTGATAATATTCTTACAAATAGAAATTATTTCCGAGTATTGCTTCGCCTATCAGGTTTTTCTTTTTGGAAATATGCAATAATGTACGATATATATGTTACGGTGAAACACTGAAATCTGGATACACAATATATAACATTTTGAGCGAGATAGAATAGAGTAAGCACTTTGGCCTTAATTCAAATTGAATATAAAATTTATTAATAATTTATAATTTTCTTTAAAGACCAAATACTAGATCTCGTCTAGTCAACAAGTTACATTTTTGAATTCTACGGAAAATATCGGCAGATAAACAAAATGTGGGCTGGCAGATATCATGTCGAAACATTTCTTTCAAAATTATATCTAAAAAAATCTGATTTATTAGAGTAAAAGCAATTTACTCGATTTCATTTGGAATTTTTTTATAATTTCACACAGAAATACAAAGATAAATTGTCTTTTTCAAACTTAAGGATGCATTAAAATATATAAATTTCTCAAAATGTCGAGGTCGAATATTTTTTATAACTTCATACACGTGAAGACAATTCCTTTTATTCTTAAGTACTATTCTCTTATTCCTTAATGAGGTTTTAAGGCTAATTTTTAACCTTAGTATTTATTACCAATTATTTTGGTATTGCATTCACCAATGCTTTTTACAGCATTTAGCACATTATCAGTAGACTAAATGAAATTTTTTTTTTGAAATTTTTATTTCTAACTATTTTGAAATTTATTTTTCGATTTTTGTTCTCTAATAATTTCTGTATATATGAATATTTACTCATGAATTATAATTCCTTATTTTTGACAAATTTTTACCTTATTGTGTTGTCTGAGTTTTATATTCTCAGTCGATATAAATAAATTTTAAAGGCGATAAAAAGTTTTTCTAAAAATTCGCATCTTTTTTAACATTTTCACAAATTAAAATACAATGTTTCATTTTTGACAAAATATATTTTTAAAAGAAAGGAGGATTGTCTCACTTTTTGGTACCAATGCTCCATGCAGCTATAAGGTGCATATTCGCCACAACGTCGGCGGGTATAACATTTATTATCCTATTTTCATCGCCAATCAAAAATTTGATTAAACCTTCACCCGTCTAAAAAAAAAATACGATTAAGATCTTCATCTACTAATTTAAATTGTATTTCCTAAATATAAGAGGGTGTAATGGGAGTTAAAAAGTTCAAAAAGAAAGAAGAATGATGTTCTGGACATACAATTTCAAGATTCAGTTGATTAAGCGCCATTTCAATTAATCATTATATAAATTAATCAATAGTTTTAATAATTAAACCATAAAAAATTATGTAAATTATCGAATGATTATGTAATATCTTGAAAGAATTGGCCATACAACAAATACTGTTCATATTAATTAGGTCAAAGTTCCTTTTTCTTAAAATTTGTCATTTTCTGCATGAAAACAGTTTTAGACGCCTTTTGTTACATTGGGGATGCTCTGCAGATATTTAAACTAGTTTGATGATGTAGACATCAGATGTCAAGCAGTTTTATAACCAATCCGTATCAAGTTCTGTTCGAAGTGACCGATTTTGTGAGGTTTTTGATTATCTAGTGTATGAAAAAAATGAAAGAGTTTGGAATTGTAAACCTAAGTCAGAATACGTTTATGACTATGAAAAACGTTGCTGCAGCAGTTGAAGAAGTGACGTTGCTGCAGCAATCCTGAAAATCCATTTTCCAGGATTGTTAATCAGCAAAATGAGTTCGGGACATTTTCCCCAAAACGATAAAGTAAGTGTGAACGCAACTTACCATTTTGGACGGATACGTATTTCATGCTAAATAATAAAATACAATTTTGCAAAACAAGTAGAGAGTTCAAGAAGAAGAGAGTACAAGTTTATGAGAGAAAATTATCAGTTACTGCTGTAGGCAGCATTCCATCGCTAATATGACAAAGGTAATTTTTTTTACAGCAGGATCATCAATCAGAAAACAGTTATTGGCACCAGTAATAAAGAAGAAAATTTATGTATTGAGTAAGGAAATATCAATCCCAGAATGCACATTGTTTATAAGAAGGTTGCATTCATGGGCGGAACGCAATATTGTGCGAGGATCTCTACCGGTATTTTTCAGACAAAACGCTGCAGAGTAAATCAGGGAAGAACAATTTGATCAAATAATTAAGCACCCTCAAAAGCAGATATTTGGCGTTATTTTAGATTTCGAAGACATGGTAGCTTAGTATTAGTTGAGGGAATTATGAATTCTAAATAATACATTTCATTACTGGAAGACAAAATCGGGCCTTTCATGCAAATGTTCTCTGTTGGTGTCGATATGTTTTTACATAAATCTATACCCGCATTCTATCATTGGAATCTATACCATAATTCTTAGCTTATAAAAATCAACAAGAATAAAAACCAAAACTTTTGGATTGGCTTGATGTTGATCCTTACGAAAATGTTCGAAGTGTGGGAATCTACGGATTCGAACTTCATCAGTGAAGTCTCGGATTCGAATCTCAGTGGCCAGCATTCCAACTAACTTTTCTATATGTAAATACCCATATATTAACTGTAATCGCGAATTTGTGTCGGTGCCTATATTAGAGCCAATATTTATAACAATCCGCACAATATCAATTACTCCTACAATTGTTTAAAGAGAATCTGATCTGAGTCTTTAGATGTGATATGAAAACTAAACCACATAGCAAGATAGACATTTTTCTAGCATTGGCAATTCACTGACTTGGTGACTAGGGATTGCAATACCGGACCAAAATTTCAATACCGGTATTCGGTATTTTTTAAATCTTAATACCGGTATTAGAAATTTTGAAAAAAGAAAGAAAGCGCAGGTGTTTCTTTTTTTTATTTGCCAGTTTTGTTAGAGAGGGTAAATATCACAAAAAATAATTTGTAACTTATAAATTATAACAGTATATTATCACAAAAAAGTAAAGGAACATCTTATTTATTTAAATCACAAAAAAGTGTAAATATCACTATTCAGTCTGTGGTACTATTACAAATTTTTGAAATGTGATCTGAAAAAACGTAATGCATCAATTGTACTGTCATTAAGCCTGAAAAGTAATTTTGTGTAAAAATGACCAGCTGTTGAAAACGCTCTTTCGGCATCTACGCTAGTTGGTGGTACTGTTAGCGATGTGCGATATGCTTTTTCCGAGTATTTACCTCTAAATCCCTCATCTTCAAATAAATCGATTTCTCGTCGGAGGGTTTTGGATATAGCTGATTTCTGTACTGTATTTTGGTTCGTTGAAATTTTTTTATTCATTGCTAATTCTAATTTTTGTTCAAGAGACAATTCCTTTTCACTATCGACATTATTGACATCATAATCTTCGATAATTGAACCGAATTCGGAATGTGGATAGGTTTGTGGGAACAAATTTTTTAGAAACTTTACTCTAACGTAATCAGATTTGAAATGGTTATTTTCTTTTCTTTTCTTTTCATTTTCATTTTTAAAATCATTAGAATTATGTAAATACCATAAGACATTTTCTATTTCGGTATGCCTTTCTTCTGTGCGATTTTTCAATGTAATATAGTTGGAATCCGAATTTTCTATATCCGCAGTATTTGGATTCTTCTGTTCTTTATATTTTTGGTATAATACATCTGTTACTCCTAATTGAATTCCATGTGCATAGGACAACTGCTGATTTGCACCAATCAACTTTCCAACTTTTTTCATAATTGTTGCTCCATCAGTCGTTATGGATACAATATTTTCTTTAAGGGATAATCCATGTTTCGCTCATTTAGATTTAAGCAGTTAATTAAGCCATTATTAAGCTAATTAATTTCGCACGTTAGGGAGACATAAAATCAAAAACGTATACTATATTGCTATGTTCGCGATACCTGAACATATAGTGGAGACAATTTAAAAAATTTCTAGTAAATACCGAAAAACCGGTATTTAAACTTGTGAATACCGGTATTACAAAATTGTACAAATGGCTCAAAATACCGGTATTCGGTATCCCGGTATACCGGTATTGCAATCCCTATTGGTGACCTTGGCGACCAAATTGAAATTACTGGAAAAATTTAATTAATTAATATTTGAAGAAAAACTGTATTATCATCAAGTGTCATCCACTACAAGTTTAAAAAAATTAATTTTATCTTGAGTAGAGGAATAAAAATTATTTTATTAACGATTGAAAATTGGAACAAGATATATATAGAGAAAGGGTGAACTAATAATAGGAATTAAAAAAAAAACTGAAATTTCGACGTTTCTGGCATTTCAGAATATTTACTCATAACTGTGAGAACCTAAAAGATTGAAGCTTCGATAGGTTGGGAGAAAATCCTTTTATAATGAGTAATTTCCGATCAAAGTAAAGAAATGTTGCAGATTTTATTGTTTGCAAAGCATCCCTACTGATTTATTCGATAAATTTTCAATAATAAACAGTGTTTATTATTATTATTTTTTCTAATTTCATATTTTAAGATTAAACAAATCCCCTCTTATTCAATCTTCTGAGATGGTGTGATATTTCAAACATTGAAATAAAACTATCTACTGGGTGATCGCAGTACTTAAAGTTAAGTTCATCTTGACCGATTAATAGACATTTCCCAATAGTTTCGGTCTTATATAATCATATTTTCGCAAATATTCAGGAGATATAAATAGTGAAGAACATAATGTATTCAGATAGAAATTTCAGGAATAACATTTTAAAAATTTGAAAAATAAAATAATAAATAAAATTTAAAAGAGAATAAAACGCTAATGTTTAAGAACTTACCAATATATTTGTTATTGCAAACATGGAATTTTCATCCAAATATCCCTAAGAAAAATATAAATAATTTTAAAAAATATATTTTTTACACAAATTTTAGGATAAAATCATAAAAACTATGTTAGGTATCAATGCTTATATTCTCCTTTTCAGCCACTCTCATTCATCCTAAAGTACAATCCACAGTTATGTAAGCTGCCAAAACTTGCGCATGCAGCAACTACTAATCATTTAAGTCACGTATATTCTATATGATTGTGCATCCTTCCGATGTTGTTCTTAATTTTCCTTCATGTTCTTAGTTATTCATTTACTGTAATGACTTCGTGTGTGTCTGTTCCTGCATAAATAAATACTTTTGACTTTTTATAATATTCGCTGTGTAAATCTCCAACAACGTTTTGGGTCCAAGAGTAACCGAAATTGCAAAACGATAGCAGCGATCGTAACACAGTACACATAGTAAAAACGAAATTGCGAAAGATACACTTTCGATTTCTGAACTGTCAGTAGCAATAAAATATCTAAACTAACTGATATCCAAGAATAGACTAAGGACAATTTCGATACTTGGAAGATTCAAATTAAAGGATTTCCAATTAAGAACGACTATTGAGATTACGTCATCGGAAAACAAGTTAAGTCTGATGAAGCGGCGACGGCTGAGGCCAAAGCAGTATTAGAAAATTGGATTTTTAACTGATTGAAGAGCTCTCGCGGACATTATGCTGTCTATCAGCACAAGTGAAATATGTCATGTCAATTACTGTACCACGTCAAATAATATCTAGAACAAACTCGAAGCTGTTTTCGAATCTAAAGTTTCTGCTAAAATGGTTTCTCTCTTTAAGCAATTATTGTTACGAAAAATGACCGACTTGGAAACAATGTCAAATCACTTAAAATGTCTTTTTGAAACTGTCGATAACCAGAAAGAAATGCAACTCGAAATCGCCAATAATCTTCTAACCATTCTACTCCTGCATTCGGATTTTTTTCGAAGACTTCAGATGTGCTATCAAATCCAAAGATGTACTGCCTACTCTTGAAGCTCTGAAATAAAATTACTGGAATAATTCATAGCTATTACCGGAATAATTTCTTTGGAATAATCATACTGGAATAACCCTTTGCGTCTATCAATCTAGTTAAATTGTGTGTGTTTCATTTCTGATAACGTCGACGAAGTATTCAGCTGCCAATCTTTCCTGTGCATTGTAAATAAACTTCGTTTAGTTCAGGCTCCTTAGTTGCTACACATTATTTTCTAATATTTGAAAACAATCGTCTAGTTTCTGTCATCTTATTTTCGACTCAATTCGATAAATATAGGTATGGTGACTCTTTGTGAATCTAGTCTCTAGAGCGTTCTCGGTATTTGGTATTTCTAAAAATTTATTATTTAATATTGCTTGTAAAACATTCGCCGCTTATCCTCGGAAAGACACTCAGCTTTCTGAAAATCCGCCTATCGGTTTGTAGCACTCTTAACGTCCAGTTAAATCTTTAAAACAGTTAATAATAGTATTTGCTGTTCGAATATCAAAATTTGGAATATAAGAAATTATTTGATTTTACTTCATAATCACTAATTCCGATACTTTGAATTTCGCCATTTATTTCTTCAGTTTCACTTTTTACACCTTGAACGTTTTCTATTTTGTATCAAACGAGTGCCATAATTCCATCGATTTAGTGCCTTCTTTTCAAACTCAGGATAATTTATTAATTTTTCTTGCTCTTATTAGATACTATTCTCCGTGTCGTTCTTTTCTTTTTTTGAAAAATCTTGAACAAGAATTCTCTTTTTCAACATTTTTCATTTCTTCCTAACCAGGACGTATTTTTTTGCACTCTCTCTTGTCAAGATTTCACCTCTTGTATTTTCTCTTGTCTAGCATCCATGACAACAAAAAAATAAAATCGACCTTTTAAGTAATATTCATCTTACTGTTGAGATCTGTGTCATCAATATTACCGAAACCGAATGATGATCATAAGATGAAATGAGTCCAAGCCGGTGTACAAAAGAAAATAGCGCATTATTCCACAAAAAAGCCCGAAGCACATGTAACAAAGCACTTAAAGTGTATAAAAAACAATTTTTTTTTAGAAATTAATATTGAATGAGAAAATAATAAATAGCTCATTAAATAACGACATTGCCAGCTCGCAATTAAGCTAAAATTTGAAAGAGAAAATTAATTATCATTAGAAGTACTCCGGCTGTTTTATTTCTCAGTAATATTCGGAGTTGCTTAGACTTATCTAAAAGAATTTTATATATCAGTTTTAATCGACATGGAACTATAACTTTTACATTTCTCAGAACCTATATTATTGTAACCGATATCGGTAATCATTGACCTGAAATCTAATCAGCATTTGTTAATAATCCATATAAATCTCTTTTCAACCATGATATTAACGTGGAAGGGGAACTGTATTACAGTTTCGAAAAAAAATTTATCGATATCGACACAAATGTTTTATATTTTAAAGTTAGAGAAATTGAATCAGACTACGTTAAAAATTAATTTCAATTTTGAGGATTTCTAAAAACATAGTTACTGGTATCGGGTTTTTCCATGTACTTCCAATAATAGACGGACGAATGATGGCGACTGACAGATCTGCCGCCATATATTGAAGGATATTTTCGGATATACATTTGCTTAAACAATACCAATCGGGCCAATCAGATTTATATTGTGAAACCAATTCCAGAAGTTTATTGTCGTCTTGCTCCCTGAAAAAATAAAAGAATTATAAAATTTGCTAATTTGTATATTAAACTCAAAAGTCCCGGATGCACGGAAAACTTTAACAAAAGTTGAAAATAAAATTTAAGTTAAGAGAAAAACAACTATTTACATATGTAAAAATCTGAAATAATATTTATTAACTGCTACGAGTAACATTTGATTTCCAGAAAAAAAGAAAGTCATTAATATTTGCAATTTAGTTATTTTAACTAATTGCTAAACTTTTATTTTCTATAGATGAGATTATTCTTGTGGGAATAAAGATCATTTGAAAAAAAAAAAAGCTAAAAAAAAATGTAGAGCAAAATTTGACAGATTATTTTACTTTGATTTCCGATTCATTTTTACAATAATATTTTATAAAGATATTTTTTATTTTTTATAACATGTGAATTGTATTTCATTGCATTTATGTTAACAAAATGTAATGTCAAGTGGGATGAGTTAAATTTGGAACTCAATATACATTTTCAATCGTATACATTTTGTTATTTTCTAATATTTATACTATTGCCTATTAAGGAAATCGTACTGTGAAACTGTGGTGTTACATTTTTGATGTAAATGTGTAATTTCCACCCTTATTAAACAAACAAAAATTACAAATTTTTGACGAACAATAAATTTTCTTCAAGTTAATTCATGAAGAATTTATGTTATATATGATCACAGATCAGAACTACTCTTTAAGAGTTACATCGTAAATTATATGTTACTTAAATTTTTATGTATTTTCATATATGTAATGATTTCTTACTGCTCTATGTTCTAAAAATAATTTTTAATTACTCTAATACCGAGTTTATTGCAACTTCTGAGTTACTAGGGCCATTATCTCTATCTTGAAATCAAAACGCTGAGTCGAAAAAATTATTTCCTAATACTATATAAGTTCAGATACTTTTTCAAGACATCTCTTTCCTTCTCTTTGCCTTCCTATTCGATATTCTGCCCTTTACTCCCCAAGGTTTGGATCTTACTCACCATATATACAATATGCTTATCCTTATAAAAAAAACTGATGTTTTCACAGTTATTTTTAAGTAAAATACTTTTGATCACCCCTAAGATGATGAAAACCTAACTTATTTGGTAATGCTTCAACTAATTGTGTCATTAAATGCATTGTTTAGTAAATGATTTCATTGATAGCTCCATCTTCAATTGTAAGATAGCCAAGAGCAAGAAATATCACCACTTTTAAAGCAAAACAGCATATCATAATTTTCTAAATTTTACAAAAAGAATATAAAAACCAGATAAATATGCAAAGTTTCATTTTTAAGAAGCATTGACCCATCTGATTTTTTTCACATTCGATGTACCCATGACATTGAATGTTCATACTAGATGTGCACTAATGATAACATTATTAGAATTGTACTTTATTACTCAAAAAATTCAAATTTCTTCCTCTTGTAAAATTTGGGAATTTGTGAGAGATGTCATTATTTGTTGTAGAAGAATGCGCTTAAATCATTGATTTTTTTGTTCCAATCATGTTTTAAATTTCTATTCATGATAACCTGCTAAAAAATTAGTATTGTAACTTGGATTAAAATTTATAGCTGCATTGAGAAAATTATCATTGAGTACGCATAGTACGGATTAGAGAGGAACAAAATTTAGAGTAACTTTATTTTGCAAAGAAAAAAATGTTGAGTAGGTATCTGAAATAATAAAATAATAATTTTCTTACTTTAAGGCACTGAGGAATGTCTGTACAGGAAAAGGAAGCCTATAAATCTCTTCTTTTATTGGTAAATCAACGTGGCTGTTAGAGTAAGATGATGATGTATACACTAGAACCTAAAACATAATTCAAAGTCCCTTAGCATTTTAATTTCTGTTGTAAAATACAATATTCAAGACCAAATATACAGTAATAAATGCTGTTAATCTGGATCTGGATCTGCTTCACTTCATGAACATGCTGTCTGCAACGGGCATATCCAGTAAAGAAAAAGAAATAATTAAAGTTTATGCAATTAATATTAATTTAGTGAATTCGAATAACATTAATTCAACATTTTGGAGTTTTATGATATCAGTATTCTAACTGTTATCATCCTGAATCGTTACGAGATATCGAGAATGACGTCTCATCCGACGTGATATACTAAAACTCTGATATCTCGACTCGCAAAATGTTTGAATATACAAGTCAAAAGTGGATTTGGCAACTTGAAGCATGGTTTGCTAATAGTTTTATCAGTCAAAATGCAGCAAATTATGATAATATCTTTGCTGCTTTAGATGAAAATGTAATGTTTTAGATTTTATTCTCGATTTATTATCCTTATATATACTATAGTCCTTATCAAGATGATAAATATGCTACTTCAAAGAACTAATTTTTAGTCTTTTCTAATGATGTACTTAGATGTTTTTCAACTTGAAATCCTGACATTGCCACATTAGTCATAGACCACGGGGAGCAGTGTGCAATCTCTTATGACACACAACCTTCATACGCTTGTTGCTCTTTATTTTTAACAATATTTTATAAAAATTATTCAAACCCCCACAGTTTATCACTGCTTCTGACGTTTTTATAAGCTTCTAGAAGGTTTTAAAATAAAGAGATCAGAATTGAAATGTGTCGGATGTTTCTTGGCAAAAAGCTAGACATGTTTTCCATTTTACTGTATATAAAATCTCTATTACGGATTTTCATAATACACAAGAAAAAGTATAGGTTCACTATCTATCATAGCGGGCAGAAATTTCCAAATATTTTTGCAATGGATTGAGAATTTTTCCTCCCCAAAAGAAGGCTCATCTTAGTTTCCCTTGTTTGTGAAGAATCAGATATTACTTGTCTAGGCAACCGTTTCGAGTATCTGAGAACTGACCTCCATTTAGAATGAGAATAAATCAGCGAATCAAATTCGATTTTTAAAAATTTCAATACACGACTTGATTGACAGTTTTTTTTTGGTGAATTTGATAAGTTTTGAAAATAGTTTTTCTTTTTCGGTAGCAGCCTATCCAGGAAAACTACAGTGAAATCAGACTGGCCAACTATTCTTCATTCCTTCCTTCACGGATTGTAGCCTCCTGATGTTATTTCTACATCGATGTGTGTTAATTCTGATAAACATTCCGAAAACATTCCATATGCCGAAAAATTTTCTTTTTCTATTTCTTCGATTAGGTTGAGGTATCTGAAAATTTATCAATTCGATTTATCGGAGGAACTTCCTCTAGTGCAATTCAGTTTATTATATATATATATATATATATATATATATATATATATATATATATATATATATATATATATATATATATATATATATATTAAACTCTTAATTTAGCCATAGTAAAATTTTCTCTTATTTCCTGATATCATTCCACGTATGAAGCTGTGTGAAAATTACTGCGCAATCAATCTACGTATCAAATAAAAATGATCCCTTCGGTGCCCTTGCCAAGGTGCCATATGTCAAAACGTGTATTGAATTATCGCGTGGCCGGAAATCCAAATGTTATATAAGACTAGTGATCATTTGTTTCGTTCCTTCTTTGCTTCTGCTTTTGTGGCGCACTGCGTCTTCTTGTAAATAAATAATGCCTGCCATCCGGAAGATAATAAAACGAAATAAAAAAATACAAAGTATCTTCACTTTTTGTTCAACCTGAATTCATTAAGAAATTTTGAATTTATCTTCAACTCTACGCTTAATTTTGTGTAATATTTTTTTATCCTTGAACTTAATGATTAATTTACTGTAAAAGTTCTAACATACTTTGTGAAGACTTCTTGCTATCCTCCTAGAATTGTGCTCTGCGTTGTAATTTCTCTTCAGCCTTTCTTGTATACTTTTGACTGTAGCCGGAAAGTTCAATTAGTCCAGTTTTAAACTCTGAAAATTAAAACTTTTACGATGCATATCTATCTCTGCTTTGCGAAAAAGATATATGTATTGGTTACGTATGTGATTTGTTGTATTACAACATTCAAACATTTTCCTATGTTCATTTGTGAGGGCCATTTCAACTCCTCTCCTCTTAAGATTGAGATATTTCTTAACACTTTGAGAGTGAATGATATTTTTTCGAGTATGCCTGCAGCAATTTTCTCTCGTATACATGCAATGTTCTGGTTTCAAGCATTAATAATCAGTAGGCGATAATACAATTGACTAGACTTCATTCAGAATTTTTGCTATCTTTTTTTTTCAGGGATACACGGTACAAATTTAGGAGATATTTGTTTTGAATGGCAGCTTTTTTGGAGGCATGGTATGCCCATGCTTGGCGAATCGTTTTACTTCCTGTCGATTTTACTAATATTCTCGCGAAGACTTGAGGAATTAGCAATAAAGCATTTAGTAATAAAATATAACAAAGAATTTGTCAACAACTTGTGAATTTTAGCATTTATGCAACTAAAGAATATTCTAGAATAATTATCCGAATTAAAAAAAATACCAAGTATTTTCTAGAATAAAACTAAACGACCAAAAATAATTCTTATTGATGACCAAAATTAATAATTCTTATTGATAATTGAAATTAATAATTCTTATGGATAATTGAAATTAATAATTCTTATTGATAATTGAAATTCATAGTTCTTCTATTAATTTACTGTTATCGGTATTCGAACCACAAGCAAGCAGTTTGACGATTAGCAATTATTACCTTAGGCTTAATTGATTCTTTCCTCATGCTGCAATATAGTATAATAATAAACTGGTACTAAAAATACAAAACGGAATTGTCATATTTGTACACTTGCATAATATTTTAGTCACAAGAAAGTAAGCGTTTAAACGATATAATTGCAATTCAAGAATTCATATATCATGGAAAATGCAAAATTTGGGCAAAGTATTTTTATTTAATTATCATCAATTAAATATTCACAATAAACGAATAGCAGAAAACTTACAATAAGTATCAAAATATGCATGCTTGGCTATTATTTTCCATTATAATTTTATTGAAGAATTTATGACAAGGTAAAATGAGTTTGTCGTTGTTGATCTAACGTTTTTCAGACAAGACACAGACAGATGCCTGAGGTAAGTTGGTCAGAACAAAAGTGTTATTATGTTTCTCTGGCCATCAAGATAATAAAATTCTTGGTTTCTTAATTGCTATTTTGGAGGAATGTCCTAGACAGCAATTATAAAAACAGTACTCCTCGCAAATTATAAGAGAAAAAAGTAAGGCGAAAAATCAAAATAAAGTGAAATTTAAGGCACAGAACAAAAACTATATGGTTTTGTATCATATGAGAAAACGCAGAAGAAAGTAACTATACAGTGCAAAATTGGCATTTTTAGCCTCATACGTCGTTAGCTGATATGAAGTTTAGTCTAATCATAATTTAATCTAATTGTGCTTACAGAAATGTGTGATGAAATTGTAGAATTTAGTTCATCTAATTGGACTAATTACATAACTCTAATAATTTTTTTAACTTTAAATTATATTTTATAAAGATAAGTAAATTACAAGACATCTTTTGCTTTTCATATTAAAACTATTTCTGGATATTATTTTCATTAATGATGTTAAAATACGTCTACTTACTCTATAAAATACTTTGTTTGAACACAATAGTAATTTTGGTATTAAAATTAGTAAAATTACTATTGATTTCATACAAAGCAATTATTCTATATTACTTGGAAACTTATTAAATTTAGTTAAAACTTAGTAGTAAATAACATTAAAGATTCGCTTTAAAAAATATTTAGATTTCTGACAGAAATGAATTGTTCAAATATTATTCAGAATGAAATGACCAAATTTTTTTACTTACACAAAATCTCTTCATCTTTCGACACAGATCGATTATGGTTTCGGTACTACTAACATTTTGCTGCATTGTGTACCTATCAATCAAATAACGCTATAAGTTAATGATTCTGATTAAATCTTTTATTAAAATTAAAATTACAACACACATTAAATCTTTTAAAATCTAGAAGAAATGTGCTTCATAAGAGACATATTGTATTTATAAACATCCATGGTAAACGATTTTTTTTAAACTTATTTTATAATTCCTACCAGTTATGATATCAAATCGCAATAATATTAATAAAAAAAATGGGAAAGTGATATCAGTATATTTGGACATCATTTTAAAAGTTTCATAGTTTTGATTTATTTTGAAAACTTTTTTATATTATCAACATAAAATTTACATATATGGCACATTAAATAAAATCACAAATTAAATAAAATCGTAAATTTCATTTTAGATTCATTCCAACAATTGAGGCTTAAGAGGAGAAATGGAACAATAATCAGAAATAAATTTATCAAATTACGATTTTCTTTTTCTTTCAAGAAAAAACATTTTTAGCATTAAGATGAACACTCAATTGGAAAATGGCTGTTAGGAAGTCTCCACAAGATTAAAACTTTCGCATTATTGCTCAATATCTTTCTAGGTTTTTGTTTGAAAAGTTTGAAAAATGAATTTGTTTATCACTGTCTGGAAAACAAATGATTCATTCATTACTTGATTCTTGAAACGCACAGGACGGGATTACGGTAAAGAGAAGTGACAGTATTGCAACAAAAATTATAAAATAAGTACATTTGTTGTACTTTGTCGTGCAATTTCTTTTTAATTTTCTTGATGGATTATAAAAACATCACCTTAATGGCTTCGCTAAATTTATGCTCGCTGCACAATGATAAACAACGGAGACTTGTTCTGTAATATACTGCAAGTCTTCATCACTCAATCCCAGTTCAGGCTTTGACATATCTCCAGATACAACCTGAACTTTATCGAATATTTCAGGACTTCTTTTTTTCAAAACGGCAAAAACCTTGTAAAAGATGTGAAATTTATGGTTGTAGATTAATAAAATACTAAGAATTGCAATAAAATTTTAAACACACACACACACACTTATGTTACATCCAAAGTGTGAATTAAATTTAAAGGCTGAACATGGGAACTTCCAAAATACATTCAAAATGCAAATATAAATCTGTCATTTGGCAATCACTTTAGGTTTAAAAATAAAATTCAATAAGTTTATATATTATTAATTTATATATTTTAATATATTAATAATATATTAAAATATTATTATCATATATTTTATATTTATAAATAAAAAATATATTAGGAATTAATATATTTTTCTATATATTAACGAAAAAATTAATGTTTCATCAAATACCTTCAAAGAATGATGCCTTTTATTTCAAACCACAATACGATCATAATATCTGATCATACGATTACTACAATAATTTCTTATATAATTTATATCGTCGATGGTATCTTGTTACATCGATATGACCATTGTTACGTGATTTTAAATTTATATATTATAATTTGTTACATTGTTAAACTTTCTTTTCTGATTTCATTTCATATTGAAATCTTATTTAATTTCTAAAGAGGACTATAAAATTTTAAATAGTGTTGAATACATTATTTTTATTGAGCACAACATTATTATGGAGAAACATAAATTGTTTTAGGTAAGAATTATATTTAAAATGCATTTTTTATTATTTTTTATTTTGTCAGAATTTTTTTCTATTTTTAATAACAGAGGGCAAATAATAGAGACCTGCACCACCCAAACATGTTATGCAAAATATTAATCAAAAACAAAAAATATGTCTTTAAAAATGTAATGAATTTTTTGGCAGTAAAGTTAGTAGTCCGTGCTTTCTTACTTTTTTCTCAAAAATCATTTCCTTTCTTTGCGCTGGCATCAGACCTCGTTTGGATCGTAGAAGAATGTAAACTGATGCAATTCCTGGACAGCATCTAAGAAGCGTTTCCAGTATAACCTAAGATAAGGAAAAATAGAAAAGAAAACATTACTTCGTACTCTATTAAATTCCAAAAACATACAGATTGCTGAAAAAAATACAAAAAATTTTAATCCAGGAAGAAGTTTAAAAGTTCCGGCATGTTAACTTCTGACCTATTAAAGATTCGAGATTTCTGATAGTTTAGTGTTTTTTAAAGATAATGCACAAATTAGTTCTCAATAGAATTATTATTTTTTCTATATGTAAGCGGAAGTAAGTTTCTATGACCATTAGCAAATTCAAGCTTTTCCATTGTGGGGTATTAAATTACAGAGACACATTTTATAACAGATTATTTTTATAGACGTAATTATATCCATTTAATTAATTCTTAATAATTTAATAAATTAAAAAAATCATTATAAATTTTATTTTAAGTAGTTTATTTTCAAGAAGAAGATTAAACAGCTTAATTATTCTTTGATTTTATTATCCTAGTTAAATTCTTCTTCTTTTTAAAAAATAGTCTGTTCTTCTTTTATTTCGAAGTGAAATTCAATGAAATGAAATTGTTATGTAATTTTCGTGATCTCATTTTGAACGCTAGATCTTACGAAAATGCAAACGAACGGAGAAGCAAATATTCTTTTTGATTGATTTTGTCAAAAATTTTATAAATACTATTTTTGTCTTGAAACTTCATATCAAATTTCATATCAGTATTTTGTTTGTTTTTAAATTATCATGCTCTTTTACACATGGACACACATAATTTCATAATTTTTGAGGGGAAAAAAGAGATACTTTTTGAGCTTTAAATCTCGGAAAGTCATTTCGAATTCATGAAATAGAGAAAACAATGAACTTATTTTTATACTTAACTACATGTGTGCCTTTTCGCTTTTCAGTTTAAATACATCTATTGAAACTCCTTTAGAAATTATATTTATTAATTATTTGTATTTATTCAAATATCCTGTATATTAGTAAGAGATTTATCACAACATATGGCATGGGATCCGACCTATTTCATATTCTATGAGAATATGAGTTCTTTGAAGCTACCGGTATTTTAGAGTAATTTTTGCATGACAGGAATTTTCTATAGATCTTATAATAAAAAGGTTTTTAAAAATAATATTAGATTTTCAACCATATTGAAACCATTTCTTTTGAGAGTTTTTTCATTTGTAAACAAAAATAATATGTAAGTGGAAAAAAATAAAAATTAAATTAATGGAATTTTGAAATTAAAAAAATAATTATGAAAAATTCAATAAAAATGTTAAATATTCTTTTTTTCGTATGTAATTAATACATTTATGTATTTTCATTCATTATTTATATTAATATTTGTTTATTTCTAAAATTCTTTCCCCACAATATTTCCCCGTTTTAATAAATTGTCTCAAATACCGTTTAGTATTATTAGTATTTTCATTCGCAACAACTCTTTTCGATGTTGAAATCTCAACTGGAAATAAATAGCTCTTTTCAGATGTAAAGAACCACCATTTCCGAATTTGCACAAAAGAACATTTAGCTAAATAGAAATACAGCAAAATGAAACACTTCGAATATGGAGAATTTCAGAATAATCAATTTCTATCTGCTTTTCGCCAGACCATTTAAAAAGGAAAAGTGCTAAATTGTGTATGGATTTTGATATTTTGTGTAAAATCAAATGCATGAATTGTAGCATCTGTACACTGAAAAAAAATTGTTGATCTGCAGTTTTGCATTCCCGAAACGCGAGCTACTATTGCATAAGATTAAGGCATTTAAATTTCACTCGGTTTAAGCAGTTAATAAAAGAGATCTTACACTTTTTCCTAAGAGTAGTACACATACACACACAGAGAAATGCTGCACATACACATTTTTTCTTCTATATGGTGCTTATATTGCATACTTCATTGATCCTGTCTTTGGAACTTAATGTCTTTTTCTTACTAATCTGGTAAATATTTTTTTTGCCTATTTTATTTATTTATGTGTGTGTAATATATAAATTCATAGCTGATAAAAAATTAAATATAGAACATTAATTTGATTTTAAAGGGAGGTTTAGCACTTCCATTTCCTCAAGCTTATCATCAGATATTTTTTTCCTTCAATAAGGTCATCATTTGAGTGATAATTTGATTTGATTTTTAATGAAGAAAGTATCAAATTATTGTCAATCTAGTGGCATAATAAGACAATTTAGTGCCTCTACAAAGGTTTAAAGATATATCCTTTTTCTTTCTGTTGAAAAGGAACAAATGAAGGGATTTGTTTTCAAATTAATTTCATAGTGACTAATAATGTTATGGAAAAAATAGAAAAAAACCGCATAGATAAAACAGATAAATATTAGTTTTCAAATACATAAAAAATTCCTTTTATCTGATACGAATTTTAATGGTTATTGTAACACCGATACCGTATTGCAGGTTCGGAGGTAAACACCAAAATTGCAAAATTACTTAACAGCAACAATGCATTTGCATAAAAAAAAAATCGTGAATGAGATCTGAGTACTTATACATGTCTCTAACCATGACAACCCAATTTCTTTTAAGAAATTATATCTGAAATTAGAGGGGGAGGGCATTGTGGGTATCACTGTATCATTACCAACTTTGCAATCAGGCCAGCAAGAACTTAATATTTCTTTCTCAACTCGAGAGAGAGCTACTTCAACTTCTTGTGTTAATCTTTTTATTTTTTGTTCTTGTTGTATAAAAAAAATATACTCTTGTTCCGGTTAAAAATGTCGGAGCGTCGTTTCTTGAAGCTCTAAACATTTTAAGTGGAGGAAACATCCCATACCCCCACAGCATTAAATATTTTTTGTTTCTTAATTTTTTTTATAAGGAATATATTATTTTATCATTTCATATGTTTAGCAGAATATCGCTGAGTTAAAATTTCTTTACGATTAGTCATTTTTAAAAAACCCAGCAAAGTCAACCTTCCTTTGTTCTCGCTCTCTCACAAAGAGATTTAATCTCTTACTGAGATGATATATTTGCTGATTAAATATTCAGTATAGAGCTCACACAAGATAGTAAAGACAGTTTAACGAAGATAATTAATTTAAAATATCGATTTGTATGCAATATTTTTGAATAGTTATTTATTTACGGACACAAATAAAAAAAATATTAGATTTAGTAATTCATGAAAAGATTGTATATAGTTATTAATGAGAAACTGCAGCATTTGGCAAAGCAAAATTTATCTTTTCGAAACTTTTGTCCCAGCTATTTATCTATCGAACTATGAAACTAAAATTTAAATGAAAATTCATCTTCCTTTAAAAACTGCTATTAGGTAGCTTGATATGACATAGAGGAAGCCGAAGAAGTGGTGTTACTTTATGGCAGGGCAAAAGTTTCCCACTAATGGATTATTCCATCAGTGACAATGCATTTTTATGTGCTCGTCGACCATTTATCTCACTTTGATTAAGTCGTCTCTGTAAATTTCTGATCAAAATGACGATAGTTTTTTTCTTTTCAATTAATTTGTTTGATAACAAGTTTGAGGGACTAAGAATTCTAGAAAATACAATTGTTAGCCAGGCAATCCCTTTATTATGAATAATAGGGAGGCGAAACATATTGAATTTTGCGAACTCCTAATATAATATTTTGCATACACATTCGTTGATTTTTGGGCTATCTTATTCACTCAAGAATAATATGGCTGTATTTATAAAGTTGTTAACAGTGTGGTAAAATTCAATTTCAAAAATGGAATTTATTTAATTTTTTTGAAATTTAACTGTTTAAATTAAATTTTAAATAATACGATATAACGTACATTCAGCACATTATAACAGAAGTTAATAAGAATTCATATCTAATGATACCATATTCATCTCATTGCCACATTGTATTAATAGAGAAAAAAAATGATATTGCCAGGGAAACGTCATATTGAAATTCAAGATAAATATTAATTGACAACCTTTAAAATGACTTACAATCACATTGTATTCTGTTATGCGGCATTCAGCAAAAATGTTTTATACAAGAAATTAAGATTCAAATAAGGGTAAGAATGTTGGTCTTACCGTTCCCAGAAAACCTGATGCCCCTGTCAGAAAGACAGATCTACCTTCGAAGAAATCGGACACTGACTGGATGTCTCTTTTCTCATTTGTTTGATCCATATCTGCTCAAAAAATGCATTTTATTTTATTAATTTATTTTAATACTTCAGAAGAAAATAATTAAAGTAAGGTTACTCAAACTTATATAAAGACCCTGATAATTGGTTGTTTTGGTGAAATCTGTTATAAACATTATTTGGACAATACGGAAGTAACACTGCAACGGAAATTAATAGTTTAAATTTCGAAATCACAGGTGACACTTTAAGAACAAAAAAAAATTTAATGCACAAAACTGTATTTAATAATATTGTTTGCTCAATGTGCATTCTATTTGCGTTACTTATTATAATGTGTTCACCAGCAATACGAAATGTTTTTCTAAGGAATTTTAGCAACATGGTGTGTTATTCTGTTTCCAACCCAAGCTTTTGTAATAGACATGACCTTCCATCAATTCTCCAAAAAAAAATCTTTGGGATTCATGTGTGCAGAACTAGAAGGATAGACAGTCAGATGTATCGACATTTTCCGATTGTTTCCAACTGACCACCTCCAATCGTTCTAGAAATATGAAGTGCTGTGCTATCTTGCAGTAAAGAAGACAGTAAAGAAAAAAACACGTTCTCATTATTCAGATATGATTTGTTGCCGTAAAAGCTCACAGTAATGGGCAACTTTTGGACCTGTAATGAGTGTTCTCCCCAAACTAATTGGAGCGAAGAATGGAATCCGCAGTAAACTTCATCACACAGTAATATAATCAGAATGTAGAGATTGTTCAGACCCAACGTTAAGACATGCATAAATAAGTATAATTTTGAGTATTTACTACTTCATCTGGAACAGAAAAGCAATAGAGACATTTTTATTTCTTCTATACTTTCATTTCAAATGTTTCCCTCCTCTTCCTGGCAATATACCAGACATCCATCTTCAAATTTGGTAATTATTATCTCCAATTCATTCTTAGATATAGGCAATAGTTTCTTAAGTCTTTCAAGCTTCGATATTTTTGCAGTATAATTACACTATTATTGCAATTGTCATGAAACAACTCGATCTATGAAACTCAGTTTTTCTTCTCTTAATGTATGGTGAATAATTGTTGACACTGACAATTGGCATTTTAAGCTTTCCTAATTTGTATAAAGAATTTTCTAAGTTAGAAAGAAAGCCCCATCTGGTGGTCAATATTAAAACAGCAGCAGTAGCTTAGCTACACTGCGTGAATATTGCCATTTAAAAAAACTGCTGAAAGGGCCCATGTCGAAGAATAGTTTAAAGAAGATGATTATGAAATTCGAAGATATTGAGACTTGGGTGTGCTGCCAGGAAGAGGGCGGAAATCGGTTGCGAATGAAACTATTGAAGAAGTCGCAACTGCTATGGTTGAAAGAGCCTGAAGTTTCATCTATTCTTCAACAAGTGTTCGATCGGTGTCACGAGAGTTGGTGATTCCATGGTCGTTAATACGACAAATTCTTTTATCCATCTTGAAATGGTATCCCTATAAGATCCTCGTGTTGCAAAAGTTGGAACTCAAGACCTTTAAATACGCTATGAATTTGCTTGCCGATTTTTGGCTTGAATGGAAGTTGATGACGCTCGGCCTTGGAAAATTCTATGGTCAGATGAGGCACACTTTTCTTTAGATGGAGCTGTGAATAATCAAAATTGTCGCAAATGGGGTACTTCACATCCTAATGTCCTGCACCAATAAACACTACATTCTGATTATGGAATGCTTGGTTTAGATTTATGCTCGGACAGTTTTGCTTTGAAACTCACACTCCTCAAGGTCTTAAGACGTGATCTGTCATGAATGAACTGTACAACGAACTTCTTCAATAGCAGAGCATTCCTGCTTTACAGGAATGGAAATGTTTGCAGATAACTGTATTCATGCAAGATGGAGCAACACCTCCTATTGGATGCAAAGTGAAAGAACTGCTTCGTGATAATTTTGGCAAGAATCGTGTAACTAGAGCTTTTTCGGATACTTGGCCTCCTGGTTCACTCGACTTAAATTCCTATGATTTCTGGTTATGGGGATTCATAAAAGACCTGTTTACAGAGGAGGAATTATTACTTTACCGGAGTTGAAAACCAGCATTACATGTCATGCTGCTGAAATCCGTCGAGAATTTCTTCGCTTTACCATTGAACACAGTATGATGCTCTTTCAACACATGATTGTTGTCAGTGGGGCACACGTTCAGCACATTTGTAACTGAATAAATTTTAATGATTCTGACAGATATTTTGTCTTTCTTTCGGCGTCACAATTTCCCCTGGTGGCCACCAATTGAATTATTTTTATTGCATATATCTTTTTCCCGAGGTCCATACAACCTATATACCACATTTCATTAAAGTCCGAACGGTGAAAGGGACAACGGACACTATAGGACTCTTCTCAATAGGGTCACTTTAATTGTGCCCCACTGACTATGGTTGAAAGAGCCATAGTCAGTGGGGCACATCTGTATAATGGTAAAATTTTAAATTATAATGGTATTGCATGGAATGCTGTTATAACTATAAATAGCCATGGGAAAAAATGAGTGGGGAAAAATTAGAATTTTGAACTACTTCCTTGAAACTTTTATTTCTATTTTAATGTAAATGCAATGTATAATTTTCAGCCTCTTTGCAAGATGAAAACTCAAGAAGAAGCGTAAACAACTTAACTAATCAAACTGTATGGAATAACTGAGAAAATGTTTAAAAATAATTAATTTAAATAAAAAAGAAACCAATTTTTACCATTTTGTCACAGTTTTATTACGTCAATCTTTGACTATAAGAAAATTATTAATGAAGAATTTGCTTTAAATGAAAAAAATATTCTAGACATAAAATATATGGCTGAAAATACAAAGTGCTGAATGCAAATTAAAACAGAAAGTATGCTTTCCTTTTTTATTCAATTTCAATATAAACTATCGTATTTTGCAAGACTGATAGCACTGAATTGCTAAAATTTTCTCAAACATTATAAAATAAATTTAATATGCAAATTTGATAAACAGTTAGATTTTTTAATCTATTATTTGCAAATTCGTTTTCTATAGTAAATGACATTCAAGCGACTAAAGTGTCAGTAAAGAAAATAAATTCTTTTGTTAGATAGTAATCTAAAATGTAAATACAATTTGTGTTCTCTTTTATCATTAAGTACAATTAGTTTCCTCTAATTTTATACAATTTTTACAAAACGTAAAAGAATTTTCTTGCAAAAATCTATCATTTATTAAAATAATTTATAGTTAAATGAAGTTCAATAAAATTTAAAAGTATCTTTACAACTAATTTTGCAATATTTTAATATAAAATTATAAATTATAGTGAATTCAAATTTTTAGCTGTCATTGAGTCATTTCACTAACATTTGACGATAGACAAATCGATTCGGAATCCATTTCGAAAACAGGCAATGCTATAGAGTGGCCATCTTATTATGACTTTTTTATGTGGAGGTCTGAAAGACATACTCTTTCTTACACAGCTCTTAACATTGGACGACTTGAGAGCAGCAATTGAAACCAAGGAAATTGGAACAGATATTGTGTAGAAAAAATTGCAAACTTTGATTCCAGACTTCGCCATGTCATTTGTTCGAACGGCCGACTTTTCAAAAATCTTTGTATTCAGAGTTCTCATTGATTTTTTTTTCTCATTTCTTGAAATTTTCATAACACAATCTGCACACTTTAATTAGACTATGACGCTATATTCGGGGATCCTACACGATGTACATCAAAATATTCGTCTTGATGAGTTTTATCCCAATCTGTAAATATTAGATTCTGCACACCTTATCTCACAGCGTGAAATTTGGGGGAGGGAAAATATGTAACTGACATTTATAAGCAGTTTTTTCCTCCTTAAACAGATTTTTTCTTGCTTTTAAGAAAAAGAAAAAAGTTCACTATTTTTGAGGTTTGACCCTAGAATTATGTTAAGATTAATGTTAAGTTACATTTTAAGGACATTTTTATTTTTACATTTAAGAAAAAGAGTTAAATCAAAAGTTTAAAAATTCACATATAATTACACGCTAAACATGGTTTTTTCCTAATTGTTGCATTATCTGATTTTGTTTCATATTTTAATACTTTAAAAAATTTTAATGCTTCTAGATTGCTTATAATTTGTCTTATTTTCACTGTTATTTTGTCTTGAATTCACTGAATCCGACTTTATTTTATTTACTAAATTTGTCAATTCTTATTGAATTATTATGTATCAAAAGACGGAATTAAAATTGTCATATATTTTATACTTTTAGAGTGTATTATTATTAAAGCCAAATATCTTAAAAACTTTTAACGGATTGAATATAAAATTAGAAAATATTCTTTTAGGAGAACCGGAATAAGCTTAAGTAGAGGAGCAGGTACTGCGGCTAATTTTATATGTATAAAATCGCATATCCATTTGCTCTTTTGTTTGAACCTTACACAATTTCATTTTTCTTAACGGAATCAATTTGGCTCTTACATTCCTTATTCCTTCAGAGGATTACTGGCTCTAATAAAAAAATTTATTTAGTTTATTTGAAAAGGAAGGAGAGGGGTGTTTCAAATGCCATTACTTCAAAACATATCATCCCATATAAATTATTTATAAACTATCTTAAAATTAAAAATAAATAGCATTTCAGTAAAATCAATTTAAATCATATAAAATAATTCTTTGATTTTTAATCAATTGTTTAATGATAATTTGAGCATAAAATTTATCAAATGCTTTTTTGGCGAAATTTTTATTTAACTCTTTAATTAATTCATCTGTTTTATCAATGTTAAAATTAATTTGTGTATCCATATATTATCATTTTAGCAATTATTGTCCAGAATAAAAGCTAACATTTTAATATTCATGTACAGTAATTTACATTAAAAAACCTCTTAGAATTGTTGCATTTCTTTAGAGCTACTTGAACCAATTTCAGTTCAAATTTCAGCACGTTTAAAATTTTAACATATCAAATTCAGTCATTGTATATCTATTCTTTGCTATTTTTTTCTGCTTTGGTTTTTCATTGATCGAAATTTTACTTTACTTGATAAGGTTAACAATATTTTATACTTTATTGGAATTGGCTTCAAATTTTTGAACTAAAAACTTTTGATATTTCTTCTTTCTAAAAATCTTTGATATATCAAAATATTCGAGATTCAGAGATTACAAATACTTGTATAAATAAGATAATTTATAAGTACATCTAAAATTCTTTTCTAAATTAAATGGCATACATAAATATAACAAAAGCAATCGAGAGCCCATCTTATTTCATAGTTATTCATTTTCTCAAAATTAATTTTTATAACATTTGTACAAAATCATCAAATAGAAATACCTTTTTCAATAGAAAAGTGTACTGTTTAATTTATGTTAAGGAATGTATCATTATTTGAAAAATCTGTGATAACTTACTTAATTTCCAAAGGAGCAGCTCTGTGTCCTGTATTTGCTATAAGTTATGAAGCAATTGTTTTTTTATCGTAGAAGTGAAAATAAATTCCTTTATAGTTATGACTTTAATTTTGAGCCAGACAACTGTTTAAATATATAACCGCAATTCAAGAAAAATCTGATAGCTTTATCATTAGAGTTTGCAATATCTATATTAAATGTGGCTAAAGTTTTCATGTAACATAATAAAATCTCAATCTTTACTAAAAATAAAAAAACATAAACTATGGAAAATAACAGCTGTTTCAATGGCTTATGGATGTTTTTTCTTTGGAAAATCTCTTAAACATGTTGCAATTTTTATTTTTCAATTGGTTATATAGGTACATTAAGTAATCACTTAAAGAAAATTGCATTTTCCTTGTTTTAAGAGTAGAAACAGCTGATAGCTTTATCATTAGAGTTTGCAATATCTATATTAAATGTGGCTAAAGTTTTCATGTAACATAATAAAATCTCAATCTTTACTAAAAATAAAAAAACATAAACTATGGAAAATAACAGCTGTTTCAATGGCTTATGGATGTTTTTTCTTTGGAAAATCTCTTAAACATGTTGCAATTTTTATTTTTCAATTGGTTATACAGGTGTATTAAATAATCACTTAAAGAAAATGGCATTTTCCTTGTTTTAAGAGTAGAAACATCAGCATCCATTCTTTTCCAGATCATTGTTCATCTACTAACAGCAGAAAAATGAATATATTTTCAATCAACATGTTGCTTTAATAATTGTAAAATTGTTCTTATGTTTCCCTACATGACATTCATGATGCTTCAGCTCTTTTGCCTTTGTTTGCTACTTTGAGAATATGAAAATTTACTATCTAGAAATATATTTAACACGAAGCGCATTTTGAATATGGGGGACGGAAGAGTTACTATGAATTTTTTATATTTTACTGTAGAGTTCCAAATTTTCGGATTTTTCTTCTCGATTATTTCTTGAATTGTCAAGGAGAACATTCTTAACATTCAACATTCACCACTCATTTTGCATCTTATTTCTCATGAACAGCTACCCCCCCCCCCCTGCATTTACCGTGGGACCGTGCGTGGTGACCAATTAAATGAACAGAGCACTCTATCAATTCTGTTAGTATCTAGCTATCTAAATGGCCTGTCTGCTAGAGATCAGTTGAAAGGTGTTAATTCTTCTATTTGGCGTTAGGTTTGGTAATTGTCCCTGGGAATGACTTCGAGCGTATAGGTTCAGGGTACCACTAAAATAAGTACCGAGACATGTAGTGCGCACAGCTTGTGGTTACCTTTTCTTGTTTGTCTCCTGACTGCGGGACTGCAGGACATGAATCTTGGACAATGTCTTAAGGGGCAGAAAAAAGTCTAGCTCCCTTCTGTAGGCATTTCACATATCCAACATCAACTGAAAAGTCGTTTGGTGCTTTTTACAGTAAAGAGTATTTCAAATATTCAAGAACTGTTTCATTCCCTTTCATCTTTTAAGGCAGAGAAATTGTATCTGTTCATATATTTCTATGAGATGACTTATTCACTGAAATGTTATCTCGGCAACATTCTCAAAAAATCTTAAAGGTAAAATTTTTGAACAATGCTTGTTTATATTGCTTCTCATGGTTCAATGAATTCCACAAAGAATGTCATTATCCGCGGGAAGTTGTTTAATGTTCGTTTGAAGGAAATTACTGAGAAGTAGAATGGTTAGGGAGTGACTATATTCGCCGTACTACTAGTAGGCGAAATAGGTAGCACTTTAACACAAAGGATATAATTTTAATATTTCCCAAAACTGCCGAAATGTATAAAGACCAGTTACATTAAATTATTCCAAGACCTTACAGTCCAAATCTTTTAAGAGTTTTGAAGTATCAGCATTTTGGCCACTCAAAGGCTTTTTGCAGCGAGACTCGTTGTATAGTACTATACAACTAGTCTATAGAACTGAATGTACATACATCTAAGGAATAATAGGTCAATTATAAAAGAGAACATATTCCTCTCTCTCACACGCGTCCTGCTTGAAAAATTCCAAAAGACAGTTTTGTTGTAAGAATTAAAGAAAAGTGACATTTCCCGAAGTTTGACAAATTATCAGAACTTCTATACTTGCATCTGGGACATCCACACTTTTGACGTATAGTATTTAATTTCACTTAATTTCATCAAAGTATTTTGTCAGAATTAAATGGAAAATGGATGCTTCATTTAGGCAAAAATTAGACAAAAATCCTTTTCATTTAGAGTTATCAATTCAAATTAGTTCATCTAAACGACAACTAATTATCCCCTTTCGTCTCATAATTTTTGACATCATGTCAAAGATTTTGCACTAAAGTTGCCTGATATAATTATTTAATTATAATTATATTTTATAGTTCATTTTATTCTACTAAATAGGTCAGGCAACATAAATTTGAAATTTTCTTTTTTATTTAAAAAGTTAAATTTTTCACGCAAATACTATTTTAAAAACTGGATTAAATGTAAATGGGTGATTTTATGGGTTTCCTAAGTAACTATAGAAATTAGGAAGAATCACTACATTTTACAAATTGCATTATCAACAATCTAATAACGATTAGAAAAAATAACAATCATTTCGCTTCGGTTCCTTTTTTATTATAAAAGAATTCAAACTTGCAAATTAAAGTCATATACATAAAAAAGAATATTATGAATCTATACTTATATAAAGCTCAATGTGTGTGTGTGTGTGTGTGTGTTGAAGCTTTACAGAAAAGACCATTTGATCTACAGCTACCAAATTTGGTACGTTTATACCTTGAAGGTCGAGAATGTGCACCCAGAGTCCCTTTTTTGAAATTTTAATTAGAATTTTAATTATTAATTAAAAACTAACTTTCCCGCCAAAAAAATCTTCATTTCCCCACCGTCAAATGATTAAGGCTTCAGTTATTTTTTCCCAACAGTAATGAGGCTAGGGTTACCATTTTTCGGCCGTTTATTTCAAACGATTCTGTTTAGTTTTTTAATGTTTTATGCATTTAAAATTAAACATTGTTAATGAATCGATCTTTCAGATTTATTCTGAAGTACTTTTGAATTAAAATAAAACAGAACAAAGGAAAAAAAAATTTCTAATCTGCATAGCGTTACTCTAACTGGCGTAGAAAAATTCACGCATTTGCGTTACCATAGCTGGCGTTGAAAATCCAAGCATGCACATTGTGTTCTGATTGTTTACATCTATTTTCAATGGAAGCGGACTTGATTTAAATTATTTTTAGGTTAGTTGTATGGTTTTGTAATTTAATTCTATTTATGTTAGTTTTAAGTTCATCGATTTTAAGTAATTTTTGTTACCTGTTTTCGACCAATGATTTTAAACGATTCTGTTTATTTTCTTAGTTTTTGATGCATTTAAAATTACACATTGTTAATTAATCGATCTGTTCATAATGAATCTGAGAAAATTTTGTTGATAAATTCTTGACATTTTACATAAATTAAGAAAGATATTCTTTAGTGCCCATAAGGCTTAAATACTCAGTGACTCTAGATTTCTGTAATCATATTACAAAAAAATGCTTTGTTTCAGTAAAAAATATTATTATATTAATTGCAGATTAATTATTTCCACTTTAAAGCATAAATTCTACGGGAGCTAACAGAAAATTAGAGAGATACAGATTACGTTATGACTGAAGCCCTTTATAATATTATTATGAGTGAATTGAAATTTGAAGTTTCAAAATATTTTAATGAAGAAGCTATTAAAGTAGGAATTACATAAAATATTTAATTATTTAAATTTTAACGAGCATTAAGATTAGCGAACCGGCTGGTCTTCAAAGACGGCTAGTAATGAATAATATAAAAGAATATTAAAATGAATTTTGAAGATGCACAGGGAATTAATATTAATTACATGTGCATGCGACTCGCATTCCTTAATATTCTAGTTGTAATATGATGATACTTCGATCTTAGGATAAAATTCTATCAATGTTTTGTCATAAAAGTATAAAGCAAAATTTTGGCCTTTTGTCATTTGGTTTAGTTTTCGCAAATTGATATCCCGTTTCCAGCAATATTAGAATTATTTTAGAACACGCATCGTAATTATGAGCTGTGATGAAAGGAGAAGAACGACACTTGAACTGACACCTCTTTTCCAAATTTTTGTAACAAATTAGCGTGAGGACATTCGGCCCTGTTGGATTTAAAGCCCACTATACATTCTTGTACGGCAATGTTTCGGTGGATTCAGGGTTTCAAACCTGGAATTCACTGGCCGCGAAACCCAGATCTTTCCACCAGTTCGTTGCAATTCCTGAAATTGTTCAAGATATCCAAGCAGTCAAAAGAAATGAAGAAATGTTATACTTCCAGTATTTTTAAACCTTTTCGAAATTAAATTAAAAACAATAATTTTTAATGCTAAACCAATTATCAGTTAGATCAATAGATGCAATAATTGAATTTTAATTAATTCTTTGTCACGCAAAGCTTTAAAACACTGACGAGTTTAAAACTAAAAGTTTTGACACGGAAAAACTGTAAAATTAGAATTAACCCTTTTAACAGCTGGATCTCTTTTATCCTTTTTCTTGTTTAACTTAAAAGCAGATATATGCACACTTATATTAATTATATTTAATTTATGTAGAATAAAATATTTTAAAGATTTCAGTAATTTAATTAAGGATAGAAAAATCATGTTTATCCGATTTCAATTTTTTTTTTTTTTTTTTTTTTTTTGACATGTGAAAAGATTTCTCGCAATCTAAATTTTTTTTAAAAATTCATATTCAATGATTAATAAGGAATTAATAATTAGAAATACAAATTTAAGATGTGTATTTTTCATAATATTGAAAACTGGATGATGTAAAAGATTTCCAAAAATTAATAATAGGGAAAGATGTGTAGACAATCTTAAAAGAAATGCGATTCTATTGTCCTCGTAGTCACAAAATGTATGACTTCCAGAGAAGCACTTAATGTTAAATATTTAACATAAACATCTTAAAAACATTCTAAATTCTTGTGTATATGATATATTAAGTAAAAGAATGTTAATTAAGAAAATATTATAATTTTTTAGTCTTGTTTTCGTTAGTATTTTTATATTTTCATTTACACAAAGGAAATATATTTAAATTGTTAGAAAACTTTATCTAAAGGAATAAAACTTCATTTAAATCTTTACATTCCAGACTTCTCATAATTGAAATAACGCAAGGATAACGAATTTTTCATTCTTAATTTCGCAATAATCGTTCTCAAAATCTTCCAAAAAATTACAATTTTTTAAATTCGATAGTTTAAATCGTATGTACTTTTTTTCTATGCCTATAGTCTTTTTCAATAACGCACACATTCGAAAATTTTTCTAATTTTTATTACATTTTTTTTTTCTTTCTATGATTGGCTAAACCTAACAACCTTTAATGTTTTATCATTAATCGATTAAAAAAATTAATTTTATCGCTTTTTAATAAGTCTATCTTTTTATGCATTTCTCCACTATATAGGCAGTTCCATAATTCCTAGATTCAAAGGTTGATAAAAGGCACCATGTCTTCTTAGAAATACTATAGTACCTTGGTCTTCTATAGAAAAGGGCGACACTTTCTAGATTTATTAAAAAATGCAACCAATTCCTCAATAGAAAGCAGATCTGCATCTTGCAAGTAATTATATATATATGATAGTGGTAAAAAGAACGTATCTAAGGTACCGAGGAACAAGTGTGGCCGAAACCACGAATTTAGTTAATCTGAGCAGGTATCTATTTGGAAAAAGATGATTTACACTTGTAAAAGGTTGCTATACAGTAGATTCGGTTTTTATAATCGATGTTTGCTAATTTTAATACATATTTACTCCAATTATGAGAAAATCGGGGGTTCATCATTTCTGATTTCAATCTCCTGGTTTGTTTAGATACCCAGAATTTCTGAAGTTCATTTACTTTCAAATAACTTGTTACATGATAACAAAAAACATTTTAATGAAAATTTTGGCATACACATATGTTTAACTTCTTCTAAATAGGACTCTAACTGAATATATATCTCAACATTTTTCTAAAAAACATCACCGAACATTGAAAGCACAAAAATAACAATTTGAAATGGAATTTCATGCTAAATTTAAGTTTAAGTAAAGAAAAAACTATTTCGGAAAAGAGTGCAACTTTGAATCGTAATCAGGCTGCAGCTAAAAATTACATGGAGGTCTGACTGCTTCAAATTTTAATCCCACAAAAGTTGCATTAAATATCAATCTAAATATTTGGATGTAACAAATGCTTGAAAGCATCTGGGTGATGTAAAAAAATATTGCAATCATAGTATTGGAAACCATACATTTAAAATTGATGTCTTCTTGATGTACCAATTGCGATTACTTCAGATACCAAACTCTAACTTGGAAATAAATTACTCACCAATGTGGCCAATTATAAAGCAGACTACACACGAGGCAAACTATTGTGCGCAGTAGAAGGTCACGGCTACTTCAGGAATATCACGTGACCCGAACTGGACAATGGTAAATAATTGTTCCGATGATTCAACTATTTGCCAATGCCCCTTTCGGGTCTCGTGGTGTTCCTGAAGTAGCCTTGGCCTTCTATTGCGTGCAATAAATGGATTCATGTGAAACGGTTCTTAAGAACAAACTTGCAGAAAAGAAGGATTGACATTTTTTTTAAAAATTTTATTGAAAGTACAGAAAATGCATCTTCAACCAAAATTCAAAATTTCTGAGAAGATTTTACATTTTATAATTTGGATAAAAAAGCCAATTAAGTTTACCAACACGTTTTAATAACAGCATAATGATTTGGAGTTAAGAAGGTACAGTCGGAGTTAGTACTCTATGAGTAAGTTTTGGAGCGAAAATAAAAAAAGAATTTCTTCTGCGCTATCAAGTGCAGATGAATTACTTTTCTCACTCGTCTCCTTTTTCCATTCTTGTGCCATCTCCAGTCTTCAATTTTCTATTCTTGATCATCTGAGGATGAGCAGATCTCAGATCATAAGCTTGCCCAATCCATGCCATGAAATCTATGAATGCTTTTGTAAAGTTTAATTTATAGCCCCATTCGCTTGTAGAATAGTCCCATGGGAAGACATGGTGGTAGTTGTGCCAGCCTTCTCCCAAACCCATGAAAGCAATAAGAATATTTTCTCTGGCTTCAATGTACTTATCATAAGATTGATCACCATATGTGTGGGCAACGCTATTCACTAGAAAAATCCCATTCTGAAGGTAGCAGTGTTTCGCCACAAAAGCGATAAAGAATGAATTCCGCATAGATTCATTCCAACACCACATAGGTATTATAGTTGGCAAGATGGTAGCAAAAAAGAGAGCCATAAGTAAATAAAACCTGCAAAATAAGATTATGTTTAAACTAATAGCTGAAAAGTGGCATTTAAAAATGTTACATAACCTTACTTGCTTTAAACAATTTATGAATGAGTCATGAATCTCTCAACAATATTATGAAAATCAAGTCATCTTATCTATACTTATAATAAAGCTCAATGTGTGTGTGTGTGTGTGTGTGTTGGCGCTCTACAGGCCAGGTCATTTGACATACAGCTACCAAATTTGGTTCATGTATACCTTAGAGGTCGGGAATGTGCACCTGGGGTCCCTTTTTTTGAAATTTTAATTAGAATTTTAATTATTAATTAAAAACTAACTTTCCCGCCAAAAAAATCTTCCATTTTCCCCACCGCCAACTTTTCCGCCAAAATAATCTTCCATTTTCCCCAACGCCAAATGATTTAGGCTTTAGTTCTTTTTTTCTCCCAACAGTAATGAGGCTAGGGTTAAGATTTTTCGGCGGATTATTTCAAACGATTCTGTTTATTTTCTTAATGTTTTATGCATTTAAAATTAAACATTGTTAATTAATCCATGTTTCAGATTCATTCTGAAGTACTTTTGAATTAAAATAACACAGAACAAAGGAAATTAAAAATGTATAATCTGCATAGCATTACCCCAACTGGCGTAGAAAAATTCACGCATTTGCGTTACCGTAAAAGGCGAAGAAAATTCACGCATGCGCACTGTGTTCTGATTGTTGGCATGGCAACCATTAACAACGGACGATTTAAATTACTTTTAGGTTAGTTGTATGCTTTTGTAAGTAAATTGTATTTATGTTAGTTATATATTTTTTTGTATATGCTTATAGTTTTAAGTACATCGTTTTTTAAGTAGTTTTTTTTAACCTGTTTTCAATGATTTAAATTATTTTTAGGCTAATTGCATGCTTTTGTAATTAAATTGTATTTATGTTAGTTATATATTTTTTGATATATGCTTATAGTTTTAAGTACATCGTTTTTTAAGTAGTTTTTTTAAACCTGTTTTCGACCGATTATTTTAAACGATTCATTTTATTTTCTTAGTGTTTGATGCATTTAAAATGAAACATTGTTAATGAATCGATCCGTTCATGATGAATCTGAGAAAATTTTGTTGACAAATTCTTGAGATATTATATAAATTAAGAAAGATATTCTTTAGTGCCCATAAAGTTTAAACGCTCAGTGATTCTATTATCAGTAATCATATTATTAAAAAAAATGCTTTGTTTCAGTAAAAAAATATTATTATGTTAATTGCAGATTAATCCTTTACACTTTAATTTAAAGCATAAATTCTACGAGGGGTAACAGAAAATTAGAGAGATACATATCACGTTATGACTGAAGGCCTTTATAATATTATGAGTGAATTATATGACTATCAAAATTTGAAGTTTTAAAATATTTTGCTGAAGAATCTATTAAAGTTGGAATTGCATAAAATATTTAATTATTAAAATTTTAACGAACATTAAGATTGGCGAACCGGCTGGTCGCCAAAGGCGGCTAGTTATGAATAAAGTAAATTTTGTGGTATTTATTTTAAACAAGCGGCGAAGAGACTTTGTATTAATGTTTCGATGATTTTATTAAACTAGCTTCTTGTACTTTGAAGAATTAGATGCATCATTAACAAAATAGGTTTCTTTTTATTGATTCGAGAAAAAATATATGGCTGAATAAGTTAACGCTTTTAGAAATACTAATCTGCATTTCCTTGCAAACTGAGTGAATATTTTATTAACTGTCAGAAAATCTAGAAACTTTGATAAAAGTTTTTTTTATATATATAAAGTTTTGAACAATGCCTGAGAATAGATATTGAAGTAAAAGGACTAATCACTTAAATGTAAACTTTTCGCCGAAATAATTATCGAAATTTCGATTTAAATAGGAGAAAAATGTCGATGAAATTTGCAATAGATTTCTTGTAACACGAAACTAATCACAACTTTTGAAAAAAAAATATGATAGGCTGTAGGAAATATTTTAGATCTCAAGATGTGTTGAGGAAGTAATTTTTTTAAATAATTGTATATATAAGTTCTAAAATAAATAAAGGTACATAATTTTTTATGACAATAATTTTTCCTGATAATTAATTTCAATCGTGATGAATAATAATAATAGATTTTTTCGATTTGTGGAGTGGTTCCATCCTGATGAAATTGAGACTTCGTGCTATAATTTATATATTCTATTTAATTTTGCTGTATAAAAGACCTGAATGTGAAATTATATTATATTATATTTCTTGAATATTTCTGTGAGTTTAGTGTATATTTATCTATTACTGCATTTCATTTGTCTACACGCCCATAAACCAGTAAAATCTGAGAAAGTCTACTTCGAGGGATATGAAGTTTCTCCTCTCACTGTTTTTATTTAGCGAATTTTTAATTTTTCTAAATATCTGTGGAGCGGCGTATTTCTATTTGTGACTAGAAAAATTTTTATCGTGCACCATAATTTGATTGCAATTTGATATTATGATACTGTGTGTCTAACAGCAGCATTTTAGCTAATAATTTGGAATTTGAAGATTGGATGCTATCTTTTCTTAATTCATATTTAGTATCCAATTTATAAAATTAGAAAGAGAGCCACCTTAAGAGACTTTATTTTTAATTATCGTTAACTTATAAAAATATCTTGACATGAATACTGCTAATTTTAAAAAATTTAGTCTTTAATTTTTAAATATTTTTAGTAATTCTGAACTAAAAATCCCTGCTCTGATGTTCACAAGTTGTTAGATCGCCAAATCAATGCTCACTGAATTCTTCTCTGGAGTACAACAAAAATCATTCTAAGTTGCTGTCAAATATGTAGTGTAGTTTTTTTAATATACCAACAGAAAGCTTTATGCCAAGGATAGAAATAAAAAAAAATCTTACCTTCTGTGAAATCTCACAACTGGATCAGCCACTAAATCATGAAGGTAAATAGTTTTTCCTTTCTCTACTACATCCGGATGCTTTTTACACATCAACCATCCTATGTGAGCAAAGAAGAAACCACGCTTGATATTATGTGGATCTGCATTGGTCTCAGTGAAATTGTGATGAACCCGATGATCTCTACACCATTTGTAGATATCTTGCTACGAGATAATTGGTTTTATAATAAGTATTATGCTAATATATCAGAAACTCATTTAAAATGGTTATAAGTTACAAAAACTTACTTGGGCCGCAATACTAAGAAAACAGCAGAGTAGAATTCTTAGTGGCAACTTTGCTTTATATGATCTATGAGACCAAAGCCTGTGTGTTCCTGCTGTAACACCCAATCGACCAAGATGTGCATAAATGAAAGCTGCAACAGATATAAAACTAGTGAAAAAGGAAACGAATTCATGTACGCTCATTTCAGCAGAAAAGATGTCTTAAAATTTTAAGGCTTCTATTCTTAGTAAATCTTGGTATTTAGGCTTAAACCAAAATATGAATCTGCTAAGAGTTTGTATCGTTACAGGATCTTTGACACTTAACACTTTTCAAAGTGTTCTTGATATTCTATCGAGAGCCATTTTGAAGTTCGGTTCGATCGAGTTAGATTAGAAAATAATGAAAGTGTGCGAGAAATTTCTTGGAAAGGAATTCGTTCTTTTGATCTAATTTAAAATAAGGAAAATATCCGAGATTGCTCCTCTCATCTATTTCCTATTTTATATCAATTAACCTACAGGGAACCATATATTGTTCCCACATCTCAGCATCACTCTAGAGCATATTTAGAGTTTCCATTCTAGAACACACATCATGAAATGAATAGAGTTTCTATATCTGCCATGAGAAAATAGCAGAAGTGATGCGTTCAATTTTAAGAGGTTTGTCATTGTTATGAATCGTGCCTGCGAAAGCAAAAAGAAGAGAAAACTGACAACATCGAGAATCTAGCAGTTAATTATTTAAAATAAGAGAATTGTAGGAAATGCAAGATATTTTTTTTACTATTGCCTGCAAGGGTGGTTATTTGAATCACGTTGGACGTAGGGTTTTCAGATAAATAATTTCTAAAATACCTTACAAGATATTTCGTCTTAATTCTTTCAAAGGGGATATTGACACACAAAAGTCATATAGAATCAAAATTAAATTTGATGATATGACAATAACAGTTACCAAGTAAATAATATGTGATTTATAGATTGGTAAAAAGAATTACAGTCAGATAATTTTTATCTAAAACGAGTCTTGCATTGACAGATTTTAAATGGGCATCTTCAAAGCCGACATGATTAAATATATAATAGTGGCATGTAAGTGATAAACATGTAAAGAAAATTCTTACTCAAGGAATTTTGTTGCTACCTTAGCTCATTTTTTTAAGGGGCAGCAAAAATTGTTTGATATTGTAAAAAAATTAAGCATACATTTTAATTTTCTTAGTTTTATATGAGATTTAATACATTTTAAAATTTTGAATGAAGACAAAAATGAAATAGTAACCATATAATTTTTTACAAACATGTTACCAAAAAAATTATTCACATGAATAACAGAATTAATAAAACTTTAAATGGCTTTGATTATAATTAACAACAAACAAATTACAATCTAGAATTAAAATTACCTCTACAAATTAAAGATAAAAAGATAGCCTTTTAAAACACGCGATTAGACAATTGAGCGTTTTATAAATATGAAAGTGATAAAACATAAACACAATTAGGTAAATATTTAAAGAAATTATAACAATTTTATAAGCCGATTTTTAATTGTAAACAAATGTGTAATTAAAGTTCCCTTTTTCTGCGTAAGAAAAGCAAAATTTAAAATGTCCAACCAGCAATAAATTATATAAAAAAATAAAGGTAGATGTATGAAAAAATTGAATTTTCATCTTAATTTAGATACATTTTGAGTGATAATATGTTATAAAATTATGTTGAATGAACATTAAACCGTTTTGCCGCAATTTCACTACTTTACGGAAGCTCAGAAAATTTAAATGTCCAACTATCTATGTGCAATTAAATATATATGCCAGATTTTGTCTGAGTTCTTTAAACTACGAGGAAATTATATAAAGGGATGATGTGCAAAGGGTCTCGTTTATATTTCCCGACTTGCTTAAATGCATAAATTTTGCAATTGTACATGCAAAAACAGAAGGAAAATCATTCTCAATTATGATAATATTTCCGATCATGGGAAGACATCTAAATTTTTAGATGAAATATAGGAATTCTCTTTTTCTTAGATTCTGTCTTCATAGTTTCTTCATTTTTAATTTTAATCTCATATTTTTTTTAATTTATAGTATAAAACTGTTGCAACAGGTGTTGATAATAAGGAAAAGCATTACTTTTATATTTAAAAACATTCTCCAATCGAGTCTATTTTAAAAAGTATTTTCAAAATAAATAAAAAGCAATTAATAAAATAAGCAATATTTTAAGAATTTTCATAAATTTAAAAATATAGTTGTAACAAGTTTTAAGAATCCACAATGATCACAGGCATAATAAAGAAATTTTAAACTTCATTGTGAAAGAAATAACTTCGATACTTCAAGAAAGCATTTGGACCAGAGAAGAAGTGGCCCCCCAAGAACAGTTTGAATGAAATTTGGGCAGAATCTTAGAGATCTAAGATCTAAGTAACTTATCATTTGCTATCTATGTATGTATTAATCACAAGTTTTTCACTCAATGACAACATGAAAATACACATTTGATTTTTCTCGCATCCCTGTGTTGTATAAGGTTCCATAACAAACAACTATTGATTTTTATAGATATAGAATTTTATAAGAACATCGGAAATGTACTCCTATTGAATTGGGAGTGTACACAATGGAGAATAAGCTGGAAAAATTGAATAATTTATTTTAACTAAAATATTATTAAATACGATACTAAGTCATTATATTTTCTGGTTTCATTGTACTTTTTCATTATTTCAGATCAAATATGAGGAAAAATTAATTCAAATTTATTGTTAGAATCGTAGAAAACGTGACCTATTCTTATATTGCAAAGTTTCAAATTCCTGCATGCAAATATATATTTTGATATTTATAATTAATTATCTGTTTGAAAGGTTAGAAAAATTTAAGGGACAAAAAACATTTGGACATACACAAATATATCTGATATCCTTAACGTTGTTTTATAATTTGAAAAAATAAAAATTTAGATAAAAAAGATTTTGTTTGATTGAAATGTATTGGCACAAATTCATTTGGATATTATTTCAAATCTCAATTATCAGGTATAAATTATTTTTTAAAGTTTAATGCAAATAATAAATTAAATGTCATTAAAATTTTAATTTCTTTGAGTAAAATCCAATGCATTTGAAAAATTACAAATCTAAACCTTCTGTGAAGCATCAATCATGCTGAGCAATTAGATACCCGAAATTTATTCAATACAAACGCTTAGTTTTAGTATAAAGATTTATCTAAATTTCTTATCAAATGATGGTCTTTAAGTCATTGAAGTGAGACTACAGTTTGCATGCACAATACATCATACTTACCATCATTTTCATTCGAAATGAAAGCATGTTTTCCTTTAGCCATTTTGAAATTCACTGTGCATTAAATGAATTAATAGAAGAAAGTAGCAGGATCACGTTTAAAAGGTGTTAAATATTTGTCAATAGTCGAAAAGTGCAACTTACTTATGATTCGGAATAGAAACTATTTCTGATAAGTAGAATATTTAAATGAAATTTATCGAAACGATGTAAAAAGAAAAAATATGTTGCCAACACTAAGTAATAAATTTCTGAATTATCTATATTTTAATAAAGCTATTTTAATGTCTTTTACTATTATTCCGACGTCTTAAAACAATCTGACAGCAAACCCGATTAATGCTACCATCAACAATACCTATATTAAGAAAGTTGGAACTAGTTCTCAATGAGCTGAAATTGGAATTTTGTTTCAAAGTTTTTAATTTTGGGAATTTTACATACCAAGTCAAAAGAGGTGAATTAAAAATCATGGGATTAATGTGCAAACCAAGCAATGTGTACAGATAAACTGATAATTTGATGATTGAATTTATGCTAAGCGCATTATATCACTATCAAATACTTACCGAACAGAGAAGTTTTCCAACAGGCTGACGTGAAACTCAAGTAAAGCGCATAAAGGAAGCCTGTATGAAGTAAAATGAAAAATATTACATTGAACCAGATTATCTTGACTTTGTATTCTGGTGTTTCGGATTTTTGCTGTAAAACTACTTCTTTCACGATAGTCGAACTCTGGGCAGCCATTCTGGAAGAAAAACATTTCACCTTAAAAGGAATGATTTTATAATATGCATACGTTTGATTTTGCCATAATATTTATCAAGTAAAAGCAGATAGAGGAATATAAAAAAAAAATTAAACTTGGAAGATTCCAAAATTAAATTCCAGGTAGATTTCTAATCATTTCATGCATATTTGTAGTGAGTTTTGTAATAGGTAAGTTCCCAAAAGAATTTAGTTACTATTTCAAAAGCAACCAAGTTCATTATAACAGAAAAATTAATTTTCGCGGTGATTCTCGTGGTACAACTTCAAGGAAACTTCAGAAATTTAAACGATCATGATTCCTAAAAGGTTAAAACACCTGACGAAAATTATTTGACCTTGTTATGTTTCAAAGAAAGCTAATAATGACTTAAAACTTCTATTAATGGCTTTGTTTCGGATGTTAAATTTTCACATGTGCTTTTATTGATGTAGCATGAATATTAAGAGCAATAGAATTTTAAAAAAAAATCCCAATATTTTTGTAAGCATCTTTTATAGGAATTACAGAATTTTTAGCGAAAATATACGAAACTTACAATATACGTGATAGTATGAGACCGCAATGTTATGTTAAAATTTGCAACAAAAATTTTGAATATTTGAGAAAATATGAGCCATTGAAATTAGCGATATGTAATAGTACATGCACGAAACATAGCATGTTTTTCCATAATTTCGAAGAAATATATGAAATATAAAAACTCCAAATGAATATTCAGAGAAATGTCGGAATTCCAGCATATTGAATTTCAGTTGCCTTCTAAGAGAAATTAAATAAATAAAGATATCGCTCCAATTAATATTTATTAAATTTTATTTATATTGTATTTTTTCTGAAAAAGTCTTTTAATTATCAAATCTTTTCTTATATGCAATAAATTTACGATATAAAAATATATACTAACATTCCGAAAGTTCAGATTCGGAATACCTTCCTCCTCTCCAATATGAAGTTTTTCATCGAATGAAAATTATTTAAAACTTAGTGGGGATTTCAAAGACAAAGCATTAAAAATCTTTTTAATTAAGATATGATAATTTCCAAGATTTAATAACAATTTATATAAAAAAGCTATGAAGCTAATAAGGAATGAGATGTGATTCGGTAATAAGGTGGTAAGGTCGGTAATAACTAGAATAAGGTAGTTTTTAAATAATTAAATGGTTAACAATCATATAAGATTTTAACATAGGTTTTATCAGTTCAAAAACCTCTGTTAAACAGATTATTAATTTGAGAAAAATCATAATTTTAGTCAATATTTTTTAGATTATTAAACATCAGGTGTCTTTTTATCAAATGAATGCAATGTGGAAATTCGAGTTTTGTTTGAAACCCATAATGAACTTTGGAGAAACCTTATGCAAAAATAAAATTGTATATTACTCAATATTTTCATAAATTTATAACGTGAAAGTAACCGCTTTTCTGAGTCCGAAGTGTCTGCACTTAGTTTCATTACATAGTTTAATGAAATTTCTTTAATGTTTCCATCATAATTATATAAACAAACAAAACTTGATTTAAATATTAGATCATATTTTTTAATTCTATTGTCATAAAAACAATCGTTAAATTCTCAATATGCCAACAACAAATGAATAATGATCAACCGAATGATGTTATTGTAAATATGGTTCAGTGATGCTAAAATTCCAGACTGAATTTTCAACTAATTATTACAACTAAAATATAATTATATAAAATTAGATACATTATTTACAGTAATAAAATTATAGTGAGTTCAAATTATCAAGCTATCCCAATGTATTACATTCACTCGTTTCTGTAATCTATTACACAAATAACACCAAGTTTACATTCCTTCAAAAAGACCCTCAATATTACCATCCGGATGCTCAGAAATATGGAAGAAACACACACTAAATTTCTTATCTGTCATCAAAATTATAAAATTAACATTTCCATCCTATTTTGCATGATTTTATAAAAAAAAATTAATATTACTTGGCTAATTCGTAACAAGCTACTACTCTTTAAGAAAATAATTTTGTCTAATTTAAAATGAACTGTTGATATATTTCTTTTTCTGAGACTTAGAAATCAAGAGGACATTTTAAATAAATAATTTAATAAATTAGAAATCCAGAGGACAAAAACATTTTTAAATAAAATATTATATATAAAGGGGGTTTTTTTTCTAAATAAATAAAATTTTTACTTTTAGATTTTTTTAAATTTTAAACTTCCATAAAAAATGAGCAGATGATTGAAACAAACTCATTCAATTACATTTTATCTCCAATTTTTTTTTATACTCTAAAATTTACTCTAGCTCCATAGTTAGATCTTTTAAAATGTGAAGCAATTTTTTTTTTTTAATTTTATATGAGATGCCTCAGTGTGAAAGTTTTTGAAACAGTTTCTTTTTATAATGTGATGTAGAGACATTAAACTATTTCTAAAAAAGAAATTAACAGTAAAATTTTTAAAATTTATTATACTTATTAATTATTCAAATAATATTGGAATTATCTCTTATTTATTCATCAGAATTTGGTGATCTTTACTATAGCATTGCAAATTTAGATTTATAGATCAAGCTGCAAATTTAGATCCGTAGATCAAGCTGTTTTAAAGTATTTAAATCTTCAGATCAGTGCTTCATGCATCCAGAGATTGCAATCTTCACTTTGCTGATTCCATAATTCTGAGTACTGAAGTCGTAATAAATAAAAAAATTACCTGCGATTTAAAATACCCTTATTCCACGATTATTTTGAAACTTAAACGTGATATTATTTTCAGGAAAGTGGTTTAGTTTAGAGAGTTGTCTGTCTTAAAAAGTTTGACGCTGAAGATACTTTTCAATATTTTCTTGATGACTTAGATTTATTAAGTTTTACAAGCACTGTTTGCACAGAAAAACAATCTTTCATAATTAAATTATTAAATCGCTAAAAGTTTTCGGAACCACAATTTTAAGACAATCAGCTGTAAGGTAGAATGAAACAACAACTGTTGTCATGTTTTCGTGACTCTGAGATATGGTCCAATTTCGAAAATTTACTGAGGATCAGTTGCAGAAAACGTCAAGGATAAGTTTGCATACTGTGTGTAGAAACATTTTTTTCATGACTCTTCGCTATATATTTTAAATATTTCAATTTAAAAAAATTGCCGGTTTTTATAATAAAGACAGATATTTATTATTAATTCATACTAAGCGCGTATCAATAAAGAAGATATAAAGCATAGAGAAGAAATCATGCTAATTTATTTTTAACTTTAGCTTCCGTGCGGAATCGTTTTAACCCTAATGCGCATGTTTATACATAACAGCATAACTTAAATACTAAATTTGGACAACATTAAACATTTTAAATACTAAAACTATTTAAATAGATAATAATATTTTTATAAAAACTATCGAATTCGGAGATTATGAGTATTTATTTTATAAATAGGAAGCTATTTTAATGATATTGGCATCGAGTATACCAAACGGTTTCTCCTATATCAAAAATTTTACCCTAAAAGCTAAATAATTTATTCATTTATGAAATGAACAGTATATCCATCATTTCCAAAATTTAGTTAAATAATTTTTCTTCTTATTCGGAAATAATATTAGTAATCTGGCAATGATTCATTTCCACAATTGTTATGAAGACAATTATCAGCAATTCGTTTTAGATATAACTTATTTCCAAACAAAATGTCCGTGCTATTTAAAATCAATTCACCGAATGAAATCATCTTTCATAATCACAATCGCTGAATCCTCTTTTTAGTTGCTTTTAGCTAAGCAATCATAAAGTTTCCTATCGCAGCAAAAATCGTTGCATGCTCACAGCTTTCAAAGCCATTTGCACGATCAGCTTAAAAAAAGCTGACCAAAATTTTCTAATCAGAAATGGGGCGAAATCTTGTTTGTCGATTTAGCAAGATTGAAATTCGATAGAATTGATTGCACTTATTTCCACAATTTCCATTTTGAATACAAATTTATCAAGATTTTAAGAACGAAATTCATTATAATTTTTTTATAAATAACAACATATTTAAAGCAAAATTACAAATCTTCTCGTTTATGCAATATTTAAAATGTCATATTATTTTCTTTACTATACGAGAAATCCTTCAGAATATTCACAACAAGACACTAAAAAAAAAATACTTGCTTCTTTTTCACAACAAGACAATAAAAAAATGGCTCGCGTCTTTTTTATTTTCTTGCATACGAAGTTTACAAAGAGAGTATAATGCAATCATAAAAAAAAGAAGAAAAAAATCGACTCGAGAGTTTGACAAATCTTCGCGTTTCAAACCTCACCGAGTCCAAAAAAATCATATTTTTGGAATGTTATTTGTATTTTTGTGAATACAATGACTCAAAAACGCTTTGAATTAAACGGATGAAATATGTTATGTGGTCTGTGCATTTAGTTCGCAGATTTATATAAAATTTCGAACGAAATAAATTCAGAAAAAGTTTGTCTGACTACAAATGAACACTATAATCACAAAACGTAAAGAACTGGGTTAAAAAAATTTGGTGCATAGGTTTAGCATGTAAAATGCAGATTCTTATCAAATTTTAAATCAAATCTATTACCTTCAATTGGTTTGTATTTTCGCACACATATAAACGCAATAGCAACAAACGCATATAAACACATTAAACATTGTAATGATTTAAATAAATGAAATTTGATAAACTGTGACTATCGTTGAAGATATGTACGAAATTTTAGTTTTCATTAGGTTAGAAAAAATGCAAGTAGAATATATTTTCGATATTCTGACGCTTGTGTATTAACCACACAACAGCGATTAACCTCCAAAAAATCACTAAAGGTCGCGTATTAATTCATTCTTACTCATTTTTCTTTGAGAATGGCATACGGCTAATAATTTTTAATTCTTTTAACTCTAATAATAATGGCTAATAGTTTATTAAAGAGTGTACTAGAAAGTTTCGGGGAGACCAATGTCGCTCATTTACCTTCAAATTCAAGTATCTTCAAACTGCAAGATTAAGCCTCAGCTCTTCGGCTATAAATTTTAATATAAATGGGGTCTCTACATACCATTATTAGTTAAAAGGTTTAAAATATTTAAGAACTCGTTTAAAAATATTTTCGGACTGAGATGGAATGCCTATAATTCTTCAAATGTAATTCTTTACCTTTTTAAAAATAATGGATTTAATTAATTTATTCAAACTTTTACCATACACATATTTATTCGACATATATTTTGGCAGAGTCGTATTCTTAGTACTTTTTCCAATAAACTTTCTTTCTATTACATCTATGCGTGTCTTCTATTCCGATGAGTCGGAGAATGTTTATATTGGGTGTACAGCTACCGAAGAATGGATGCTGGATTACAATTTTTATACAATATCTCCTTTCCATTTAGTTTTATATGTTTTACTGGAGAAATAATTTCCTAAATAAAATGGGTTTATTATAATTAACAATGAAATTGGTTAAATTTCAGTTTGAAAGTTTAGAATAATTACCTTTTATTTGGAGAATCAGGTATACGTCAAACAAAACTTTGCAATTACAAAATTCAAAGTTTAAAGGTTCAAGCATATATTAGTACCATTATATCAATAAAAGTACAAATTAAAAGAATATTGTAATGTTTTTGAAGTTCTGTGCATAAATTCCAAAATCCTTTGAATTACTCTATTACGTGAAAATATATTAATATCTGCTCACTTTTGACCGCCTCCTGCCTTCAATGTGAAGCCTAAATTTATAGTTAAGATTTGTTTTGAAATTTAATGTCTCTGGAAAATTGAAACCGAGAGCATCTTCATCAGGAAAAAATTTAAATTCACTCATTGATTAATTTCGTCGATGGATTAAAAGTGTTTAGATATTTTCAATTTATTTTTATATCTGTCCTGAAATAGATTAAAAAGCATAGTTTTCAACAATCGAGATGATTGTATTTTAGTTATCTGATTGTAAATAGAATCAAATTTTACTAGATTTGATGACGACGATATTAACTCATTAACTTATCTAGAATCTTTTACAAAATTCAATCTGTATTAACTTGTGCATAAAACTTTCACTGAAATTTTAGCACCTAATTTTTTTATATTTTAAATAGTATTTTATTTCTTCTTCACAACATTTTTCAATAATGATGGCACACACAGGTTTGCCAATTCGGCAGTTGGGAATCATTTGCTGTACAATATATTATTTGCTGATTTATTTCCGCTTAGAGACCCTTGCATCATTTAGAAAGTTGTGTCAGTTCACATCCCTGTTCCTAGAATATATATCGTTTCTGAGTAATTTAAGAATGAGAGTCAAAAGAAGATCTGAAGCGATTATTATTGCTATTATAATTACACATTATGAGCAGAAAATGAGAGAATGTTTAAAATTATATGAAATAAAATTTAAAAGATTATAATTACTTTTGAAGCATACGAATTTTGAAAATTTTAAAAGCAACATTGCTGTTAACCTGTAACTGGAAAGATGAATTTCCTCACACACCCAGAGACATGGAGTCAAAATGACTCCAAAGTTATTTTACTTTTTTTTTTTTTTTTGTCTTTTGTAAACAGCATTGGAATTTATTCCGGAAATCATGTAGTTATCAAAAATATTTAAAATGTTAGATGTTATAAGAAAAAACTAAACAATCTTTAATGAATACTAACTTTATTTAGATATTTCGAAATTACACTGATGTTAATAACTGATAGAATTTAACAAACAAGAAGAACATAATATTTTAAAATATTATTTCAAGAATATTTCTTTTTTCTTTTTGCATTATTCAAATTAAAAGCAGTTTCAGAGACATAGATTCAATGACACCATAAATAAAAACAAAAACTTTGAAAAAGAATTATTCGGTTATACGCACGTTTCATACTTAGACTTTTTCCAGCATATTACATAAAGAGCAACTTGAAGGCACTGAGGAGATGATTACATTCAAGAACAAAATACCATGTGATAATCAGAGCTAAAATGAACAACGCGGAACCATTTTGACTCTCATCTATAGTTACGGAGTGCTAATATTCAACAACTAGTATTTAATATCATCAGATATATCTCAATTATAGAAAAATAATCAATACATGGCGATTTCAGTAACAGTATTTTAATTTTGAGTTAAACAAACCACGAGAACCTGAGATTAAGAATTGTTTCCTTTAATATTAATAAACTCAGTTTTGACAAGCTTTTATTTCTTCATTAGAAAGAAAGTTATCACAATCTCCAATTTATTGTTAAAAATTACACTTGGAACCAAATAGAGTGATCACTTCGAAATTTTTTTCATACTTTCTACAATAGATGTTACTCCGGCTTTCTGCAAGAAAAAGTACTGTAATCGCAAATATTGGGTGTGGCTGTGAATATAAAATAATGTTTATTCGCAATACTGATAAAAAATATTTCTTTTGAACGAATACATTTACTAATCAGAATATTTTTAAGGTTTATTTATAAACAATCATAAGAGAGTTAGAAAAAGTATAGGTTAACACACATGTATGTTCTGAATAAAGAAATTTCTCATAAAATATTTCCATTCACATTCTAGTGCAAATGTCCCAAGAGGGGTTGATAATAAAGAAGAAAAAATGATGTCCTTCATCCTGAAACTTTGGAGACAGGAAGTGATAAATAACGGGCGTAAGAAACGTGACATATTTCTAACTTTACCGTGTCTAATTTCAAATATTTTATTAAATTTAAGATCTTGATTTGCTTACATATCTCTTATATATTTTTATCTTCCCAAAGAGATTAAAAGTTTAAATTTAGCAGTCGGAAATCAGCCGGCTTTGTACAGAACTGGCAGAAATAACACACAAGGAGAGCAAAAATTAATAATTTTCGGAAGTAACCAACTCGCAATATATCGCGATAATTTAGATTAGAAGAAAGTAAAGGTTAAGGTTTTGAAAAGACACTGATATTCGTTTAGAATTAACTTCTGTTTTGGACGATAAATTATTTAATTCGTCATTTACATATAAATTACAACAAAGGTATAACAAAAGCAGTGTGGCAATTAAGGAGCTTTTTATCATTTTTTTTCTGCAATAAAAAGGCATGTATTCAAATTTCATATTTTAATACACTGCTAGATATTCTATACACAGATTTAACTTTAAAAAAAATACTTTAAACAATTTAAAAATTACCACACCAGAAAAGTATTTTTATTGATGTAATTCAAAACGGAACCCTTCATTATATATAAGAAATAATATCTTTACTTGTTATAGTAATAGATACCTTCACTATAAAATCTATTGTATCATATTAAATTATTATTATTCTGAAAAGGGAAATTCAACAGACTGTAATTTTTGAATATTTATTAGAATAAATATTTTCGAGAAAAAAAAAGTCTTTCAAATAATTAAAAATTATTGAAAATTATCTTTAAACGTCAATTTATAGGAAGAAAACTTACTTTTCAATAATCTTTATCTTTACTTTTCAATTTTTGCCAAAGAAATAAGTTGTGTTTTATTCAGATAAAATTCAAAACGGAGCACTTGATTAAATGTAAGAAATAATGTCTTAACGTGTTACATAGCGTAGCAGTAGCAGGTATTTATCAACAGCAACCAATAAGAGAATTCAACAGATTAAAAAATATCTACACGCCAAAAAAGAAAGCTTTTCTTTTTAACAGGTCAGGAAGTATTCCACACTTTTATAGTGTTATTTATTTTCCTCAACCTGACTCATTGGTGGAAACGAACAACGTTTAATAGATAAAAAACATCCATTTATAGTTTTATTTTAGTTTTATGAAGCAGTGTGATTATGGGAAATACTTATTTTAATCTTTTTCTGTTTCGAAATGGAAGTTTTTACACGGCGTAAACAAATCCAGATTTCGAAATTTAAACAATTCTTCAAGGTGTATTAAATTCATGCATTATTTGGAAAAGTTTGTATATTCTTAAAGTTTTTTTTTGTAATTATTAAAAAATTATTGCATTTTATGAAGTTATTAGAAATTATATTCTCTGAAGAATGTCTCTGCTTTATAAAAATGAAAAAATAAATAAAGAGCCTGTAAGCCAGGGACTGGTGAATAAACATTTACATGAATTGGAAAATGTTTATGGCTATAGTTTTATTGGGATAATCATTTGAATTAGAACTCACTCATATGATTATCCTAAGTTATCCTCTCTTATGAGAGGAACTATGGCTTCAATGTGAGAAAAAGGAAATGCCTTTTTTGTTTTTCTTAGATTTTTCTAAAATGACACTTTCAAATCTTAAAATGTTAAGACAAATTTTATAGAACATAAAATTACGTGTAAAATAGATGTCGCGATTGATTAATTTGATAGCTTTAAAACGAACGTTTCTAACTCAATGATTGATTGATTATGTATATATATATATATATATATAATATGGGTTCTACTAATCCAAAATGCTAAGTCACATGACCAAAAGTTTGAGTAAAAAGCGAAATGTTGGCATTCGCTCGAGTGAAGAAAAGAGAGAGTGTTCTTCGTGTCCGATATCAATGTGTGGTTAATAATTTTGCACTACGGCGGCACATAGTTTTGCTATGGGCATACATCGTATTAGGCGTCGCTCTTGTTGCCATCTAAATATTTTACTTCTAACTTTAATGTAAATAATCTTTCCCAGTCCTAATTGTTAATGTCCTTTTAATTTTGTTTATTGTAAATAAATTATTTGTTTTTCTTTAAAAGTTTATTAATCAGTACCATAGGCACTGATCCAAATGGGAGTGAATGGGCATTTTATCCCACCCAGTCCTACAAACTTGGGGGCACGGCCCCGGGATTTTGAAATCATCGCTAAAGAAAACTCCATCATTCAGTCTCCTCTTCAAATAAGAATGCAACGGAAGGGTTCACACCTGTGCAACGGAAGAATGTGTGTTCCTGTATCTCAAAAGCATCATCAGTGAAAGAAAACGTATCTCGAAAGCATCATCAGCAAAAAAAATTATCGAAACATCGAAAATAAGTTGCAACGCCGAGTAAAATTTAAAATGTGCCGTCGCATACAGCTACTGAACAAGATTCGCGTAAGTACTTCTGAAATATTTTGTCTACGTTCCAGAATTGAATTGCCTGTCCTGAAAGTAATCTATAGACGCTATCCAGTTCTTTTTATTTAAATATATGTAACAATCCATTGATCCATTTATTTAAATCCATTGATAACTGTTTATAAAAATTTCAGCTTCATGATTGTGTTTAATATATAGTAACATATTTCTGTTTTGTTTTTGAAGAGTCTATTCTATAATAAACGTAGGGAAATTAATTTTAAGTAAATTATTGATAATTGAAAGTTATTATTTTTATTTTATTGAAAAAAAATATTATTTCTGAATTCTGCATTTAACTTGTTTCTTGAAAATTTATGTGCACTATTCCGTTTTTTCTATTGAGGCATGTATATTAAAAAGAAAAAGGAATCGCTGAGACAATGAGCTTGAGTGGTGCGCCGGAGGATTCCAGAGTTCAAATCAACAGTTTCCACTAGTATTAAGTCTTTTTCTTATTATTTGTGTATATTATCCTATGCTATATTTTTTGCACGAGTATTTATTCATTCCGGTATCATTAGAAACGAAACGAAAGTATATATATGTATCGTGTTGAAAGAAACTTAACTGATATTCAAACAATTTTTCCTAGCTGCATAAATAAATATTAACAAAAAAAATTTTTTTTTTTATTTTGCTTGTGATCTCAAATGAAATATCCGATATTCCTACTATTTGAAATTTATTGCTGAAAGTTACTCATGGTTTTCTAATAAAGCATTTTATCTTCTATTCATTCCAATAGCATTTTGAATTAAAGAAACCAGTTGAATTGTTGATAAAAATATTTGTTTTATATATCAATGTAGATAATTTATTTACTTTCAGTTTAAATTCGAACAATATTTTTGATTTAATTTTCAATTTTGCTTATATTTTGATTTAATTTTAAATCTTACTTATATTTTAATTTAATTTTGAATTTTACTAATATTTTGATGTAATTTGGGGCTTTCCTATTTTAGAATTGTTTTATTATCACTAGTATTATTTTGAAAGTTATTATCAGTGTCATTTTTTCAATCTTTAATTTCAGAGTGGAACCGTATTTAAAAATAATTTGTGCATTTTAAGATATAACTTTAAGGAATTACCCAAACATTAATTTTTAATTTCAAGTTTGAAGCGAAACTAATCTAATTTGGCTTTTAATTAAACAAGCTAAAATATAGAGAATTTTGGATAAATTTCAAAATTAATACAGTTCTTTGATTCAGCACCAAGTCCTTTTTTCTCTCAAAATGGCTTTCTTACTAAAAGACAAGAAAGAGGATTTAATTGCTCTCGCGAAACAATTCGGCGTAACCATTGAAACCGACTTGACGAAACCCAAAATTAAAAATCTGATTTTAAAAAGCGGAGATTATGATGAGGAAGATGCCAAAGTGATGTTAGATAGCATCATCGAGGACAGACTTCTAGCAGAAGTAGAAAAACAAAACGAAAGAGAAGAGCGATTGCAGAAGGAGGAACGTGAGAAGTTGAAAATCCAAGCTCAAAGAAATGTTGGTCATGAAAACTCGGCAGATATTTCAGTAACAAATAAAGCTTCGAAAGAGATGTTCTACCGATTCAACATGAAAGATGACATAAGTTTAAATTTAACAATATTTGAGCACCATGCGAATTTAACGTGATTGCCAAAAGCGCAATGGGTCCAGAAGCTACTAGGATTAATTCCTCTGGAGGTTGATCACTTAATTGCTCGACAACCTGAGGAAAAATCGAACAATTACGACCATGTGAAGAATCTGTTGTTACAGATATTCAAGTTGACAATTGTTTGTTTCATATCAAATAGCTCCTGAGAAAACATAGCAAGATTTCTATCATGAATTACAGACTTACTTTGATGGATTGGTAACAGGGCTGAAAATAGACACCTACGAAAAATTACCTGAACTTGTCATTGCGGACCAAATGAAACGGAAAGCACCACCAGAGTTTCAGAATCACTTTCTTGATGAGTGGTAATCCATAAATTCACCTGCTAATTTGGCGGGAAAATTCGAACTGTATGACGATGTCAGGAGGATTTTGAAACCAAAAGCATCAGATCCATTTTTCAGAAGGAAAGATGAAGTTCAAGGAGCAAATACATTTCAGTATTACCCATGAAGACCAGCGAATTTCCGGGATGGAAATAACAAGTTCGAGAAGAGACCTTTGCAGCTAAATAGAAACTCATACGTTGAGAAGAATAAACCATGGGGACCGGTGAATTGTTGTTACTGCCAGACACTAGGACATTTTGGCATAGATTGTCCACGACGATCCAAAACTACGAAAAATAATAAGACTGTGGCGCCTATTGTACAAGTTTGCTCTGAACTTTCACGTGAGAAAATGAGAACAAGAAAAGTAGCTTTAAGAAGCAAAACTTTCGATGCATTAATCAACACTGGTAGTTCAGTCACGCTCCCCCGAGAAGATATTAGCAAACAAATCATCAAACCTTCAGAACTCTCAAGAGAAACGATTATATTATCTGGTTTAGGAAAATCACAAGTCAAAACAAAAGGGTCATTTCGACAAGATATCGAATTAGATGGACAAAAATATTCTCTGACATTGCATGTGGTGCCTACGTCATATTTAGATTTTCAAGCAATTTTTGGGTCAGACATTTTAGAACAAGCCACATTTGACTTCTCCAAAGAAGGTGTTAAATTTCGAAGAAGAGAAGACGTAAAAATATTTTCCATGCATGCGCAACTATATGAGGCAAGACCACAAGATGAAATCGAAATAGAGCACATTTCTAGTCCAGAAGTAAGAAAAGAATTATCGGAGCTAATTTCCAGTTACAAGCCAGAAAAAATTGAAACTACTGATGTATACATGAGAATTATTTTAAAGGACGACATTTCAGTATACCAACCTGCAAGAAGACTCTCATTTCCAGAGAATCAAGCAGTGAATAAACAAATCGACGAATGGTTAGAACAAGGGATAATCAGAACCAGCTCATCAGAGTACGCGAGTTCAATCGTATAAGTAAAGAAGAAAGATGGTACTACTAAGTTATGCATCGATCATAGAAAATTAAACAAAAAACTAGTCAAAGACTGTTTCCCATTGCCGTTAATATAAGAAATTTTGAATAAACTCCAAGAATCTAAAGTATACACTACCCTTGATTTAAGAAACGGATTTTTTCATGTCGACGTAAACGAAAACCGAAAACACTTCAAATATTTTGTAGTTCCTGATGGGCAATTTGAATTCAACAAGGTACCTTTCGGTCTGAGTATCAGTCCTAGAGTGTTCCAGAGGTATGTGCACAGTATTTTCCGAGAACTTATGCGTAAAGGCAGTGTGATAATCTACATGTACGACTTAATAATTCCAGCTAAAGAAGAAACTGAAGGGCCCGAAAAGTTAAAGAAAGTATTTGAAGTAGCTTCCAAATATGGCTTAGAAATAAAATTTCCAAAATGTCAATTTCTGCAGAAGAAAGTAGAGTTTTTAGGCCACATCGTTGAAAACGGGACAATTTGTCCATAAACAGCAAAAACGTTAGCTGTAAAAAAATTTCCAGTACCGGCAACGCTCAAACAAGTTCAAAGTTTCCTAGGCCTAACCGGCTATTTTCGCAAGTTCCTTCCCCAGTATTCAAAGATAGCAAAACCACTGAGTGACCTGACTAGAAAAGATACTCCATTTGTGTTTAACCAGCCGCAGTTTGAAGCATTCGAAAAACTCAAGAAAATATTAACAGAAGGTCCAGTGTTAAATATATTTCGACAAGGAAGAAAAACAGAAATATATACGGACGCAAGTCAACATGGGTATGGAGCCATTTTACTGCAAGAAGGCGAAGATAGAAAACTGCATCCGGTCCAATACATGTCTCATAAAACCTCTCCAGTGGAAGAAAAGTATAGTAGCTACGAATTAGAAGTCCTCGCCATTGTCACAGCACTTAAGAAATTTCGCATCTACCTTTTAGGTAATCACTTCAAGATTGTGACAGACTGTTTCGCTTTCCAAAAGACTATGGATAAAAAAGACTTAGTCACTCGAATAGCCAGATGGGCACTTCTTTTAGAAGAATTTGACTATGAAATTATTCATCGACCAGGCAAAAGAATGCAACATGTAGATGCTCTAAGCAGAAATCCGGTACAGGTAATATCAAACGAAACTATTACAGCAAGATTGAAAAGAGCCCAGTAAGAGGATGAAAATGTCCAAAATTTCAGATCGGCCATCAGAGCAGTGTTGATCAAGAATTTTTCGAAAGAAACGAAATATTATATAAATATGAAAATGTTCGTGAATTAATAGTTGTTCCAAGAGACTTGCAAACCGAATTAATCAAATTATCTCATGAAAAAGGACACTTTTCAACAACCAAGACCGAAGAAATCATCAAGCAAGAATTCTTCATTCCATACCTGACCAAACAAGTACAAAATGTAATCTTGAACTGTGTATCATGTATAAGAAAAATGGGAAGAAAGAAGGATTTTTAAACCCTATTCCTAAAGAATATATACCACTAAGTACCTATCATGTCGATTTTTTAGGTCTTATGCCATCCACGAACAAGACGTATAAACATATCCTAACAGTTGTTGATGCATTTGCTGAATTTACTTGGCTATAACCTGTCAAATCTACTTCTACTGAGGACGCACTTGACAAATTAAGACTACAACAGAAAGCGTTTGGCAATCCAAAGGGAATAATCACTGATAGAGGATCAGCATTTACCTCTACAGCCTTTAGTGACTATTGTATCGACGAGAACATCCAACATCTATTAATAGCAACCGGAGTACCTCGAGGAAACGGCCAAGTAGAAAGAGTACATTTCACACTCATACCTGTCTTGACCAAATTGTCAATTGATGGCCCTACAAAATGGTACAAGCATGTAGACAGACTACAGAGAATCCTTAACAGTACCTCAAACCGCAGTACCAAGTGGACACTTTTTGAACTGTTAATTGGAACCACTATGCGGAATAAAGAAGATCTCCGAATACGAGACTCACTGTTGGAAGAATTAATAGAAGAATTACAAGAACAGAGAGATCTACTTCGGCAAGACGCAAAAGCAAACATTCAGAATATACAGGCCCATAATAAGAAGAACTATGATAGAAAGCGCAAGAAAGCTTCAGTATATCAGAAAGGGGATTTGGTAGCCCTTCAACGAACTTAATTCGGGACTGGACAAAAGCTAAGACCTAGATTTTTGGGACTATACAAAATTATAAAAGTAAAGCCAAGAGATTGGTACGACGTTAAGAAAATAGGCAACCATGAAGGTCCTAATCTGACCACGTCGTCAGCTGATTTGATGAAATTTTATTCATCAGGTTGAATAAAATGAAATCAGGGTGATTGTTAATAACTGTATTTTATTCTGTAATATATTCCATTTTTATCTATATTTTTATATTCTTCTAACATAATTTTGCATCAATGAATATAAACATATGTTTTATCCCATGTTCCGTTCATTATATTTTCCTTTTGTATTAAACTACTGTCTTGAGTTATCAACAATTATGTAAATTGTGTTTTCCTTTAAATTCTGCATTTATATTTTAGACATTTTTTTCCAGTGATGTGTCCAGCAAATTATTACTACTAGCATAACTTACCTCTCTATTAAGAAACAATGTATTTAAAGTGAATTTCTGAATTTGTTCTTTTTTTAATAACAGTTTGGCCGAGTGGAATTTAATGTCAATCTTGAATGCCAGTATGTAAACAACGATGAGGTCATCGTTCTATCAGGATTGGCTAAGTTGTAGAGATTTAATTAGTAGCCAGTACCATTCCACTGAACGCACCCAATTCAATTTAGTTTTATTGTATTGTAATAGATGGCACCATGGGTTCTACTAATCCAAAGTGCCAAGTCACATGACCATAAGTTTGAGTAAAAAGCGAACTGTTGGCATTCGCTCGAGAGAAGGAAAGAGAGAGGGTTCTTCGTGTCCGATATCGATATGTGGTTAATAATTTTGTGCTACGGCGGCACATAGTTTTGCTATGGGAAGACATCGTATTAGGCTTCGCGCTTGGTGCCATCTAAATATTTTATTTCTAACTTTAATGTTAATAATCTTTCCCGTCCTAATTTTAATGTCCTTTTAATTTTGTTTATTGTAATAAATTATTTGTTTTTCTTTAAAAGTTTCTTAATCAGTACCCTAGACACTGATCCAAATGGGAGTGGACGGGCATTTTGTCCCACCCAGTCCTACATATATATATATATATATATATATATATATATATATATATATATATATATATATATATATATATATATATATATATATATATATATATATATATATATATATATATAAAAGTTATGCACAATATAATAATAGGTAATGCAAGAAAGTTGAAGATTCTAGGTCATTCCTGAGACTTTAGAAGATTACCTTGAAGCTTTATTAACTGTTATTCTGAAAGAAGGGACAACTGTAAATTGAAACAACTGCAAAATCTAACCACGTATCTTTTAGGATAAGAAGAATGGGAAGAATTAAAGCTCTTTGTATTTGACTCTTATATGCAAATAACCTGGAACTTGTTTGAATTTCTTGGAGATGCGTTGGCTGGCACCAAATATTATCTTTTCGATATAACTTTGGTTGTTTCAAATTCCAGAGGAATATAATAAATGGGCCAATTATTATATTCCATGAGTATGGATTTATTTCTATTAAAAAATTCTACAAGATAGAAAATAAGACTGAAATTATGAAAAATTTCAAAAATTCTAAACGATTAAATTCTGGAAAATAATACTGGAATACAAAATTCAGATGCAAAAAAAAACTAAACTTCATGCTACTGTCAATTTAGTATGCTCTTCTATCACCCGTATTACACAGTCATTTTGCGAAACTTTTACATATATTTTCATCGAATGCATGGATTTGCTTGTTAGCAATTAATGCTTTTCTCTGGGGACATTGAAGAAATTCTGATTCTTTAATGCGTGCATTTTATCGTCTGCATTTTTTAACGGAAGCCAAATTTCTGCCTTACTTATGTTTCTAATTTGGACATCACGCATAGCTTGATCAAGAGCTAAGAAAGCCCTTTTGCTTGACATCGAACATTCATTCCAAATGATAAATTTGTAGGATATTCATTGTTTATATTACATTCTCTATTTCAACTAAATTCGGAAGTCATTATAAGGTCGTATGCGTTATATGACAGCCTTCCAAAAGTGTGGAAGCAACTTATGATGAAGCTACTAAAATAAAGACTTATATAATATTTTAATTGGATTTCAGCAAGTATCAATTTCATTAAAAATATTTGGAAATTCCATCAAAGAAACATCCATACTTATTAGCAATCAAATTCATCAAATTCATGTTGCATAAGTTATTAATTTTTTTAATCCGTTGTTGATAGTAGAGATTTATCTGTTGCCACCATGTTCATATCTTTCTGTCAAATAACAAATCTCTATCATGTGATTGGTATAACCAGATTGGGCTTCTGCATGATATGAAACAGCAGATGGAGATCACTGTTTTGAACATTGCCAATAATGAAATAAATTTTCTGACCGTTTTTGAGACATACATTATGATGAACAGTACGTTTTGAATAAGAAACACCCCATTTTAATTAAGAAATCGTAAATCGCTTCTACCTCCTTTATCCTTCCTCCTCCTGCATCAGTTCTTCCTTAACCCTTTAAAGGGCCATTTTTTTTCTTGTCATATTAAAATATTTTTGGGCTTGAAATTAGAATAAGAAAAGGGATCCATTTAGCTTATTAGATAAATTTAATTTGATTAATTAATTAATTTGGTTAATTAATAATTAAGTAACAAATCAAGATACATCATTTTGTCTGAGATAAAGACTGAAGCACCTAAGTTTCTGACTTACTAAAAAAATTTGTCAAAACTTATGCCAACCTACATAATTTCATACAAAGATTGATAAATTTGGTGGCAAGCATACTTCCCAAGGTCCTAGAAAGGGTTAATTAATCATTGAATTTTTATTGATAATACATAAAGTTTGGTAAGCTCTCACATTAGATTTATATCACCTTGTAATTATTTCTGTGACAAGGCTCTTTCTTACATTGAAATAAAACGCCTTTGTTATTGCTAGTATCAGTTCTTCATTTGATTTCGCTCCATTTTTTTTTTCTTAACAGTCCATTCTAAATGAATCTATTAATTACATTATTTATTTAGTGGCACATCAACTTTATTTTCTCGATATTATTAATAACATTCGGTAGACCTCAACAAGTTAAAATATTAGTATCGAAATGAGGCCACTCATTTCGATACTTATGCCAATACTTTGAGAAGCGTTATGATAAAATATAAGGTGTAAAACACTTTATTTATACTTGGCACTTGATAGCACTCGGTTTTTTTAAAACAGTTGATTGTCTGATTGAATTTTCTTGCTTTTATTATTTTCTCACGATGATAGGTCGACGCATGCACCCCTCCCCCCATCACTTTAGGGACTTCAATATTTCCTAAGACTGTTCCGTGAGTAGTTTAGTAGTTTACAATGAAGACATAAATTTGGATAGAGCATTATCTTGGTATTACAGAAATATGTATATCCATGATCGTATTATAAAGATTATCTCCTAGACAAGCAATCAAGCACATTCTGACACATCCTTCTAGAGAAATTATATAGATCTCATCTTCTCTGAAAGCTTCGAATTAAAGCTTGCCTGTCATTTCATGCAGGCAGAAACTCTTACGCACTTCGGGATTTTTAGAAGTTAGGAGCTAAGAATTTGTTTTCACTAGTTGTGTTTCTAATTGTTCAAACACAACTTTCTGATCAAGAATCTAAACATAAAAACCTATAATTGAACACTAAGTTAAGAGAAAAAATTCGTTGACTGCTTACAGTTTCTAAATTATCCCGAAAAGAAACACTATGATAATATCCTTTGAACATATTCAATAACTCAAGTATACTATAAACGATAGAATATACCTTAGGAAATACAGATAATATCTCTAAAGTAAAAAGAACAATAAACAAGAGATGACACACGGATTTTTTTGGAAGTCGTTGTATTTTTAGTTTAAATTATAGAAACTTGGAAATAGTATCTTGGTTTTACATACGCTGTAAAGCTGTAAAAATCCCAAGGAAAAAAATCTATTTATTTTACGAAAAATTGATTTTTTTAACTATCATTTTTTTCGATAATAAAATAGAAACCCTGGAAATGAATATGGTACATAGTTATTATATTTTTTTTAACTTTTTATATCCACAAATTTTTAAAATATGCAATTTTTTTTTCTAGTACCGCAAAACACATTACACAAATTTGAGTATGGCTATCTTTCTATTCTTGGTAGGGCTGTGCATATAAACTACAGGGCACCATGTAGATATTCTTTTAATTTTATGTTCGTAATTATAATTGAATTTTATATAACTTAACAATTTATAATTATCATGCCAAAAAATGTTTATTTACTTTAGAATATATCTTTTTTTTTTTTTTTTACTTTAAAAAAAATTCAAGTTTTTTTAATTATGCAAATGTTTCACAATTTATTTTCTGGTGCCTCATAACAAAATTCACAAAACTGGGAATGCCTTTTTTTTTCTGCTGCTGATATTAATTTTCCTTAATGTTAGACTCACACAAAAATTTTTCCATGTATTATTTCTTCATTTATTATTTTAAAATTGATATATATCATACAGCCAATTTAAAACACAGTCATACAAAACATATATTTAAAATAATCATAGGGAATCCCTGCACCTGCTTCAATTTTTATGAATGCCTTAGTATTTCAAAGAATAGTATGTAAACAAAAATGCAATAGGCAAGAATATAAATTTGAAGTTTCCGTTATTTCCCCCAGTTGATTTATATTAAATTCATACAGTCTGCTATTTTAACGAAATCTTAATAAACTTGTTTTAAACTGCTTAATATAAAAAAAACTTCTACAATTGGGGTGGGGGTTAAATTAGAATAGTGGATGCACTAAAGGGAAACAAAGAAAAGGCCCCGTTTCCTTAATCTTAATGATTTTAAAATTGATTAAAATATATCACAGAGTTCCTTTTACGCAGAGCTCTTCTTCAAACATAAATTCGCAACATGCACAAAAATATTTATACAATTATTTTCATTATTTTAAAAGTCATTCATGGAGTATAACTTAAAATCGAATAAAAACCTAATTTTAAATTTCATTCTTGTAAAAAAAAAAAAATGTCGAAACAGAAAATTTTCTTCCGTAAATTTATTTAAACAATTACCTTAAAGGATTTCATCAACAATTCTATCTTGAAAATCAATACTTATAAAGATCAGTTCTAACAGACGTCCTGAAAAGCGAATACACTGTTTTCACCCTTATCGTGTATCAAAACATTTAAATGATTTAATAAAAAACAAGGTTACAGCTTCATAATTTTGAAAGTTTTCTTAAAATGACCCAATTTATAATATGGACTAGCAAAACATATTGATATTTTGTGAAAACGTTATGGTACTATGTTGCTTTGAATCACTACACAGTATAGACATAAGTGCTTTAGACTCTATTATTGAAAATTAAGGACAATAACTATTAAAAAAATATACATGTAATAATTTCGATAAAGATGTCTAATAAGACCCATACATAAAATGTTTTACAGGACCATCAATAAGTAATTTGAAACATCATGGAGGAAGCTGAGTCAATCTTTACAAAAAAATAAATTTCTTTGAACGAAAAACATCAAAACTTTAATAATAAGAAAAGAAGAACGCATGTAGCTTTAACTATGTTTAACATCACAACTTATGGCTTTTAAAAAAAGAGTTTTACTACAATGCAAACATATTTTATATTGCATATAACATTATTTCTGATAGTAAATAGAGATCTTCTGGAATGAGTATATATTAAAAATAATAAAAACATATATGAATGTCTGTTCCAATATTATTATCGCTTAAGTTTTTTCCTCTAATTTTTCTAAATATATTTTATTGATATAGCAATTTCATCTTAAACATTATTAGAATTATAATAATAATTAATCAAAAAATACATACAGTTACATAAAAATTATAAGAATAAGTGTAAACTAAACAATAAAAGACAAAAAAAATACAAATACAAAATAATCCAATGCAACCAAAGCATAGGTTAAAAAGGAATAGTGTGACAACAAATTACAAGCAAGAATATATATATATATATGCTATAAAATATAGAACTTAAAATAAGCGATAATAATGTAAAATTGCATATTAAGTAACAAAATTGTGCATTAATAGCCTCCACAGTCGACCAGTTGGTCGTGGTAAATATTACTTATATTTGAAGAGCTGATCCGGCGAACTTCGTACCGCCTAACAATCAATGAACAGTTTAGTTATACCATTTATAACTCCAGAACGGCTGTTCCGATTTTATTTTAATCATTTTTGACTTGTTATAATAATATAAGGGAAAAAATCAATAAAACTACAAAAATAAGTATTACAATGGCTTATCAGAAAGATATTTTCTTTATTCAATCCCGAATGTATATATTTACATTCGGGTTTATTCTCTTGAGTCAAGTACTTTCTGAAATACAACATTTTTGGTTTTGTTATCAGGCGCAAGAACAAATAAAGCGGATGGTTTATCAACAAGTGAAATTGCCACATATGAGCCATTTATTTTTAAAGTGGGGCAAGTCCATTTTTTTTAAAAAAATGGAGATAATGGTAGTTATAGATAAAAATTATTATGATCTTTTTATGAGTAAACAATTTAATGTAAAAAAAATTCAGATTCTAGTATTTTGGAGATGGAAGTTTTAGCTCTTAACAGGATTGAAAATCTGTTTATTTGAAAGTGGTGCACATCCATCTTAGATTGAAAGTAATTTTTGATCGAATATATTAAGGCAAAATTTAGCTCCGGTTGTTATATGATGAAGCAAATGTGGCAGTTTGACATCATAGTCTGAAATCTAGGGTATTTCTATCTATCTATCTTTGATAAAGAAAATCGGTGGTTGTACAGTATTTCATAAGTATTAAAATCTTTTTTACACTTTTACATAAGTATAAATCATTTTTACACTTTTACATAAGTATAAATCATTTTTACACTTTTACATAAGTATAAATCATTTTTACACTTTTACATAAGTATAAATCATTTTTACACTTTTACATAAATATAAATCCTTTTTATATAAGTATAAATCATTTTACATAAGTATAAATCATTTTTACACTTTTCAAAATGAAAATAAATGTATTTTCAGTGACAGAAATTTCATTTCTAAAGAGCTTTCTCTAATTTAGTCAGTGTTTATAAAGAAATTAAAACACACTTTATTAAAATATTATAATATTCCGGTGAAATTTCAAGCCTGTTTTACTACTTAATTATAAATATAATTGGTGCATATTGCATTTGTTTCCTGTAGAGATTTTTATTTAATAATGCAGCATTTTTAGATGAGTTTGAGTTGAATTTGTTATGTAATACCTTTTTATACTGGTTTTAAAAGCCCTTATTTCAAAATTATTGCAATTCTTTAACTGTTTGGCCTAATTATTTCCCTTTTTTTAATAATATTAAGACTCTAATGCCTTCAATTAGCATACCATAAGTCTTTATTCATTGAATTTCCGTTTCAGTTTATTGAACAGAATATTTATAAAAATAAATGAACACAATTAAAATAGTTCGATTTTTTTTTATTTATATGTGTATTTGTCTATCCCAGGCTTAAACTTCATCTCCTTCCTTGAAAATTATTTACTTTTAGTTTACCCGAATTTTTAATGGATGTAATTATGCTTTAGTAGCAGTTCAACTTAAAATATATATTTATTACAATTAAACATTTTCTTGTTACAATCCTTGTCTTATGAAATTCACCAATTAATTTCATCTTTACAGCGGAGTATTTAGTCATTTATTAAGCCACCATTGATTGACTTCTCAGTTCCAGAAAATAATTTACTGTTGCTGACAAGTAGCTATTGTGCCTTTCAAGTCGTAAAAAATCTTTCCTTCAAATCACCAAGAATTAGTCATGGAATAGATAAAAATTATCTTAATTTGAACAAAACTGAATCAAAATATTATATTTATTTGAACTCCCCGACATTTAACATTTCTTGCAAAGAAATGACGAATTTATTCACAAAACGGCATAGATTTTAATCCGTATTTTGAGACCTGCAGTTTAAATTATTATCATATATTACTTTCTTCAAACCATAAATTGGACTCACTTACTAATAAGTAGTGTATTGGCAGGGCTTTCGTTTGTATTCAAGTGATTCGCGTTAGAAGATTTCTGAAGTGATTATAACCGCTGAACGGAATTAACAGACTTCGAAAGTGGAATGGTAATTAGAGCTACATGCAAGGGGCATTCCATTTCGGAAATCGTTAAGGAATTCAACATTCCTAGATCCATAATCTCAAGAGTGTGCCGAGAATATCTAATTTCAAGCATAACTTCCCACAGTAACGCAGTAGCTGACCGCTTCAACTTAATGAATGAGACCAGCGAAGTGTGCCTTGAATTGCCAGTGTAAACAGACAAACCAATCTGAGTGAAATATCCGTAGGAATCCATGTGAGACACACGGTGGACGTGTCATTGAATATTGAGGCAAAATTTGGTTTTAATGGGCTTTGGCAGCAGAAGATTGATCCGAATGTCTTTACTAACATCACAACATCGCTTGCAGCACCTCTCTTGGGCTCGTAACCATATCGGTAGGACCCTAGATGACTGAGAAACCGTGGTTTCATCAGATGAATCAGCTGGTAAGAGCTGATGGTAGGGTTCGAGGTGGCGCAGAACACAAAACGCCATGAACCCAAGTTGTCAACAATGCACTATGTAAACAGATAGTGACTCCATAATGATGTTGGCTGTTTTTACATGGAATGGACTGGGCCCTTCGGTACAACTAAACAGATTATCGATTGGAAATGGTTATCTTCAGCAACTTTCCGACCACTTGGAGTCATTCTTGGAATACCCAAACAACTGTGGATTTTTTTATTGATGACAATACGCCATATCACCGGGTCACAGCTCTTCTCAATTGGTTTGAAAAATATTCTGGACAATTCCATCGAATGGACAATTCATCGACCTATATCACCCGACATAAATCTCATCGAACATTTAAGGGATATAATCGAGAGGTCAGTTCATGTACAATGTCCTGCACCAGCAACACTTTCACAATTATACATCCATAGAGTCTACAGAGGTTTATAGAAGTAGGATAACTCAATAGTTCTGCACGGAAATTTCAACGATTTGTTGAGTTCATGCCACGTCGAGTGGATTTCGCTGGAAAAGGAGGTCCGACAAGTTATTAGGAAGTATTCTGTGACTTTGTCACCTCATTGTATTACAATTTTAAGTTTAATATATTGGTTTTAAAATTTTAATTTACATATTTATAATTTGAATTTAATGAACAAAAGCAATACAGAATGAATATCTATTTATTTATTTAATTATTTATGTTTCGACATACGTAAGCGGCAGATATTATTGGATATTAAGATTCACTATAAAACAAAAAAATGAACATAGAACTAGACGAAAGAGAATTCTAGTGTTATTATGAATAATTCAATTAAAGCAAGCTAATAAAAAAAATCATAATTCTGCAACAATAATGTTAGCAAACTAATGTACAGAATAATTAATTTAGAGCTTAAAGAGTGCACGTCAACGTAAAGGTGATCAAAAATTGTTTAAAGAAGTGTAACTGTTTAAATTATATTACTTGTTAGTTGGTAAAATTCTTAAAAAGAAAAATATTCTTCTAATAGTATACGTATTCAATAAGAAAATCAATGAATTTTCAAATGTTTGAGCTGTTCTTATAGATAATTTAGAACCAGATTTTCTTAATAGATTCACTGTGCATTTTAGTCGATAATTTAAAGTATATATTAAATCAGAACACATGCCATACAAATTATATATGAAAAAAAATCAATTTTTAATATGTATTTATGCGATACATATGAATAATTCAGAATTGACGCCTTTTTGTACTAATTGAAATTTATTTCTAATGCAGAAAAAGTTACTAGCGATTTCTTCCTTTATTCTTTGATTTGTTTTATTTAAACTTGATAGATATTTTTGGATTTGATGAAATCTCATTACTGCTTTACGATTAAAAGTATAGATTTAACGCATTAAACAAGCTGCCAGACCTGATGGAAATTGCATTATTAAAGAATACATTAATTTGAAAAAATTTTAACAGTTGTTGTATATCTATTGGTTTTAATCCTAATGTAACTTTCACTTATTAAAAGATAAAATATTTGGATATTAAAATATTTGCAACCATTTTTAGAATTACATTTTGTTCACTTAGTGATTCTAATTTGCTTCAAGGGCTGAAATTTTCCGCCAGATTTAGAAACAGCAATTATTAATAAAGTATTATGGCAATGCAAAACATTATTATATTTTAATATTATTGTCCTGCCAGATTAAATTTTATTTGAAAAATGCATCATCACATGTATTTGAATGTCAAATACAACACTTTCGACATTTACAATTATGTGTCTATTAAAAATATTGCCTCCAAAAGTCACAGCATAAAATAGGACTGATGGGAAAGGATTTTTTCGAGACTAAAGAGAATGAGTGATTTTTTGAGACATTTTAAGATAACTTTGTAAACAAATTCTTCTATTAAAAATGAATACTAAATACAATTATTATTGATAAATTATTATTGATAAAATATTATTGATATTTAGTGATAAAAAAATACAATTTGGTGTTATTGCTATTTGGGTTACAAAATGCAAGTTCAGCAGTAGATTACTGGCAGTAATGCCACCTAAGTTCTCTGATGATTGTATTTGAAATCCCTATTTGATTCAGATGTAATCAGTGATTATTCATCATGCTTTCTGAACCGTTACAGGAAGGAAAATTATAAGAGGCCTGGAAAATGTAGATTATTCCAGTGAAGTGAAGAAATTCAGACTTACTTACACTTAAACCTACTTACAAAAAAATTCTCCTAGAAATACCAGAAAAAATATTTAAAAAAATTTGAAAAAAATTGGAATCTGCTAGCACAAATTTCAAATTATCATGTGAGAACATTATTTTTTTTAGGTCACGTGGTATCAATGCGACCGAAAAACATCATGTCCTTACATGTCCTTAAGAAAAGCGATGGCTTTTGAACCATCTCAAAATCAATCAAATTCTGACATTTTTTTTTTGAAAAACCTGTTTAAACGGGTTTAAAACAATTAGGTGATTATCAAATTGCGCATACGTCAATATTTAAAAAAAAAAACGTTTATTTATTTTTTTTTAAATCGTTTAGATTCCAAAACTTTACCTAGAGACCAACATTTTTTTTCCAAAAAAATCCGGTTTAAACTGGTTTGGAATGAACACGTATTGTATTGCTCAATCGTCAACTTATGAAAAAGCGATGGGTTTTTTTATCATCTCAAAATCGCTGAAGCTCCAAAACTTTTTTGCCAGCTAGAAAAATTAAAAATTTCAATATATATATATTGAAATTTTTAAGGTCACGTGGTATCAATGCGACTGAAAAACATCATGTCCTCACATATCATTTAGAAAAGCAAATGCCTGGCTAATATGCTTATATTAGCCAGACAGGAGAATCGGGTACATGGCGGACATTCGCACCAAGTGGTAACATTTTGTTGGCGATATGTTGCCAAATGGGACAACCTTCTTTAACTTTTTCTAACAACTCTAAAAGCTAAAAATTCATGCCTCAAAAGCAATAAATCTCCAATTTTCTGCCCGTGCATTTTGAAGCTCCAAAAATCTCAAACCAAAACAATATCACGTTCTCACATGATAAAAAAAATTATTTGTAGCCCGGTTTGTTGATCGATATAAAAATATTCACAAACACATGGCAAGAATTGATTTGCCGAGAGAATATTTTCAAAGTAATTATACTATCCTATAAATTCTCTCCTCTTTGGCTTTATAACTATACATACTAATTCATTCCTCTATGCCTAATAGTATGCTGATCTTGTTAGAAAAGATTGATTCAATTCTCCTACCTATCTCAAATGTTCTCTTCTTTCTACAATACATAATCAAGGGATTCATATAAGGCATTAGAATTAATTGTAAAAGAAATTTACCAAATATTTTCAGCAGTTTCTGAGCTTTATTTTAATATTGTTATAATTTTTTTTTTACTGCAAACTTTATCTTATTATTTTTTTTTTGCTATAATATTATGCATTTTTAATTTTAAAAGGAAAATTTCAAAAAAAGAGAAGTTCATTGATTAACCAATCGGTATTGATACCCACATTGAATGAAGCAACCAGATTAAATGTTTAAGAAACAAACGAATAATTGCAGCTTCAATGACATTGCTTTATAATTTTAGTCACAGTTTCATTGTGCCATTTTTTTTTACTTCAAAATGAAAATTAATCAAATACATTGATAAATTTCAAGAAGAAAGCAAAAAGTAATATTCTTTAAAACTATAATTTAACGTAAAAAAGTATGAAACGAATAGCACATCAAAATAAATAGTTGGGATTTTTAATCTCAGTTTGGATATAGATTTTCTGTTCTCTGTTTTATATGCCTAATAATATCAAAGTCACAGTTTTTCTTTCTTAAACACTGAAATTCACCTAAAAGTACAAAATATCAACTTATACAAACGAAGAGCATTTTATATGAGTATAAAAAAGTACCAGATGAATAGTAAAACAAAATAAATAGCAGGAATTTTTCTCCTCAATTTAAATAAAGAGTTTCGTTCTGTTCCATGTTTTTTATGGCTAATTATATCATAATTTTATGCCTAATTATATATGTTTTCTTAAACACTAAAATTCACCTAAATGACAAAATATCAGCATATAAGTTAGGTAAACCGTTCACTTTGTGTAACGGGTGCATGTAAATGAATTAGTAACAAAATGTAATCAAAACTTTCGAATAATTAATATAAATTTTTAACACAAAAAAGACAATCAAATTTACTTACGTTTTTGTACTGGAAAGCATTTTTGTAATATGGTTTATAAGCCCTTATCTTGAGAGCCAAGAAAAATAATGGGATTAATAATAATTCTTCTATCTCTTTTACAAATCGAAATAACATAGACTGAGAAATCAAATAAATGCATTCATGTGTTTAATTATTCATGCTTGAAATTTTGAGCAACAGAAGTTAGAGCAATAGTCCTTCAACCTTCATAGACTATATATCATTTTGACTGACAGTCTTATTATATCCTCATATTAAAGGCTTTTCTATATTCATCTATCTCTGTACAATCACAAAACACTTGAATATCAATAAAATAATAATAATAAAGTAAGTTGTCGTCTAATTGAATGAAAATGCTAAATGTACAAGAAAATTTCCAGATTTATGCTTGTGAAAAAATTTCAAACCTTTTTTTAATTCTCAAATTCGGTACAGCAATTTTTATTTACTTTATTTATTTTTGTTCATTTTTAATTATTCATTAAAGGAAACTGAAAAGTCTCCTAAGTAGAATTATACATAATAATTTTTTCAAAGATAAAGTACATTACGGATACTGAAGTGATTATATCGTGTATTTTACATCTTTTTGAAGCATCTTTGCACTTTTCCATTATAAGTACAGAATAATTCCGAAATTTATAAACTAATATTGTATAGTATATCTTACATTTATATCTTGTATGCCTGTAATATTTATTAAGATATTATAAATATACATTAAATGTGTGCCAGTTTTGAAGTAACTGCAAATAAATCTTTACCTTTAGAAAAAAAGTTCCATAGTTATTCCATTTTAATGATATCATATGCTTGGGTTTCTGATTAAAAAAAATAAATCCAGATGAAATTCCGAGGTTGTTGTTTTTTAAATGCATAGAAATAATTTTTTAATTTTTAAAAACTAACAGTACATAATGTATTTCTCTTTCAAACTTATGTATTTGATTTTTTATCAAATATGATATACTCATATATGGAGGAAATCCAATCAATATTTGAAGTAATTGCATATAAATTTTACTTAATATCCTTTGTTTTAAGATGTTATATACATGACTTCTTAATTAAGATATGTAGTAAATTTAGATGAAATCCATGCTCCTTTTCAAATTTAGATCCTAAAAATTTAGTATTGATCTCTTTAGACATTGGCGACATCACATTCAGATCTGAATTACTCGAAATTTATCAAAATATAGTATATCGAGATGAAAGTCACTAAAATGTGCACAACAGCCTTTCAACGGTATTTAAGATTAAAATTAAACAAAGAAAATGTATTTATTCATAATCAGCAGCTCAAAATGAACTGTCTGTCAGTCTGTAATCATTGTAACGATATTTTGTTCGATTTGGATTTGTTAAATTCCCCACAAATAATATATTAAAAAGAGAAAATATAATTTTCGGAAGGAATTAGTTGAAATAATTGGAATTAATTATAAATTATACGAAATTTTAACAGTTTTCAGCAAATAATTTCGGAAATATGACATAAAAAGTGCTTTTACACTGTCCTAAAATTAAAAAAAAAATGTAATAGCTGTGGTAATTTTTTTGAAAAAAGTAATTTAATAGTCACATTTATATTATTTTTCTATATAAAATAATAAGATGGTTTTAAATTATGTAAGTTAAATTCTATTTTACTTCATGATTGCTCGTATTCTTTCGCTTCAATAATTTTACTTTAATTTTAATTCTCGTGTTCTGTTGCTCGTTTGCTTTTTACTTTAATTTTAATTTGTAGAATACTTTTATACAAAAAGATTTTAAAGTAAACATTTCATATTTAAAAAGACATTACTTACTCTTTATTAGTAAGGAAATTCAATGTTTTTTTGAATAAATTGTGAAATAACATACTCTTATTTTCGGTATCCTTGTATCATCCGAGCTCGCTGTATGTTTCGAAGTATTCTCTTTAGCTACTTCAAGTGAAAACAAAGATCGTTTGCAACATTTTTCACTCACTAACGTCACTACTTTTGGGCCAATGAAATGTTTCCAAAAATACGTATGATGACTTCTCACAATAAGGAAGTAATAAGATTTTTCCAATAAGGAGGTGGTAATACTTTTCTTTATGGCTTTCGTAGGAATTTCAATCTCTATTAATAACATAGCCTTACACATATTTTGGTGCCAATGATTTTTTTTCTATATATTTCATGCGCTTGAAAAAAACGAGGCATTAGTTTTTGAACATAATTTTTTTTTGTAAGGTATGACAGTAGCATCATTTGCGTTTACACATAAAGGTAAGCCGATGGTAACACATTCAAATAGGGCCTTTATAAAGCGAATTTTATAAGCCTTTTAATTAATTATAACAAAAACATTACACAATATTTCGGTAAATATTCAATTGCTTAAAATTAGGAATTTCGAAATTCAAGTAAATACTCATTGTTTATTGTTAACTCTCAGTTATTTTGTGTTTCTTCGAGAGATTATTTTGTTTCTCTTTCTTGAGTTTTCTTAGCTACAAATTGTTTGCAGATTCGTAACATTACATGATATGTCCAGGAATTCATCTCCCATGGATTTTGCATTCTTATGAAATCTTTCAACTTATTTTCCACCTAGAGTTGCGAAATTTTTAAAGAAAACTATATTTCCACACTATATTTTATTTGTCCTATTCATTATCATTTAAGAAAATTTATAAAACACGAAGAAAATAATTCACATAGCTATTAAATAAAAATTGACTATAGAAGATAAAATAATCTTGTATTCTTTTTATCCCTACGAAAGCAAGATTTCTCAAATAGAGTAATAATGTATTCTTATTTTTTTCTAATTATCTCTATTTTGGATTCTAACTTCATTGGAGTTATAAGGGTTTTTTTTTTTTACTACAAAAAGACATTTTGTTGATTATCGTTAATACTGCAGCATTTTTGCATTTCTCTTAGTGATTACAAGAGTTAAAGATTTTTTAACAATAGCCAATATTTAATTAGACTCTATAATTGCCTGAACTTTAGAAAGTCTGCATGGAGAACGTCAAGTAAACGTAACAGTTTTCTGTGAGCAAGGTCAACTTTTTTGCTAGTCTTTTATTCCTAAGGACAAACTCTACTTAAGATTGAAACAGTGTACAGATTTAATTTTTAATCCTGCCTTTCTTTGTTTCATGTATTTATTTTTTTATATATGTTCAGTTTTCTTTAAAATTATTTTATTTTATTTTTATTATTTTTCTGCTTTCTAAATTTAAATTGTCTATCTTTAATAAATGTTATGCTTAATTAATTATGTTTGAATGATGTAACTGTGTAATATTTTGTAGGTCATATTGTTTGAGTCAATCAGACCTTCCAAGTTTTCTTTCTAAGTTTTTTTTTTCCTTTTCCTAGTTTGGGTTTTTTTTTATTTTCTTTGGTTGAATTAGTTTCCTTTGTGCCCAGAAAATATGTGTATATATTTTTTCAATGATTAGTTCATTAACTGCATTCAATTATGAGCTTCTTATCTCTGTAACTCCATTGTTAGCACAACTCACCATTATCAGACTTACACCTGGTAAAAGAACCGAAGAGGTAATAAGTTAATAAATGCATTTGGCTGCCTATTTTTTTCTTGGCTAAATTATCATCATTTTTAAATAAAAAATTGAGTTTTAATTTTCAGTCCCTATTTTCGATTTCCTGTCAGTAGAATTATTAAGAAAACTGTGTCATCTGTATTACTCATGAATAAGGTGAGAAAGTTGTTTTCCCTAATTTATATTTTATGTAAATTTCAGAAAATGAACGACATTTTATTTATCCTCGGCAATGAATTTGAAGCTTTTACTAATATATAATGATTTACATCATTTTGATAATTCTCCTGCGAAAATCTTTTTAAAGGTTAAAGAAAGTTTAAATAATTGATGTAGACTTTTTTTAACATTTTGATTGATAAAAAAATACTTTCCTGTGGCTGTAAATCAATGCAGTAAGTAAATAACTATTTAATTTTTAAAAATCCAAACTACAAGTTCTATAAACTTTATTTAATTTTAAAATATTTGTACAATTATTACTAATAAGCTACAATTATTTCAGGTAAGAAATACTACCGTCTGCAATTTGAAAACAAAAATAAATATATGTGATATGAAAACCTTTTAACGACATTAAATTTTCATATTCGGTATGAACTAACCTTGTTAAATACATTTATATCTAAATTTTTCATTGGTATTATAATATTTCATTATTTTTTTTCCTTCTGCACATTATGTTTTTAGGTAAAAACTATAAAATTCCAAATGCTTATAAATTTCTCATGAATTTTCGATAAAGGTTTTTAACAAAATAATGACTAAATTTTCAATCAGCTATAACTTAAAGGTCGTTCTAATTAGTCTCAATAATAATAACTAGGGCGTAGAACCGGGGCTTCCGAGAACGAAGCGCTCTTGTGAGATTGTTGAACATTGCTTTCCGAAAACTGATCTAAGACTAGCTAAGTTCTGAAGTTCCCTCAAAACTTGATTTGAACTCCGAACGCGATGCTTACCTTTGGTAGCGTGGTGACTCCATGACCCTTCGTATAGTTAAATATGCATCATTTTACAGAAGCATCGTTTCATCATTTCAGTTTCACCGGAATTCCTTAGTTTATTTTCATTAGTTACACCGCAATTATTAGTTCATTTCTCATTAGCATTTTTAGAGTCATCAACGGCCTCTACAGCCCATAAAATACTAGAATTTTTAGCAATTCTTGGAAACAGTCCATTGGTTACATTTAGGGATTGCAATACCGGACCAAAATTTCAATACCGGTATTCGGTAATTTTTAAATCTTAATACCGGGATACCGGTTTTAATACCGGTATTAGAAATTTTAGAAAAAGAAAGAAAACACAAGTGTTTCTTTGTTTTTTTGCCAGTTTTGTTAAAGAGTGTAAATATCACAAAAAATAATTTGTAACTTATAAATTATAACAGTACATAATCGCAAAAAAGTAAAGAAACATCTTATTTATTTAAATCACAAAAAAAGTGTAAATATCACTATTCAATCTATGGTACTATTACAAATTTTTGAAAATTGATTTTAAAAAACATAATGCATCAATTGTACTGTCATTAATCCTGGAACGCAATTTTTTTCAAAAATGACCATCTGTCGAAAACGCTCTTTCGGCATCTACACCAGTTGGTGGTACTGTTAGCAATGCGCGATATACTTTTTCCAAGTATTTACCTCTAAATCCCTCATCTTCAAATAAATCGATTTCACGTCGGATGGTTTTGGATATAGCTGATTTCTGAATTGTATTTTGGTTCGTTGAATTTTTTTTATTTATCGCTAATTTTAATTTTTTTTCAAGAGACAATTCCTTTTCACTATCGACAGTAATGACACAATAATCTTCGATAATTGAACCGAATTCTTCTGAATGTGGATAGGTTTGTGGGTAAAAAATTTTAAGAAAATTTACTCTAAACTTTATCAAAATTGAACTGGTTATTTTCATTTCTTCTTTCTCATTTTCACTTTTAAAATCATTATAATTATTAAATACCATAAGACATTTTCTATTTCGGTATGCCTTTCTTCTGTGCGATTTTTCAATGTAATATATAATTCTTCAGATAGTGATGTGTGCTGTTTTTTCAGTGACTGGAACATGAAATTTATTGTTGCATTAGCTGTTAATAAATTAGAATCTCTCCGACATAATGCGTCAATAGTCAGTTTTATTGGAAGTAAAGCTGATATAGTTCTGGATATTAAGTCGAATTTACTATCTGAAAAATTAATTTACAGGTTTAAGTCGATTATTGCTTTATGGATTGGATTTCTCAGTTCAAAAATCGTTCCATCATTAGGAGTAAACTGTTCCAACGTGTTTTAGAATCTAATATTAACATATATTCTGCTTTATGTTCAGTTAGTATATATTTTAGTAATATATCCTTTTTTATAGGGGAACGATGAAATATCTTAACAATTTTTCGAACTTTATAAATTATAGGAAGCAGTTCTTGATGGGTTAATATTTCACCCTCATTAGCAATATCTTCTTCAACAATTACATTGTCATTATCTTCATTTTCAATATCACTCTCACTCTTACTCTTTTCAAAGTTGGAATCCGAAGTTTCTATATCCACAGTATTTGGATTCTTCTGTTCTTTATTTTTTTGGTATTATACATCTATTACTCCTAATTGAATTCCATGTGCATAGCACAACTGCTGATTTGCACCAATCCACTTTCCAACTTTTTCCATAATTTTTGCTCCATCAGTCATTATGGAAATATTTTCTTTCAGGGATAATAAATGTTTCGCGAATTTAGATTTAAGCAATTAATTAAGCCATTAATTAGCTAATTAATTTCGCCCGTTAGGGAGACATAAAAACAAAAACGTATACTATTTTGCTATGTTCGCGATCCCTGAACATATAGGGGAGACAATTTTAAAAATTTCTAGTAAATACCGAAAAACCGGTATTTAAACTTGTGAATACCGGTATTACAAAATTGTACAAATGGCTCAAAATACCGGTATTCGGTATCCCGGTATACCGGTACTGCAATCCCTAGTTACATTCCACACTTCCCATGAGTTTCTTCTATGTAGTTGAAGAAAAAATTACTATTCCAAACAATGAAAAGTATAACAAAATAGAATAATGCTACTATTCAAACTGTATAAAAGTTATCCTATCGATTCTTGACTCACTATGCATTTCCAAACTGTTAAAAAGACATATGGAGCCCGAAACGGAAAAATGATTCAAATGCAATAAAGAATTAGATTTTACGCTATATCCTGCCTATGAATGTAATAACTACAGATTGTAAATTGTGGTATTGTCCTGTGATGTTAATAATCATATTCAGTTAATCGTTCATTACATACTATGTTTTTAAACTAAAATAAGTTTATTTCTTCTATGATTTACTGATTTATGAAGACAGGATTTTTTTTTCTTTAGAGCAATACATGGGTGCCTTTAGGAATTAGAGTTCGTAGATTATATATTCTATTTAGTGCACATGTTGAAATAGTCTAAGCATATCTAATAAACTGAGGAAATAAAACGAAATTGAAAATGTAAATATTCAAACCAGATTTAAATAACATGAAATTTAAAGAAGAAATATAAATGCTCAATAAATATAAATCATTGTCTCCATCAAGAATGGAGCCTACTTAATAAAGTTACAAATTAATAAAAATTCTATAAATCTTTTTTCTTGTTGTACTTCATTTAATTGCATGAGTTAATGTTCTATATTACTGAATATGATTTTCTTTTCAATTTAAGAATATTTATTTTAAAATAGGCCATCTTAAAAATTAGTTTAAACTATGAAAATTCTTCAATGCATGGTTACTAGCATCGGACTTTTCCATGTACTACCAAATACAGACGGACGAATGGTGGCAACCGCAAGATCAGACATCATATCTTGAAGGATATTTTCTGAAATGCGTTTGCAGAAAAGATACCAAGAAAGCCTGTCAGGTTTACATAGTGAAACCAGTTCTAGAAGATCATCGTCATTGTTCTTCCTGGAAAAGCGATAGAATCGTAGAATTTATAATTTGTCTATTAAATTTTACAGTTTCTATTTTTGTAAATCTAAAACACTAGAAATTCAAATATGAACACTTTAAGAAAAACATTAGGTATTTATACCATATTTTCTACTAATATCAGCACTTAGTTTCTGAGAAAATAATATCAAATATTTTCTTCTTTTATCTAATGTCTAAGGGAAAATAATTCAACAGAAACCGAAATAATTTTTTTAATCTATGAAAATGCTATTCCGAAATAATTTTTAATTTATCATTTAACCCTTAACTGAGGACATGCGGTCTTTGAGACCGCTAACGATTGATTTTCGGTCACCCCTATCCTATTTTTAGCTCAGTTGAATGGATTGACCCTGTAGCTTCCTGTTTTGTGACCTTCAATACACGTGCACTTTTTCAACCGATTTCCACGGATGCTTTTTAAAATAATTCAGTTATTTCTTTCAGTGCGGTCTCTAAGACCGCATCTCCCTGTTAGTGTCTCAGTGATAAACAAGGCTTAGCAGCTGGCGCTAAAACTTTTGCCCCGAAATACCATCCAATTTACTAATCCTATTATGAAGCATTGCTCCAAACACTTTTAAATGAAGCAGAAAGTAATTTTAGTGATAAGGATAATTGTACAGAAGAGTTTTTCGATGAAAGTTCGTATTCAACTGATTTTGATATGCATGTTTAAGCATAATTAATTTTTCTAGTGATAATGTATTTTGAAAAATTTATAAAATATATTAATATACCAAGAGATATATATACAGAATTTATAGGTTGATTTTTATACTAGTTCTTAATCTGTATGTTTAAAATGCTCTAGAAAACCGTGCTGTGAAAGTCACAGAAGCCGATAAAAAAAGGGCCAATTTTATCCATTGTCACTTTTTCATTTTTCATATAATTGTTCAATTTTTCATTATATTGTCTTCTATATACCTTCATATACTGTAAAAATAAATGATTTAAAAAGTAAAATTTGATTTTTTTTCAAGGATATTATTTATTGTAACATGTAATTTGAGAAGAAAATGTATGTTCCAACGCATTTACTTTTTTCAATGATAATATATTTTGAAAAATTTCTAAAACATATCTATATATCAAGAAAAATATCTGCAAAATATATAGGCAGTTTTTCATACTAATACATTCATTAGAAAATTTAATTTGAATGTAAATTAAGTGCGGTCTCCTAGACAGCACCTACCCAGTAAAGTCTAAAAATTTCACCTCCCCAGTTAAGGGTTAAGCTAAGTTACAATCAAGACATAAAGATACAGTAATAGGTGCACTGAAACCTTTGTGTATTTTGAAAAAATAAGCAAGCATTACATTCTAGCATTTTGTTATTCGTTAGTATTTGTTGATGAATTTGTATTTAGTATTTTTTCTTAGATTTCTATTTTAAGTCGCCAATATTTCTTTTTTTCCCTCCTTAATGCATTTTAAAATAAAGACGAATAGAAACTCTCTGTACGACAATAAATTATAATTTGTAAACTAATTGAAGGGAAATATAATCATAGGTTGAGATTTTCATATAAGAGTTTGACTAGCGAATTTTATAATTCTTAAATCATTAAAAAATACAATAAAATAACTAATTTTATTTAAAATGTAAATATCTGCAGTAGTTTAATCTTGGCAATTTCCCTTATTGCCTTCTATTGTTTAATAATTTTTATCTTAATTCAAAGTTAAAAGTATTGCATTTATATAAAATTAAATGCTACTATTAACGTAACTATTTTTATTCAATGTTTAAGTAAAGGAGGCGTAATCAATTTTTGCAAAAATTATAAATTTTTGATTAGTGAATGCATTTACATCAGTTTCTGAAAGAAAAATATAAGAGAGTGTCAAAAACGTTAATTTCAGTCAGATTTTCATTCTGAAATTAGTTTCTCAGGAAGTTTAAAAACAAATAAAAATGGAATTATATGTAATTCAATTAACTTTACAAACTTTACAAAAATTCTAATTACTATATGAGGCAAGAATAATAATTATTCTTAATTTAGGGCATCGAGAAATTTACGAGCATAGAAAAGAAGTTTGTAAACCTTTTTTTTTTATTGGTAAACCAATATGGTTCTAGTTACAGTAAGATGTTGATGTATAACATCAGCACCTAAAACATAACACAAAAGTTTTTTCTTGCAAAGTATAGATCATGGAACAGCAAGCATTATTTTCATGTCTAGTAAATCTTTCAGTTTATTTCAATTGAATCAAAAAAAAAAAAAGATTCCACTTTAAACTCGTTTCTCTTGACGATTCTATTAATTATTTTAAAAAAATCTGATGATCCCTCCAATCTTTTTTACACAGCAGAAAAAATTTACAGAGAAGACATAATTGATGAACGATTAAAAGAACGTTTGCATCGTGAAACCTCAAAGCTTATGCCGCATAATTATCAACGAAAAGAACTTCGATAATGCCACGTTAAACTTTCAATAATTAAAAGTTTTCATTTTTTCCAGATTTAAATATTTGTAGTATTATATTCATCGAAAGCAGTTTTTTAAATGTTAACCACGAGTTTCTTGATTTTAAATTATTTTAAATCACACCTCATTGCGCTTGTTTTTGAATAATTTTATATTTAGTTAAAGATTGGGTTATTGAAAATAATCTAAATTTAATCAACAAAAAATATTAATCCCATTCTGAACTAAATTTAACAATCTTTTAAATCAATATATATACCATCAAATATTTCTCCTTTATTGATTTCTTCACTTATTCTACTTTATATTATGTTTTAGGTAGTAACACAATCCTCATTCCATTCAAATGCATTTGAATCATACTAAAACAAACTTCCGCTAATTTTTTTCTGCGAAACATTCAACAATTTATCAAAACGAGTTGTTCTTTGAAGAATATTTTTTTAAAAAATTTATGAACATTCCTTTTTTTATTTATGGTTGGGTGTCGCCATTTATAGAACAAAATTATAAATTTAAACAGATTAATTAATTTCAGTTCTCTAAATGGCGCTTTTCCCTAGCCGTTTTTAAGTTGAAATCATTAATGGTTTGGGGTCGCCATCTACAGATCAAAATTATAAATTTAAAACTAATTATTTCATTTCATTTCAATAGAGGTCATTTTTCGCAGGCTGTCATTAAACAAATATACGAAATAACATAAAAAATGAAATTAGAAACGTCTTTCCGGTTAGGTGTTGCCATCTCCTGAATAAAATTTTCAAAGAAATTATTTCATTTCATTTTAGTAGAAGGCGCTTTTCGCAAGGAGTTTTTAAACCAATATACGAAATAAGAAAGAATGAAATCAATAACGCATTTCATATTAGGTTCGCCATCTACAGTTCTAAATTATACATTTAAAACTAACTATAATGTTTCATTTCAGTTTAGGGCGCATTTCACAAGCGGTTTTAAAACTAATAAACGAAATAACATTAGGAGTGGAATATATAACACATTTAATGTTAGGTGTCACCATCTACACATCTAAATTATATATTAAACCCTCCGAGCGGCAAATTATTCTGAGTATGTCTTCTCAAAAATTTATCTCTATTCATCAAAATATTTCTTCAAAAATTAGCAACTTCACAGGGGAGAGCGTTCGAAAAACAAAGGAGTATTTTTCTCTCCCCTTCTTTCCCAGCCGCGGGGGTACAATTACCCCACTGGGGAGACTGAATTGTATGGGAATCTTATCTTATCATTCTGACTGACCACTCCCCTCCCGCTCGTCACTGCTTTTTTTTTTTTTTTTTTTTTCGTTTTAACAATATGTAGTTCCAAATTGAACTGTGATCCGAATTGGATTTTCGAAAAATTACCACATCTTGGTAAGGGAAAAAATATTTTTCCATTAGTGGTCTTAAATTTTGAAACTACAAGTTTTTGTAATTAAATTGACTATTACATATATTTCTTTATTCCGACATTTTTACAAAAGACAATGCAACAAGTTGTCTTTTCATTAAAAATATTATATAAAAACGAAGAAAAGCATTTAGAAATATAAACTCGTTAAAATCATGCTACGCATTTACTCTTTTTCTGCAAATAATATAAGTAATATTTAATGCAAATTGAATATTTTTTTTCGAACGTATATTAGTTTTCAAAATCGGTATCTCCTACACTTTATTTTTTTCTCGATACTTAATTTAAGATATCTTTTACACTGAATGATGAAAATTTTACATCGGAATTATGAAGCCTCACCATTTTATGTTCTCATTTTATAGAGGAATATATAACTCGATCATTCTTGGACAAACTTTTTAAACCAGTATTTCCCAGCTTTTGTAATAAAAACATCTACATAAAAGTTTGAAAATATGATTTTAAGGGCGTCCCTACATTTAATAACAGTAGGATCTTTTAATTTTGAGTTCAAAATTGAAAGGATTTTTTCAAAGATAATTGAAAGGAAGGGAAAGAAAAAGGAATAAAAAAAAGAAATTTTTCACAATTGTTTTTTTAATTTCAAATTGTTAGAACTAATTTTTAATGAGATATGAAGCGATATTAAGCAATTTTAGTTATTTATTTATATTTAAAGGACCAAGTTATCTAAATATTGTCATGAAATAAAGCAAAACGCTTTTGCAAAAATAATGAAATGTCCGCTTTTTTTTTTTTTTTTTTTTTTAAATACAGTTTTGTTTTTTCTGAAAAGATTTTGTCTTGATATCTTTATGTCAGTTTTGAATCAAAAGTGATTTGTCACTTTTAATATAGTTTTGTTTTAGAATCAAAAATCACTCTTGGCAAGAAAACAATTTTCAGTGATTCAACACAATCTATCTTAGAATCGATCTTTTGAAAATATTAGTGAACAGATAGTGGTATTTTTTTTTAAAAAAATTATGAATGCCAGAAAATGTAAGTGTAAGAATCGAATGTTCCAAATAAAATGGTTACATATTTGCCGTATTTCTCAATGAAACCAAGGCGAAATAGAATATAAACCGAAGTTAATGCTATAGTAAATGATAACAATCATATGTTTGTATCAATTTATCGACCTTCAAATTTGGTTTTATTAATTTACATTTAAAATTTTTGCGCTGATTCGTTAATACAATTTTTTAATCGTTTCCTAATTCAAAGAATCCTGAGTAGAAAAAATTAAAATACCTATATTAGAATAATTTCCTTATATTTAGATAAGTATTGTTTGATTTAAATTTAGTGCAAAATTCTGCAGTTAATTTGTGTGCGTCATCAATCATTTACTGAATACAATCCAGTATAAATTCGAATTTAAAAAAAGTCGTGAAAATTTAATTTACATTTAGCATTTTGTTTCATTTATCAAGCCAGTATTCATTTTACTACTATCATTACTCTCACGATCCCTAATTTTTAAGTCTATCACTAAAATATAAGACTTTCTTTTTCAAATTTCATTTTCAGAAATTTTTGAAACTATGATACTACTTGAAATTGTAGAAAATTTTTTAGGGTCATAGGGTTTTTTTTTTTTTCCTTTTCTCGGATTTCTAAAAAAAAACATTTATAGCCATTTTTCGAAAAACTTGGTTTTTATTCACTATATAGTCGAATTTTCAAAAAATAATGCAAATATTTTACCAGTTACTTCCTTCTATATAACATGCTCTTAAATGGAATGTCAAAAATTTAGCTCATATGAAAAAAATGCTTTTTCCAAATTCTTATTTATTTCAAATTTGTTCTTGTTCCCGTTAATTTATAGTTACATTTTATAGATCAGTTTATGGGACTTTATATTATAGATTCATTTTAAAGGATTGTTATATACTTTTCCTCTAAATTTAATAGAGTTTCATTTAAACTCGGAAATTTAATATAATCTTTATCTCGTAACACTGAGGGTAAAGCTCAGAGGCCAGTTCTGTACAAATTGGTCAACAGCTTAAAACAGCGTTTCTCAAATTTCAATATTCGCGACCCAGTTTTCAATCATAATTTTCATCTCGCCCCCCCCCCCGCTTACAATAAAATGTATACAACAATAATGTATATTTTGTATTCTGTTTTTAAATTATTTTTAACTAACTGCCAAAAAAAGAGTAAAAGCGAGCCAACATAGGCGAGAAATCACATCTGGCATTTTGCCAAGCGAGTAGTGAACAGATGAAGCGAATCAAAGCGGGGAAAATTTAAATATTATATTTGAAATGAAAGCCAAACAGGGAAATAATGTTAAAAGAATGTGAAATTAGAAAAATTCGTTAATAAAAGTTGACCTAGATGTGATGAGCTAAATTTAGGAACTGGGAATACATTCTTTCGAATAATAAAAGAAATAAAACAGAAATATGACTAAACAAAAGAGAAAATAATACGTAATGTTTGTGGAAGAGAATCCACAAGACCAATGCTGTCTTGAGCATGCGCAGATGTTTTCTCATAGGAAAAAGGAAAATGTTCGATAACGCAAGTTTCTATTCCAACCAGTCTCATTCGAGTCGATCCTTCTATCGCTATCGAATATATCGCGAATGTGTATGTTATATATGTTTCGTGTTAATTGCAATTCCCCATATTAAATATTTACGGCAGCAGATTCTTGCAGATTCATGAATAAATTTTTAAGCGGAAGTAAGCGAGCATTAGACGACAGTCAAGCATCAACAAGCACACAGACGAGAGTGATTCCGAAATTAAATCAAGAAAATATTCTCAAGAATACTTAAATTTTAGGTTTACCAGTATTGAAGTAAATGTAAAAGAAAGGTCCCTGTGTATCATTTGCTCAAAAATGTTTGCCGCAGGCAGCATGAAACCTAATAAACTTAAATGACATTTGGAAACGCTTCATAGTGAGTGCGTCAACAAACCCAGAGAATTATTCGAATTAAAATCATATAAAAAGCAAAAATCATTTTTAAAAAAAATTTTGTGAATTAAAAAGCTTTAATTGCATCTTACAAAGTTTCATATAAAATAGCCAGATGTAAAAAACCTCGCACACACACCATTGGTGAAGATCTTATTTTACCTGCAGCTATTGATAGTGTAGAAACTATGTTTGGCGATAATTTTTCAAAACAACTGCAGTCCGTACCTGTTTCAAATGATGCTGTTGCTCGTCGAATTGGTGATATAGCTGAAGATGTAGAGTGTTAGCTTTTCTCGAAGTTGCATGACAAATTGTTTTCAATGATGAAGCAACAGATAGTAATAAAGATGCTCATTTAATTGCCTATGTTCGATTTTGTGATAATATGCGAGTTGTAGAAGAACTACTTTTCTGCAAATTAATAGAAAAAACAACGGCCCTCACATTATTTGTTATTTCAAATGATTTTATGAACGAGACAAACATAGAATGGAAAAATTGCGTCAGAATATGCACCGATGGTGCTCGTTCAATGTCCAGAAGATTCCAAGGTATACAAGCACTTGTAAAACAAAAATCACCTCAGTGAGTCTGGACACATTGCATGATCCACAGAGAAGCTTTGACTTCGAAAGAAATGAGTCCTGGTCTGAATATTGTGTTAACTACGGTTGTAACCGTAGTAAATTATATAAAAATTAGATCCCTGAAATCGAGAATCTTTTCTGCACATTGTAAAGACTTGGGTTCAGTACATTCAGCGTTACTATTTTATTGCGAGGCAAGATGGTTATCACGTGAGAAATTTTCAAAGTGTTTATGAATTAAGAAAAGAAATCGCCATTTTCCTAGAGGAAGTAAACAGACCGGAATCCCAGAATTTTCACGATGGCTTATTTGTGATGAAATTGAGCTATTTGGTCGACATATTCGAGAAATTAAATAATTTGAATTTTCCACTCCAAGAAGCAAATACGCATATGTTGTATACGATTGATGAAGTTAATACATTTTGTAAAAAAAATGGAATTGTGGAGCAGAAATTTAAAGCAAAGAAATCCAACAATGTTTGCAAATGTGGATGATTGTACTAAAACTTACAAGGTTGAAGAAAAACATGTAAAAGTAGTTTTTGTAACCACTAAAAATCGTTTAACCATGCTGGCAAAGAATTTTAAAAAGTATTTTCTTTCTGACAACAAACTGATAGCGCGTTACGAATGAGTGAGGGATCCATTTCATAAGACTCCCGAAGGACTCTCAATTGATGAGGAAGAAAACTTCATGACAAGCGGCGAAATTAAAAGATAATTTAGTAATAAATCAATATTTGAATTTTGGGCAGGAATAGAGGATGATTTTTCTGCACTAAAAACAAGGGCATTTCGCATTCTATTACCATTTTCAACATCCTACCTTTGTGAAACTGGATTTTCTGCTGTGGCTTCTTTGAAGACAAAATATAGATCTCGGCAGAACTGAGAGTGGCTATTTCTAATATTAAGCCTTCCTTCGAAAAACTTTCATGTTCTACTTTCGAATATTCATAAGCTTTTCCAACCTTCCTCATTGGAATGACAATTTAATTTTAGTAAATTTCATATTTAATTATGTCATCTATCACATTTTTCAAATAACATTGAAAACTATTTTCCAGATGTAATGGATTTAATATTTTCTATTAAAACATTTATATCTTTCTTGGTTCGGTTTATATTATTATGAGGAAAAAATAAAAAGAAAGAAAATTGGAAATTTTCGATGGATAAAAAATTTAATAAGTTCTATTTCAATTTTCTATTCAGTATTTCAGTTTTGATTTTTTTTTTTTTTGAACATTTACTGTGTAAATAGCAAGTACAAATCAAATTTTTCTGCATTAGGTTCAATTGTTTATTTATTTCGATATTTCAGTCTTTTCACGGAAAATATGTCAATTTGAATTCATTGATTCACAGAAAATAAGTCAACTTAAAGCATTAAAATATTTACATCAAGTATTCTAAAAAACTTTTCTTGAGCTAACTGTGCTAATTTTTTGTAATAAGTGAAAAAACTGCCAGATGATTGCGAAAATTAATTTAGCGATGTTTGTAAGCAATACAAATATATTATGCAAGTCCACTTATTATTTTACATGCTTTATTTCATTCAAAAGCACATAAATAGTTATTTTTTCAATTGGAATTACAAATAATCTGTCAGCGATAATATAAATCTAGTCGTGGTTCCTCATTTCCTTAAAATCAGATTCATTTAAATTATTTTAATTTTTTTCTCCTGAGAATTTCAGTGTGAAGTACTGTGCCATAAGTATTATTAAAAAAAAAACATTGAACATTTATTTTTTGTTCTTCATAAAATATTATAGCATTCCAGAGAAAAAAATAATGATATTTTTAAAATTTTATTGGAAATAAATTTATTTGCAAATTCAATTTTGAAACGCATTGATATTTTAATAAATTCTAAATATAAAATAGAAACTTATTTCTTAATTAATGAATGAGGAAATTTCTTTCAATATTTTATCCAATATTTTAAAAGGAAAAAAAAATGATTTGAGAAATTCTTGCAACTTTTTTGACAAAATAAAAATATGGCAAAATCTACTTGAAATATTAACAGATGCAAATTTCTATTTTGAGCAATGAGATTTTTTTAAAAGCATTTATGCCATGGTTAAACTTTAATGGAAAGTAAAATTTTGGAAGTCTAAAGAAGAAGAAAAAAAATAAAAGCGAATATGTTGTTTTTAATACCTTGATGCCAATTGACATTTTTTTAAGTATGTTTTACTCAATTTTTATAATAAGAAATTCAAAAAATTTTGTTTTACTTTTGAAATTAAGTGCATCCATAATAATCGTAAATGCGTTTCTAATTTCATTCTTTATGTTTTTTCGTTTATTAGTTTAACAACAGTTTGTGAAAAGTGAACTTCAGTGAAATGAAAGGAAATAATTAGTTTTGAATTTGTAATTTTGTCCTGTAGATAGCGACAAAAAATCATTGTATTCATTTCATTCTTTATGTTATTTTGTTTATTAATTTATTTAGTTCAGGGATTAATATATTTTAGTTCAGGGAAAAGAACCATGAACTAAAATGAAACAATATAATTAATTTTAAATATATAATTTAGACCTGTAGATGGCGACAACTAAGATTAAATGTGACATATTTCTTTCCCTACGTTATTTCGTTTATTAGTTTTAAACTGATTGTGAAAAGCGCCCTCTACTGAAAAGAAACGATATAATTAGTTTTAAATTTATAACACGCTATATGTCTAAATTATATATTTAAACCTTATTATATCATTTCATTTCAGTAGAGGACTCTGTTCAAAATATGTTTTTAAACTAATAAAAGAAAAACATAAAGAATGAAATCAGCTGCGCATTTTTGATCCGGTGCTACCATCTGCAGAACAAAATAATAAATTCCAAACTAATTATTTCATTTCAATTCAGATGAGGACGCTCTTCACCGCTGTTTTTACAAAAATAAGCAAAATAAAATAAATAATGAAATCAATAACGCATTTCATAAACAGTTTTTAACTAATAAACGAAATACCAAAAAGAATGAAACCAATAACACATTTATGATGAGATGTTGCCATCAACCAAACAAAATTATAAAATCAAAACTAATTATTTCATTTTACTTCAGTAGAGTTCGCAGTTCGTAATGTTTTTAAACTAATAATCAAAATAAAACAAAAAATGAAATCAATAACTCATTTATAATTAGGTGTCGACATCTACAGGACAAAATTATAAGTTTAAAACCAATTTTTTTTTTCATTTTATTTCAGAAGAGGGCGCTTTTCGCAAACAGGTTTTTAACTAATAAACGAAATTCCCAAAGAATGAAACCCATAATGAATAAATGATTGGGTGTCGCTATCTAGAGAAAAAATTATAAATATAAAACAAATTAATACATATCATTTCAGAAGATGGCGCTTTTAAGCAGCCGTTTTTAAACTAATAAAAGAAGTTTGGTTTAGTTATATTAACGTCCCGTTTGAAGCAACTCTAGGGCTTTTTTGGGACAGACCTCGTAATTTTGAACCCTGGTCAGATGACGAGGACGACACCTGAGCTGGCACCCCCCTCTCCACACCACACTAATAAAAAATAGCATTAAGAATGAAATCAATAATCCATTCATGGTTAGGTGTGAGCATGTACAAAAAAAAATTATAAATTTAAAATTAATTATTTCATTTCATTTCAGTACAGGGCCCTTTTCATAAGCTGTAATTAAAATAATAAACGAAATACCAATACGAATGAAATCAATATCGATTTTATGGTTAGCTGTCGGTATCTACAGTAGTAAATCAGAAATTTAAAACTAAATATATCCTTTCATTTCAGTAGAGAGTGCTTTACACAAGCCGTTTATAAACTAATAAACGAAATAACATAAAGAATGAAATCAATAACGCATTTATTGTTAGGTGTCACCATCTAAATGAAAAAATTATAAATTCAGAACTAATTATTTCATTTCATTTCAGTAGAGGGCGCTTTTCACAAGCTGTTTTTAAACTAACGAATTCATATTAAACGAATTCATATAAACAATTAAATCAGCATCGGCAACGCATTTATGGTTAAGCTTCGTCATCTACGGGACAAAATTATAAATTTAAAACAAATGAATTCATTTCATTTCATTAGATGTCGCTTTTTGCAAGATCTTTTTAAACTAATAAATGAAATAACATAAAGATTGAAATCAAAAACGCATTTACGGTTTGGTGCCGCCATGAACAGGACAAAATTATAAATTTAAATCAAAGTGATTCATTTCATTTCAGTACAGGACGATCTTCGCAAGATGATTTTAAGCTAATAAACGAAAAAATATACAGAATGAAATCAGACATGTGCCTCCGCATAATAAATTTAACGTTAACTGTTTCAATTCATTTCAGTAGAGGAATCTTTTTGCGAACAGTTTTTATTCTAATAAACGAAAAAACATAAATAATCGACAAGTCAAAAGAATAAAATCAAGTATTTATAGTTAGGTCTTGATATTTTCAGGACAAAATTATAAATTTAAAACAAATTAATTCATTTCATTTCAGTAGATGTCGCTTTTCGAAAACTGTTTTAAAGAAATTAACGAAATAAAATAAAGAATGAAATCAATAACTCATTTACTTTTAGGTGTCGCCATCTACCGGACAAAATTATAAACTTAAAGCAAAAGATATCATTTCATTTCAGTAGAGGATGCTTTTCTCAAACTTTTTAAAACTGATAAGCGAAATATCATAAAGTATGAAATAAATAACACATTAATAGTTTCTTTTCTCTATCTACAGGATAAAATTATAAACTCAAATCTAATTATTTCATTTCATTTCAGTAGAGGTCGCATTTATCAAGCTCTTTTTAAACTGATAAATGAAATAATATAAAAATTAAAATCAAAAACGCATCTACGTTTAGGTGTCGCCATCTACAGGACAAAATTATAAATTTAAAACAAATTAAATCATTTCATTTCAGTAGAGTGCGCTTTTCACAAGCTGATTTTAAACTAATAAATAAAAAAATATAAAGAATGAAATCAGAAACTCTCCTCCGCATTATAAATTTATAACTTATTATTTCATTTCATTTCAGTATTCTAATGCATTTTGATGAGATTAGGTGTGTGACAAAAGTGGCGTTACGCCAGTAAAAACTAATAAATAATTTTTTAAAAAATAGAATTTAAATAGCTATCAAAGAACTAGCTATTCAAACTTTTTTCTTCATAATCTTGTGCACTGGAAGCTAAAAAACAGCAAAAAAAGGGGGGGGGAGGACCGGCATAAAAAGAAAAAGTGGAGAGGTCGAAATAGCCTAAGAAGAAGAGTCTATATAATATTCCAACAGCATCATTGAAACATAATTTGTAAATAATAAAATTTACCGAATATAGGCAATTTAAATTTGGCAAACAGAAAAAAATGAAAAATAAAAAAGCAAAGAAAATATATAAATAAACAAAAAATGCGAAGTGAAAAATAGAAATAAACAAATGAAAAAATAAACAAACAGAATAATAAGAAGAAGAACCTTTAATGCACTAAGGCTCTCCTTGAATAGATGATAATGCAAATGCGGTTTATTATGGGTTTTTTTTCCTATTTAAAGCTTGCCATATAGTAAAAAGTTCTGCTTGAAAAACTGAACAGTGATTCTCAAGCTTATACTGAAACTCTTGGATTTTATCTTCACCCTCAAAAACACACAAAGCCGCACTAACTTGTTCATTCATTTTCGAACCATCTCTATCGATTGAATGCGGAGCTGTCACTGCAGAAACATACCACTATATCTCTTCAATCTTACTGGGGTGAACCCATCTATTTTCATAACTAATCCTTTTAGAGCTCTGAATTGTTTGGCCAAAAATATAAATGTCTTTATGGTGATTTTTTTATCCAATACCAAGCGGTATCAATATCACATATCAGATCTACTGGTTCAAGTCCACTAATTATTTGTAGAGCTGCTGTAGATGTTGAGCAAAAAGCCCCCATTATTGCTAACAGTGCTTTACGTATAGTATACAATATTGATCTTTTGCCTTTGTCTATTAGTGCCCTTCTAACAGGCTGCAACTGTATATACTAAAATTCTTTCAAGGGCTCTTTTGTATAAAATTTAGACAATTTTTCCTGATATTCATCTATTGTATTTGGCAAATGTATGTCTATTTAAAATTTTAGTCATCTTGCTTCCCACACGATTTATCAGGGCCATACCATTTAATCTGTCATCAACTATAATACCAAGAATCTTCATATTTCTTGCAAGATTGAAATGGTTTACCTGTATAAGAACAATACAGAGGGTGTTTATAAAGAACTTTTTTACCAAAACGAATCAGCTGCGTTTTTGCAAGCGCAAATGTAACCTTAGAGTCCTTACTCCAACAATCTAATTTTTCCAAAACCTTATTAACCAGATCTTGAATTTTATGCTTGCTAGTTGCTGCCACAAACACATAAGAATCATCAGTGTATGCAATTATTTTAGTATCTTCCCCAAAATTAATTTGCAGTTCTTCATTAGCTACTAGAAGCCAATATAGAGGTCCAGAATTAGAACCCTGAGGGCATCCAGTTGAATATTCTCTATTAAAAATTTGATCGCCGCAAATTAGAAAAACTTTTCTGCCGTTGAGGAAACTTGAAATCACATTTAAAAGGTTTTGGGGGAAATTCATATTTTTCAAATTGTGTAGCACTAATGGCCACCACACTCAACTAAAAGCACTTTTCACATCTAAAGAAATTATAACACTATATTTTGAGTTATTTTTTGCCTCCGCAATCCAATTTTTAATATGAATAATTTCTTCACATTAAAGGAATAAATTCATATTGATTTATCCACCCAGGAATAAATCCATATTAATTTTGATGAAGAAAATTATTTTTTTAATAAATTATAGAATATTCTCAGTCTAATCATTTTATCAAATATTTTTCCAATTAAATCAATGGCCGAAAAGCAGCTGGATCTCTATCATTTTTATTTGACTTGTTAAACAACACAACTTGTGCTACTTTCCATTTTGCAGGGAAATATCCATGGTGCATGCATCTATTATAAAGATCAACAAAAATTTTGATATTACACTTAAATGCTTCTTGAACAATTAATGTTGAAATACCATCCGGACATGAAGCTTGTTTGTTATTTAAACTGTTGATAGTATGTTCCACTTCGAAAATTGAAAATGAGGATAATTTAGAGAATTTGGAGGAATTCGACTATTTTTTCGAATATTTTCATGAAAAAGCTTAGTTTTACCATCATCCGAGGGAATATGAAATTCGAATAAAGCATATATCTCTTGCTTAGGAGATTCGGCTAAAGAACCGTCAGTTTTTTTAATTGCACTAAGTTGGAAGGATTTATTGTCTGGACTTTAGCCACATCAAAATGAATTCCAAATGGCTCGCTTGATGTCACATTTTCACATAAATTAGATCAATCATTTCTTTTTGCCCAATTTAAACTCATTTTATACTTTGCCTCTGCTTCTTTAATCAGCATTCGAAGATCTTTCTTGTCACTTATATATTTGGCCTGAAACAATTTTCTTTTTGCTCTTCTCACATGACTTCTTAGAACCTCTAGTTTTCTAGACCACCAATTATGTTTTTTCTTTAGGAGTTTGTTTAACTTATATAATTTACTGTTTTTATAGGCAGATACTATAGTTTTGTTATATTCTCAACGTAAAAATCCAGATTTTGTCTTACTATATTTTCCATATTTTGGAAATCTTTGGTAAGCAGAACTCTAAATTTTTGTAAATTTAAGTTTTCTATGTAAATTCTATCATTTTTTAACATTTTAGGTCGTTTAGTATAAAATGAAAAACTAATGCTACTATGGTCGCTGCAAATAGGTTCTAAATCAATTGTCCATCTAAAAATATTTTTTGATAATATAGGGTTACTAATGGTAATAGCTATCCATGATCTTCCTAACATACCATGAAATGTTAGAGGAGAATTTTCATCATTTAAAACAACAAATCCTTTTGAAAAGAGAAATTCAAGTAATATATGACTAGGGATTGCAATATCGGTATATCAGGATACCGAATACCGGTATTTTGAGCCATTTGTACAATTTTGTAATACCGGTATTCACAAGTTTAAATACCGGTTTTTCGGTATTTACTAGAAATTTTTAAAATTTTCTCCACTGTATGTTCAGGGATCGCCAACATAGCAAAATAGTATACGTTTTTGTTTTTATGTCTCCATAACGGGCGAAATTATTTAGCTAATTAATGGCTTAATTAATTGCTTAAATCTAAATTAGCGAAACATGGATTATTCCTGAAAGAAAATATTATATCCATAACGACTGATGGATTAACAATTATGAAAAACGTTTTAAAGTTGATTGGTGCAAATCAGCAGTTGTGCTATGCACATGGAATTCAATTAGGAGTAATATATGTATTATATCAAAAAAATAAAGAACAGAAGAATCCAAATACTGCCGATATAGAAACTTCGGATTCCAACTTTGAAAAGAGTAAGAGTGAGAGTGATATTGAAAATGAAGATATTGACAATGTAATTGTTGAAGAAGATATTGCTAATGAGGGTGAAATATTAACCCATCAAGAACTGCTTCCTATAATTTATAAAGTTCGAAAAACTGTTAAGATATTTAAACGTTCCCCTATAAAAAAGGATATATTACTAAAATATACGCTAACTGAAAATAAAACAGAATATATGTTAATATTAGATTCTAAAACACGTTGGAACAGTTTACTCCGAATGATGGAACGATTTTTGAAACTGAGAAATCCAATCCAAAAAGCAATAATCGACTTAAACCTGTAAATTATTTTTTCAGATAGTGAATTCGACTTAATATCCAGAACTATATCAGCTCTACTTCCAATAAAACTGAATATTGAGGCATTATGTCGGAGAGATTCTAATTTAATAATAGCTAATGCAACAATAAATTTCATGTTGCAGTCACTGAAAGAACAGCACACATCACTATCTAAAGAATTATATATTACATTGAAAAAGCGCACAGAAGAAAGGCATACCGAAATAGAAAATGTCTTATGGTATTTACATAATTCTAATGATTTTAAAAATGAAAATGAAAAGAAGAAAAGAAAATAACCATTTCAAATCTGATTAAGTTAGAGTAAAGTTTCTTAAAATTTTTTTCCCACAAACCTATTCACATTCAGAATTTGGTTCAATTATCGAAGATTATGGTGTCACTACTGTCGATAGTGAAAAGGAATCGTCTCTTGAACAAAAATTAGAATTAGCGACAAATAAAAAAATTTCAACGAATTAAAATACAATACAGAAATCAGCTATATCCAAAACCCTCCGAAGAGAAATCGATTCATTTGAAGATGAGGGAGGTAAATAATTGAAAAAAATATATCGCACATTGCTAACAGTACCGCCAGCTAGCGTAGATGCCGAAAGAGCTTTTTCGAAGCTTGTAATTTTTACACAAAATTACTTTTCAGGCTTAATGACATTACAATTGATTCATTATGTTTTTTTAACATCACATTTAAAAAATTTGTAATAGTACCACAGAATGAATAGTGATATTTACACTTTTTTTGTGATTTAAATAAATAAGATGTTCCTTTACTTTTTTGTGATTATACACTGTTATAATTTATAAGTTACAAATTATTTTTTGTGATATTTACACTCTCTAACAAAACTGGCAAATAAAACAAAGAAACACCTGTGTTTTCTTTCTTTTTCTAAAATTTCTAATACCGGTATTAAAACCGGTATCCCGGTATTAAGATCTAAAAAATACCGAATACCGGTATTGAAATTTTGATCCGGTATTGCAATCCCTATATATAACCCCTAAAATCTTCAAAATCACCGCCACATACTGTACTTTTTGCATTAAAATCTCTTGCAATTAATACTCTACCATGAGAGTGCTGTAAATTATTTTCCAATTCAATGAGGTCAATTGATGTGACGTAAAAGTCACATGTCATGGACTTCTCTGAATGGCACTTAAGTTTTCATCCGCAACGCTTCGTCGATGAGTCTGCCATTAACGTTCTCCGCCAAGTATGAATCGGATTTTTTGTTTACATTTGAGGTTATAATTTTTAGTCATTTTCTCTCTTCTTATTATATGTTAAAAGATGAAATACTGGTGGGCTGTTGGATGCACTAATGCGAAACACAAAAGTAATTGTCTTGAAAAAATGTTTTTTTTTCTTTCGACAATCTTAATTGGGTTATTAGCTTTGGATTAGAAGGTTTTACGCCTTCTTGAAAGTCGGTGATATGTTCCGATCATTTTAAAGAATTCATCCAGCGTTTGTCCATTTACTAAATATATAAAATTGAAACTCAAAGCTGTTCTAGTAATATTTTACAAAAACCATTCGAAGAAAAAGTCATCGGAAAGAGATTTGCCAACTAAAGCAAATGGGGACAATGAAACGAAACCGTGAGTGCATATCTAATTTACTTTATTGACATTTGATGAAATTTCTGATAATTTTGAATATGCTTCAAAGGTTTTTAAATGTTTACACGAATATTGTATTACATTTTACCTGCAAAATCTTATCTAAATTTAAATGATGTAAGTAAACAAACTCCTGTTGCAAAAAAAATATCACTCCTAACAACTGCTATAATACTGAACTTGGGTGGAAGTGAATAAATTTTTTAAACGTTTATTTAATAAGTGAGGTCTTTACTAACTACTGACAATTCAATTTTCTTATTGACTCTTATCAGCATTTATAATTGATGCATTTTATTAAAAGCGCTCTGAATTTGATACATTGAATACTACATATAAGAAATATATTTATCTATCTATCTCTATATATAAGTTTTGAAGATACATATCATTTAGTTAAGTATATAAATGCAATAGAATTGATTAATAAGCAAAATTATTTGAATTCTTATTTCAGCGGAATGTACTCTGCTTCTTCGAAGAATATTTCTTTTTCTGAAATAATCGACAGGATCAGCAATTTGTAAAATGAGCTACAAGATCTTCAGGATTCTGTGAGAATGAAAGAGATCCATTCCCGAGAATATTGTTGATGACATTAAAATGAGTGCATTGGCAGGTTTCACTAAAGAATGGTTTTTCTCTATATATGTTCTTTTCTGAATTTTGAAGCAGATCTTCAAAAGTTAAATTTGTTGAAGTATCCAATTGATTTATATGTCCTGTTCCTTGTTAAATTAATGACTGGAATTTCAAATGAATTTTTATCTATTTTGTTTGAAATTTCATATTCTGCTGTTTCAAGGAATTTGAATTTTGTAACAACCGTTTTTATGAAAAGTTGAAATTGTTACCTATATTTCCTCTAAAATCATTAGTTATTGAAACCATGATAAACATTTTGGTTCTGAAAATAAAGACACCAGAATCATTATTAACTGCACTGAATTTCCTATATAGAAACTTAAGCAATCGAGTTGAACAGCAAATAACTTTTAGTTTTTATAACAACACAAATATTTTAAAAGATATGATTGTCGTATAATTTAAAAGATATGATGCCTTCAGGAGTCATCAGCCATTATACTGTGGTAGTATATCTGACAAGGAACTTCTTATTAAAAGCCATCTGATGGATGTATAAGAACCGAATAATATTGTGATGACAAATAAAGGTTTCCAAATTGAACAAGAACTACAAATAATAGGATATAAATTGAAATATCCTAAATTTTTAAAGGACTATTCTGTTTAATATTACTGAAATAATTGATAATTCCAAGGTATCCAGTGTAAGAGTTACATTAGAAAGAGCAATACAAGAATTAAAATGTACAGATATTTTGCAGGGGCTCTCCCTTATAAACGTTTATATAATATCAATTCAGTATTTTTATTGCATGTTGTGTAACTTTCAAATACCAATAATTAACATCAAATAATTTTTGTATTTGATTTTTTTTGGTATTATAATAAAATGCATTATTAGGTTTTAATTTTTTATTATGAATCTTAAACTTTTCTTTATCTTTTAGTAATTCATATTATTTAGTTATTGCTAGGTAATCATGTCGAATAACAAAAGAGCAACATGGATTACTCCAGAAAACATTATTACTAGTTTTCAAAATATATTTGCTGATTTGCGATGCATTCAAGGTGAATTTATGTCAAGCAACTGTTTCTATTGTTAAAAAGGAAATATCATTAGTTTCTTGTATTTAAAATGAAATTAATTGTTATCAATAATATTATGCTATACCATTGTGCACTACAGTAATTTTTGTTTTATAAAATACAGGTCTTTTCATTGAAAATCTATTTCCATATCAGCATTTATTATATATTTTGTATTTTCAACTTCATTGCTATATGAATGTTTTACTCTTTTTTTTTTCTCTCCATTTCTTTAAAATATCGATTTTAAATCATAAAATTCTGTAAACGAATAAAAGTATTTTTTCCAACTCCTCTTTATATACTATTTAACTTGTATAACATGACCTAATTCTTGTTTATTATATTTACTCTATTGTATATTTTTGTTTTATTTTACGATATTCATTCAATGTAATTTTAATCAATGTAATTTTAGAATTTTAAAATACATTTCAGAAATGTTCTGCTTTAAAAGTACATTGCTCAACATTCAGTGTTTATTGGTGAATTAAAAAAAAAACTGTTTTTTAGTATCTAGGATGTTTCTGTTGAATAAAACTGATTTTATCATTTACTTTGACATTCTTGTCATGCTATGTTTATATTCATAGTGTCTAGAAGAACAAATGTTGATAAAAAGTTTTTTAGATTTTCTTAATAGGTGAATACATTGAAATATCCATTTTATCATATTTTTTCAAATAATTTTCATATGCATTTTTTCTATATTTTTTTGTAATGTGTAAATAAAAATTATGAAGGTGTCATTTTGTTTGTTTGTTCCTTAACGATTTCTACAAATTAAAATGAAATAACTGATTCACAAGTTGAATAGATTAAAAGATGGTATCTATACGTTTTATAATTCATAATTTGAAATTTTAGACATAATTTATTCAATATATACAAATTTGAGTTTCATGTTCTTTTCTCTGAGCAAACTAAGAACATCAAAATCTCAATTTTAATTAAAAACAATCATTGGATAAGAAAAAAAAAGGAATAATTTTATTAGTAAGCTTCAAAATCTTAACTTATCTAAGAGTAATAATTACTTTTAAAAATATATTCATAAAATTCAACATTAAATAACATAAAAATAATATGTAAAAATGTAATTTTTCAAAAACACTGCCATAGCCATTTGTCAAAATGTATCTTTTGGACAAAAAAAAAGGATTTGGTAAAGTAAAGAATAAAACAGCACCAAATAAATGAAAAAGCAATATGAATTAATTATACAAAAACAATAATTGCATTGAAAATAATAATTAAAATTTTAATATCAGAAGTAAAATTACATTATTACGAAAATTTGGAGAAAATAATTCAAAATATTAATTTTTTTTTAATAAAACGTTTTTAATAATTATACGGTTAGCGTAAAGTTCAACATCAATGCTTTCTTCAACGTTAGCGGAACACATCCCGACATGCGCAGACCAGTTGAAAATTGAACTGAAGCGGTTTGTTTGGTACCTATCACTTGATCATGAATTGACCCCATTAAAATAGTTTTAATATCTTCTGAAGGAGCGAAGTAAACTGAGTGTAATCATTAAGGTACATTTGCGAAAAGCAATGGTTATAGCAATGATATTATTGGAAGAGAAAATCTTTATTTCTTGAAGATATTTATTGCAGACTATGATACCTGATTTCAGATTGTCTCGGTCAGAGAAAAAGTTTTAACATTGGAGGGAAAACCAATCGGTCTATTATTCTTTTGATAAATATCTTGAATGCATGTAATACTAATTTTTAGATCTTCTGAACTTTTATTAAGGATTTCAGTGGCAGCGATTGCATGATGTAAGTTCAGTTGCACAATTTTAAGTTCAGAAAAAAAGTGAATTACACATAATGGATTAGTTTAACTAAGTACTCAATTTCTTTCACTGACGTTGGACATTTATTATCATTTGCATTATTTCTTACATCTCTATTAAAACCAAATTTACTATTTGCTACAACGCAATACTGGCGCTTTTAGCAAGCCGTCTTTAAACTAATAAACGAGTAACATAAAGAATGAAATCAATAACGCATTTAAGGTTAGGAGTCGCCATCTAAAGAACAAAATTATAAATTGAGAAAAAATTATTTCAATTGATTTCAGCAAATGGCGTTTTTCTCAAACTGTTTTTAAACTAATAAACGAAATATAATAAAGAATGAAATATATACGCATTTAATGATAGGTGTCGCCATCTACAGATCTAAATTAAATATTTAAAATTAATGATATTGTTTCATTTAAGTACAGGGCGCTTTTCTCCAATTTCTTTAAAGTAATAAACGAAATAACATAAAGAATGAAATCATTACACATTAATTATTTTTTGTGGTTATCTACAGGACAAAATTATAAATTCAAATTTTATTACTTCATTTCATTTCAGTAGAGGGCCCTTTTCGTAAGCAGTTTTAATAGTTATAAACGAAATTACATAAACAATAAAATAAATAACGTATTAATCGTCAGGTTTGGCCATTTACAGAGCAAAACTTTAAATTTAAAAAAAAAATAATTCATTTCATTTCATGAGAGGTCATTTTTCGAAAGTTGTATTAAAGTAATTAACTAAATAAAATAAGGAATGAAATCAATAGCGCATTTACTTTTATGTGTCGCTATCTACCTGACAAAATTATAAATTTAAAACAAAAGATTTCATTTCTTTTCCGTAGACCATTCCCTTCCACTTTTCTCCAACTTTTTAAAACTAATAAACGAAATAACATAAAGTATGAAATAAATAACACATTTATAGTCTCTTTTCGCCATCTACTGGAGAAAAGTATAAATTAAAATCTAATTATTTCATTTCATTTCAGTAGAGGGCGCTTTTCGCAAGCAGTTTTTAAATTAAGAAACGAAATAACATGAATAATTAAATCAATAACGAATTTAAAGTTAGTTGACGTCGGCTAGAGAACAAAATTATAAATTCAGAAAAAAAAATCATTTATTTTCAGTAAAAGGCACTTTTCACAAACGAAATAACATTAAGAAGGATATCAATAACGCATTTATGGTTCAGTATCGCCATATACAAATGTGTTATATAATTCCTTCCTTGTGTTATTTCATTTATTAGTTTCAAAATAGCTTGTAAACAGCGCACTCTACTGAAATGAAATAATTTCTTTGAATAATTTTGTCCTATAGATGGGAACACATAACTGGAAATGCCTTTTTGATATGATTCTTTGTGATATTTCGTTTATTACATTGAAAACAGCTTCCGTAAAGTGCCCTATAATGAAATGAAATGAAATAATTTGTTGCAATTTTTTATTTTGTACTGTAGATGCCAATACATAACCATAAATCCGGTATTGATTTCATTCTTTATATTATTTCGTTTAATAGTTTAAAAACAGCTTGTGGAAATCGACTTCTACGAAAATGAAATAAATTATTTTGTTTCAACCTTATCATTTTATCCTGTAGATGGCGACACGCAACCATAAATGTGATATTGGTTTCATTCTTCTTTGGTATTTCGATTTTTTGTTAAAAACATCGTGTGAAATGCGTTATTTTTTTTTTCATTCTTTTTTTCACTTATTTTTATAAAAACAGCTTGTGAAAAGCGGCCTCTACGGAGTTGAAATGAAATAAATTGCTTTGAATATATAATTTTTTTTAGCTGATAGCTGATAGGTAGGCTCCCAGCGCCATCTATTGAGTGATCCAATATGCAAGGAAAGTTCTATTTTTATTTAAGCCAAAGGATTAATTCCAAACCATACCTTGTTTAATTAAAAAATTGACATTACAGTAATTTCTAGGAAATTCATTTTTAATTAAATTTTTAAGGAGGATGTTTGATTCTTCAATACAAAAATTTTTATTATTGCAAACCCTTTTGATCCTGTTAACTTCTGAAAAAATTAGATTTTTGAAAATTTTAGAGTTTAGATTGGAATGGTAGTTACATAGTTTCGTTATTTTAAAGTTGAAATCATCCCTTTAATCGTATATACCAACTATTTTTTTATCATTAGCAATTTCGATTTTTAAATCCAGAAAGGTAGCCTCAAGTTCATTTTTATTTGTATCTTTTAGAATTAAATCTTTTGGATAGCAATTAGTAATAATATTAGTATTGTCGAAGTTAATCAAAAGTAGGTCATCAATATATCTCCACCCGTTTATTAAATTATATTTAATTATTTTTTTCTCATAGTAATGCAGGAAAATATTAGCTAAAGCACTTGAGAAAGCTGTTCTCATTGGAATGCCCTTGACTTGTTTATAAAAATTAATACCATTAAACACGTAATTATCAGTAATATTAAAATTACATAACTGAAGCCAGTTATTTTTAGGAATGATATTTTCATTTAAATATTCGTCATATATAAAAGTGCAGACCTTTATTAATTTTTCATGAGGTAGATTAGTGTATAAATTTTCGAAATCAAAAGTATTAAGTTTATTAATGTTGTTATCTTTAAGAAAATCCAATACTTCTTTGTTACTAGAAATAATAAAGTTGTCTTCATTTTTTATTTTGTCCAGGATAATTTTTAAGTATTTAAAGAAATGTTTACCCGTATAGTAATTATAACTGCCAGTGCTACAGGTTACGAATCTGAATTTTAATGGATTTTTATGAAATTTAACTGTTGGGAATAAATAAGGATAGTTAAGAGAGTAAGTCTTAGTTTTGGTTTTTTTTGCGAAAGCTAGCATTCTTTTATCTAATTCCTTTTTCCCGGTGTTCTTTAACATATAAGTTGCATTAGAGTTATATTCATTAATTAAAAGTTCTTTATAATAATATTTACAAATTAAACAGAAATTATTTGCTGATTTATCTATTACTGTAATAACAAATTTTTCTTTTAAATTTTTTATTTCGTTTTTTAATGTTTTACTAAAATAACTTTTCTTTCTTTAGATCTGTCAAAATCAGTATTTATTTTTATTTTAATTTCCTTTAAAATTCTCACTTTCCATTCCCCGAAACCTTCCGCAGGCCAATGGTATTTTCTAGATAATTTGGCAATAAAAACATCCAAATCATTACCAATAGAAATCAAAATTTTGTTATAGTTTATTTTTTCTCTTAATCTAAATTTTGTTCCTCTTCCCATCAAATCTCTTAAAGATTTGGATTCAATAATTTTTAAATTACCTGTAATAATATGACCTTTATCAATATCTATAAAATCTTTATATTTTTCTTTGTTACAGTAACAATCTGTTTTATTTATTTTATCTAAATTTTTGCTATAGTAATTATAATTACAAATTTTTTTCTTTAAAGTTGAAGTGTAACTAAACGCCATTGATACAGTAGTTTTATCTGCAAGAGGAAAAAATATATTATTTTTATGTATAATTTTGGGTAATTTTAGATATTCGAAGTAAATATCCAAGAATTTAATCACACAGTATTCTTTGTAAACATTACTTTTATTATTAAAAAGTAAATCGTTTTTTCAATGTTAAGTTTACATTTAATAAGATCTAGAATAATACAATGAAATGGTTTTTAAATAATAAATTCGGGGAATTAGAGTTTAAAAATTCGTACACTAAATGTATTATCCATTAAAATTCAGATTCGTAACCTGTAGCACTGGCAGTTATAATTACTATACGGGTAAACATTTCTTTAAATACTTAAAAATTATCCTGGACAAAATAAAAAATGAAGACAACTTTATTATTTCTAGTAACAAAGAAGTATTGGATTTTCTTAAAGATAACAACATTAATAAACTTAATACTTTTGATTTCGAAAATTTATACACTAATCTACCTCATGAAAAATTAATAAAGGTCTGCACTTTTATATATGACGAATATTTAAATGAAAATATCATTCCTAAAAATAACTGGCTTCAGTTATGTAATTTTAATATTACTGAAAATTACGTGTTTAATGGTATTAATTTTTATAAACAAGTCAAGGGCATTCCAATGGGGACAGCTTTCTCAAGTGCTTTAGCTAATATTTTCCTGCATTACTATGAGAAAAAATAATTAAATATAATTTAATAAACGGGTGGAGATATATTGATGACCTACTTTTGATTAACTTCGACAATACTAATATTATTACTAATTGCTATCCAAAAGATTTAATTCTAAAAGATACAAATAAAAATGAACTTGAGGCTACCTTTCTGGATTTTAAAATCGAAATTGCTAAGGATAAAACAATAGTTGGTATATACGATAAAAGGGATGATTTCAACTTAAAAATAACAAAACTATGTAACTACCATTCCAATCTAAACTCTAAAATTTTCAAAAATCTAATTTTCTCACAAGTTAACAGGATCAAAAGTGTTTGCAATCATAAAAATTCTTATATTGAAGTATCAAACAACCTCCTTAAAAATTTAATTAAAAATAAATTTCCTAGAAATTACTGTAATGTCAATTTTTTGATTAAACAAGGTATGGTTTGGGATTAATCCTTTGGCTTAAATAAAAATAGAACTTTCCTTGCATATTGGATCACTCAATAGATGGCGCTGGGAGCGTGCATCTGTTTACATAATTTACCGTTAGTTTTTTTAAAAACAGGGAATCATAATCGATAGTTTAAAGTTTCCTTGACTGTTGATGGTATATACTGGCCTTTTCGTTTTTAATTTTTAATTTTAGTGCTATTTTTGGTTTTTATTGTTATTTTTGTTATTGTATTTTTACTTTGTTGTGGTTAATTTCTTCTAATTTGTTGTTTTGTATTTCCTTTCTGTTAAAATGGTATATCTCTTGAGCATAATTTCATGGGATTTTCGAGTCATGAGGAATCATTATTAGACAATGTCTGTATATCCTCACAGAAAAAATCCCTTTCTTTGAATCCCTGCCTGAGGGTGACCCTTGAAAAAGTCTTCAGGCCTCATTCTTTTTTTATATTTTTTTAATAATTTTTTTGGTTTAATTTTTATTTGATTTTTGTTTTTCCTATTAACTTGATTCTAATACTTTTATATATATATATATATATATATATAACCAATCTAAAGTAAGAAAAAGTTTGAAAACGAAACTAAAATGAAAACGAAACAAAACAGTTTCGAAATCGCAACTAAAATTTATTACCTATTTAAACTAAAACCAAAAAGGAACTTCATAGTATTTAGAGAGCGCAATTGCAGCTACTTCTAAAACACAGATGAATTGTTACAAAAGTATTAGAATCAAGTTAATAGGAAAAACAAAAATCAAAGAAAAATGAAACCAAAAAAATTATTAAAAAATATTAAAAAAGAATCCGGCCTGATATATATATATATATATATATATATATATATATATATAATTTTTGAAGTTTTTCGTTTATTAGTTTAAAATAATTTTCCGAAAATCGCCCTCTAATGAAATGAATTCAAATAAATTTTTTGAATTTGTAATTTTGTCCTGTAGAGCCAACACGTAACAATAAAAGCGTTATTGATATTCTTCTTTATGTTATTTCGATAAAACTTTTATAAAGCTCTTGTGAAAAGAGCCCTCTATGAAATATTTTTTTTGGTTAATTTTGTTCTGTAGAAGGCCACTCCTAACCGTAAATGCGTATCTAATATCATTCTTTATGTTTTTTCGTTTATCTTTTTAAAAAGCAGCCTGCGAAAAGCACCCTTAACTGAAATTAAATGAAATATTTAGTTTTGAATTGATAATTTTGTCCTGAAGATAAGGCATACAATTAAATATGAGTTATTGATTTTAATCATTAAGTTATGTCCCATTTATTTCAAAAATAACTTGCGAAACGCGCCGTATACTTAAATGAAATAAAATGATTAGTTTTAAATTTATAATTTTGTACTGTATATGGCCACACCTAACCATATATGCGTTTTTCGTATCATTTGGTATGTTATATAATTTATTAGTTTAAAAACAGCTTGTGAAAAGAGCAACGATAGAAATTAAATTGAATATTTTTCTGTAGATGGCGAGACGTTACATTAAATGCGTTATATATATATATCATTCCTTATATTATTTCGTGTATTAGTTTAAAAATAGCTTGTGAAAAGCGCCCTCTTCTGAAAAGTAATGAATTTATTTGTTTGAAATTTATAATTTCTTCCTGTAGATGGCGCACCCAACAATAAATACTTTATTTGTTTCATTCTTTATTTTGTTTCGTTTATTAGTGTAAAAGCGCCCTCTCTGATATTGAATGAAATAATTAGTTTTGATGCTAAATTTTTGTTCTGCAGATGTCACCATCTATCCATAAATGCGCCATCGATTTCATTGTTTTTATTATTTCGTTTTTCAGTTAAAAACATTTTATGAAAAGCGCAGTGTATTGAAATGAAATGAATAAATTTGTTTTAAATTTATAATTGTGTCCTTTAGATAGCGACACCTTACTAATTTAAACTTAATATCAACAATTTAATTACAGTTGCAGAGTTTCATGAACATAAACCACATTGAAGTGTAGCCGAATCTCAAAATCCCAATGTTTGTAAACAGAAAAGTTACAACATTTATAGTTGCAGAAGTTTAATCCTGAAATTAAACAGAAAGTTACAAAATTTCTTGTGGCAACATCGGAACATCCATCATCTTGGAATGTTATAAACGAAAGCAATTGCATCGCATATGAAATACAATTTTTTTTTTTTTTTGGAAATACTTGCTTTATTCAAAATTAGTTTTTTTTTTCTTAAAATAACAATATATGAACTTACAATATGATCATAGCATAAATTCACAGTACTACTAATTTATTTCCTGTTAAGAGAACACATGAACATATCAATGTCAGAAACGAAAGTAATTGCATTGCATAGGAAGTACAAAATTTTAAAACACTTGATTCATTCAAAATTAGATTTTTCCTTAAAATAACAATTTACGAACTCATAAAATAATCAAAGCATAAATTCACAATTCTAGCAATTCATTTCCTATTAAGAGAATACACGATCATAGAAAAAACAAACTAATAAACTTATTGAAAATACTAATAAACTTATCTGAGAGATACGGAATGTATCTGGTATTGTACATTCCTTGCGAGGCAGTACATTTTCAAATTGATCAGATTGATCAAGATTTCAAGATTCAGGTTGAATCCTTTCCGTAAGGGTACAGAAGACCGTCATTTTACCTAAAACTAAGCTCAGAAATGCGTGTAATTCACAAGCTGCATAGTCCCGCGTACAGGACGCTAATTTATAGGTATTAGTCAAGTAATAAATTTTTAAAAAATTAATTTATTTATTCTATAAAAATTACATTCTTTAAGTAAACATGGGTTTGTCACATGCATCAAGAAAACCGCACACAGACTGACTCCGGAAATACTCTGTTTCCGGTGCCAGGGGTTGCCAGAATGTTCGCTTAAGGCAGAGATCTGTCACCCCTTCCGGCGAGGCATTACAGTTTTTGAGCTACAAATTGGAAAAAAGATAAATAAAATATCTTATTTATGGTGGGCTATCGTCATCTATAGGACTAAATTATAAATTTAAAACTAATTATTTCATATCTTTTCCTTAGAAGGCGCTTTTCGCAAGATGTTTTTAAACTAAAAAATGAAATATCACAGATATTTAAACAAATAACGCATTTATGGCTGGGTGCCACGTTCCGAAAAAAATGAATTCAAGAACACAATTATGGTTAGGTGTCGTCATTTACAGGAAACAATCATAAAAAAAAAAATTGTTTCATTTCATATCAATAAAGGATGCATTTCTCTAGCTGTTTTTAAACTATTAAACGAAATGACATTAAGCGTGAAACCAACGCATTTATGGATAAGAGTTGCCATCTATAGAACAAAATTTTAAATTAAAAACTATTTATTTCATTTCATTCCGGTAGAGGGTGCTTTCCACAAGCAATTTTTAACTAATAAACGAAATACCACTAAGAATGACACCAATAACGCATTTATGGTTCGGTGTGGCCATCTACCGGACAAAATTATAAATTTAAAACCATTAATTTCATTTCTCTGCACTGGAGGACACTTATCGCAAATTGTTTTTAAACACATGAACGAAATAACATAAAGAATGGAATCAATAACTCATTTATGGTTAGATGTTGCCATCTACAGGAGAAAATTATAAATTGAAAACTAATTATTTCATATCATTTCTGTAGAAAAAGCTTTAAGCAGGCTGTTTTTTAACTAATAAACAAATTAACATGAAGAAGTCGCACTTATGGTTAAGTGTCGACATCTACAGAACAAACTGAAAACTAATTATCACTTTTCATTTTAGTAGAGGGCGCTTTTCGCAAGTTTTTTTAAACTTATAAAAGAAAAAACATAAAGAATGAATCCAATAACCCATTCATGGTTGCGAGTCACCAATTACAAGAAAAAATAATGAATTTAAAACAAATTAATATATTTCATTTCAGTAGAGGTCGCTTTTCACAGGCTGTTTTTAAACTAATAAACAAAATAACACAAAGAATGAAATCAATAACCCATTTATGGTTAGTTGCCGCCGTCTGCATGTCTAAATTATAATTTGTAACTAATTATATCATTTAACCTCAGTAGACGGCGATTTTAAAAAGCTTTTTTTAAAGTAATAAAGGAAATGACATAAAGAATGAAATCAAAAACGTTTTTACGGTTAATTGCCGCGAACTACATTAGAAATTATAAATTTAAAACAAATTACTTCATTTAATTTCGGTAAAGTGTGCTTTTCATAGGTTTTATTAAACCAATAAACGAAAAACCACAAAGAATGAAACTCATAATGCATTTATTCTTGGGTCTTGCCATCTACAGGACAAATTTATGAATTGAAAACTAATTGTTTCATTTAATTTCAGGAGAGGGCTGTTTTGTAAGCTGTTATTAAACTAACAAACGAATTATTATAAAGAATGAAATCAATAATGCATTTAAGGTTAGGTTTCGCCATCTCAGTAGAAAATTATAAGTTCAAAACTATTTAATACATTTATTTTAGTAGAGTGCCCTTTTTACAGGCTGTTCTTAAACTAATGAACGAATTGATATAAATAATTACATCGGCAACGCATTTATGATTAGGTATTGCCAACTACAGGACAAAATTATAAATTTAAAACAAATTAATTCATTTCATTTCAGTAGACTGCTCGTTTCATAAACTGTTTTTAATCTAATAAACGAAATAATATAAACAATGACATCGATAACACGTTTATGGATAGATGTTGCCATCTGCGGAATAAAAAGTTAAATTAAAACCCAATTACTTCATTCAATATCAGTAGAGGGCCCTTTTTGAAAGCGGTTTTTAAAGTAATAAACAAAATAAATTAAAGAATGACATATAAAATATTTACGCTTGGGTGTCGCCATCCAAATGAAAAATTTTTTAATTTGAAACAAATTTATTCATTTCATTTGAATAGATGCGCTCTTCACAAGCTATTTTTAAACTAATACTCGAAATAATATAAGGAATGAAATATATAACGCTTTTAATTTTAGGTGTTGCCATCTAAAAAAATTATTCAAAGAAATTACTTCATTTCTGTAGAGGGCGCTTTTCACAAGCTGTTTTTGAAATAAAAATGAAATAACATAAAGAATTAAATCAATAACTGTTTTATGATTTTGTGCCGCCATCTACACGACAAAATTATCAATTTAAAATTAATTATTTCATTTCATTTCAGTTAAGCGTGTTTTTCACAGGCTGTTTTTAAACTAATAAACAAAAAACAAAAAAATTAAAGAATGAAATCAGATAAGCATTTATTGTTAGGTGTCGTTTTCTCCAGGATAAAATTATTCAAAACAATTATTTGATTTCATTTCAATACAGGGAGCTTTTCACAAGCTGAGTTTAAACTTTTAATCGAAATAACATAAAGAATGAAATCAATAACGCATTTATAGATAGGTGTCGCCATTTACAAAATTATCAATTCAAAACTTATAATTTCATTTCACTTCTGTCGAGAGCGCTTTTCGCAAGTGTCTTTAAAACTAATTAACGATTTTACATAAAGAATGAAATCAAAAACACTGTTATGTTTGCGTGTCGCCATCTGTAGCAAAAAATTAAAAATTTAAGCAGAACGTTTCATTTCATTTCAGTAGAGGGCACTTCTCACAAGTTGTTTTTAAACTAAGAAAAGAAATAACATTAAGAATGATGTCAATAACGCATTTCTGGTTAGATGTGCAATCTACATGTGTAAAATAATATTTAAAACTAATTATATCATTTTATTTCTTTAGAGGGCGAGTTTCACATGCTGTTTTTAAATTAAAAACGAAATAAAGAATGAAATCAGAAACATATTTATCGTAAAGTATTGACATCTACCGAAATTACAAAGTTATAAATTCAAAACTAATTATTTCATTCCATTTTAGTAGAGCACTCTTTTTTAACCTGTTTTTAAAATAAATTAAAATAAAGAATAAATAAATCAAAATAAAGAATGAAATCAATAACGCATTTATGACGAGGTATCGCCATCTACAGAACAAAATTATGCATTCAAATCTAATTAATTCATTTCATTTCAGTAGACATTGCTTTTCACTAGCTTTTCTTAAAATAATAAACGAAATAACATATATAGCAAAATCAGAGACGGCAAAGCATTTATTGTTAGGTATTGCATATACATTATAAAATTATAAATTTCAAAGAAATGAATTTATTTTATTTCAGTAGAGGGCTCATTTCACAAGCTATATAATTCAACTAATAAATTAAATAACATATTAAATGAAATCAAAACCGCATTTACGATTATTATGTTAAATATTTGTAAATTTAAAAAAATTTATTTTATTTCATTTCGGTAAAGGGGGCTTATCATTTATCATAGGTTGTTTTTAAACTAATAAACGAAATACCAGAAAGAATGAGACCAATAACGCATTTACGGTTGGGTGTGGCTATCTAATGGACTAAATAATAAATTTAAAACAAAGTAATTCATTTCATTCCAGTAGACTGCACTTTCCATAAACTGTTTTTAAAGTAATAAAAAAATAATATGAACAATGAAATTGATTTCTCATTTATGGATAGATGTTGACATTTGAAGAAAAAAAAAATTTAAATTCAAACCAATTATATTATTTTATAACAACAGAGGGCGTCTTTCATAAGCTATTTTTTAAACTAATACGCGAATTAATATTAGGAAGGAAATATATAATATATTTAATATTAGGTGTCGGCATCTACTTAAAAAATTATTTAATGAAATTATTTCATTTTTTAGAGGGCTATTTTCTCAAGCTGTTTTTAAACTAATAAATGATATAACATAAAGAATGAAATCAATAACGCATTTATGGTTATGTGTCCCTCTAATGGACAAAATTATAATTTTCAAACTAAATATTTCATTTCATTTCAGCAGAGGGCACTTTTCACAAGTTGTTTTTAAACTAATAAACGAAATAATATAAATAATCAAATATTTAATGCATTTAATGTGAGATGTCGCTATCTACCAGTCGAAATTATAAATTTAAAACTATATATATCGTTTCATTTCAGTATAGTGGAATTTCATTCAGTCTCCAGCCATGGAGGGAGACGGACGCTCGGATGACTCCAGTAGTGTTAGTAGTATCAACAATGTTCATAGTACTAGCTCTCAGCCATGTTGCTATTTTGCACGTGTCTTTGAAATCAATAATTACTGTATTGAGATTAGTAACCTGGATAGAGAACTAACTGCAGCTAGGAATAAATCTTGGCAAATTAATCATAAATTAAAAGGAGATTGCAATCCAGAGGAAAAAGCTTCCCTTCTAAAACGCTTAGAAGTACAAAATAGAAAAATACAAACTAATGAGGAGAAACTAAAAAGCGCAAAACCCTGCTTAAAAAGAAACTGCACTAAACATGATGGAAATAAAAATCTATGTGCACACATCAACTACCAGCAAATTAGATCTCATCAATTAAACTCAATAGCAAATTCTTTTATCGACACCTTACAGCAAATGAAAGATGATAACCTAGAACATACAAGCCAATATAAAGAAGATTATTTTAAACTGCAAGGAATCCAACATGATATCAAAAAGATTGAGGAAGAATTAGAGGAAGTTAGCCCTTGCCCCATCATGAATTGCGACAAACATAGTATAGAAAATGGAAATCAGCCCTCCCTTCCTGAAACTATGATAGAAACGACAGAAAGCAAGAACAATAATCCTGAAGAAATGGAAACCGAACTGCCCTTCCAACCTGTTGACAGAAAACATTCTTCAAAAAGAAAAAATTCCGTTGAAAACCCAGAAGTCACCACCAGAAACAAATTTCAGATTTTAGAAGAAGAAGCACAGCAACCAAGAAAAGAAATCCCCCCCATCCAGATGAAATTAACAGAAGGATATAACTTAGTACTGCAGCAGCTCAACAGAAAATACCCTAAATCTGAAAATAGCTATTCTAATGGATTTATTAAGATCACCCCAGGCAGCGATGAAGAGAGACAGGGAATCCTGGAATTCCTGACTGAAAAGAATCTAGAACACATCATCTCCGAAGACCCCTCCGAAAGACCCATTAAAATCATCATTAAGGGACTGCCTCTCAATCAAGATATAAATGACCTGAAACAAGAACTAGAAGCACAAAATTTCAACATTGGGCGCATCTCACAGCTCAAAAATTTTAGAAATAAGACCCTCTACCCTATTTTCCTGGTGGAAGTCAAGAAAACTGGAAATTTTAACAACATCTACAATCTCAGAATCCTGTCCTACATCAGAGTTAAAATAGAAACGTACAGAAGACCTGCAAAAGCAACGATGTGTTTTAGATGTGCAGGATTTTATCACAGCGCTCGGAATTGCAGATGCAATCTGCGCTGTATAAAATGTAATGGTAATCATGCTACAAATGAGTGCTCTCAGAAGGAAAAAGTACAAGATCCCATATGCATCAATTGTAATAATACAGGACATCTGGCCTCATGGAAAAGTTGCCCTGCCTACCCAACAACTGCCCCATCGACAAGTAATAGAAAATCCTACGCTGACATCCTCAAAAATAGGAATAGTAATGCTGAAAAAATCGTAGAAGCAGCTCAAAATCCTCCTGCACCCAGACAGAGACCCCAGCCCCAACAACAGATACCTGATCCTACCCCAACTTCAGCAGATCACAGCCCACAAACCAACACCCTGGAAATGAAAGAACTAATAGAAACGTTAAGAGAAATAAGAAATCTTCTGAAAGAATTTCCAGGATTACTTTCAGTTGCAGCTAAATTAAAGGGAACTACTTCCAAAGAGGAAAGAAAACTCAATGCCAATGCCAATGATATGGGGATTTTTAGAAGCTCCTAGGCTCGATGGCCTTTTATCTTCTGTTCGGCTGAAATGATAGTTAAGTAACAAACAAAATATATTGAGCGTAACGTTGAGGGTTTTAATAATTTTATTTTTAAAGATACTTGATAAGATATGAAGAGAAAAAAAATATATTAAAATGAAAACAGATTTATGAGTTTTACAATGTTATATATTCCATAACGTTTCTAGTTTTGAATAAGAGAATGTGCATTGGACAATGGCAGGGAACATTCATGCTGACGAGGTGTTGGGTTGGTGGGTCATTTAGTGGAGCAGCGTCCTCGGTCTTCTTCTATTCCTGTTACTTTTAGGGTCGTAAACGGGGATTTCTTTTATTGCAGAATTGCTGCTGTTATCTAGTTTTTGGTAGTATTTTGTACTTAGTTTTTTGAAATGTTCTTCTATTGTTGGTAGTTCAAGGTCTTTTAAAATATTTTTATTTCTGATGAACCAAGGCATATTTGCGATTTGTCTGGCTGTTCTATTTTGCAGTACCTCTAGTTTGTTAATGTGGGTTTTTGCAGCTGCTCCCCAAACTGGGGAAGCGTAGCTGATAAGGGGTCGCAATAAAGACTTATAAAGCAGTAGCTTATTGCCCAGCGAGAGTTTAGATTTCCTGCCCAGAAGTGGGTATAGTGCTCCTTTGGCTTTAGTAAATTTTTCTTTAATTTTGTCAACGTGTGGTTTGAATGTTAATGTTTTGTCTAAGTAGACTCCTAAGTATTTTGTTTGATTTTCCCATTCAATGGGGCGTCTAAATAATTTTGGGGGTGGTGGGAGATTTCTTTTTTTGGTGAACATTATCGCTTGGCATTTGTCTGAGTTGACTTTTATCTTCCATCTTATGAGCCATTTTCCAATTTGTTCTAGGTGGTCATTAAGCGCCCCCATGACTGCTGATCTATTGATGTTTGTACTAAGTATTGCAGTATCATCTGCAAATAAGCAGAGGCGTGTGTCGTCCGATTGGCAGATGTCATTAATAAATAAGTTGAAGCATAATGGTCCTAGTTTGGATCCCTGGACGACCCCTGCTTCTGTTGTCCTATAGTCTGAGAGTTCTTGGCCAACTCTAACTTTGAATTTTCTTCCTCTGAGATATGATGATATTAGGGCGACTAGTTTGTCTGGTATTTTTAGTTTTAGTAGCTTGTAGATGAGTCCGTCAATCCACACCCTGTCAAATGCCTTTGCTATGTCTAGGAACACCGCTGCTGTTTCTTCTGATTTATTTAACCCTTCTCTGATTAGTTCTGTGACTCTTGTTAGTTGTTGAACTGTTGACAGCCCTTTTCTGAATCCGAACTGGTATGGTATGAGTTTATCCTCCGCTGCTTCTTCCAGTCTGTTTAAGATAATTCCTTCGGCTACTTTACTCAATGAGGATAGTAGGCTAATGGGTCTGTAATTAACTGGGATTTGGGGATCTTTTCCTGGCTTGTGAATTGGTACGATGATGGCTTGTTTCCAAATTTTTGGGAAGTATCCAATTTTGAACATTCCATTAATGATTTCTGTTAATTTGAATATACTTTTGACAGGTAGGTTTTTAATCATATTGTTGTTAATTTCGTCAAATCCTGGGCTTTTCCTTTTGTTAAGTTTTCCTATAGCAAGTGCAATTTCCGCCGGGGAGCATGGAGTGATTTTCTTTTTATACTTCTTAGTCTTTTCAAATTTTTCCAATTTTTGTTTAACACGGTATTCTGTTGGGGGGTGGGATAAGTTGTTATTTTTGAACTGTTTTGCCAGACTGTCAGCAATAGCTTCGGCCTTTTCTTTATTGCTGTAAACAATGGTATGTTCCGTTTTTAACGGGGGAATTCTGAATTTATTATTTTTAATTTTTTTCACTAGTTTCCAGAGTGATCCTTCAACAGGGTCTAAGTTGGCTATATAATTTTCCCATCGTTTTTGCTCTTGGTCATATTGTAGTTTATTCAAATAATTTTGCGCTCTATTTAAGTTTCGTTTGTCATTCGGGTGTCTTGTTCGTTGCCATATTTTCCTGAGTCTGTTCCTATTTTTAATTTGTTCTTTGATTATCTGCGTTGTTTCATGCTTGTATTTCTCTTTGTATCTCCCGCTTTCCTTATATGCCGTTAATATTTCGTTTGTAAATCTATTAATTTCTTCTTCGATTTCTTCTGGCCCTTTAGGGACGAATTTTTTATCAGAATTTAATAATAACTGCAGTTTGTATTTTCCCCAGTTGGGTATGAATATTTTATTTTCTTCGCAGAGGGTTTCCGTGGCTATATGAAATCGTACTGGCATGTGGTCGCTGGATAGTTCGTTGAGCGTTTCTGCTGTAATGATTTGTGATATGTTTCTGGCTATTGCTATATCGATTACGTAGGCGCTTCTATTTTGGTAGTGTGTTGGTTCTTCCGGGGCAATTATTCTTGCATTGGTTTTTCCTGCGAATTTGTCAAGCTGCGTGCCTAATCTGCATGTTCTTGCGCAGTTCCATTTTTTATTTTTGGCGTTGAAATCTCCTGCCATGAATAATGCAGTATTGTAGGCGTATATTAATTCAAAGTCAAGTATGAAAGCAGTATTTGAGTTTGGTGGGTTGTATACTGATACGAAGTTTATGGGTGGTAGGTTCGGTAGCGGTGCTATAACCATGGTTGCTTCTATGTGCCGTAACATTGGGTTTGGTTGATGCGTATGGGATATTGAATTTTTAATAATAATTCCCGTGCCCCTTCTTTTGTGGAGCGTTCTGCTGGGTGTCGAGTAAAATTGATAGTTAGGAAATCCTATTTTATCACATCCTGTTAGGTGCGTTTCCTGCAGTAATACCACATCTGGGCTGGTCCTATTAATAAACTCTCGCAATTCGTTAACCTTGCCTAAAAGTCCATTTGCATTCCATGATATTGCAAAAAACCCTGAGTTCGGTAAACCCATTAATCATTGATAGAGGGAGACCTGAGTGCTTCGGCTAATATCATTAATTTTCCCATACGTTTTCCTTGCTCTTCATGGCTTTCAGTGTTCCCGAGACGTCATTTATGGCGCTGAATATTTTTCGTAATTCAGTCGCGAGTTCCAGTACATCTTGCAGCTCCCCTCTTTGCGGGGTTGGCATTCCTCGCGGCTGTGCTTGTTTATCATCTCTCCCCTCTCTCTGCTTGGGGGGTAGGGGGGGGATTTACAGTTACTTCTTTTATCTCCGTTTCTCCCGTCCTGACCGCATTACCGTTACTAGCCGGGGGGTTGTTTTTTTCTTTTACTGCTTCTGCGAAGCTTTTCCCAGTCTGGGTCGTTCTGAATTGTTGTGTTTTGGGGTACCGGGGGCAACCTCTATAGTTTGCAGTGTGTGGTCCTCCACAGTTGGCACATTTTATCTCTGCGTTTTCTTTCCCTTTACTGGGACATTCCTTAGTGGGGTGGGTGCCTGCACAGATTACGCATTTTGGGTTGAGTCTGCATCCTTTTGATCCGTGATTCCATAATTGACAGTTGTAACATTGGTGATTTTGTTTAATAATATATTTTTCTACTCTGATCATAATATAGAAAAGGGTCTCTAATTTGTAAATTTCCTGGATGTTACTGGTTTTGAACAGGTGTATTTGAAATATTGGTAGTGGCTCTCTTGTTTTAAATTTTTTAAGCTGATTAACTTTATCAACTCTAAATCCTTTTTCATTAAGTTCGTTTTTGATTTCTTCGGGATCCGTGTTGATAGGAAGGCCTTTTATAACTATTTTTACTGGTTTTTCTGCCTTGTCTGAGATGACGAAGTATTCCTTTTGTTGTTCGTCTAAGTAGCTTGTTAATTTCCTTACGTCTTCCGGGGATTCCGCAAACAGCTTGATGAATTCTCCTGATTCTTTCGCTTTGCATTTGATGTTATAAGTTTGGTTTAGCCTTTTAATGATTTCTCTGTACTCCATTGTTCTTTTAAGCATAATTGGGGGAATTTTTGGGTTTATTACTGCGGCGTTTGGTGCATTTATTTCATTTTCGTTATTAAGCGGGTTGAATTTATTTTGCGTTGCTATAACCTCATCTGCTGCTGTTTTTTTGTTAGGTATGTATTCCTTATTGCCTTTGTGGCTCCTTTTCCTTTTTGGAAATTGAAATCCATCCTCAATTTTATTGTTGTCCGTGATGTGCTTTAGTTCTTTAACTATCCTCACATCTTCGTTGTTATCCTCCCCCTTTGGGGTAGCATTTGAATTATGATCCGCGGACTGTCTATTTTTTCCCGATTTATTTTTCTTGGTTTGGTCATCGTTTAACCCTTTCTCTAGTCCAATGCACCTATCCTTATAGATTTGGTTAGTTTTTTTTGTTTTATGACTAGTTTTTTCATTTATTTTAGTTGGTACTGTTTTACCATTGCTATCTTCATTAATTAACATTTGGTTAGAGGTGTCATTAATTTTGATTTGATTGAAGGTTTCCTGGATTAGGTTGTTTACCTCCTCATCGCTAGAGTCGTAGTTTAATTCCTTATCCTCATAATAGTTTAAGTTTTTAATTTGGTTATCATATTCCTCTACTAGGCTTTTATAACCCTCATTATCGTAAACAATTGGGGGAACGCTCAATATAAAAGTTTGCCACTCACCCATTAGATGCTGGCATTTTTGCGCATTCGAGTCTTGGGATCTGAAGAGTGAGGACGTGTTTTTTCTCCCCTCCGAAACCACCTGCAGGAAAGAAAACTCATTCTCCTTAATGCACTCCTGGATTAAGTTGAAGCTCTACCGCCCACCTGCAAGTAGAAAGTCTCTGATTGGCCGCCCAGATACAATAGTTTATCCGCTGCCTGGACCCTCTTCAAGACCAAAATGCTCCTACTTCTCCCTCACCTACTCCCTTGACCGTCTGCTTTGCTATTGGCTGAGACATCTCACCCTCTCTCCCTCACCTGCCATGCGACTTTTCATCAGTCGACTTTACTTCATTTCCTCTACTACCATCACAGGAGACGTTACAGTCCATGTCAACTTATCTCAAGCTAGGTCACCTCAATTTTGCTATGTTGGAGGTAGCCCACATCGGGCGGGAACTCCTTTAATCTGTGCTATTTTCTAAAGTGGAATTTACACCTGCTGTTTTCAAACTAATAAAAGAAAAACATAAAGAATGAAATCAGCAAAGCATTTATGGTTAGGTGCTGACATTTGCAGAACAAAATTATAGATTCAAAACTATTTATTTCACTTCATTTCAGTATTGAGCGCTTTTCATAAGCTCAGTTTAAACTAATAAACGAAACAGCATTAAGAATGATATCAATATCGAATTTATGGTTAGTTCTCGCCACTTCATGTCTAAATTATAAATTTAAAGCTAATTTCATTTCAGTTGGGATTGATTTTCACAAACTGTTTTTAAACTAATAAAGGACTGGACAAAATTATAAAATCAAAACTAATTATTTTATTTCATTTCAGCAGAGGACGCTTTCCGCAAGTTGTTTATATAATAAGAAATGAAACACCACAAAGAATGAAACCAATAACGCAAATTTGGTTTGGTTTCGCCAACTACAAATAAAAATAATGAAATTAAAACAAATTAATTCATTTCATTTTAATAGAGGGCGTTTTCAACAAGTTGTTTTTAAACTAATAAAGGAATTATCATAAAAAAATGAAATCGGCACCGGCAACGCATTTATGGTCAGGTATCGCCAAATACAGGACAAATTTATAACTTTAAAACAAATAATTTCATTGCATTTAGGTAAAGTGTGCTTTCCATAGGCTCTTTTTAAACTAATAAATGAAATACCACAAATAATGAATCCATTAATGCATTTATTATTGAGTCTTCCGATCTACATGACAAATTTATAAATATAAACTAATTATGTCTTTTCGTTTCTGTAGAGGGCGCTTTTAGAAAACTGTTTTTAAACTAATAAAGGAAATACCACAAAGAATGAAACAAATAACACATTTCTAGTTGGGTGTCGCCATCTACGGGAAAAAATTATCAATTTAAAACAAATTAATTCATTTTATTTCAGCAGAGTGTGCTTTTCATAAACTGTTTTCAAACTAATAAACGAAATGACATAAATATTTAAATCAATAATGCATTGAATGTTATGTGTTCCCACCTTCAAGACAAAATGATAAATTCAATTCTAATTATATCATTTTATTTCAGAAGAGGGCGCTCTTCTCAAGCTGTTTTTTAACCAATAAACAAAAAAAGACATAAAGAATGATACATATAACGCATTTAATGTTAGGATTTGCCATGTACAGGTCCAAATTATAAATTAAAACTAATTATATAGTTTCATTTCAGTAGAGCGTGCTTTTTACAAACTGTTTTTTAAATTAATAAAGGAAATAACATGAAGAATAAAATGAATAATGCATTAATAGTTGGTTCTTGCCATTTACCGGAAAAATTATAAATTTAAATTTAGTAATTTTAATTTCTTTTCGGTAGAGGGATTTAGTCGAAATTGTTCGTAAACTAATAAATGATACAATATAGAGAATGAAATCAAAGACGCTTTTATGGTTACGTGTCACCATCTACAGGTCTAAATCATTAAATTTCATCTATTTATATCGTTTAATTTCAGAAGAAGGCAATTTTCACAAGCTGTCTTTAAACTTAAAAAGAAAATAACGTAAAAAATGAAATCAATAAGTTTCGCCATCTACAGGAAAAAATTATCAATTCAAAACTAATTAATACATTTCATTTGATCAGAGGGCGCTTTTCGCAAGCTGTTCTTAAACTAATAAACGAAATAACATAAAAAATTAAATCGGCATCGGCACAGCATTTATGGTTAGGTATTGCAAATTACATGACACAAAAATAAATTTAAAAGAAATGATTCATTTCATTTCAGTAGAAGGAGCATTTCACAAGCTGTTTTTAAACTATATAGGAAATAACATAAAGAATTTACGTTTATGTGTAGCCATATACAGGACAAAATTATAAATTTAAAACGAATTATTTCATTTCAAGCCGGTAAAGTGTGCTTATCATAAGCTCTTTTTAAATAAACGAAATACCACAAAGAATAAAACCAATAACGCATTTAATGTTAGGAGTAGACATCTACAGGTCTAAATTATAAATTTAATCTTAATATATATCTTCATTTCAGAGGGCGCTTTTCACAAACTGTTTTTAAAGAAATAAACAAAATATAAGAAACATGAAACGAATAACTCATTTATGGTTGGGTGTCGCCATCCACAGAACAAAATTAAAATTTAAAACCAATTTATTCATTACTTTTCAATACACTGCGCTTTTCATAAAATGTTTTTAATTGAAAAACGAAATAATATAAACAATGAAATCGATGACGCATTTCTGGATAGATGTTGTCATCTGTAGGACAAAAATTTAGCTTCAAAATTAACTATTTCATTCAATATCAGTATAGGGCGCTTTCGGAAGCTGTTTTTGAACTAGTAAACGAAATAATATAAAGAATGGAACAAATAACGCATTTATTATTGGGTGTCGCCATCTACAAAAAAAAAAAATTATAAATTTAAAACAAATTAATTCATTTCATTTCAAAAGAGGTCGCTTCACAAGCTATTTTTAAGCTAATATACGAAATAATATAAGGAATGAAATATATAACGCATTTAATGTTACTTGTCGCCATCTACAGAAAAATTATTCAATTTCATTTCTGTTGTCGGGCGTTTCACAAGTTGTTTTTTTAACTAATAAATTATATAACATACACAATGTTATGAATAATGCATTTATGGTTAGGTGTGGCCATCTACAGGACAAAAGTACAAATTTAAAGCTAATCATTTTATTTCAATAAAGTATACGGCGCTTTCCGCAGGTTATTTTTGAAATAAAAAGGAAATAACATAATGAATAAAATCAATATTATTGGGTGCCTATTCTTCAGGACAAAATTATCAATTCAAAACTAAATATGTCATTTAATTTCTGTTAAAGGTACTTTTCACAGGTTGAAAAAACGAAAAATATAAACGAAAAAACACAAAGAATGAAATCATATACGCATTTACGGTTAGGTGTCGCCTTCTACTGGACAAAATTAAGGAAAAAATTATTTCATTTCATTTCAGTAGAGGGCGCTTTTCGCATGCTGCTTTAAAACTAATAAACGAAATAACATAAAGAATGATATCAATAACGCATTTATGGTTACATGTCGTAATCTATAACTGTAAATTTTATATTTAAAACTAATTATATCATTTCATTTCAATTGAGGGCGCTTTTCACAATCTGTTTTTAAACTAATAAACGAAGAAACATAAAGAATGAAATCAGCAACGCATTTATCGTTAGATGTCGTAATCTATTGTTAATCTATAATTTTTTTTAAATTTAAAATTTTGTTCTGTAAATGGTAAATCCTGACCATTAATACGTTAATGATTTTATTCTTTGGGTCGTTTATTACTATAAAAACTGAATTGAATTTATAATTTTGTCCTGTAGACAGCGAAAACAAATCATTAATGTCTATTGATTTCATTCTTTATCTTATTTCGTTTATTACTTTAAAACTTTTTGAGAAAAGGGCCCTCTACTTAAATGAAACATTATGATTAATTTTGAATATTTAATTTAGACCTATAGATTGGTGAAACCTAACATTAAATGCGTTATATATTCCATTCTTTATTATATTTCTTTTATTAGTTTAAAAACAGCTTGAGAAAAGCGCTCTCTACTGCAATCAATTGAGATAATTTTTTCTCAATTTATAATTTTGTTCTTTACATGGCGACACCTAATCATAAATACTTTATTTATTTCAGTCTTTATGTTACTCGTTTATTAGTTTAAAGACGGCATCTATTGTTTTGAAGCAAATATTAAATTTTGTTTTAATAGAGATGTAAGACATATTGCAAATGATAATAAATGTCCAACTTTAGTGAAAGAAAATGAGTACTTAGTTCAACGAATCCAATATGTAATTCACTTTTTTTCTGAACTTAAAATTGTGCAACTGAACTTACATCATGCAATTGTTGCCACTAAAAACCTTAATAAAAGATCAGAAGATCATGAAATTAGTATTGTATGCATTCAAGAAATTTATCAAAAGAACATTAGACCAATTAGTTTTCCCTCCAGTGTTAAAACTTTCTTCTTTGACCAGACAATCTGAAATCAGGTATCATAGTCTACAATTGATATCTTCAAGCAATAAAGGTTTTCTCTTCCAATAATATCATTGCTATAATCATTCCTTTTTACAAATCTACCTTAATGATTATCTCAGTTTACAACTCTCCTTCAGAAGATATTGAAACTACTTTAATTTGGTCAATTCACGATCAAGTGACAGGTACCAAACAAACCGTTTCAGTTCAATTTCCAACCGTTCTGCGCATGTCGGGATGTCTGCGGATAACGTTGATGAAAGCATTGAAGTTGAACGTTACGCTGGCCGTATAATTATTAAAAACGTTTGATAAAAAAAAAGAAATTAATATTTTAAATTATTTTCTCCAAATTTTTGTAGTAATGTAAATTTACTTCTGATATTAAAATTTTAATTAGTGTTTTCAATGTAATTATTGCTTTTGCATAATTAATTAATATCACTTTTTAATTTATTTGGTATTATTTTATTCTTTACTTTACCATATTCTCTTTTTTGTCCAAAAGATACATTTTGACAAATGGCTATGGCAGTGTTTTTGAAAAATTACATTTTTACATATTATTTAAATGTTATTTAATGTTGAATTTTATGAATATATTTTTTAAGTAATTATAACTCTTAGATAAGTTAAGATTTTGAATCTTACTAATAACATTATTACTTTTTTTTTCTTATTCAATGATTTTTAAAAAAATTAAAATTGAGATTTTGATGTTTTTATTTTGCTCAGAGGAAAGAACATGAAACTCAAATTTGTATATATTAAATAAATTATATTTACAATTTCAAATTATGAAATATAAAAGGTATATATACCATTTTTTAATCTATTCTACTTGTGAATCAGTTATTTCATTTTAATTTGTAGAAATCATTAAAGAACAAACAAACAAAATGACATTTTCATAATTTTTATTTACACATTACAAAAAACATAGAAAAAATATGATAAAACGGATGTTTCAATGTATTCACCTATTAAAAAAAAAACTCAAAAACTTTTTATCAACATTTGTTTTTTCAAACACAATGAATATAAACATAGCATTACAAGAATGTCAAAATAAACGATGAAATCAGTTTTATTCAACAGAAACATCCTAGATACTAAACAATAGTTTTTTTTTTAATCATCAATAAAAACATAAGGTTAAGCAATGTACTTTTAAAGCAGAACATTTCTGAAATGTATTTTAAAATGATAAAATTACATTGATTAAAATTACATTGAATGAATATCGTAAAATAAAACAAAAACATACAATAGAGTAAATTTAATAAACAAGAATTAGGTAACTGTAATATAAAACTGTATATAAGTTAAAAAGGATATAAAGAGGAGTTGGAAAAAAAAACACTTTTATGTTTTACAGAGTTTTATGATTTAAAATCGATATGTTAAAGAAATAGAAAAAAAAAAAAGAGTGAAACTTTCATGTAGCAATGAAGTTGGAAATACAAAATGTATAATAAAAGGTGCTATGGAAATTGATTTTCAATGAAAAGTCCTGTATTTTATAAAAACAGAAATCACTGAAGTGCACAATGGTATAGCATGATATTATTGATAACAATTAATTTCATTTTAAATCCAAGAAACTAATGATATTTCATTTTTAACAATATAAACAGTTGCTTGACGTAAATTCACCTTGAATGCATCGCAAATCAGCAAATATATTTTGAAAACTAGTAATAATGTTTTCTGGAGTAATCCATGTTGCTATTTTGTTATTCGACATGATTACCTAGCAATAACTAAATAATATGAATTACTAAAACATAAAGAAAAGTTTAAGATTCACAATAAAAAAGTAAAACCTCATATTGTATTTATTATAATACCAAAAAAAAAAAAAAAAATGCAAAAATTATTGGTCTTTGAAAGCTTCACAACATGCAATAAAGACACTAAATTGGCATTATATAAACGTTTATAAGGAAGAGCCCCTGCAAAATAATTGTACATTTTAATTATTGTGTTTCTCTTTCTACTGTAACCCTTACACCGGATACCTTGAAGTTATCAATTCTTTCAGTGATATTAAACAGAATAGTACTTTAAAAATTTAGGATATTTCAATTTATGTCCTATTATTTGTAGTTCTTGTTCAATTTGGAAACCTTTATCTGCCATCACAATATCATTCGGTTCTAATACATCCATCAGATGGCTTTTAATAAAAAGTTCCTTGTCAGATATACTACCACAGTATAATGGCTGATGACTCCTGAAGGCATCATATCTTTTAAAGTATACGACTATCATATCTTTTAAAGTATTCGTTTTCTTATAAAAACTAAAAGTAATATGCTGTTCAACTCGATTGCTAGGTTTCTATATAGGAAATTCAGTGAAGTCAATAATGATTCTGGAGTCTTTATTTTCAGAACTAAACTGTTTAATAATGGTTTCAATAAGTAATGACTTTGGTGGAAATATAGTTAAGAATTTCAACTTCTCATAAAAACTCTTGTTACAAAATTCAAATTCCTTGAAACAGCAGAATATGAAATTTCAAACAAAATGGATAAAAATTCATTTGAAATTCCAGTCTTTAATTTAACAAGGAACAGGACATATAAATCAATTAGACACTTCATCATTGGAAATATCATTAAATGTCAATAAAGCAACTTAGAAATGCATTCACGGTTTCGTTTTATTGTCCCCATTTTCTTTTGATGGCAAATCTCTTTCCGATTACTTTTTCTTCGAATGGATTTTCTAAAAAAATTGCTGTTTAAAAAATGTTAAAAAAATTTATTCACTTCCACCCAAGTTTAGTATTATAGCAGTTGTTAGGAGTGATATTTTTTTTTGCAACAGGAGTTTGTTTACTTACATCAATTAAATTTAGATAAGATTTTGCAGGTAAAATGTAATACAATATTCGTGTAAACATTTAAAAACCTCTGAAGCATATTCAAAATTATCAGAAATTTCATCAAATGTCAATAAAGTAAATTAGATATGCACTCACGCATTCGTTTCATTGTCCCCATTTGCTTTTGATGGCAAATCTCTCCGAAGACTTTTTCTTCGAATGGTTTTTGTAAAATATTACTGGAACAGCTTTGAGTTTCATTTTCCTATATTTAGTAAATGGACAAACACTGGATGAACTCTTCAAAATGATCGGAGCATATCGCAGACTTCGAAAAAGCGTAAAACCTTCTAACCCAAGCTAATAACCCAATTAAGATTGTCGAAAGAAAAAAAACCCTTTTATCAAGACAATTACTTTAATGTTTCGCATTATAGCATCCAACAGCTCACCATTATTTCATCTTTTGACATATAATAAGAGGAAAGAAAATGACTAAAAATTATAACCTCAAATATAAACAAAAAATCCGCTTCATACTTGGCGGAGAGCGTTAATGGCAGATTCATCGACGAAAGCGTTGCGGATGAAAACTTTAATGCCATGTGCAGAAGTCCATGACATGTGACTTTTACGTCACATGAATTGACCCCATTGAATTGGAAAATAATTTACAGCACTCTCATGATAGAGTATTGATTGCAGGAGATTTTAACGTAAAAAGTACAGTATGGGGCGATGATTTTGAAGATTTTAGGGGTCATATATTACTTGAATTTCTCTTTTCAAAAAGTTGTTTTAAATGATGAAAATTCTCCTCCAACTTTTGATGGTATGTTAGGAAGAACATGGATAGATATTACCCTTAGTGACCCTGTATTGTCAGAAAATATTTTTAAATGGAAAATTGATTTAGAACCATAATATCATTAGTTTTTCATTTAATACTAAACGACCAAAAATGTCCAAAAATGATAGAATTTACATAGAAAACTTAAATTTACAAAAATTTAGAGTTCTGCTTACCAAAGATTTCCAAAAGATTGAAAATATAGAAAAACAAAACCTGGACTTTTATGTTGAGAATATAACAAAAACTATAATATCTACCTATAAAAACAGTAAATTAAATAAGTTAAACAAATACCGAGAGAAAAGACATAATTGGTGGTCTAGAAAACTAGAGGTTCTAAGAAGTGATGTGAGAAGAGCAAAAAGGAAATTGTTTAAGGCCAAATATATAAGTGACAAGAAATATCTTTGAATGCTGGTTAAAGAAGCAGATTGGCCTAATTTATGTGAAAATGTGACATCAAGTGAGCCATTTGGAATTCATTTTGAATTGGCTAAAGTCCAGACAATAAATCCTTCCAACTTAGTGCAATTAGAAAAACTGATGGTTCTTTAGCCGAATCTCCCTAGGAAGCGGTATATGCTTTATTTGAATTTCATTTTCCCTCGGATAATGATGATACTAAGCTTTTTCATGAAAATATTCGAAAAAATAGTCGAATTCCTCCAAATTCTCTAAATGATCCTCCAGTTTCAATTTTCGAACATACTATCAACAATTTAAATAACAAACAAGCTCCAGATCCGGATGGTATTTCAGCAGGAATTATTCAAGAAGCATTTAAGTGTAATCAAAACTTTTGTTCATCTTTATACTAAATGCCTGCACAATGGATATTTCCCTGCAAAATGGAAAGTAGCACATGTTGTGTTGTTGAACAAGTCAAATAAAAAGATACAAATCCAGCAGCGTTTCGACCTATTTGTCTTCTTGATTTCATTGTAAAAATATTCGATCAAAGGATTACACAGAGAATATTCTATCATTTATTAAAAAATAATTTTCTTCATCAAACGCAATATGGATTTATTCCTTTAATATGGAGCAATTATTCACTTTAAAAATTGGATTCCGGAGGCACGAAATAACTCAAAATATAGTGTTATAATTTCTTTAGATGTGAAAAGTGCTTTTAGTCGAGTTTGGTGGCCATTAGTTCTACACAATTTGAAAAATATGAACTTCCCCCAAAACCTTTTTAATGTGATTTCAAGTTTCCTCAACGGTAGAAAAGGTTTTCTAATTTTCGGCGATCAAATTTTTAATAGAGAATATTCAACTGGATGCCCTCAGGGTTCTAATTCTTGACCTCTATATTGGCTTCTAGTAGCTAATGAAGCACTGCAAATTAATTTTGGGGAAGATACTAAAATAATTGCATACACTGATGATTTTTATCTGTTTGTGGCAGCAATTAGCAAGCATAAATTTCAAGATCTGGTTAATAAGTCATTAGAAAAATTAGATTGTTGAAGTAAGGACTCTAAGGTTACTTTTGCGCTTGCAAAAACGCAGCTGATTCGTTTTGGTAAAAAAAGGCGTTATAAACACCCTCTGTATTGTTCTTATACAGGTAAACCATTTCAATCTTGCAAGAAATATGAACATTCTTGGTATTATAGTTGATGACAGATTAAATGGTATGGCCCTGATAAATCATGTGGGAAGCAAGATGACTAAAATTTTAAATAGACATACATTGCCAAATACAATAGAGGAATATCAGAAAAAATTGTCAAAATTTTATACAATAGTGCCCTGGAAAGAATTTTAGTATATACAGTTGCAGCCTGTTGGAAGGGCTCTAATAGACAAAGGCAAAAGATCAATAGTGTATACTATACGTAAAACACTGTTAGCAATAATGGGCGCTTTTCGCTCAACATCTACAGCAGTTCTACAAATAATTAGTGGACTTGAACCAGTAGGGCTGATATATCATATTGATACCGCTTTTTATTGGATAAAAAAATCACCATAAAGACATCTATATTTTTGGCCAAACAATTCAGAACTCTAAAAGGATTAGTTATGAAAATAGATGGGTTCACCCCAGTAAGATTGAAGAGATACAGTGGGATGTTTCTGCAGTGACAGCTCCGCATTCAATCGATAGAGATGGTTCGAAAATGAATGAACAAGTTGTTGCGGCTTTTTGTATTTTTGAGGGCGAAGATAAAATCGAAGAGTTTCAGTATAGGCTTGAAAATCACTGTTCAATTTTTCAAGCAGAACTTTTTGCAATATGGCAAGTTTTAAATTGGAAAAACCATAATAAGCCGTATTTGCATTGTTATCTATTCACGGACAGCCTTAGTCTATTAAAGGCTCTTCAAATTTTCAACCCCAAAAATAATTCAGTAGGAGATGTTAAAAGTCTGGTAGATGTAATATTTCTTTAAACTGGGTTAAAGCCCACACTGGCATCAAAGGTAATGAGTTCGCTGATCAGACTGCCAAAGCGGCTTCACTTAAACCTGCAATTGACTATCATCTTGGAGAATCTGAAAGAAATATCAAAACGCGTCTTCGTAAAATTGTCATCGATGAAGGGCAATTAAGATGGGAAAATAATAAAAAACGCCGTTTTACTTTCAGTATCTTTTCTCAGGTAAAAGGAATAGATGTATTGACAATAAATGTTTATTCCAATTAACTACATACCATGGACATTGCCCGCATTATGTTAAAAGATTCAGTCTGAGAAATTGTTGTAGTAGATATGGTAATGATTATGATGACATTCCACACTATATTTTCCTTTGCCCTATTCTTCATCTTTTGTGAAAACTTATTAAACCTCAACTAAATATTTCGAAAAATTCTATTAAATAATAAATTGACTTTAGAAGCTCAAAATATTTTGGATTTCCTATATCATAATGAAAACCGAATTTTCCGAATTGAACAATAATTTATCCATGTTTGTCAAGCACGGTTAAAAGTGGACAGTATCTAGTGAGTACAAGAAAGGAAATGCAAAAAGAACTCTATCTTTTGTTCCTGATTCATGGACTCTACCTTAGACCGAGCCATTGTATACATTTATTTTTCTGTTTGTTTATTTTTTCATTTGTTTATTTTTTATTTTTCCCTTTTTTCCCTTTTCTTGTTTATTTATATTTTTTCTTTGCTTTTTTTTCATTTTTTTCTGTTTTCTAAATTTAAATTGCCTATCTTCGGTAAATTTTATTATTTACAAATTATGTTTCAATGATGCTGTTGAAATATTATATAGACTCTTTTGCTAAGGCTATTTCGACCTCTCCACTTTTTCTTTTTATGCCGGCCCTCTCCTTTTTTTGGTTGTTTTTTAGCTTCCAGTACACAAGATTATGAAGAAAAAATTTTGAATAGCTAGTCCTTTGATAGCTTTTTAAATTCTATTTTTTAAAATTTTATTCATGAGCTTTTACTGGTGTAACGCCACTTTTGGCACACACCTAATGTCCTCAAAATGCATTAGAATACTGAAATGAAATGAATTAATTTGTTTCAAATTTATAATTTTGTCCTGTAGATGGCGACACCTAAACGTAGATGCGTTTTTGATTTTAATCTTTATGTTATTTCATTTATTAGTTTAAAAAGAGCTTGCAAAAAGCGACATCTACTGAAATGAAATGATTTCATTTGTTTTAAATTTATAATTTTGTCCCATAGATGACGAAACGTAAACATAAATGCGTTGCGAATGCTGATTCAATTGTTTATATGAATTCGTTAATAGTTTAAAAACAGCTTGTGAAAAGCACCCTCTACTGAAATGAAATGAAATAATTACTTCTGACTTTATAATTTTTTCATTTAGATGGCAACACCTAACCATAAATGCGTTATTGATTTCATTCTTTACGTTATTTCCTTTATTAGTTTATACACGGCTTGTGTAAAGCGCCATCTACAGAAATGAAATTATATATTTAGTTTTAAATTTCTGATTTACTCCTGTTGATAGCGACAGCTAACCATAAAATCGATATTGATTTCATTCTTATTGGTATTTCGTTTATTAATTTAATTACAGCTTATGAAAAGCGCCCTGAACTGAAATGAAATGAAATAATTAATTTTAAATTTATAATTTTTCTTTGCACATGCTCACACCTAAGCATGAATGGATTATTGATTTCATTCTTAATCTTATATCTTTTATTAGTTTAAAAACGGCTGGTGAAAAGCGCCATCTACTGTAATGATATGTATTTGTTTTATAATAATAATTTTATCCTGTAGATAGCGACACCCAATCATTTATGCATTATGGGTTTCATTCTTTGGGTATTTCGTTTATTAGTTAAAAACCTGTTTGAGAAAAGCGCCCTCTTCTGAAATAAAATGAATAAAAAAAAAAATGGTTTTAAACTTAAAATTTTGTCCTGTTGATGCCTTATTGGTTTCATTTTTTATTTTATTTGGATTATTAGTTTAAAAACATTACGAACTGCGCCCTCTACTGAAGTGAAATGAAATAATTAGTTTTGAATTTATAATTTTGTTTGATTGATGGTAACATCTGTCCATAAATGCGTTATTGGTTTCATTCTTTTTGGTATTTCATTTATTAGTTAAAAACTTCTTATGAAATGCGTTAATGATTTCATTATTTATTTTATTTCGTTTACTTTTGTAAAAACAGTGGTGAAAAGCGCCCTCATCTGAATTGAAATGAAATAATTAGCTTTGAATTTTAAATTTTTTTCTGCAGATGGCAGCACCTAATCAAAAATGTGCAGCTGATTTCATTCTTTATGTTTTTCTTTTATTAGTTTAAAAACAGCTTTTGAATAGCGTCTTCTACTGAAATGAAATGATATAATAAGTTTTAAATATATAATTTAGACATATGGCGTGTTATAAATTTGAAACTAATTATATCGTTTCTTTTCAGTAGAGGCCGCTTTTCACAATCAGTTTAAAACTAATAAACGAAAAGAGGTAAGGAATGAAATATGTCATATTTAATCGTAGTTGTCGCCATCTACAGGTCTAAATTATATATTTAAAATTATTTATATAGTTTCATTTAAGGAGAGGATGCTTTTCACAAACATCTTTAAAGTAATAAACAAAATAACATAAAGAATGAAATGAATACAATGATTTTTTGTCGCTATCTACAAGACAAAATTAGAAATTCAAAACTAATTATTTCATTTCATTTCGCTGAAGTGGACTTTTATCAAACTGCTTTTAATCAAATAAACGAAAAAACATAAAGAATGAAATTAGATCCACATTTACGGTTAGGTTTCGCCATCTACATTACAAAATTTTTCAAAAATTATTTCATTTAATTTTAGTATAGGGCGCTTTTCATAGGCTGTTTTTAAACTTTTAATCAAAATGACATAAAGAATTAAATCAGTAACGGATTTATAGTTAGGTGTCACCATCTATAGTACAAAATTTTAAATTCAAAAATATTATTTCTTATATTTTAGTAAAGTGCGCTTTTCACTCTCGGTTTTTAAACTAATAACCGAAATAACTGTAAGAATGAAATCAGTAACGTATTTAAGGTTAGATGTCACCTGAAAGCAGGACAAAATTATATATTTAAAGCTACAAGCGCCTGAGACGTGTTTTTCTGCACAGCAATTACATTTGAAGATGGGCGCAAACAGGTTTTTACTACTATGGATTTTGCCTTCCAAATCGGAACAAACGTGTTTTTTCGCCATTGTCGCCCCCCTCTTCTATTAAAGTCTCTGGCAGTGAAGGCGTGGATAGACAGCAGGTAGTCCGGTTTGAAATAATTTGCTCTGACTTATGAGTTTCTTATCTTAAAACGATTTAAATGGAAAATGATGCTTTCTTAAAAAAAAGAAAATTTTTCTTAAACTATTATTATGGATGCACTTATTTTCAAAAGTGAAACAAAATATTTTGAATTTCTTATTATAAAAATTGATTAAAACCTTCTTAAAATATGTCAATTGGCATCAAGATATTAAAAACAACAAATTTGCTTGGGTTTTTTTCTTCTTCTTTATACTTCAAAAATTTTACTTTCCATCAGAGTTTAACCATAGCATAAATGCGTGGAAAAAAAATATCATTGCTCAAAATAGAAATTTGCATCTGTTAATATCTCAAGTAGATTTTACCATATTTTTATTTTGTCAAAAAAGTTGCAAGAATTTCTCAAATCATTTTTTTTTTCCTTTTAAAATATTGGATAAAATATTGAAAGAAATTTCCTCATTCATTAATTAAGAAATAAGTTTCTATTTTATATTTAGAATTTGTTAAAATATCAATGCGTTTCAAAATTGAATTTGCAAATAAATTTATTTCCAATAAAATTTTAAAAATATCATTATTTTTTTTCTCTGGAATGCTATAATATTTTATGAAGAACAAAAATTAAATGCTCAATTTTTTTAATAATACTTATGGCACAGTATTTCACTCTTAAATACTCAGGAGAAAAAATTTAAAATAATTTAAACGAATCTGATTTTAAGGAAATTAGGAACCAAAACTAGATTTATATAATCACTGACAGATTATTTGTAATTCCAATTGAAAAAATAAAAATTTATGAGCTTTTGAATGAAATAAAGAAAGTAAAAAAAAAAGTGGACTTGCATGATATATCTGTATTGCTTGCAAACATCGCTAAATTAATTTTCGCAATCATCTGGCAGTTTTTTCACGTATTACAAAAAATTAGAACAGTTAGTTCAAGAAAATTTTGTTTAGAATTCTTGATGTAAATATTTGAATGCTTTAAGTTGAAGTATTTTCCGTTAATCAATGAATTCAACTTGACATATTCTCCGTGAAAAGACTCAAATATCGAAATAAATAAACAATTGAACCTAATGCAGACAAATTTGATTTATACTTGCTATTTACACAGTAAATATTCAAAAAGAAAAAAAAATCAAAGCTGAAATTTTTATTTAAATAGAACTTATTAAATTTTTGATCCATCAAAAATTTCCAATCTCCTTTTTATTTTTTTATTTTTTGCTCATAATGATATAAACCGAACCGTAAAAGATATAAACGTTTTAATAGGAAATATTAAATCTATTACATCCGTAAAATAGTTTTCAAAGTTATTTGAAAAATGTGATAGATGACATAGTTAAATACGAAATTTACTAAAATTAAATTGTCATTCCAATCAGGAAGGTTGGACAAGGGTATGAATATTTGAAAGTAGAACATGAAAGTGATTTTATAAATTTTAATGCTGTTTCATTAAACTTTATAAAAAAATGTAATATATTTGTAGTAATTTATTGACACATTGATTAAAACAACAAAAGCAGAAATTTCATCAAAATCAAATAATTTTATATGTTGTATGTAGTATCCATGTGTTATTATATTCGGGATAGTTTTAAGATATTACAGAATTTTACGCTTTTGGCGACTTTGGCGCCAAAATAGATTATGCCCGAAACATCGCGTATTTTCCCGATTCGTCCAGTAATAACCGAGATACGACTCGAACGTTCCTGATTGGTTGAGAGGCTTCTAGCCCCGCCTCCTGAGACCTATAAAAGGAGGCAGCCGCAGCTGCCAGAGGAGTCGTAGTCATTTTTTCTGTCCCATTCTTTCGATTCAGTGCTTGGGATTTGACCTGTGAAGACGTGCCTTTTGTGAGCTCCCGTTAACGCTGGCCAACTCCGAAACAACCGAAATCAGCCTCTGTCCTGACTCGTCCTTTTTAGGATCAGCCTTTGGGAGGGACAGAATGTGTGAAGATGACGAACCTTCCAAGCGGATATGCTTGGAAGAACAAGAAATGCAGATTGAAACTGACCTAGCTGATGAGGAATCAGACATATGCAACATCTGCTTTCAAAAAGAAAGAGCAGCCAGCTGCCTCAAAATACAAGAAATAAATCTGAAACACACGGAGAACAAAAGAGCAGTCTACGACACCTTCAAGCTCCATTCAGCAGAGACCGAACAGGACTGCATCACCCTCACCAGAGAATCCATAGACATAAAGAGGGAAATGGAGCACTTGAAGGATGAGTTGAGAAAACTTAGTGTTTTCGAGTGTAGCAAGCCGGGAGTGTGCAAACTATCCCCAGTAGAAAAACCCAACTCCCCCACCCCAAAGGAAAATGAATTCCAAATCGTGCCAAAACGAAAGGCAGCGAGAAAAAATAGTGAGGTAGCTACCCCAAGCAGTAGCATCCCGACCCAAAACAAATTTGAACACCTCGATAAGATTAAAGAAAACGAACCACCCGTAACAGAAAGCGTCCCCCCCATTATGCTTAAATTCACCCCAGATTACCACAGGGTCTTAGAAAAGTTGCATTCAAGTTGCAAGATTAAAGACTCTAAATTAGGAAATGGTTTTATCAGGGTTTTCCCTGAAGATAAAAATGAACACATAAAAATCCAGGAGTGCTGCAAGAGAAATCAGTTTGAATATTACATAATACAGCCGAGAGCCGAAAGGCCGGTGAAAGTAGTAATAAAAGGCTTGCACATCGAGCAAATTGAAGAGGATCTTAAGGAACACCTGGTTGAAAAGGGATTCTCTGTTGATAAAGTCACCAGGCTAACCCAGGCAAAAACCCGCCGCCCCCTCCCCCTCTACCTAGTTGAGCTGAGGAGAACTAAAAATGTGCAGGATATCTATAAAATAGAACATATCAGGTACCTCAGAGTCACTGTCGAGGAGTACAGGGGTAGGAACACCGTAGCTCAATGCTACAAGTGCAATTATTTTGGCCACAGAGCCTCCAACTGCCAAATGAACCCTAGATGTTTAAAATGCAATGGTAATCACAACACTAGGGAATGTCAGATCAAGGAAAAAGTTGACAACCCTGTCTGCATAAATTGCAAAAAACCAGGGCATATCGCATCCTTTAGGGGTTGTGAGGCCTTCCCAAAAATAGTTAACAAAAATAAAAATCCAGAAAATATCATAAGTCACCCTTTCAGGCAGAATCAGGCGTTAATACAGCCTAATAAAAGTTTCGCCCAACTCTTTAACGGCAACAGAGCCCAACAGATGGCGCCACAGAAATTAACTGCAACCGCAGAAATAAATATAAACAAACCCGAGACCGTAAACAAAGATGAAATAGCCAGCAGCTTCACTGCTATAATTGAAATATATAAGGAGGTTAAGGAAATAATTAAGCATGTCCCTGAAATTTTAATTATGGCCAAGGAGCTCAAAAAAGCTGCGAAAATAGAGGACAAATTACAAATAATATTCAGGACTGTATTACAAGCCATAGAGAAGGGTAATGAATAACATTCACCCGTGACGCCCTAAAAACTGTGTACTGGAACGCAAACGGGATAAAAGGCAAAAGTAACGAGCTGAAACTGTTCATTAATAAGCATAGCCCCGATCTCATTTTATTACAAGAAACCCACCTGAGACCCGGACAAAAAATCCACATTGCAAATTATACAGGATATTACCAATACAGGGAAAATCAGGACGACCACAGAGCGAGCGGAGGAACGGCAATATTAGTCAAAAACATCATACCCCACTACCAAGTAAACCCTCTAACTCTACATCATGTCGAAGCGACATTAGTTGCTATTACCCCCAGAAACAGTGATCCAATAACCTTCATCTCAACCTACGTCCCCCCAAGTACCGACCACAACTTATTCATCTTCGATATAGAAAACCTACTACAAATCAGCCCAAACCCCATCATCTGCGGTGATTTTAATGCGCACCATATTTCCTGAAATTGTATTCATAATAACCCCAAAAGAACTACCCTCAGGAATTTCATCGATAGTGCAGGGCTTGAAGTCCTGGCGCCTAGCGAACCAACCCGTTATGGACCAAATTCCGCGTCAACAATAGACCTCACTATAATTAAAGATTTCCTCTTCCCATATTGCGTCCAATCCCTACCTGAAATGAGTTCCGATCATAATCCGATAGCCCTCACCTTCTATTTTAATTATTCAATACCAGAAACAAACGCAAAAACTAGAGTAAATTGGAAAAATTTTATTAAGGATCTCAGGAAGTCGCACTTTCAAGTTAACAACCTCAACCACCCAGAAGGGATAAACAAACTTGCCGAAGAAATCGAAAACGCAATAGTGACCAGCAAAAATATTAACTCCCTCCCCATTAAAAATAACCAACCTTACATAAACCCCCAATTAAAAAATTTAAATGCAGAAAGGAACAAAATAAGGAAATTGTACCAGCTAAATAGATACCCCGCGACGAAAGCAGAGCTAAATAGACTAAACAAGCTTATAAATAAATTAGACAATGATCTGAAAACCAGGGAACTATCCGAAAAGTTAGCCAGACTGAATAGTGAGAACGGTGAGCTGTGGGCCTTTGTGAGACCCTTCAAGAAGAAAAAACACCACATTCCGACACTTAATGGTCCGGCTAGTATTGCACAAACCGACCTCGAAAAAGCAAACTGCCTAGCGAACAGCTTGGAGACCCAATTTAATCTAAACAATTTAAGCCATGAGGGAACTGAAATCGAGGTCGAGGAAACTTTAAGTCACTACCGCGACACCCAGATGGCGCCACTGAAACAAACATGCCCCGTATCTGAACTCCCGTTACCATCTGAAATAATTGAAAACATCCAAAAACTTAATGTAAACAAAGCTCCCGGAATTGATAACATCTCCAATAAAATTATTAAGAAACTACCACTAAACATTATCATGATTTTTATCCTGTTAATACAAAAGATTTTGGAAGTAGGCCACTTCCCAACAAGATGGAAGACAGCAACGGTGGTTCCTATTTTTAAGCCAGGAAAGGACCCCACAGACCCAACCAGCTATAGACCAATTTCACTACTTTCAACTTTAAGCAAAATTGCTGAAAGTATCATACTCAAGAGACTGAACACACACCTAATAGAAAACAACACCCTGCTCCCAGAGCAATTTGGTTTTAGACCTAATCTCTCCACTACACACCAACTTGTCAGAGTAGTTGAGTACATAACAGAAGGATTTACTAATAAACAAAAGACAGGTGCTGTCTTCCTGGATATACAAAAAGCATTTGATCGAGTGTGGATAGATGGACTAATTTACAAGATGATTCAAAATCGGGTTCCAGGCTACCTGATTAACATCTTAGAGTCCTATCTCACTGGCAGATCCTTTAAAGTCAGGGTACAACATGAATACTCAGACACCAAACTCATAAATGCAGGAGTACCACAGGGCTCCAAGTTAGGCCCAGTACTCTTCTCACTGTACATAAACGACATGCCTAAACAGTTTGACACTATGCTATGTTTATTCGCAGACGACACAGCGATACTAGCCTGAAATAAAAACGTAAACTATGTACACATCGCCCTCAATAGACATCTTAAAATTTTAGAAGACTGGTTCCAAAAATGGAAGATCGAAATAAATGCGAATAAAACAGAAGCAGTACTGTTTCACAAGGGCCAGCAGCAACCGAACTTTCCCAAAGTTAAAATTAAAAACAGCCTAGTGCCGTGGTCTCAGGAGGCTAAATATTTAGGACTGATACTCGACTGTAAACTAACTTGGAAAAAACACTTCTTATCTATTAAAGACAAGTTCCGAGCTTTATCCCGTAAATTCTACCCCCTACTAGCTCGAAACTCCAAATTGAATAGGGACATGAAATTGCTTATTTTTACAGCCTATTTGCGTCCAGTACTCATGTATGCATGCCCTGTCTGGGGATATGCCGCGAAAAGCAATATCAAAATAATACAACAACAATACAATAGAATAATTAGGAGTATCTGTAAAGCTAAATGGTATATGAGAACGACAGATCTTAATAAAGCCCTGAATTATAAATCCTTCCACGAAGTAATGCAGAAATTGTCTGTTAACTTTTTTAATAAAATGGATACCAATGACAATGATGCAGTCAAAAGTATCCCCAAATACTCTCCCGATATTAAAAATAAAAGACCCAGAAATGGCCACCAGATTAGTAGATTTTGATGGAGAGCCTGGGCGATTAGCCTATAATCTCCGCTCCCTAAAAAATGCTATTGAAAAATTACTGTGCAACAATAATATAACATAATAATGTAGTGCATAGTGAAATAGAATTTTTAAGAACTTGTTATATGTTAAATGTTAAATGTTATATGTTAAAAAAAAAAAAAGAATACAAGGACAAGAAGGAGAAAAAATAAATAAAAAATAAAAAAAAAATAAATAAAAAAAAAATTTCCATAGCAAAATATATAAAAAGTTGGTGGAATTCGAAAGAAAAGAGAAATTAGGTCAAGTTTAAAGTACTTAAAGGGTTGGGAAGGGTTAGTAAGCGTTGGCTGGTCAGCAATTCGATTTTCATTTCGTCCGTCAGTCAGAAAAGGAGATAAGAACCGGTTGGAGCGGGGTTCGAAGTTGGTCGTGAGGTTCCTCAAGGTCGTCGCGTGCCTGGCACGTGGCTACTTCATTGTTGGCTTCTTTCTTCTTTGCGGTTTTGTGGTGGTCACGCCTTTGGTTCCACTTAATGTGCTTTTTATGGCCTCTTCCCTCATTTCAGGAGCGCTCGGGGTCTTTTCTTGTATAATGGATCGTAAGGGTTGAAGCGGGGGATGGATTGAATTGCAATGTTTTGCATTTTGTCAATTCTTTCGAGGAAGGATGTTGCGTGCTTTCTAATAATTTCTTTAATGGATTTGATTTGGAAATCTTTTCGGATGTTATTGTTCCTAACAAACCAAGGCATGTTGGAGATTTGTCTTAATATTTGATTTTGCAGAATTTCAAGTTTGGTTAAGTGGGTCTGCGCTGCTACGCCCCAAATCGGAGCTGCATAGGTGAGAACTGGTCTGAGGATGGATTTGTATATGAGGGTTTTATTTTTTATGGAGAGCTTGGATTTGTGGTTGATGAGAGGATAGAGAGTGGCTTTCGCTGCAAGGTATTTTTTCCTAATGGAGTTAATGTGCGGCCCAAATGTAAGTTTCTGGTCGAGGATTACTCCTAGATACTTAGTTTCTTTTTTCCAGGGTATTGTAATATTGTTGAGGGTAGGAGGAGTTGGATTATTCTTTTTTCTAGAGAAGTAGATCGCCTGACTTTTGTCCGCGTTAACTTTGATCTTCCATTTAGTAAGCCATTTTTCAAGCTGGTTAAGGTGTAGTTGGAGGTCATTTGCTATTTTATTTTTGTCTTCGTTTGTGCTGAGGATTGCTGTATCATCGGCAAAGAGATATAGTTGTGTCTTTGCGGTTCTGGTTATGTCATTTATATAAATATTAAAGCAGATTGGGGCTAGAATGGAGCCCTGGGCAATGCCAGCTTGGAGAGATTTGGGTGAGGATAATTCATCTCCTACACGTACTTTAAATTTCCTGAATGAAAGGTAGGAAGCTAGGAGCTTGATTAGACCGTCCGGGATATTAAGTTGAATAATTTTATATATGAGTCCCTTGATCCAGACCTTGTCGAAAGCTTTCGCTATGTCTAAGAATACTGCGCCGGTGTCTTTATGACTGACCCATCCATGCTTAATTATTTCTGTCATTCTATAAAGTTGAGCGACTGTGGAGTGATCATTTCTGAATCCAAATTGATATGGTATTATTTTGTCTTCGATTTCAGGTTTTAGTCTATTGTAGATTATTTTTTCTATAATTTTGCTGATAGTGGGGAGGAGACTAATGGGTCTGTAACTTGTTGGATTGTGGGCTTGTTTTCCTGGTTTGTGGATTGGGATGACTATAGATGTTTTCCAAGCATATGGGAAGTGGTATTGCTTCAAGATTGCGTTGGTGAGTTTGGTGATTTTGAAAATGATTTTGGTAGGCAGATTTTTTAGCATTTCATTTGTAATGCCGTCTTCACCCGGGGATTTTTTCTTCTTAGTATTTTTTATAGCTTCAATAATTTCGTTTGGTTTACAAGGTTGGATAGGGTTTTGGGTTTGTTTCTTCCAGAATTTTCTTATTGTAGAGTTGACTATTTTTTCAGTGTTGGGGTCTGTGATATGGTTTAATTTAAATTGATCTTCAAGATTGTGGGCGAGTTCTTCAGCCTTTTCCTTGTTACTGTAAGCTATTGTATTTATTCCTCTGAGGGGGGGGATGCGAAATTTGTTGCCAGTGAATTTTTTGATTAATTTCCAGATGGAGTTGTCTTCCACGGTTACGTTTTCTATTTTGTATTCCCAGCTGTTGTTTCTATGTTCCTCCCACATTCTGGATAATTTTTCTTTGGCCCGGTTATAATTTTTTCTATCAGTGGGGTGCCTTGTTTTTTGCCAAATCTTCCTGAGTCTGTTTCTTGTGGTTGTTTGATTTTGGATTTCCGGAGGGGTTTCGATGGAGCTAGCTTTGTGTAATTTGGCAGTTTCGTTAAATGCATTATAAATTTCAGTGGTAATATTTTTTGCTTCTTTTTCTATTGCTACAGGAGAGTTGAGTTTACTGTTAAGGTGGGTGTTATCATTAAGGTATTTTCTGTAGTGATTCCAGTTTGGTTTGATTTTGTAGAGATCCTTTTTGTTTATTTCCGCAATATTGATAGAGAGGAGGATAGGTAGGTGATCGCTGGAGAGTTCGGTAACGGTTTTGATTTTGTGCTGGTAATTAATGTTTCTGGTAATTGCAAAGTCTATTATTGTTTCGCTTGTTTTGGTGAATCTTGTTGGGTGGTCTGGTGCAATAACTTTCATTTTAAGTTTTTTTGCGAATGAGTTGAGTCTCATACCAAGAGGGTTGGCCTTTTCGCAATTCCAGTTTTTGTGTTTTGCATTAAAGTCACCGATGAGAATGGTTTCGAAGTTCGTTTGGATCAAGGTTTCAATGTCAATTATAAAGGCGTTATCAGAGC